>NC_134098.1:17486035-18206660 GCF_000715075.1 Nicotiana tabacum
ACCATAATGAACTTGGCTTATGTGGATTAGTTTTCTCTATTATAAATGCACATTCCCTTTCCATCTTTATTTGTTAGATTTGTTATAACACCCACATCCCTTTCCCGTTCACCTTTACTTGTCTAAAACCGTTATAACATGTACGACCCTTCCCTTCTCCATCTTTATGTGCTTAAATTTGTTATAACATGCACATCCTTTTCCATATCCTCCCTTAGTTGCTCTAACTGCTATTTATTAGCTATATCATGTCTCTCCCACCCCTACTCCCTTGCTCACTTTATTACATTCCCTATGTTCCATGAACTAACATTTTCTTTTGTCTTTCTTTTTACGTCCTTTATGTTTTATCTTAATAATGCGTTTATTGCTTTCACATATTTATCGTGCAAATACTTGGAAATGTGTTATTATATTTGCATAAAGCATACTCCACATCATATTTCACTCGTGCCCAACTAATACTATAGTGCCACTTGATGAATGTCAGCGCTCTTCCCAAAATTACCCTTTTAATTTGAAAAGGCTTATTTGCAGTAAAACTAGTTGATCAGCGGTGCAGTCGACGGTTCTGTGCCTTTCCTTCTCATGTTGTCCACTTGAGGGTACCGGTCTAGACTCTTCTAAAAACCTCACTCTAATATTAACTGTGCATGCATCATGTCAAACCTAGTATGGATTAGGACGTTGTCCACGTGATAATCCACTAAGATAAGCCTTGTCCAAAGTCCAACAGGATTTTCATAATCTCAATAGACACCATCACGTTATGTGCATTACTTGGAGAAAGCATGTCGATATGTTGATCATTAATGTGTAAATAGTCAGACCTAGAGGGGAAAGGGCTAACTCTATTTGTTTTGCTGAAAATGAGGCATGAAGATCCCAGGTTCAGCATGGTTCAAAATATCTCACCTTTGCTGCTTGATTGGTGGAAGAACCTCTCACCTAGTGACAAGAATCATGTGAAAAGGGTCCTCGGAAATTTACCTTCCTTATTGGACATCCGGCCAAATAACGTATTGATTGAGGCCTCCACCGATACCTACTCCCCAACAACACCATCACCACCTAACTCAATACCCACAAACAACCACATACCACACTCCTCAGAATGCACCACAACCTACTACTGTCCCGCAAAACTCAACCAATGACCACCATTATGCCCAGATTCCCAGAGTCCACCAAAGTAATCCCATATATGTGAAAACCTTACTCCACACCCCATAACAGACCCTATACATACTCGAATCCGCCGAGAAGGAACTACTCATCAAGAACATGGCAGAGGAACTCAAGAAACTTACTGGAAGGGTTCATAGTGTCGAAGTGGGCAAAGGCATTGAGGGTTTGAGTTATAAGATTTGTATATTCAGCCAGATATAGAACTGCCAGAGGGTTACAAACCTCCTAAGTTCGAAATGTTCGTCAGAACTGGTGATCCGAAGATGCATTTGAGAACATATTGTGACAAGCTTGTAGGAGTTGGAAAGGATGAAAGAATGCGCATGAAGCTGTTTATGAGAAGCCTCACCGGAGATGCCCTATCTTGGTACATCAGTCAGAACCCAAAGAAATGGGTTAATTGGGTGAGCATGGAATCAGATTTCATGGATCAGTTCAGGTTTAACACAGAAAACGCACCAGATGTTTTCTACATTCAAAATCTCAAGAAGAAGCCAATGGAAACTTTTCGCGAGTATGCTACACGATGGAGGTCTGAAGCTGCAAAAGTAAGGCCAACGCTGGAAGAAGAACAAATGAATAAGTTCTTCGTCAGAGTTCAGGATCCGCAATACTACGAAAGATTGATGGTTATTGAACACCATAAATTTTCTGATATCATCAAGTTGGGAGAGAGAATAGAAGAAGGGATCAAAAGCGGAATTGTGACAAATTTTGAAGCACTCCAAGCCACAAATAAGGCCATGCAATAAGGAGGTATCTCCAAGAAGAAAGAAGTACGTGAAATAATGGTAGCCCAAGGTCCAAAGTCTCCTCTCACATACCAAACACCTCCACCCATATATCAGCCTTCACCTCCCAGATACTAACAACCTGCCACCACTTACCATGTCAAGCAACCTGCCACCACTTACTGGGATAACTCTGGGACGTCCTCGTCCCCTACCACGGGCTGGAGCCCTCCCTCGACCTCTAACAACATGGGGAGTAGCTCTTCCCTGATTTGGAACCTCATTAGAGCGCGTTCTCACCATCTGTGAGAGAATAAGAGAAAGATATTTAGTACTACATAAATTGCACGATGGAATATGAAGAAATGTAGTTTCCTAACACCCTATAGCCTCTCGAAGATAAGTACAGATGTCTCCGTACCGATTCGCAAGACTCTATTAGGCCATGCTCATAACTTATGAGACCTATGTGAACCTAGTGCTCTGATACCATGTTGTCACAATCTAAATTCACCTATAGGTCGTGATGGCGCCCAACATCGCCGCTAGGCAAGCCAACTAATCAATTTAACAATTTTCCCCTCTTTATATAAATTTTGGAGTGATAAAACTTTCCTTAATTTGAAGATTTAAGAAAATAAAAGGTTTAAGTGCACAAAACCAAAGTGATAATTCAAAACTATAATTCTAATAGCGTGTGTGCCAAGACCTGGTGTCACAAGAGTATGAGCATCTAGTAGATTTATACAAAATCCAAAATACTGTCCGAACATAAAATAGACAGAATACAAATGCAAAGGGAGACACTAGGTGCTGCGGAACGGCTCAGGAAAAACATCTCACCACTAGGCCTCGGGATAGCGTGGGTGCACACTGGTAAGACCGCCTGAAGTACCTGTCTCAGACTCTGTACAAAAAGTGCAGCAAGTGCAGTATGAGTACGTAAACAACGTGTACCTAGTAAGTATCAAGTCTAATCTCGAAGAAGTAGTGACAAGAGGTCGACTTCTATACTCACTATGGTTTAATAATATTACGATAGAAGTACTTAAATAAACACAATTGATGCGGTCAATAATAATATCTCCTTATCAGGCAAAAACAATTAATTCTTTCGCAATTTGTTAATTTCCAATCAATCAACCACCTTCACAAGCTGCAATAAAATGAACATCAACACACCTAATAATTCTTATTATTAAGCATGATTTATGCCGAGGTCCTACGACCCGATCCATAATAATGTGTACATTGCCGAAGGTCAAGCAGCACGAACCATAGATGCATCTATCTACTGCCGAGACATTCGGCCCACTCCACAAGAAGAGGGAGATATTTTTATAAGCATTTAACTTAAATATTAAGGAAGTTTTATACATAAATAATACAAATTTCATTAACGACCTACCACAATATCTCCAACAATTGTCAACATAATTTAGACATTTAAATTATCAAGTATGTTGTAAAAATTCCAAATAGTTCATAAATTGGGTCCTAAAGACTACTCGAACAATAGCATAATAGTAGCTATGTACGGACTCTCATCACCTCTTACGTACGTAGCCCCCACAATTAGAAGCAAATATTTCTTTACAATACCTATGGGGTAAAGGTTTCAAGTTGAACAAAAATTAGGAAGACGATCATGGTTCTAGCTCATTTAAGCATTTTATCAAATACTAGGTGTGCTTAAGGTTTCAAGGTCATTTTATGGAGGATTCCATCATCCCACAAGTCATTCTTTAACAGTTTTAGCTCACAATCTTCATACACCTTTTAATAACACATGCATGCAAAATAACCAACTCTCATACCCAAGAATTGTCTTGTTAATTACTTATTTTTAGATAAATTTCTAAATAAAGGGCTAGGGTGTAGAATCTTACCTCTAGGATGAAGACTTTGTGAGTTTCCTTGTGAATCTCCCTAAATCTTGAGCAAAGATTGATGAAAATTAGCCTAGGGTTTACTCTCTCTCTAAAACACTCTCACTTCTCTCTAAAACATTAGATTTTAGCTAAAAAATGGTCCATTGCGTCTATTTAACAAAGTAGGGTCGGGTAAAAAAAACACAAAAATGAAGCTCCGGAACAAGATACGCGACTGCATAATGATTCTGCGGTCCGCAGAATTGGCCGCATAATTGGCCTCCAAACCTGGGTATGACTGACTCAGTCTGCGGTCATTATGCGGCCCACAGACATGTTCTGCGGTCGCATAATGCGCTGTAGAACTGGTCTATAGTCGCATAATGCGCTGCAAACCTGACCTCCAAACTGGCCCATCCCTGCCTCACTTTGCGGCCATTATACGGTCCGCAAAGTGATTCTGCGACCGCATAGTGGGCCGTAGAAATGCATTTTTCTTCCCAAAGGTTTCCTTTACTTTCCAGCGCATTGTTCAACCCAAAAAGTCCGAGCGAAAGTTTACAATCCCTAAACACTTAAGCCCATTCCGACACTACAAAACTTTGAATTCCTTTGCGAAATTTTATGGGACCTTATATTCTCCCCCAATTAGGATCATTCGTCCTCGAATGAGGGTCAAAATCCGTCATTAGCATTCAATGTGGCCCAACTATTTGTTCACCCACACCAACAATTTCAAAATTTGGCTAACTCCATAAATTTCCTAAACATTTTACCAGAGTCTCCCCTGTAACTAGGCCTATCCACTTATCAGAGAATCCCAGAAACCAATCCTAATAGCATATACATAATCGATGATGAAATATAACACAATAACAATACCAACCATGGCCTCATGAGCAATATATTACCAGAAACAGAACACCCTTAACATCAACTGTACAAATGATACATAATTTATAGAGGGTAACCCTTAGAATTTTCATAGAACACAACTTTATAAATACATGGCTATTCAAACAAATAAGGATAATTTTTCTTCATTTCTTCCTCGGTCTCCCAAGTAGCCTCTTCATCCTGTTGGTTTCACCATAGCACTTTCACGGAGGCAATTTCTTTGTTTATCAACTTTCGTACTTGCCGATCAATAATAGAAACTTGAATCTCTTCATAAGTCCATTTCTCATTAACCTCAATAGTCTCAACCGGAACAATGAGTGTCGGGTCTCCAACCACTTTCTTCAACATAGACACGTGAAACACCGGGTGCACTAATGACATCTCAAATGGTAGCTCAAGCTTGTACGCCATATCACCGATCCTATGGATGATTCTGTACGGTTCGATATACCTCGGACTCAATTTCTCTTTCTTATCAAATCGTATTGCACCCTTCATGGGGGAAACCTCCAGGAATACCCAATTATCTTCTTTGAACTCCAAATCTCTACGACGAACATCCGAATAGGACTTCTGATGACTCTAAGTAGTCTTCAACCGCTCCTTAATGATTTTAACGTTTTCCATAGCCTGATGTACGAGGTCTGGCCCTATCAACTGCTTCCCCAATTTCAAACCACCCAATGAGAGATCTATATCTCCTACCATATAAAGCCTTGAACGGTGCCATCTGAATGCTAGCATGATAACTATTGTTGTGGGCGAATTCTATGAGTGGCAAATGATCATCCCAACTACCTTTGATCATCCCAACTACCTTTGAAGTCTAGAACACAGGTTCACAACATATCCTCAAGCGTCTGAATATTCCGCTCTGCCTTCCAGTCAGTTTGTGGGTGAAAGGCTATACTAAGATTCACCTGAGTACCCCGACCTTACTGAAATTTCTTCCAAAAGTTAGCCGTGAACTGTGCCCCCTGGATCAGAAATGATAGAAAATGGAGTGCTGTGCAACCTGACTATTTCTTTGATATACAATTGAGCATATTGTTCCACCATGTCGGTAGCCTTAATCGGCAAGAAGTGTGCTGATTTCGTGAGTCGATCCACAATCACCCAAATTGAGTCAAGCTTACAAGGAGTACGCGGTAATCCTACCACAAAGTCCATATTAATCATTTCCCATTTCCACATTGGAATTTCTATGTTCTGTGCCAACCCACCGGGCCTTTGGTGTTCGGCCTTCACTTGCTGACAATTTGGACACTTTGCCACAAAGTCCGCTACATTCCTCTTCATATCATTCCACCAATAGACTTCCTTAAAATCATGATACATTTTTGTAGAACCCGGGTGCACGGAATACCTAGAAGTGTGAGCTTCGGTCATAATTCTTTCCTGGAGACCATCCATATTTGGAACACATAGTCGCCCTTGGTACCTTAGTGTACCATCATCCATTCCAAGAGAAAAGGCCATGGTCTTATGTATGAATTTCCTCTTTTAGTTGTGTCAACAATGGATCGTTGTACTGTTTCTCTTTGAATTTCATAACAAGTGATGATTCAGCCCTATTTTGTACAATCACCCTCCTTCACTAGAGTCGCCAAGACGAACTCCCAAACTATCCTATCGATGAAATTCCTTGGTCAATGGCCTTTGATATGCCTCCAAGTGTGCTAAACTACCCATAGATTTCCGGCTAAGAGCATCTGCCACAACATTAGCTTTTTCTGGATTATATAAAATATCAATGTCGTAATCCTTGAGTAATTCAAGCCATCTTCTCTGCCTCAGATTCAATTCCTTCTGTTTGAAAATATATTGTAGGCTCTTATAGTTTGAGAATATATCCACATGGACCCCATATAAATAATGATGCCAAATTTCAATGCAAATACCACCGCCGCAAGTTCTAAATCATGTGTTGGATAGTTATTTTCATGATTCTCGAGTTGCCTAGAAGCATATGCTATCACCTTGCCATGTTGCATCAATACACACCCAAGCCCGATTCTTGAAGCATCACAATATACTACAAATACATTTGTACCCTCTGGTAGAGTCAACACCGGTACCGTAGTCAATCTTGCTTTCAATTATTGGAAACTCCGTTCTCAAGCATCTGACAACTGCAATTTTCTGAGGATCAACCTTAATTCCTTCACTAGAGACGACGTGACCAAAGAATGTGACATATTGAAGCCAAAATTCACACTTTGAAGACTTTGCATATAACTTATGTTGATGTAGGGCATGGTCCTCTTGACTTCGTGAATATACAAGAATATCGTCAATAAACACTATTACAAAGGAGTCAAGAAAAGGCTTGAAGACTCGATTCATAAAATTCATGAAAGCTGCTGGGGCATTTATTAGCCCAAAAGACATTACCAAAAATTCAAAGTGCCCATATCGGGTTCTAAAAGTTGTTTTCGGAACATCCTGCTCCCTGATCTTCAATTGGTGATACCCGGATTGTAAATCAATTTTGGAGAATTACTTAGCACCCTGCAATTGGTCAAACAAGTCATATATCCTTGGCAGTGGGTACTTATTCTTGATTATGACCTTGTTAAGCTGCTGATAGTCAATACACATTCTCAGTGACCCATCTTTCTTCCTTACAAAAAGAACCGGTGCGCCCCAAGGCGATACACTCGGACGTATGAAACCCTTTACTAACAAGTACTTAAGTTGTTCCTTTAGTTCCTTCAATTCTGCCGGTGCCATTCTATAGGGCGGAAAAGATATAGGATGCGTGTCTGGCATCACATCATTCCCAAAATCAATCTCCCTGTATGGTGGGATCCCAGGGAGCTTTTCCGGAAAGAATCTTGGAAATTCATTCACAACATGCACAGACTCAAGTGTAGGTGCCCCAAAAGTGGTGTCCGTTACTCAGACCAAATGGTAAATACACCACTTGTTGATCATCTTTGTGGCCTTAAGGTAGGAAATAAACCTACCCTTCGGCACCACATCATCACCCTTCCACTCAATAACTGGCTCACTTGGAAATTTGAACCTAACAGTCCAAGTTCGGCAATCCAGATTGGCAAAATAAGAATAAAACCAGTCTATCCCCATTATTACATCAAAATCGACCATCCCCAATTCAATAAGATCGGCCATGGTGTCCCGACCATGCAATGTGACAACACAATCCCTATAAACCCACGCAACCAAACTAGACTCACCAACCGGAGTAGATACAGAGAACGGCTCATGAAGTTGTTATGGTTCTATCCAAAATTCCATAGAAACATAAGGAGTGACATATGACAAAGTGGAACCGGAATCAAGAAGAGCATACACATCATGAGATTGGACAGTCAATATACCTGTGACAACCTCTGGAGAAACCTCTGAATCCTGATGCCTCCGCATATCATAAAATTTGTTGGGTCCTCCCGAATTCAGCACCACCCCTAGCGGTACCACGCCCTACGGGTGCTGGGGTGCCTCGAGGTGGAAGTGTTGTGGATGTAGTAGCTGCAGAAATAGCTGTTTGAGCCGCACTTCTGCCTATGTTCCGGTGGGACGAGCGACAATTCCTCTGAATGTGACCCCTCATACCGCACTCATAGCATATAGGTAGGTCCATGAAGCAGCCCCCAAAGTGCATCCTCCCATACTTAGGACATGTGAGCCTCCACTGCTGAAACCTTCCGTCGGGCCGACCCTACTGGTGGAGTCCCTTGTTGCCCTGATTGGGTCCAGATGACTGTGCACTCATCGAAGAATGAGCAAATGATTGAGATGGTCCTGATGACCCTCCCCTGAATGCCGACCTACCACCCCCACCACCGGAAGAACCACCATAGTTGCCCGCGGACCGGGCCTTGCTGCTACTCTGACGCTCCATTCTATTCTTCAATTTGCGGGTCTCTGTGGCTTGAGAAAATGCCAACATCTTACCATAGTTCATATCAGAATTCAATGCAGTTGTAGCGGCCTCATTAATAACCAAGGGGCTAAGGCCCTATACAAACCGACACACTCTAGCCTCTATAGTGGGCAGCATGTGAATAGCATACTTGGACAGGCACGCAAACTCTATATGGTACTCCCACACATTCATACTGCCCTGCTTTAGGCTTTCAAGCTTAGCGGCATGGGCTGCCTTAGTTTTGACAGGAAAGAAATGATCCATAAAGGCATCTGTGAACTCACCCCACCTTGCCGGAGGGCTCCCCTCCTCACGGGACTCCTCCCACAACTCAAACCAAGAATAGGCCACCCCTTTAAGGCGGTATGAGGCCAACTCCACTCCCTCTGTCTCTGTAGCATGCATAACCCGGAGAGTCTTGTGCATCTCATCAATAAAGTTCTGGGGGTTCTCCTCAGGATTAGTACCCATGAACACTGGAGGATCTAACTGAAGAAACTTGTTCACCCTAGAACTAGTAGATTCCCTTGGTTGACTGGAAGAAGTAGGCCCAACACTCGATCTCTAGGCCTGAGAAGCCACTATTTGTGCCAACATCTGTGTGGCTCCCCTAAGATCAACATCAAAAACACCAGAATCGGAAGCTAGAACTGGAGGTGGAACTGGAATATCAGTTGGAGGGACCATTGCATCCTCAGTAGGTGTAGGGAGTGATGTGGTCTGATCAGTTGTGGTAGAATCAGGCAGCGTAGTAATTGGGGGAATATCCTCACCCCTCGGGTACTCACCGGCATCATCAAATATAGGATCAGCTGCCACTCCTGGGGTGACATTGACTGTTTGGCTAGTTCTTGCCTTCTTCTTAGGTGTCATATACTGAAAATTAGAGCAACGCACGAGTTAAATGAGGAATAATCTTACAATCAGTTTCATCGCACAATCGAGAACATGAAAGATGGGTATTGTTCCTAAATGCCCAAGTAACATCCTAATTATAGATGTGGTCGACAACACATCGATAATAAGGACTCTACTAGACACGGCTCTGAGACATCCTAGGACACTTTAAAACCTTAGGCTCTGATACCAAGTTTGTCACGCCCCAAAAGTCGGGGAGCGCGACCGGCGCTCAACCGAGTAAACCCACCCGAGCAAACCTGTTAGATTTTCTTCTACCCAAACTCATCCATGAATGGTGATAATGCATGTTTTCATTAATTAGACAATAAAGTGATCATGTCTACAATACCAATTCATTACCCATAGTTTCATCATTTTACAGTCTCAAATGAAACAAGTAATACAACCACAACATAACACAGTTTGACTTTCCCAGCACCAACAAACAACCCACACTATGTCTACGGAGCCTCTAAAGATACCAAAAAGTACAATGATAGTGTCAACAATAATGCCAGACTATACCCCGGAATGAAGTGGGGCTCACCAAGTCAGTTGGAAAGAATGAGCACTACTATCACTGGTCAGTATCCTCCATTGTGGAACCACCTGCATCCATTAAAGATTCAGCACCCCCCCCCAAAAAGGGACGTTAGTACATATCGAATAGTACTAGTATGAAAACCAAACACCAATTTAAGAAATCGGAAGTACAATACGAATATGATGTATCATGGCGATAATAAAATAACATAGATAGCCATTTAAGACAAAGCAAGCTTACCAAGAGTTGTTAATAACATTAATAGACTTTAAGATGAGATCCTCTGTAACCATCTCTACACAAAGCGGCCCCGCCGCCTCACCCCAATATATGCATGTGGAGGTGTAAGCACAATACCACAACTCTACTCAAGTGGCCTTGCCGCCTAACCCTAATGTATGCGGGTGGAGGTATAACCCCAATACCAAGAACCTACACAAAGAGGCTATGCCGCCTCACCCCAATGTATGCAGGTGGAAATGCATCAACGATACCAATACATACACAAAGAGGATGTGCCGCCTCACCCCAATATATATAAATATGTGTGAGTGATGGTGGAACAACAATACCAAAACCATACATAAAGCGGCCTTGCCGCCTCACCCCAATGTATGCGGGTGGAGGTGTAATCCCAATCACAATATTTACACAATTTGGCATAATAATTTCGACATTAATCACGACTTGGAAATTATAACATGTAGATACACAATCCATAATTTGGAACACATGCTCGATTTATAATGCAATATGATAAGCGCATTTGAAACACGAATTGAACATATATCTTTGTCACAAATTTATTCGGAGTACTCGATTTGTAATAAATATCTTAGAACTTACAAGGGTATTGGGGGTTCTAATTCTTAAAGAAGAGTTTAGCCAACATACCTCACTTGAGCTTCCTTAAATTCTAAAATGTTCTGGAATTCTTAGAAACTCCAATCTATTTTAGAAATATAACATGTTGAACCAAAATTAGGAAGATGATCATGGTTCTAGCTCATTTGAGCATTTTATCAAACACTAGGTGTACATTAAGGTTTGAAGGTCCTTTTATGGAGGATTCCATCATCCTACAACCCATTCTTTACAATATTTAGCTCAACAATCATCCTACATCCCTTGATAATACATACATGCAAAATAACCAACTCCCATACCCAAGCATTGTCATGTTAATTACCCATTTTTAGATAAATTTCGAAATTAAGGGCTAGGATGTAGAATCTTACCTCTAGGATAAAGACCTTGTGAGTTTCCTTGTGAATCTCCCCAAATCTTGAGAAAAGATTGATGAAAATTAGCCTAGGGTTTACTCTCTCTCTAAAACACTCTCACTTTTCTCTAAAACATCAGATGTTTGCTAAATAATGGTCCGCTGGATCTATTTAACGAAGTAGGGTCGGGTTATAAAAACTAAAAATGAAACTCTGGAACAGGATATATGGTTGCATATGCGACCACATAATGATTCTGTGGTCCGCAGAATAGGCCGTATAATTGGCCTCCAAACCTGGGCATGACTGACTCAGTCTGCGGTCATTATGCGGCCCGCAAACATGTTCTACGGTTGCATAATGCACCACAGAACTGGTATGCGGTCACATAATGCGCCGCAAGCCTGAAATCCAAACTGACCCCATCCCTGCCTCACTCTGCGTCCATTATGCGGTCCGCAGAGTGATTCTGCGACCGCATAGTGGGCCGTAAAAATGCAATTTTTTGCCCAAATATTTCCTTTACTTTCCAGCACACCATTCAACCCAAAAGGTCCGAGCGAAATATTACAATCCCCAAACACTTAAGCCCATTTCGGGACCACGAAACCTTAAATTCCTTTGCGAATTTTTTTATGGGGCTTTACAGTGATCAACCACTCCCTGAATCGTGTGAGCAAAGTTTTAACTTTAATCACATATTGTTGCATGCATTCCTCCTTTGTTTCAAATATCCCATAAACGTGGTTTACCACCAGCTGCGAATCATATTTGTTCTCTATGACCTCGGAGCTAAGTCTCCGGGCCAATTCATGTCCTGCAATCAATGCCTCATACTCGACTTCATTGTTAGTTAAAGGAACAATTTTTATGGCTTGCCTTAGGGTTTCTCCCAAGGGCGTGATTAGGATCACCCTAGGACCGAACCTTTTCACATTCACAACTCCATCCTTGAACAAGGTCCAAACTCCTGATGTTGTTTTCGACACCATCACCGGCTCTTTCGCAGCCAGGGGCATTAACCCGTGACTGATATCGGCCACAAAGTCCGCCAAAACCTGTAACTTGATCATAGTCCTAGGCTTATACTCAATATCAAATTCACTAATTTCAGCTGTCCATTTTTCCCAATCGACCCGACAACTCATTTTTGTGAAGGACATTCCGTAGGGGAAAAGTTATCACCACGGCTATTGCGTGACATTGATAATAAGGCCTAAGATTTTGAGAGGCGAGTACGAAAGCTAAGGCTAGTTTTTCGAGGTGCAGATAACGAGTTTTCGCTCCTGATAAAATTTTGCTAACATAATATATAGGAGATTGCGTACCTTCATCCTCCCAGACTAGAATGACACTTACCACTACCTCCGAGTCCGCTAAGTATATCAGTAACTGCTCGCCATCCTCCAATTTTTATAATAGCAGAGGGCTTGATAGATAATGTTTCAGGTCTTTTAAGGCCTGTTGTAATTCTGGAGTCCATTCGAAGTTGTTGTTCTTCTTCAGAAGTGAGAAGAAGTGATGACATTTTTCTGAAGACCAAGAAATGAACCTGCTTAGAGCGGCCAATCTTCCGGTTAGCCTTTGGACTTCTTTAACGCTTGTCAACTAGTCTGGGATATCCTCGATGGTTTTGTATTTATCACGATTTACCTTGATCCCTCTTTGTGATACCAGGAAACCCAAGAATTTACTGGAGCTAACTCCGAACACGCATTTTTCGGGGTGACGCTCCATGTTGTGCTTCCTTAGGATATCGAAGGTTTCCTGGAGGTGTTTTAAATGGTCACCTGCATTCAAAGACTTGACCAGCATATCATCTATGTAATACTTAGATTGTTTTGCCTATTTGGTTGACGAACATCTTGTTCACGAGCCTTTGATATGTGGATCCGGTGTTTTTAAGCCTGAAAGGCATCACGTTATAACAATATGTGCCAAATTTCGTTATGAACGAAGTTTTTTCCTGATCCTCTAGGTTCATCTTAATTTGATTGTAGCCGGAATAGGCATTGAGGAAACTCATTAACTAGTGTCCGGCCGTAGCGTCAATCATTTGATCGATGTTCGGTAGTAGGAACGAGTCTTTTGGTCACGCCTTATTCAAGTCTTTATAATCTACACACATTCTAAATTTATTATTCTTTTTAGGAACTACAACTACATTAGCTAGCCAGTCGGGATACTTTACCTCCAGATTGAACCGATGTCAAGTAACCGAGTTACCTCTTCTTTGAAAAACCTATTTTTGACCTCGACTATTGGGCGCTTCTTCTACCTTACCGGTGGGACGCTTGGATCCAGGCTTAGCTTATGCATAACCACTTATAGTGGGATACATATCATATCTACGTGCGACCATGTAAACAATCAACATTAGTTTTAAGGAAATCAATAAATCCTGACTTGAGCTCGGGGTTGATTCCTTTCCCAAGTGAAATTTTCTCTCCAGGAATATTTTGAACAAAGCCACTTGTTCGAGCTCTTCTGCAGTGGACTTGGTCGCGTTTGTTTCTTTCGGTACCTGAAAATCTTGGTACCTGGTTGGATTACGATGACTCTACTTTGTCATCTTCGCTCAGTTCAGGAGTAGGCCTCGATTTCTATAATTGCTATGTGTTGAGTTCCTTCCCTTTACTACTAGAAACTGATACCGCATTAATTTCCCTTGCTGCCGGTTGATCCCCTATTATTTGTTTGATTCCTCTGGAGTTGGGAATTTCAGCAGTTGGTGTTATGTTGATGGTACGACCTTCATCTCAAGCAGCCATGGTCTACCGAGAAATATGTTGCAGCCCATGTCACCATCCACCACTTCAAATAAGGTGGTATTCGAGACCCCTTTAGCATCCGTGAGAAGCAAGATACCCCCTGGTTGTTACACTCTCTAAGTTGAACCCAGCGAGGAGCTTTGTTGCTAGAATAATGCTTTCGGTAAGCTTGACTTGTCCAGAACCCTCCATTAAATAATGTTGGCTGAACTTCCTTGGTCAACCAAAACATATTTAATCTTTAAATCTAAAATGTTAAGAGAAATTACCAGGGCATCATTGTGCGGCAGACGAATTCCATCAGCGTCTTCTTCCGTGAAGGTGATGTCGTCTTCAGTGACTTCTCGGAGTCTCTTGCTATGAGTCACTGATACCTTTGTATTTTTTGCTGCCGAGAAAGTTACACCGTTGATCTCTTTTCCCCCTAAAATCATGGTGATAGTTAGTCGAGGAGGGTCTTCTCCTATCTTCGAGGGTTCTGCGTTGTCTCGGTTGTGGCCGTAATTATTCTTAGCCTGGTTGCTTAAGAATTCCCTAAGATGGCTGTTCTTCAGTAGTTTTGCCACCTCATCGTGCAGATATCGACAGTCCCCTATTCGGTGGCCATGAGTCCTATGATATTCTCACCATAAATTAGGATCCCTCTGGCTGGGATCGGATCTCATCGGCCGCGAGAACCGTTCTTCCTTGATGTTTCTCATTACCGATACCAGCTCCACTACACTAATATTGAAATTATACTCTTACAGCCTAGGATAAGTGGAATCCCTGGAACCTCATACCTATTTGTCCTACAACGACCTATTGTTTCGGTCGTAGTCATTTCTTCTATCGGGGGTGAACCTATTCGCTGACAGGAATCCTTTGCTACTGCGTTCTTCGGCCCTCTCATAGGGCATGAATCGGCCCTTAGAAGATTGCAGATCTGCATCAAAATTATCTTTTTATTTATCCCTGTTCTTTTCTCGATCCCAACCCTTGGTTGATGTCGGGAATGCAAGCTAATCATCTTCTATCCTTATATTTGATTCATAACTGTTATGGACATCCGCCCATGTAGTTGCTTGGAACTCGAGCATGCTTTCTTTTAGCTTTCGGGAGGTGTTAGAGCGCCTCGATTTCAACCCCTTAGTAATGCCTTAGCTGCCCATTCATTTGGCATGATCGGTAACAACATCCTTTCTTTCTAGAACCTGATCACGAACTCACACAACAATTCAGACTCTCCTTGCGAAATTTTGAATATGTCCACCTTCCGGGCCTGGACCTTCCTGGCCCCGGCATGGGAATTAATGAAAGAATATGCGAGCATCTCAAAGGAATCTATTGAGTGTTCGGGTAGGAGTGAATACCCTGTCAAGTCCTCCTTCATGAGGGTTTCTACGAATTTCTTCAGTAGGACCGACTCAATATTATGTTGGGCCAAGTCGTTTCCTTTCAATGTCGTTGTACAAGTTGTGATGTGCTCTTTAGGGTCTTAAGTCCCATCATCCTTTGGTATGTCTGGAATATTAAACCATTTCAGAATCAATTCTAGTTCTTCCCTCGGTTTGAACGTCAATTGGGTTTACTTCTTCGAGTCTGGGCCATTCAACACTGGTGGTGCACCTGAAATTTGGTCCATTCGAGCGTGTAACTCTTTCGCATTCTGATCCATCTTCTCATTCATTTCCCTCATGAACCTCATGAGTTCATTTTTGAAGGGATCATTATCGCTGTCATTACCGGCTTCGCTACCAATTCCCCCAACTCCATTGAAGTCAACCTCACCCCTCAGGGTATTGTTATCAACTCTTTGAGTTTTTTGATTTGCCAGAGTGCCATGAGTAATAAGGCCTCTTCCATTCACGTTGTTGGAAGCGCCTGACAATGCCTTCTTTAGTTCCGTCATGGCCTGGTCTTGCCTTGAGAGATGGCGTTTTGCTGCACTCTCAAGATCCTTACTGTTAACGCAACGTGCTCGTCCTCGGTATCATCAGGATTTGTCTCTCGTACATGTCGGGGGTATCGCCCGCGATGGATCGGAGTTGTTATGTCCTCCTCGTTGCGGGTGTCACTGATCGAATCCGCATGTTGAGGCAGATTTTCTTATACCTCACGTTATGTGCGACGTTGACATCGTTAGCTTCAATTTTTTTTAATGATTTTTGCTATGAAACAAATAATCAAACAAGTTAGTAATAGATGCAAGTATCAACTCAATCACGCAACTATCTAAGCCCCACGGTGAGCACCACAAGATCGACCCCACGAATGTCTTGAGGTAATCATGACCACGATTTTAGCTGACTATTCCCTTACTTATACACCTCGTTCTTCTTCTTTCACTTATAACAACTTCATATGATTTCCTAACCTCCTTGCACTTAACTCCCTCCTGCTTTCATCTCTCTCTGAACTTCTTCAAAAATCTCTATAAATTCTTTATTTTACTATGGCTTCCCCTACTAAGTCTTCCAAGAACTCTGGTTTTCTCTTCGGTGGAGGCCCGAAGAGGAGCAAAGATAAGGAAGTTGATATTGATGCAGATCCTCCCACGGTGAGCACCATCATACCTAAACATCTAAACATTGCCAAAGATTTCGCAGAAAGGATCCCCACTTCAAACCCTCGAACGCGAGTTGTTGGTAAATATCCTTCTTCTATTCGTCCTTCTAGTATTCCTGCTGGGAAGGAGGACTGTGACTTCCATGCCTTAAATATCATTGCTCCCGACCTGGTGGAGATGGTAACCTTCACTAAGAAGGGTTTTACGTACCGCTACACGTACCCCTTTCATAAGTTTTACTGACATTTGGGTCAAATGTAACTGCGAGTTTCTCCTAATATACTTAGATTTACGGGGTGTTCCACCCATAAAATTGAAGATATATGAGTCTATTTTCTTATGCATTAAACCGTTTGTCAATACTACATTGGAGGAGAGAGATATATGAGTTTGTACGAGACTGCGTAAGCTGCTAGGTGACAAGTATGTGTGTCACCTACTTGCTTAAATGAGAGTCCGAAAATGGGCCAGTTCGGATCGTCGAAAGAGACATTTTAAAAGAATATTTCGTTCATATAATACACTGATAAGAGGGAAAAATAACCAGACCTAAACCCCTGCAAACATCCTCCCAAAAATTACACACAAGCCCGAATTGAATTTCTCTCCTTTTCAAGTTCTAGTTGGAGGTAAAACCTAGAGTTTGAAGAACCAAGATAGGATCTGAGTTATTCAACAAATAAGGTAAGGTTACTGCTCTCTTTTATCAATTTGTTCTGCTAGAGATGTATGGAAAGTCATTCTATAATTGTAAGAACTCACGAACGACGATAAGAAGCCCTGAGTTCGAGTTATTCACTTGTAGAAGATTGTTTTGTGTTGCTATTGGAATGTGTGTTTAACTACTGTTTTATGAAGTTTCAGAGGAGGAAGGGTATGGATAAACACAACATAAATTTAGGGTGTGTTGGGCTGTTTTGTAGTGTTTTGTGGTGTATATAAGGTTTGAAAAAATGTATATATGTTGATATTGTTGTGTTGTTGTTTTTTGGTGTTATCTTGAATTTGGAGGAAATAAGGATTATAGGTGAGATATTGCCCATTTTAATACAAAATAAGCTTGTCTTTCATTGTGCGATAGTTGTACCCTTCGTAACTTAATGATAGTATTATTATCGTTGTTGTAGAATAAGGTGCGAAGAGGCGAGTTCAACTTGGTGATTAGAATATTTTCACCACCATCGAGTTTTAATCGATGGGCCGGCCCCTATTGGGCAACCTCTGATAAGATGATAAGTTATATACCAAGCCTACTGTGGCCGAGCGCCTATGAGAGAGCCCAGAATGGACGAGATACCTACCCTAGTATGGCCGAGCGCCTATGAGCGAGCCTACTACGACCGACCAGTTACACGTACCGAGCCTTATAGGGCCAGACATTTATTTTATTTACTATATTGAGAGAGTTGAGTCAGTATCAGTAGGTAAGTATATCTCCAGATCATATTTGACTCCCAGTTACTTTCAGTTATTATATTATCAGTTTAGTTTCAGCTTTCTGTTATTTTATTACCTTATATACTCGGTACATTATTTCGTACTGACGTCCCTTTTCTGGGGACGCTGCATTTCATGTGTGCAGGTTCAGATAGACAGACGGGTGGACCTCCTCAGTAGGTGTTGGCCGAGTTCAACTTGATCGGTAAGCTCCACGTACTTCGGAGTTACCGGGTCTAGGGTATTGTGTACATATTTTGTATATATGTTATGGGTAGGTCGGGACCCTATTCCGATCACAGTACATCCATCAGTAGAGGCTTGTAGACCTATCTTGTCACGTAGAGCAGTATGTTGGGCTTGTAGGCCTTGTATGTATATTTTTTTGGTTTGTCAGCTGTAGTAGTTATTACGGCCTTGTCGGCCTAGCTTTATATTGATGTTTAGTCAAAGCTAGTTTCCATTCGGTTTTATATTTTGCTTCGCAAATTGTCTTGCAATGTGGCCCAATGGCTAAAGTACGACATTGTATGTTCAGAGTCCCTCAGTCGCAAGTTGGTACGTTAGGTTAAGTGAAGCACCAGGTGCTGGTCTCGCACCCCAGGTTCGGGGCATGACAAAGTTGGTATCAGGGGAGTTCTGTCCTAGGGAGTCTACAAGCCGTGTCTAGTAGGGTCTTGTGAATAAATGTGTTGTGTACCACATTATATAAGCAGGGAACTACATGGCATTTAGGAGTTGCTTACCCTTCTTTCAAATTTAAATCGTGCTGTAGAACTGAGTTATAGGAAATTTGAGTTAAACTTACGTGTTGGTGTTTGCATACACAGATGACGGTGACTAGGAAGACTACGTCTAGCCAGAGGAGAGATACAACAGCAGGGGAGGGGACCAACAGGGTACCCCCAGTAAATGGGTCCCAGTCTGAGGCCCAAGGCGAGACCCCTACTCAGCCATTACCGGCTCCTCCACCACTTGAGGAGATTCCTAGGGATACCGCACATCCAGTTCCCCCTCCACTTTCACCAGATCAGGACTTGAGGAGTGTGGTGCAATTGCTGACACAGTTGGTAGCTACCCAACAACAGGCTAGGGCATCAGCTAGTGCAAGATCTTCTGAGGGGTCTGGGAGTTCAAGAGTCTGAGAGTTTATTGCTTTGAGTCCCCCCGAGTTCACGGGGACCGATCATAGGGAGGACACACATGATTTCATATATCAGCTTCACAGGATCTTTCGGGTTATGCATGCCACAGAGAAAGAGGCAGTTGAGCTAGAAGCTTTTTGACTCCGAGATAGAGCCATCCTTTGGTACGAGGGATTGGAGAGGTCTAGGGGACGTGATGCACCTCCAGTTGTTTGGGAGAATTTTTTAGATGCCTTCCTTTACCAGTACTTACCGCGAGAGATCCGATAGGCTCGAGTCGATCAGTTTCTAGCCCTCAAGCAGGGCAATATGAGTGTTCAAGAGTATAGTCTCCGTTTTGACTCATTGGCCAGATATGCATCGTCCATAGTTGCTACTATGCGGGACATGATCCACATATTTATAGCAGGGTTGGCCTTAGAGTTGACCGAGGCACGTGCCACTGCTTCATTGCAGAATAGTATGGATATCTCCCGGATTCAGGTATTCGCCCAAAATATAGAAAGGGGTAGGCATCGGCAGCAGGGTACAGAGAGGACTGAGCAATGGCAGCGTAAGAGGCTGAGATTTGCCAGGTCTCAGGAGCATTCTCAGGGTAGTTATAGGCCCCAGTACTTCGGACGGCCACCTAGGCCTCCGCCACCTCTATTACAAGGTTACAAGTATGACCGATATACTCATTCACGACCAGATAAGAGCTCACGGGCGTCTGGTTTGCAGCGACAACGAGGATTAGGGCAGACATGGTCATTTTCGTCACGGTGTGACATATGTGGTAGAGGTCACTTGGGCAAATGCCGAGCAGGTTCCGATGCTTGTTATATATGTGGGCGTCCGGGGCATACGATGCGAGATTGCCCAAATAGAGATTTTGGGAGTATGGCTCAACCAGCGATTTCAGCAATAGGATCATCTATGTCTGTGCATCCTTTAGAGCGCGAATCTCAGTCTTCGGCTGGTAGAGGTCTGTTACAACTCAAAAATCCCACCACAGGCGTCATGATGACACCTAGTCTCTAAGACTAGGTAAGCCGATTATAATTACATTTTGAGCTTCTTTTTTTTAAAACATATAATTTAATACAAGTGTTGAAACCAACATCAGAAATAATAATAACAACCTCCCAAGACTGGTAATACTGAGTCACGAACTCTAACTGAATACATGCAATGATCTCCAGGATCGAATATACAATACTATTCGAATAAGAGTTGATAGTACAATAAAATGGAAAGACTACAAGGGACTACGATGACCAAGCAACTCTACCTTGAATCCTTGCTATCACACTCTAATCTCTGCCCGAATCCAATATCTCCAATACCTGGCTCTGCAAAACAATGTGTAGAAGTGTAGTATGAGTACACTACAGTCGGTACCCAGTAAGTATCAAGACTAGCCTCGGTGGAGTAGTGATGAGGTACAGTAAAGACACTCACTAGTCAAATAACTTGTGAAATATAGCATACAAAAATAGTAGAAAATAAGTAGTAGTGATAGCAACAACAACCAACTAGTGATATAAACAGCAAGACAACAAGAACACCATAAATATTGCCCAGACGAGTAATGAACACAACACAACCAATTAATCAAGTCCTTTAAAACCTCCAAAATATACATATTTTATCTATAAGTTTTTCGAATAGATATCCTTAGAATATAATCCTTTCAAGTAAATGTCTTCGAATATAATTCTTCAAATAAAATCTTTCAAATATAATTCTTTCAAATAAACTCTTATGAATATAATCCTTTCAAATAAAAGTCACCTCGTGACACCTTATTTCATAATCATAAAAATACAGGTCTCAGCCCACTTTCATATTTTTATAATACAGGTCTCAACCCACTTTCATATTTTCACGGCACCTCGTGCCCATATTTCTATCACAACTGTACGGACAACTCATGTGCCAATAATATCAATGTATATAAGATCCACATGATCAATTTATTTCCAATAAAGAAGGTTTACAATTTTTAAATCAAGTAAGAAATCCACAAAGAAATAAATTTATTTTAGAAATCGTTGGGTGAAGAAAATAACATTTCAATAAAAAACGAAGTACCCGATAGCTGCTGATTTCGATGTAAAACTTATTAATTTAAAATATAATAGTAATTGTTTTTAATTAAAACAACTCAATCATCGAAAATCAGTAAAAACCAAAAAATATAAATCTTCAGAGTCTCGTACTAAAAAGCCAAAGCCCACACAATACAACAAGGAGCACAAAATATATAATAATAAAGTCAACTAGTACATCACGGAAGAGGACAAGAATTTACATATTAAATTAAACAAAATCACCAAAGCCAAGAACATAAAAAAAGAAATATCAACAGGGCACTTCCGAGGTACCGCCTCGTAGTCCCAAATCATATATAAATTCACAATATCTCATTTTCTTATATCACCGTGGGAGCCTTCACATTTAATTTTAAAGAAATTATTTTTTCCGAAATAGCATCTCGCGTTTTAGACGCCCTTATCACACCGCATGACTTCTAGTAGTTCTCCTACTAGCCACACGTTTCAAGCCACCCTTATCTCACCGCATGCGTTTCAACACCCTGGCCTTAGATCACCGCATGCGTATCAATATTACAATATTTCACAAATCGCACCTCAAGTGCCCAAATATCACAGCATAATATAATTTGCACTTCAAGTGCTCACATATCACAACATATCACAAATTACACATCAAGTGCTCAAATATTACAACATATCACAAATTGCACATCAAGTGCTCAATATTACAACATATCACTAATTTCATATCAGTACCCAAATATTAGTACTTGCTACAGAAATCTACAATACATTATTTTTCCACAATAAGTAGCCCGCAGCTCGGCCATAATGTGCACAAAAATCTTAACAAAATATCTGGGAGTGAAAAACTCAACAAAATAATATTTCACAATTTAACACTTCGCTTTAATATGATTTACGGGCTTTATAACTCAATACTAATTTAAATGGCATGAAATGAAAAGTAATTCATCAAGGAACAACGCCTTCTTTAATCTAAATTTTTAGCAAATAGATTAATGCCTCCTTTTAAAATTATTTAATAAATTATTTGCAGATGGAAAATTCGTAATGAAATTATTTCCATGAAATGGAAACTCAACAAACACAGAATTCACATAAAAGACAAGTGACAATCACACCAAATTATCATATAAAAACAACATCGGCAAATAAGGAAAAAATGCATGATAAATAAGGGATTTAATAAGTTCTAACAATTTTTTAATTTAATACATAAGGATATCTAGGAATTTTAACCGATATAATTTGCATAAACCATGTACGTACTCATCACCTCGCGTACTTGGTTTTCAATCACACAATTTCCACATGAGACTCAATGCCTAAGAGAGTCCCCCACACAAGGTTAGGCAAGATACTTACCTCAAATCACGCTATCTCAATCTAATAGTAGACCTTTTTCCTCGATTATCCAACTCTGAATAGTTTGAATCTAGCCAAGAATAATTCAATACAGTCAACACAAATTATAGGAATCAATCCCATATGGAATTACTAAATTTTCCAATAAAATTCAAAATTAACTCAAAAATTGCCCGTGGGGTCCATGTCTCGGAATTTGACGAAACTCAAAAAATCTGACAACCCATTCAATTACGAGTTCAACCATATTAGTTTCACTCAAATCCGACTCCGAATTGACATTGAAATCTCAAAAATTTGTTTTATAAGATTTCTACAATTTCCCCCCAAATTTCCATCTCAAAACACTAATTAATGTTTAAAACAATGATATATTCGTGTATATTGACAAAATTCGAGTTAGAATCACTTAACTCAATATTTTCCTTGAAAATCTCTCAAAAATCACCTCTCCCCAAGCTCTAAATTGTCAAAAATAAAAAAAGGGACGAAGCCCCTGTTTTATAACTTAAAATATCTGTCCAGGCGCTGGCCTCGATTTCCTGACCTCGATTTCCATCCTCGATTTCCAGCCTCGATTCTAACCTCGATTTCTAACCTCGATTTACAATCTCGATTTCCTGCCTTGATTTCCAACCTATTTCCAGCCTCAATTTTGACCTCGATTTTTGACATATGAAGGAAACCAGATCAGCCAAAAACTAGCAAACTCAACTTCAATAGTCTCCCAATTTCAATTCTTGATCTGTTAACTATCCGAAACTCAACCGAGGCCCTCATGACCTCAACCAAATACACCAACAAGTCCTAACACATCATACGAACTTAGTTGAAACCTAAAATCCCATAAAACAATGCTAAAATTATGAATCATACCCCAATTCAAGCTTAAGGAACTTAAGAATTTCCAACTTTTACATTCGATGCCGAAACCTATCAAATCAATTTCTATTGTCCTCATATTTTGCACAAAAGTCATAAATGACATAAATGATCTATAAAAATTTTCAGAACTGGATTCCAACCCCGATATCAAAAAGTCAACTCCCCGGCCAAACTTCTCGAAAATTCAACTTTCGCCATTTCAAGCCAAATTTCACTCCGGACTTCCAAAACATTTTCCAGACACAATCCTAAGTCTAAAATCACCATACAGAGCTATTGGAATCTTCAAAACTCCATTTCGGGGTCGTTTACATATAAGTTGACATCCGGTCACTATTTGAACTTAAGCTTTAAACCTTGGAACTAAGTGTTCCAATTCATTCCAAAACCTCACCGGACCCGAACCAATTACCCCGACAAGTCACACAACAACTGTAAAGCACAAATTGAGCATTAAATGGGGGAACATAGTTGTAATACTCAAAACGACCGGACATGTCATTACAACGACTAGTCGGGTCGTTACATTCTCCCCCTCTTAAAACATACTTTCGTCCTCGAAGTTGTCAAGAATGTTTCCGAGGACATTAAATTACTGAGTATATTATTATACACATACTCGCAGGTGATTCTACTTCACCGCAAATGTAACATGGATCCGACAACGCCATCTCAGTTGAGATTATTTCTTTTATCCTCATTTATAAGCTTTAAAGCCAATTTCTTACACTCCAATAAATTTCAAAAATGCATGATTTTCATATTAACACACTGTGTTAGTCTCAACCGGCTGTAGCAATTTCGTGCTTACACACACATTATACGTATGCCCACAACTACATCTCTGGTCATAATAGTTGTTCATAATTAATTCCAACATCCTCAATTAATTTCATATTAACCAAAACCTTATTTCAATTTTCTCACAACATTGACAGCAACACATGAGGCATGAAGACCTCATAATTATTTGCCCGAATTAACGAGTCACATTTAACGCCACCTGGGCACTCACCTCGTAGGCTAAAACTCAATATTCACAGCACTTATATAGCTAAATATGCATAGAAAATACATACAAGAATTTATCAAATAAGCCTAATAGGCATGACTCCCTATTAATACTATAGTACAAATTTAAATTTCACAAAGAGAGAATTTAAACACATAAAGTTTTCACCACAAGGACTCGTCCTTATATAACTTTCACCGCGGCTTGTAGCCCGGTTTAAATATTTCACATCATATAAAAATTGTGAGGATTTCGTCCTCAACTCTGCATCACAAGTATTTTTCACATTGTGCCAATTAAAATTTTCCATTCCCTTTCTTTCTTCTTTTAAATAAATTTCGTGAAATAATTTCACAACACAAAATAAACCCCCATACCGGTAGGGCATATAATTCACAAATTTTAATCAAACTATCTCGAATTTATATAAAAACCAACTGTAGTGAGTAACAGAAAGTCACTTTTGGAATCTTAGCCCTCAATAGTGTACAAAACAAAATGCTAGATACAAGCTAACACCATCAAATCTCCCAACAGGGATAAACACGCGAGTGGTGTACAAAATTAATAACTCACCATACATGGAGAATGATAGGAGGTCTCGCCTCGATAATTGGAATTGAATCAAACTAAGAACAATGCTCCTCTATAATGAATTAAATCATGCCTGTAATGACACCATCTGGTGTAGCGGCCTCACCCATACCATATCAATTATATCAACGGGTCGGGCCTCCCCCTTTAGGCCCCCCCCCTTTTTCCCGCCTGTCCTCTACCCCTAACTGACTGTGCATGTGGGGTAGTAACTGGAATAGAGCTTGTCGCATGAGTATTCTGATAACAATCTCTCATGATGTGCCTAGTATCACCACACTGATAACAACCCCTTTGCAGGTTCGGCTGCTCATACTGAGTCTGTACTAGATAACTGGAATAACTATTATAGGAACCCTGTGTCGGTGGTGCATTAAAGAACTTACTGGAGCACTTCGAGTGTTCTGAAATTGTTTCCATGACCCCGCGGATACTGAAATGTAGAATTATTAAGGACGTGGGAATACTGCAAGTCCCAACATCATCCTATACAAATCTCAGCTCTTAATCATATACAAGTTTCGGAGAACCTTTCAATACCATATAAATACATCTCAGGCCAAATTTGATATAACACATGGCCCCGCAATCTAAGCTATATGACACATTCTGATGATCCACAATACTAACCTTCATCACTCGTACGACACCGGTCTTAAGACACCTCAAGCCATTTATTTGGCACATGTCATCCTCGTGACAGTTAAACTCGCTTCCTCCTTCGCTAAAAATAAATCCCATACGAACCACATAGTCTCTAATACCACCAACTATCTTCAGATCTACATCTACCTCATGACCCTACCATGATTGTGATGATTAGGCAACTAATTAAACCTTCTTAAGATCGTACTAATCAACCAGATGTCAGAACCTGTTACACCCCCACGTGAACAACTGAATGATCTCTCAATGCATCCGCATCCTTGATCTGGATGACACGTGGTAACAATGGTTGAGCAACTATCGCTCCCTTATAATCCCTCTGTAGTATCACGAACCGTTGGTGCATAGTTGTTACCGAGTGCGCAATTTCATACATGAGTGGATGCAAAAGAGCATAAGATATATGCTTCAAGCTGAATAAATGTTGCACGAAAAGGAATGAAAGAAGTGAAAATTTTCCTACTAGCTTTGTAGCCACTCGAAAATACGTACAGATGTCTCCGTACCGATTCACAAGACTCTACTAAATTCGTTCGTGAGTGGTAGAACCTGTGAACCTTTGGCTCTGATACCAACTTGTCACGACCCAAAAATCCTACCACAGGCGTCGTGATGGCACCTAGTCTCTAAGACTAGGTAAGCCGATTATAATTATATTTTGAGCCTTTTTTTTAAACATATAATTTAATACAAGTGTTGAAACCAACAACGGAAATAATAATTACAACCTCCCAAGACTGGTAATACTGAGTCATGAACTCTAACTGAATACATGTAATGATCTCCAGGATCGAATATACAATATTGTTCGAATAAGAGTTGACAGTACAATAAAATGGAAAGACTCCAAGGGACTACGACGACCAAGCAGCTCTACCTTGAATCCTTGCTATCACACTCTAATCTCTGCCCGAATCCAATATCTCCAATACCTGGCTCTGCACAAAAATATGCAGAATTATAGTATCAATACACTACAATCGGCACCTAGTAGGTATCAAGACTAACCTCTATGGAGTAGTGACGAGGTACAGTCAAGACACTCACTAGTCAAATAACCTGTGCAATATAGCATACAAAAATAGTAGAAAAGAAGTAGCAGTGATAGCAACAACAACCAACTAGTGATATAAACAACAAGGTAGCAAGAACACCATAAATACTGCCCAGACGAGTAATGAACACAACACATCCAATTAATCAAGTCCTTCAAAACCTTCAAAATATACATCTTTTATCAATAGGTTTTTCGAATAGAAATCCTTAGAATATAATCCTTTCAATTAAATATCTTACGAATATAATTCTTTCAAGTAAATGTCGCCGAATATAATTCTTCAAACAAAATATTTCGAATATAATTCTTTAAAATAAAGTCTTTTGAATATAATCCTTTCAAATAAAAGTCACCTTGTGGCACCTCATTTCATAATCATAAAAATACGGGTCTCAACCCACTTTCATATTTCCACGGCACCTCGTGCCCATATTTCTATCACAACTGTACGGACAGCTCATGTGCCAATAATATCAATGTATATAAGATCCACATGATCAATTTATTTCCAATAAAGTAAGTTTATAATTTTTAAATCAAGTAAGAAATCAACAAAGAAATAAATTTATTTTAGAAATCGTTGGGTGAAGAAAATAACATTTCAATAAAAACGAAGTACCCGATAGCTGCTGATTTGGATGTAAAACTTATTAATTTAAAACATAATAGTAATTTCTTTTAATTAAAAAAACTCAATCATCGAAAATCAGTAAAAACCAAAAAATATAAATCTTCAGAGTCTCGTACTAAAAAGCCAAATCCCACACAATACAACAAGGAGCACAAAATACATAATAATAAAGTCAACTAGTACATCACGGAAGAAGACAAGAATTTAAATATTAAATTAAACAAAACCACCAAAGCGAGAAACATAAAAAAAAGAAATATCAACAGGGCACTCCCGAGGTACCTCCTCGTAGTCCCAAATCATAAATAAATTCACAATATCTCATTTCCATATATCACCGCAGGAGCCTTCACATTTAATTTTAAAGAAATTATTTTTCCCGAAATAGCATCCCGCGTTTTAGCCGCCCTTATTACACCGCATGACTTCTAGTAGTTCCCCTACTAGCCATGCGTTTCAAGCCACCCTTATCTCACCGCATGCGTTTCAACACCCTGACCTTATATCACCGCATGCGTATCAATATCACAATATTTCACAAATCGCACCTCAAGTGCCCAAATATCACAGCATAATACAACTTGCACCTCAAGTGCTCACATATCACAACATATCACAAATTGCACATCAAGTGCTCAAATATTACAACATATCATAAATTACACATCAAGTACTCAAATATTACAATATATCAAAATTTCACATAAGGTACCCAAATATTAGTACTTGCTACAAAAATAACAATACATTATTTTTCCACAATAAGTAGCCCGCAGCTAGTCCATAATGCGCACAAAAATCTTAACAAAATAACCGGGGAGTGAAAAACTCAACAAAATAATATTTCACAATTTAACACTTCACTTCAATATGATTTACAACTTTTATAACACAATACCAATTTCAATGACATGAACTGAAAAGTAATTCATCAAGGAACAACATCTTCTTTAATACATAAGGGTGTCTACGAATTTTAACCGCTATAATTTGCACATATAAACTAAGTACTTACTCGTCACATCGCGTACATGATTTTCAATCACACAATTTCCACATAAGACTCAATGCCTAAGGGAAAATTCCCCCACACAAGGTTAGGCAAGATACTTAACTCAAATCACGCTATCTTAATTCAACAGTAGACTTTTTTTCTCGATTATCCAACTATGAATGGTTTGAATCTACCCAAAAATAATTCAATATAGCCAACACAAATTATGGGAATCAATCCCATATGAAAATACTAAATTTTCCAATAAAATCTGAAATTAACTCAAAAATCACCAGTGGGGCCCACGTCTAGGAATCCGATGAAACCTACAAAATTCGATAACTCATTCAATTACGAGTCCAACCATACTAGTTTCACTGAAATCCGACTCCAAATCGACATTGAAATCTCAAAAATTCTTTTAAAGAGATTTCTACAATTTCCTCCAAATTTCCATCTCAAAACACTAATTAAATGATGAAAATAATGATATATTCGTGTATTGACAAAATCTGAGTTAGAATCACTTACCTCAATTTTTTTTCTTGAAAATATCTCAAAAATCGCCTCTCCCCAAGCTCCAAATTGTCAAAAATGGAAAAAGGGACGAACCCACATTTTATAACTTAAAATCTCTGTCGAGGCGCTGGCCTCGATTTCCTGGCCTCGATTTCCTAACCTTGATTTCCTGACCTCGATTTCCTGACCTCGATTACCATCCTCGATTTCCAGCCTCGATTTCCAACCTCGATTTCCAATCTCAATTTCCAACTTCGATTTCCAATCTCTATTTCCAGCCTCGATTTCTAGCCTCGATTTCCAACCTTGATTTCTAACCTCGATTTCCAGGCTCGATTTACAACCTCGACTTACAGCCTCGATTTCTAGCCTTGATTTCCAGCCTATTTCCAACCTCGATTTTTGACAGATGAAGGAAACCAGATTAGCCAAAAACCAGCAAACTCAACTTCAACATTCTCCCAACTTCAATTCTTGATCTGTTAACCATCGGAAACTCACCCGAGGCCCTCAGGACATCAACCAAATACACCAATAAATCCTAAACATCATATGAACTTAGTTGAAACCTCAAATCCCATATAACAATGCTAAAACCACGAATCATACCCCAATTTAAGCTTAAGAAACTTAAGAATTTCTAACTTCTACATTCGATGCCGAAAACTATCAAATCAATTCCGATTGACCTTATATTTTGCAAACAAGTCATAAATGACATAACATATCTATGAAAACTTTCAGAACTGGATTCCGACCCTGATATCAAAAAGTCAACTCCCCGATCAACAACTTTTGCCATTTTAAGCCAAATTTTACTACAGACTTCCAAATAATTTTTCGGACAAGCTCCTAAGTCCAAAATCACCATACGGAGCTATTGGAATTATGTAAACTCAATTCCGGGGTCATTTACACATAAGTCGACATCCGATCACTATTTGAACTTATGCTTTAAACCTTGGACCTAAGTATTTCAATTCATTCCAAAACCTCACCGGACCCGAACCAAATACCCCGGCAAGTCACACAACAATTGTAAAGCACAAATTAAGTAGTAAATGGGGCAACGGGGGTTGTAATACGCAAAATGACTAGTCAGGTCATTATAAGGTCGAGGCAGAGATAAAGGTTCTAGTTGAGGTGGTAACTAGAACCGTATCTATGCTTTAGCGGGTCGACATGACCAGGAGTCTTCACCATACGTTGTGATAGGTATATTGACCATTTGCTCTCTCGATGCTTATGCCTTGATAGATCCAGGATCTACTTTATCGTATATTACTCTATTTGTCATGGGGAAGTTTGGTATAGTACCTGAAATACTAAGTGATCCTTTTGCGATATCTACACCGATCGAAGAATCGATTATTGCTAGACAGGTTTACCGAGGTTGTACAGTGACAGTTTGTAGTCGTCGGACCTCAGCTGACCTAGTTGAGCTAGAGATGATGGATTTTGATGCTATCATAGGCATGGACTAGTTGGCAGCTTGCTATGCCACAGTTGATTGCCGAGCAAAGAAAGCCAGATTTCATTTTCCGGGTGAGGCAGTCCTTGAATTGGTAGGTAATATAGCGACACCCAGAGGTAGGTTAATTTCCTATCTGAAAGCGAGGAAAATGATCACAAAATGGTGCATTTATCATATTGTGCGATTTAGATATGCAGATGCTGAGATACCTACACTTCAGTCTATTCCAGTAGTCAAAGAGTATGCAGATGTGTTTCCAGATGAGCTTCCAGGTATTCCTCCAGAGCGAGAGATTAATTTTAGCAACCAATATCCATCCCTCCGTATAGAATGGAACCTGCCGAATTGAAGGAGTTGAAGGAGCAATTAAAAGATTTGCTGGAGAAAGGTTTCATCAGATTCAATACCTCACCTTGGGGTGCACCAGTACTATTTTTGCGGAAGAAAGACGGCTCACTGAGGATGTGTATCGATTATAGGCAACTGAACAAGGTAACTATTAAGAATAAGTATCCACTTCCAAGGATCGATGACTTGTTTGATTAGTTGCAAGGGGCTAGATTCTTTTCAAAGCTAGATTTGAGGTCGGGGTACCACCAGGTCAGAGTTTGGGAGAAAGATATTTCGAAGACAGCCTTCAGGACCCGATATGGCCACTTCGAGTTCCTTGTCATGTCCTTCGGGTTGACGAATGCACCTGCCGTATTTATGGACTTGATGAATAGCCTATTCCGACCATTTTTAGATCTGTTCATGATAGTATTTATTGATGATATTCTGGTTTATTCACGTTCATAGGAGGAGCATGCGGACCATATGTGAGCGGTACTCCAAACCCTTTGTAATCGTATGTTGTATGCTAAGTTTTCTAAATGTGAGTTATGGTTGAAGTTGGTAGCAATCTTAGTGCATATTGTATCCGATGAAGGTATACAAGTAGACACTCAGAAGATTGAGGCCGTGAAATCCTGGCCTAGACCTACCACTCCGATAGAGGTTCGTAGCTTTCTAGGCTTAACAGGCTACTATCGGAGGTTTGTATAGGGTTTTTCTTCCATTTCGGCACCATTGACGAAGCTGACTTAGAAAGCAACTAAGTTTTAGTGGACAGAGGCTTGCGAGCGGAGTTTCCAAGAGCTTCAGAATAGGTTGACCTCAACGCTAGTTCTAATACTTCTAGAGGGTCGAGAGGGTTATGCCGTGTATTGTGATGCCTCAAGTGTTGGTTTAGGATGTGTCCTGATGCAACATGGGAAGGTAATTGCGTATGTTTCAAGGCAGTTGGGGAAGACTAAGAGGAAATATCCGACCCATGACCTCAAGTTAGCTGCAGTTGTCCATGCACTTAAGATATGGCAGTATTATTTATATGGTGTTCATGTTGATGTATTTACAGATCATAAAAGCCTACAATATATCTTCAAGCAAAAAGAGTTGAATTTGCGACAAAGGCGATGGCTAGATTTATTGAAAGATTACGATGTTAAATTCCTATACCATCTAGAGAAAGCTAATGTTGTAGCAAATGCCTTAAGTCGCAGATCTATGGGTATCTTAGCACATGTAGAGGCTGAGAAAAGACAATTAGCTAGAGAGATTCATCAATTGGCTTATTTGGGGGTTCAGTTAGTAGATTCTGATGATGGTGGAGCTGTACTCCAAAACACTACAAAATCATCTCTCATATCTGAAGTCAAGGAAAGGCAGTACGGGGACCCAGAGTTGGTCGAGTTTAGAGAGCAAGTTCTACAACAGAAGAAGCCATTGTTAGAGCGCAAGGGAGATGGGGTTCCCAGATATAGGGGTCATCTGTGTGTTTGAGATGTAGCAGGGCTATGAGACAAAATTATGTCAGCAGCACACTATTCGTGGTACTCCATTCATCCTGGGTCGACGAAGATGTATCATGACATTAAGGATGTGTACTAGTGGAACGATATGAAGAAGAACATTGCTGAGTTTGTCGCCCAGTGTCCTAGTTGCCCGCAGGTGAAGGTAGAGCACCAGAAGCCCGGGGGGCTAATGCAGACTATAGAGATCCCGACGTGGAAATGAGAGGCGATAAACATGGACTTTTTCATGAGTTTGCCTCGTTCTCATCATAAGTTCGATTCTATATGGGTGATAGTCGATAGGCTCACGAAATCAGCCCATTTATTATCGGTCAGATCTACATATACATCCGAAGATTATGCGAAGTTATATATTAAGGAGATAGTGTAGCTACACGGAGTAGCAATATATATTATATCTGACCGCGAGGCCCAGTTTACAGCACATTTCTGGAGGTCATTTCAGAGAGGTCTAGGGATTCAGGTGAATCTCAGCACAACTTTTCATCCACAGACTGATGGATAAACCGAGCGCACAATTCAGACGCTCGAGGATATGTTACGAGCATGTGTATTGGATTTTTAAAGGAGTTGGGATGAACATCTACCTCTTATCGAGTTTGCACATAATAACATTTACCAGATGGATCCGTACGAGGCTTTGTATGGGCGTAAGTGCAGATCTTCTATAGGGTGGTTTGATGTTGGAGAATTTGGGTTACATGGGCCACACTTGATTCAACAGGCCGTAAAGAAGTGTAACGACCCGGCCGGCCATTTTGTGAGTTATAGCCTTGTTTCTCCCATTTATGCTTCCTTCTGTGTCCTTCAGCTATATTGTGTTATACCGGGTTAGTTAGTTCGAGTCCGGAGTGGTTTCAGAGTGGATTGAGACACTTAGTCTCTTAAGTAGAAGCTTAAGTTGGAAAAGTCAACCGAATATTGACTTATGTGTAAACGGTCTCAGATTGGAATTTTTATGGTTCCGTCAGCTCTGTTAGGTGATTTTGGACTTAGGAGCACGTCCGGAATGTGAATTGGAGGTCCGTAGTGGAATTAGGGGTGAATTGGCGAAAGTTGAAAATTGGGCGATTTCGGCCGGCAGTGGAAAATTTGATATCAGAGTCAGAATGGATTTCTGGAAGTTGGAGTAGGTTTGTGGTGTCATTTTTGACGAGTGTGTAGAATTTGAGGTCATTCGGACGTGGTTCAGTAGGTTTCGTCGTTGTTTGTGGAATTCAAAAGTTTAGAAGTTCTTAGGCTTGAATCCGAGGGTAATTTAGTGTTTTGATGTTGTTTTGAGTGATTCGAAGGCTTGACTAAGTTTGTATATTGATATATGACTTGTTGGTATGGTTGGTTGATGTCCCGAGGGTCTAAGGGCCATTTCGGGTGGCTAACGGATTGGTTGAAGTTGGAAAATCCAGCTGAAGCTGCTGCTACTGGAATTTCCGCACCTGAGGAGGACGAGCCCGCAGGTGCGAGGGTACAGAAGTTCTTGGAGAAGTAGCAGGTGCGGGAAAGGTTAAGGTTGGTTGGAAGCGTAGGTGCGAGAAAGTTGTTGCATCTGCGAGTCCGCATGTGCGAGACTTGGGGCGCAGATGCGGAAGGGAATGACGTGACTGGCTTCGTAGATGCGGAGAATTTTGCGTAGGTGCACAAGCGCATGTGCGAAAAGTTGGGCACATATGCAAAGCTTGGGATCTTGAGTGAGTTCCGCACCTGCGATGGAAATTCCGCAAGTGCGGCATCGCAGAAGCGGAAAAAGGGGCCACAAGTGCGATATTGCTGGGCAGAAAAGCCCCAGCTTGTGGTTTTGTCTTCATTTTCAATTTATGGATTTGAGAAACTCGGGAGAGGCAATTTTTCGAAGGTTTTCAAGGAGAAACGTGAGTTAAGTGATTCTAACCCATAATGGTATAAATTTCGTGAATCTATGGCTTGTTCATCATTAATTAGTAGGATTTTAGAATGAAAATAGGGGGTTAGGACTTGAGATTTTGGAGAGTTTAAATCAAGAATTTGAGGGACCAAATGATGTCGGATTTGAATAAATTTTATATGTATGGACTCGTGAGTGAATGAGCTTTCTATTTTTGTAAATTTTGTCGGATTTCGAGACGTGGGTCCGGGGCCGAGTTTGAGCCAATTTAGGGTTTTGAATCTAATTTTGGTATTGTTCATGTGGAATTGATTCCTTTAGCCCATATTGATCGTATTGTATTACTTATGGCTAGATTCGGGACGTTCTTAGGCCGAATTGAGAGGAAAGGGCATTCTGGAGTAGGACTTTGCTGAATTGGGGTAAGTAACGCTTTCAAACTTGGTTCTGAGGGTTCGAAACCCCAAGTTATGTGTTATGTTATTGGTATTGAGGTGACACACATGCCAAGTGACGGGCGTGCGGGCGTGCATCGTGAGAATTGTGACCTGGGTGATTCCATGGCACCGTTTAGTGACTCTATCTTGTTGATATCCATATTTTCATCATGTGATAAAGTAGTTGAACTGTAAATTATGCTAGATATCATGTTTAGGCTTTGTGCCATATTGTTTAGACCCGTAGCGGTGGTTTCTTGCTGTCATCTCACTAGTTTCCATTTACTATTTCATACTCACTCTTGATCATGCATTTTTTTATATCATACCTCGGTCTCAGTTAATTATTGATTCATCATATCATTGTTCCGGGTTGTTTGCATGACATTGTGAGCCCGTGGTGAGACTGGAGAGGCTGCTGACTGAGTGAGGCTGAGTGCCTGGTTATGAGTGACAGTTATGGGATTGGGCTGCACGCCACAGTCGTTATATTGATGATTATGATAGAGCTTGAGCTGTAGGAGTCCCTCCGGAGTTTGTAACACACCTCTAGTGAGCGCGGTTGATATTATTGAGGGATGGATCTTCCATGGATATGGATCTTGTCCGAAGTACTTGATACCTGGAGATGGATCTTCTCCACAGGGCTGGATTGGTCTTCCTCGGTACTAGGTGACTTATAGTCAGTGATGTATATGTTCTGGGATAGATCTTCCCTGGGCCATATATACAGTACCGAGTGGCTGAGCATTCGAGAGTGTGTGCACATGAGGCTGACATCATGGTGCATCACATACAGTATGTGAATTGGCATGTAGGGATAACAGAGTTATATTCTTTACATTGTTCGGTTCTGCTTCACTTTACTGTTTGAATTGCCTATTTAATTTGAAAGCATGCCTACTTTTTTGTTCAGTTATTTCTATTTTATCTGTATCGGTTTAGTTCGTCACTACCTTCTAGTCCAAAGTTTGGACTTGTTACTTACTGCGTTGGTGTCCTCACGTTACCCCCTTCACCTCGTGTGCAGATCCAGGAGATACCGGTCGTAGCGGCGGTTACTGATTGAGGTTCCTAGAGTTTTGGAGACTATCAAGGTGGCTGCACAACGTTCGCGGGCCTTGACTCTCCTTTCTTTATCTTTATCGTACTTTCAGTTTATATCTCTAGACATTGTAGTAGACTGTATTTCGGATCTAGACGCTCATGTACTCAGTGACACCTTGGTTTTGGGCTGGATTGTATCACATTGGGATTTTTGTATATTTTAAACAGTTTTTCTTAAATGTTAAATGCTTCGTTAACGTTCTCAAACTTATTGTTGTTGGTGTTGGGTTGTTGAGTTGAGGCTGACCTGGTTCCACGATAGGCGCCATTACGACGGTTGATTTTGGGTTGTGACAAGAAGGTGCAACTTATCCAGGAGCGACTGTTGACAACCCAGAGTCGTCAGAAGTCATATTCTGACGTGTGGCGACGAGACTTAGAGTTCGGGGTTGATGACTAGGTGTTCTTAACGGTATCACCTATGAAGGGCGTGATGAGGTTTTGTAAGAAAGGCAAGCTTAGCCCACGGTATATTGGGCCTTATAGGATTATTCGAAGAGTGGGCCAAGTAGCTTATGATTTAGAATTGCCCTCGGAATTGGAGTCTGTCCATCCGGTTTTTTACGTATTTATGCTATAAAAATGCATTGGCGATCCTACCCGAGTGGTGCCCATTGATGATGTACAGATTACGGAGGACTTATCGTACGAGGAAGTTCCAGTTGCCATCCAAGACCGACAAATCCGCAAGCTACGAAATAAGGAGATAGCCTCCGTGAAAGTTTTATGGAGAAGCAAGAACGTAGAAGAGATGACGCAGGAAGCGGAGGAAGAAATGAAGTCGACTGGCTCAATGAGTCTCTTTTGAGTAATCTTTAGTAACTAATTTTAAATTTTTGTGGATCATAGAGCTAACTATTCCTTTTCAATTCCTTGAATTTTTGTTGACCTGGTGGTTATTTCTATTGGCAAAACTTTCTAATAAAACTCTATATTCAAAATTCCATTTGTGCAAGATTAAAACGATATATTCAAGATTGCATATAAATATTAGCATAGTCATTTTGGTTTTCTTTAAAGAAAAAGGGAAGAAGAGACATAGAAGGAGAGTAACGTGGGGTTTGGAGACGTTCCCAGAAGAGAAGAAGCTTTATATAGAAGACTAGTCAACTTATCCGCGCTTCACACGGATAAAAAACACATCAAATTTATGGAACTAATCCTTTTTCTAATATTCGAATCCGAATTAAAAAAGAGTAGATTTCAAACAGAATCCATCCTATTCTTTATACTTAGTTTTATATTTTTCTTTGATTTTGCATCACATGACAAAATTGAAGCAAGCAATGAATGTGAAAATTGTAAGTAAAGTTTCTAACAGCCCGTTTGACCAAGCTGTCAAAAACTGATTATTTTGAAAAATATTTTTTTTAAAAGTACTTTTTTCAAAAATACTTTTGAAAAAAATAATTTGTGTTTGGCCAATTCATTTAAGAAGTACTTTTTGTAATATTTTATATACAAATTATGTTTGGCCAATCTTTATAAAAAGTGCTTTTGAGTGTCAAATTACCAAAAAGGATAGTACAAAGGTTTTATAATTATTTTAAAGAGAAAATTAATTTAAATATTTATTATAAGAGAGTATTATTTTTTTATTTAATTTAATTAAAATATAAACATAAAGTAAACAATTACTTATTATTTACACGATGATTTGAATAATCAAAATACGTCATTCAGTATGAATTAAGGTTTATTCCATAAATTACTATATATTGATAATCAACCATGAAATAATAAGCAAAGTCACTATGTTTTTGCATCCTAAACATCTCATAACATCTCTTATCATGCCCTTCAAGTATCTCCTTGATGAAATAAAATCATGTATGAGGAGAAGTTCTGCATGAAATGTTTAGACAAAATTTAAAATTTAAAATTTTAAATAAAATCAAGTACATCATGATCGTCATCTACTTCATTTATAAGAACTGCATCAACATGCTCCTCATTATTTACTGTGATGATATATCTGTAAGAAAAAGAACAAAATAAAATTACTTGAATAACAACCTATATACTTATTATAAAAAAGATTAAATTCAAAAATCACCCAAGTACAACGAGATAAAATTCCAATATTTCAAAATAAATATTAGTAACTTGAATGAAAGTCAAATATAGATTCCAATAACCATAAAACATAACTAGAACAACATTTTAACGCAAATTCAAAGTTCCAATAACTAGAAAAAATAAAATGCAGATAATAAGAGGTAATATCATTAAATTTATTCTTTTTGAAGCTCAAACATATTTTCCAACCACTGCAATTGTAACTATGGATCTTCTTGTACTAAAAACATTTCCCTCACACCATAAATCGCTACCAACAATCATACCGGGTAAATTACGAACAACATCCATTACACACTTGATACTAAGTGAAGAGTCTTTTGACCCCATATTCATTGAAGAGCATGATTGTATGGCTTTAGCAATTTTCTCCATTGATGATGGTATTCTTAGACTGGTATTGAATTTATTTTTCTCTTTTTCAGTTATAGCAGTTGATGCTTTTCTTTTTCTTCTCTTACCACTCTCACTATCACGCACTTTTTCAATCACATTCGATTCTTCTGGATTAGTTTGTTTGAATCTCTTTTCCGCATTCTTTTCTATGCCACCAATATTCACAAACTCTTCATTGTCTATAGGAGTTCCAAATTCAAATGGTTGTTCTGGTTGAAACCAATTGTTTCCTTGTATACCATCTGGTAACACTCCGGATGACGGTGCCCACGCATGTTCACCGGTTGTAACATCCTTAAAACAATACTCCATCAGTTGTCGATGTTGTAAACCTTTCTCTCTAAATTTCTCTACATTTGGATTCTCCTACAAATGTGAAGAAGAATAAGAGAATTTTGAACACCAAAGCAAAATTTAAAAAATTATGTTAAGTGAAAATTAAGTAGTAGAATTACAAGTACCTTTATTTTCCTATCCCACCAATCTGCATTCGCTTGAATTATTTTTTTATTGGGGGTCCCATCCTAAACCAGTCTATTTTCAAAATAAAGTATCCCATTCTTTCCATGTACCTTTGAGGTTGTCCTATTTGTTCTTTCAACTTAACTTTATCACAGTTTCTTCCGGTTTTATCATTAAACTTTTGCACCGGATTAGACCATCCTAATCTACTGAAGTGAGTTCCAGGACGATTTCCTGCTAAAATTTCTTCCACACATATATTTAAAAATAGTTCTGTGGTTTTTGCATCACATTTAGCCTTCTCAGAGTTGTTATCCAGTGTCATTTTCTTGCTCATTTTATTTTCATGCATTAAGAACATGTGATTAATAATAATATTAAACAAATATAGAACTAAAAATCTATCATGTCAAGAAAAAAAGAAAGATAAAATAAAAATAAGAGCATCAAGGGAAAAACTTTCAACTATTAATCACTCATATTATTAGAAATCAGTGTTATCATTGGTACATGCAAGCACGTTAAAAAAGAATAAAAATAAAAGTACATATTAGATATTGCGTATAATAAATTAGCACTCTAAAAAAACATACCTTATGAAAAAAGTACTTGTATTGGTTGTTAGTTTGTTATTTTAAAGAGGAATAAGAGACAAAGAAGAAGAATCTGCACAAGAAAAAGGGAGAAGAAGTCTATTTATAGTAATAGATAGGACTTTTCATTTTGCATAAAGTATTTAAGGAGATGAATCTATTAAAGTTACTAGGAGAATTATAAGAGATCTATTAATTTAGAGAAATAAAAAAATAAGATTAGTCAAAGAAAACATCAAAAACAAGAGGAGTCAAAAAAGAATTTGAAAAGTTACGAGATTTGATATCTTTAATTTTTAAAATAATGATAGAAATTTGAAAGAAAAAAAAAGAACTAGTCCAGGCAAAAGAAGCAAAAACAAATGAAAAGACAAAAAACAAATTTGAAAAGTTTAAATGGTTCATGTATCTGATGGTAGAAAAGTTATACACACATGTGTGTATTATATATATAAGGAAAGAAAATACTTAAATCAATAAGGGAAAATTTTAAAAATATAAATTTATGGTGAGAATATGTCACGACCCGAAATTTCTTCCTTCTGACCGTGATGACGCCTAACATTTTACTTGTTAGGCAAGCCAACGTTAGAATAATATTAATAAATTTTAAATCTTTTTAAAATTATTAATAATCAAGAAAACAAAAGCGGAAGCAAAGTTTGTAGCATAGTGAAATAATCCATAAAAATAACTGTTTCTAAATACCATCCCAGAATTGGTGTCACAAGTACACGAGCTTCTAGAATAATTATAAATAAGGGTCTGAATAAAATAAAGCTGTCTGAAAATAAACACACAACTAAAGTAAAATAGATGGGGACTTCAGAACTGCGGACGCCATGCAGTTATACCTCAAGTCTCCTCTGAATAGCTGAAATCCAAGCAAATCTATGGTACGCCGCTGGGACCAACTCCGAAATATGCACAAGAAGTGCAGAGTAAAGTATCAGTAAAATCGACCCCATGTACTGGTAAGTGCTGAGCCTATGTATCAGTAAAATCGACCCCCATCGGTACCGATCCTTCAGACTCTACTAAGCTTGCTCGTGACTCGTGAGACCTATGTAACCTAGTGCTCTGATACCAACTGTCACGACCCATAATTCTCTCCTTCGGACCGTGATGGCGCCTAACATTTTACTTGCTAGGCAAGCCAATGTTAGAATAATATTAACAAATTTTAAACCATTTTTAAATTATTAAGTTCTGGAAATGGGGTTTCGATCCATTTACAACTCCTTCCCATTTTTGAGCTCGGGTAAGGCGAGTTTTGGGCAATTTTTACGGGAAAAATATTGGGGTAAGTGTTCATTATCCTATATTAATTATATTTCATGATTCCATACTCGTTTATATCATGAATCCGTGAATTTATGGAAGAAAAATCAGATTTTTCTAAAATCTTCCAAAAACGAAAAATTTAGATTTGAAGGTCCATTTGTTATCGGAATTGGATAATTTTTGTATGGTTGAACTCGTAGCGGAACGGGTGTTCGGATTTCATGAGTTTTTTTTCGGATTTGAGATGTGGGTCCCACTGTCAAATATTTTAATGAATTTCAAATTTTTATCTGGAAAATGTGTAAATTCATATGGAATTAATTCCTATGATTAGTATTGAATATATTAAATTGTTTGTGAATAGATTTGAAACTTTCAGAGGCAAATTTAAAAGGAAAAGCTGTGATTGAATAATTGATTGGAATTTGCAAAGCGAGGTAAGTGTCGGGGTTAACCTTGACTTAAGGGAATAGAACCCTTAAATTATTTGTTATGTGAAATGCATGTGAACGACGTATAGGCGAGGTAACGAGTGTCTATACATCATCAAATTGATTGTTTGCCTACTTACTTGAAAAATCATAAATTATTTTAAATCATGAATTAATTATTATAATAATTGTTTCTCCCCTATTCTTTGTCAAACATTAATCCTTGAATTCTTGCATTAATTGTTTCATGCTATTTGAATTATGTGTCTTAATTGTTATTTGACATTTAGCATATTAAATATTAAACTGCCTATTTTCTTCCTGATTTCCATAATAATTTGCTATTTGTCATTGTTTGTTTCATAATTAAATCATAATTACTGTATGCTTGTTGTCTTATAGTTTTATATTAATTGTTCCAATTATGAGGAAAATTTCTTCTATAAGAATTTACAAATGAATATGTTGGAGTTGCGGGTTGCACGCCACAACAGAATTGATTGAAATGGATATATATTGTAGGATCGGGTTGCACGCCGTAACAGACTTATTAAAAAGTCAATATTGGAGGATCGGGTTGCACGCCGCAACAGACTTATTAAAAAGTCCATAATGGAGGATCGGGTTGCACGCCGCAACAGACTTATTAAAAAGTCTATATTAGAGGATCAGGTTGCACGCCGCAACAGACTTATTAAAAAGTCCATATTGGAGGATCGGGTTGCACGCCGCAACAGACTTATTAAAAAGTCAATATTGGGGGATCGGATTGCACGCCGCAACAAACTTATTTAAAAGTCTATATAAATACCTGATTGAATAAATACATGACAGCTTTGATTAAAGGAATATATTGTGAGAGCAGGTTGCACGCTGCAACAGAATCGAATGTGAATATATTGTGAGAGCGGGTTGCACGCTGCAACAGAATTGATGAAAATGATAATTGGTTATGACTGCTGAGTTGGCTTCAATTATTATAAATAAGTCACCTGATTTATTTCTATTATTGTTGTTGTTACTAATATTGCGTACAGGTAATGTAAGTGACCCGCCTTAGCCACGTCACTACTTCGTCGAGGTTAGGCTCAGTACTTACCTGTACATGGGGTCGGTTGTACTGAAACTACACTCTGTACTTCTTGTGCAAATTTCAGAGTTGGTCCCAGCGGCGTGCCATAGATTTGCTCGGATTTCAGCTATTCAGAGGAGACTTGAGGTATAACTGCATGGCGTCCGCAGTTCTGAAGTCCCCGTCTATTTTTCTTTAGTTGTGTGTTTATTTTCAGACAACTTTATTTTATTCACACCCTTATTTGTAATTATTCTAGAAGCTCGTGCACTTGTGACACCAATTCTGGGATGATATTTAGACACAGTTATTTTTATGGATTATTTCACTACGCTATAAACTTTGCTTCTGCTTTTGTTTCCTTGATTATTAATAATTTAAAAATGGTTTAAAATTTGTTAATATTATTCTAACGTTGGCTTGCCTAGCAAGTGAAATGTTAGGCGCCATCACGGTCCGAAGGAGGGAATTTTGGGTCGTGACAGTTGGTATCAGAGCACTAGGTTACATAGGTCTTACGAGTCACGAGCAAGCTTAGTAAAGTCTGAAGGATCGGTATCGATAATAGAATAAAATCGACCAGAATTCAGACACTGTGCTACATATGCAACTATATCCTTTTTCATTCTCCTCCACCAATAATGTTGCCGCAAATCTTGATACATTTTAGCGGTACCTTGATGAATAGAATACCTGGAACTGTGTGCCTCTTCAAGAATTAATTCACGAAACCCATCCACATTAGGCACATAAATACGGCCCTGTATTCACAGAACTCCATCTTCCCCTGCAGTAACCTGTTTGGTATCACCGTGCCACACCGTGTCCTTAAGGACAAGTAAATGAGGATCATCATACTGCCTCTCTCTAATGCGCTCATATAAAGAAGACCGAGCGACTGTGCAAGCTAGAACCCGACTGGGTTCTGAAACATCTAACCTCACGAACTGATTAGCCAAAGTCTGAACATCTGTAGCTAATGGCCTCTCACCAACCGGAATATACGCAAGACTGCCCATACTCACAGTCTTTCTACTTAAGGCATCAGCCACCACATTGGCCTTTCCGGGGTGATACAAAATGGCGATATCATAGTCTTTCAACAAATCCATCCATCTTCTCTGCCTCAAATTATGATCCTTTTTATTTGAACAGATACTGGAGGCTACGATGATCAGTAAATACCTCACACGAGACACCGTAGAGGTAATGCCTCCAAATCTTCAGTGCATGAACAATTGCTGCCAATTCTAAGTCATGAACATGATAATTCATCTCGTAAACTTTCAACTGCCGCGACGCATATGCTATTACCTTGCCATCTTGCATTAATACTGCACCAAGCCCAATGTGAGATGCATCACAATATACCGTATACGATCCTGAACCTGTGGGTAATACCAACACTGGCGCCGTAGTCAAAGCGGTCTTGAGCTTCTGAAAGCTCAACTCACACTCATTTGACCATCTGAATGGGACACCCTTCTGGGTTAGTCTGGTCAATGTGCTTGCTATAGATGAAAACCCTTCCACGAACCGACGATAATAACCTGCCAAACCCAGGAAACTACGGATCTCTATAACTGAAGTAGGTCTAGGCCAATTCTGAACAGCCTCAATCTTCTTAGGATCCACCTTTATGCCTTCTGCCGATACAACATGCCCCCAAAAGGCAACTGAGTCTAACCAAAACTCACATTTTGAAAACTTGGCATATAACTAATTATTCTTCAAGGTGTGAAGCACACTTCGAAGATACTGCTCATGTTCCTCTCGACTACTGGAGTAAATCAAGATATCATCAATGAATACAACCACAAAAGAATCCAAATAAGTCTTGAACATCCGATTCATCAAATCCATAAATGTTGCTGGAGCATTTGTCAACCCAAATGACATCACTAGGAACTTGTAATGCCCATACCGAGTTCGAAAAGCTGTCTTAGGGATATCAGATGCCCTAATCTTCAACTGATGGTATCCAGATCTCAAATAAATCTTCGAAAATAACTTGGCACCCTGAAGCTGATCAAATAAGTCATCAATTCTTGGCAGCGGATATTTGTTTTTGATAGTGGCCTTGTGCAACTGCCGATAGTCTATACACATCCGCATCGAGCCATCTTTCTTCTTTACAAAGAATACTGGTGCACCCCAGGGCGAGACACTGGGTTTAGTGAATCCCTGATCAAGCAAGTATTGTAATTGCTCTTTCAATTCTTTCAACTCTGACGGGGCCATACGGTATGGTGGAATAGAAATGGGTTGAGTGCCCGGAGCCAAATCAATAGAGAAGTCAATATCTCAGTCGGGTGGCATCCCCAGCAGATTTGCAGGAAATACTTCTGAAAATTCATGAACAACTGGTACTGAGTCCATAGAAGGGACATCCGCACTGGGATCGCGAATATAAGCCAAATAGGCTAAACACCCTTTCTCTACCATACGCCGAGCTTTCATATAGGAAATAACCCTGCTGGCAGAATGGCCAGGAGTTCCTTTCCACTCTAACCGAGGTAACCCTGGCATAGCTAGGGTCACTGTCTTGGCATGACAGTCCAATATAGCATGATAAGGAGAAAGCCAATCCATACCCAAGATGACATCAAAATCTACCATATCAAGAAGTAGAAGATCCACACTAGTATCAAGATTACCAATAGTAACCAAACACGAACGATATACATGATCTACTACAACAGAGTCTCCCACCGGTGTAGATACACACACAGAAGCACTTAGAGAATCACAAGGCACAACCAAATATGAAGCAAAATAGAAGGACACATAGGAATAAGTAGATCCTGGATCAAATAGAACTGAATCATCTATGTGGCAAACTAGAATAATACCTGTGATCACAACATCATATTACTCAGCCTCAGGCCTAGCTGGAAAAGCATAAAATCGGGGCTAGGCTCCACCACTCTGAACTGCATCTCTAGGACGGCCTCTAACTAGCTGGCCTCCACCTCTACCAGTCTGACCTCTACCTCTAATGGCCTGACCTCCACCTCTAATGGCTTGACCTCAATATCTAGCTGCCTGACCCCTACATCTAACTGGCTGAGCAGGCGGTGAAGCAATCGGTGCCGGTATGATGGCACGAGAATCCTGCCGAGATCTGTTACTCACCAATCTAGGGCAATGCCTCCTGATGTGACCAATGTACCCACACTCATAACACCCATCCTGATGCCCTGGCTGCTGAAGCTGACCCAAATGGGCCAGATAACCACTGTAGTAACTCTGGAGTGGTGGTGCACTGATAGGAGCTGAATGTGCACTAAATACTGGCTGCCCAGAGTAAGGCATAATAGGACCGTGACTCCCTGAAGTACCGAGAGATGCATGAAGTGCTGAATGAAACGGTCTGGGAGGATGACCCCCACCAAAATTACCCCTGCCTCCAGACGAGGCACCACTAAAGCCACCTAACTGACGAGGCCTCTTATCAGACCTCTACCCTTTCTCTTGTGCAAGAACCATCTCGATCCTCCTGGCGACATTAGTAACCGCCTGAAAAGAAATCTCACTTCCAGTTTCCTTGGCCGTCTGAAGTCAGATAGGGTGAGTGATCCTCTCAATAAACTTCCTCACTCTCTCTCCCTCTGTAGGTAGTCAAATGAGAGCATGACGGGCCAAATCCACAAAATGTGACTCATACTGAATAACAGTCATACTGCCCTACTGTAGATACTCAAATTGCTTGCGGAATTCCTCTCTCAGTGTGATAGGGAGGAACTTCTCCAGAAATAGCTGAGAGAACTGCTCCCAGGTAAGTACAGGTGATCCGACTGGTCGGGTCAATGTATAATCTCTCCACCACCTCTTGGCGGAACCCGTCATCTGGAATATAGCAAAATCAACCCTATTGGTCTCAACTATACCCATGTTCCGCAGCACCTCGTGGCAGCGTCCAAGATAATCCTGTGGGTCCTCAGAAGGTGTACCACTGAAGTGAATTGGAAAGATCTTAGTAAACTTATCCAGTCTCAATAAGGCCTCAAAAGACATGGCGTGCCTATCACCGGTCTGTACCGCAACAACAGGCTGAACTATCCCAACTAGCGGGGCTGTTGGAGCCTGATTCTGGGGAGCCATCTGCTCCGGAGCAGGAGTAGTGGGAGTTTGTGCTCCTCCCCCGGCCTGTGAGATGGCTGGTGCCACTAGAAAGGTACCATTCTGGGCCACACCCTCCATAAGACTTACCAAACAGACTAGAGCGTCCTAAAGCACTGGAGTGGCTATGAATCCTTCCGGGACCTGAACTGGTCCAACTGCTACATTCTGAACTGGAACCTCCTCCTGAAGGTCTATCTGAGGTTCTTCAACAGGTGCAGCTGCTCGAGCTCTGGACTGGGCTCTACCTCGGCCTCTAGAACGACCTCGGCCTCGACCTCTACCCCTAGCCATAGTTGCCACCGGGGGTTCTGGTCCCTGTCCATCGGTAGAGGTATTACGTGTTCTCACCATCTGCGAGAGAATAAGAGTAGAATGGTTCAATCATCTGTACCGATCCTTCAGACTCTACTAAGCTTGCTCGTGACTTGTGAGACCTATGTAACCTAGTGCTCTGATACCTACTGTCACGACCCAAAATTCCCTCCTTCGGACCGTGATGGCACCTAACATTTCACTCGCTAGGCAAGCCTATGTTAGAATAATATTAACAAATTTTAAACCATTTTTAAATTATTAATAATCAAGGAAACAAAAGCGGAAGCAAAGTTTGTAGCATAGTGAAATAATCCATAAAAATAACTGTATCTAAATACCATCCCAGAATTGGTGTCACAAGTGCACGAGCTTCTAGAATAATTACAAATAAGGGTGTGAATAAAATAAAGTTGTCTGGAAATAAATACACAACTAAAGAAAAATAGACGGGGACTTCAGAACTGCGGACGCCTTGCAGTTATACCTCAAGTCTCCTCTGAATAGCTGAAATTCGAGCAAATCTATGGCACACCGCTGGGACCAACTCCGAATAGTAACAACAACAATAATAGAAATAAATCAGGTGACTCATTTATAATAATTGAAGCCAACTCAGCAGTCATAACCAATTATCATTTCCATCAATTCTGTTGCAGCGTGCAACCCGCTCTCACAATATATTCACATTCGATTCTGTTGCAGCGTGTAACCTGCTCTCACAATATATTCCTTTAATCAAAGTTGTCATGTATTTATTCAATCAAGTATATATATAGACTTTTAAATAAGTCTGTTGCGGCGCGCAATCCGATCCCCCAATATTGACTTTTAAATAAGTCTGTTGCAGCGTGCAACCCGATCCTCCAATATGGACTTTTTAATAAGTCTGTTGCGGCGTGCAACCCGATCCTCTAATATAGACTTTTTAATAAGTCTATTGCTGCGTGCAACCCGATCCTCCATTATGGACTTTTTAATAAGTCTGTTGCGACGTGCAACCCGAACCTCCAATATTGACTTTTTAATAAGTCTGTTACGGCGTGCAACCCGATCCTCCAATATATATTCATTTCAATCAATTCTGTTGTGGCGTGCAACCCGCAACTCCAACATATTCATTTACCAATTCTTATAGAAGAAATTTTTCTCATAATTGCAATAATTAATATAAAACTATAAGACAACAAGCATACAGTAATTATGATTTAATTATGAAACAAACAATGACAAATAACAAATTATTATGGAAATCAGGGAGAAAATAGGCAGTTTAATATTTAATATGCTAAATGTCAAATAACAATTAAGACACATAATTCAAATAGCACGAAACAATTAATGCAAGAATTCAAGGATTAATGTTTGACAAAGAATATGGGAGAAACAATTATTATAATAATTAATTCATGATTTAAAATAATTTATGATTTTCAAGTAAGTAGTCAAACAATTAATTTGACGACGTATAGACACTCGTCACCTCGCCTATACGTCATTTACATTCAATACACATAACAAACAATTTAAGGGTTCTATTCCCTCAAGTCAAGGTTAACCCCGACACTTACCTCGCTTTGCAAATTTCAATCAATTATTCAACCACAGCTTTTCCTTTTAAATTTGCTTCCGAAAGCTTTAAATCTATTCACAAACAATTTAATATATTCAATACTAATCATAGGAATTAATTCCATATGAATTTACACATTTTTCGGATAAAAATTCAAAATTCATTAAAATATTCGACAGTGGGACCCACATCTCAAATCCAGGAAAAACTCATAAAATCTGAACACCCGTTCCGATACGAGTTCAACCATAAAAAATTTGTCTAATTCCGATATCAAATGGACCTTCAAATCTTACTTTTTCATTTTTTGAAGATTTTAGAAAAATCTGATTTTTCTTCCATAAATTCACGGATTCATGATATAAACGAGTATGGAATCATGAAATATAATCAATATAGGATAAGGAACACTTACCCCAGTGTTTTTCCCATGAAAATTGCCCAAAAATCGCTTTACCCGAGCTCAAAAATGGGAAGGAGTTGTAAATGAGTCGAAACCCCATTTCCAAAACTTAAGTTCTGTTTCTGGGATTTTTACCCTTCGCGTTCGCGAAGGTACTCTCGCGAACACGAAGCACAACTTTGTGCTGTCCAATTTTTACTCTTCGCGAACGCGATGCTTGCCTGGCTTGGCCTTCGCGAACACGAAGGCTAATTTTTCCTGGCCAGTCTCTTTCCCTTCGCGAACGCGAGGCTTCTATCGCGAAAGCGAATCTTTGAACCTCAAGCCTTCGCGAACGCGGTCACTATGTCGCAAATGCGAAGCACAAAATGTGCCAGCCCAATTTTCTTTTCGCGTTCACGAGAGTACCTTCGCGAACGCGAAGAAGAACACACCAGAATCTTGAAGTCTGCAGAAAACCAGATTTCTTAAGTCCAAAATCATCCCGTAGCCTATCCGAAACTCACCCGAGCCCTCGGGGCTCCAAACCAAATATGCACACAAGTTCTAAAACATCATACGAACTTGCTTGCGCGATCAAATCGCCAAAATAACACCTAGAACTACGAATCGGACACCCAGTCAAAGGAATTTTTCAAGAAAACTTTAAAAGTTATATTTTTACAACCGGGAGTCCGAATCATGTCAAATCAATTCCGATTCTCACCAAATTTGGCAGACAAGTCATAAATATTATAGTGGACCTATACTAGGCTGTGTAACCAAAATACGGACCCGAGGTCAATAAATCCAACATCAGCAATTTCTTAAAAATCATTAAGCTTTCAAGCTTTTAATCTTTCATCAAAATTCCATATCTCGGGCTAGGGACCTCGGAATTCGATTCCGGGCATACGCCCAAGTCTAAAATCACGATACAGACCTACCGAAATTATCAAAATACTGATCCGGGTCCGTTTGCTCAAAATGTTGACCAAAGCCAACTTAGTTGAGTTTTAAAGGTCTAATTCTCATTTTAATCCATTTTTTACATAAAAATTTTTTGAAAAATTGTACGGACTACGCACGCAAGTCGAGGAATGATAAATGGTACTTTTCAAGGTCTTAGAACATAGAATTACTTATTAAATTTAAAGATGATATTTTGGGTCAACACAGAATAGTTTTGTCTTGAATAATTACTTTTCTGCTTCTGCTTCTTGGAACAAGCTAGAATTTTCTGCTTCTTCCCAAAAGCAAAATACCAATACCTGCTTCTGCTATTGGCCAAAAGTACTTTTTTATATATAATTTATATATGCATATATATATATATATATATATATATATATATATATATATATATATATATATATATTCGAGTAACAATTAAACTTATTTAGTGATTTTAAGGATATGTGATTTAATCCAATATCAATTGACAAACAAGGAATTGAATAGATAATCTGAATAGTAAAATAGAATCAAACCCGTGTTCTAGCAGTGCTTTCGAACTCGATTCGAGATGGTCTCGAGGTTGAGTAGGAAGAACAGTAAGGAACAGAGAATCAACAATAATGGAGTGTAAGTAAAATAAAGAACATCGTTTTGTATATCTTTTCAGTGAATCAATGCCCTTTACAAATGAATAGGATCCCTCTTTATATAGTAGAGGAATTCTAAATAAGGTTGTATATGGTCGAAATCAGGCATGTCAGATTTCGAAGGTACGAGGAGCTGTCTCGAGAGAGAGCTCGTAATAGACCAGGCTCGGGCTCAATGGCAGAGTATGAAGCATGAAGATCGAAGTGCTCGCCGAAGATCGAGAGCGAGAAGGACTGACTTCGAGTAGGGCATAATAACGGAATGGGGAGATATTAGCAACTGACCAAAGATCTCGGCGGAAATCCCGAAACATATCGAATCAAGCGGTTATTGACGCAAATCATGGGATTTATCTCAGCCCCACAACGATGCTCTGGTAATTTCTATCTTATTAAATAAAGTTCAAGTTAAGCGTGTTTTAGTGGATCCAGGTAGCTCGGAAAATATCATCCGATCGAGGGTCGTGGATCAGCTCGGCCTACAAAGTCAAATCGTACCTGCAACTCGAGTCTTAAACGACTTCAATATGGCCAGTGAAACAACTAAAGGGGAGATTATTCTACCAATAAACGTGGCTGGAACCATTCAAGATACTAAGTTCCACATAATTGAGGGCGACATGAGGTACAATGCCCTGCTCAGAAGGCCTTAGATCCACAATATGAAAGCAGCCCCTTCTAATCTCCACCAAATGATGAAATTCCCGACGTTGGACGGTGTAAAAATAGTATACGGGGAGAAGCATGCTGCAAAGGAAATATTTGAGGTCGATGAGGTGACCGCGATATCGACACTATCAACCTCCGAAAGGTTGAGCATCAAAGATAAACATGAAATCAAATAGCAATCACAGCCACCAGCCTCGATCGAATCAGGGAAACGAGGGATAGAAGAAGAAGAGGAGGATTTTCTAACCCCTCAAACTTTTGTTGTTCCCGAAGATACTGATGCCACAAAGTCAACGGTCGAAGAGCTGGAACAAGTTATATTGATCGAGTACCTGCCCGAACGAAAGGTATACATGGGAACGGGATTAACTCCTGAAATCAGGAAAAAAACGTATTCAATTTCTTGTTGATAACATGGATTGTTTTGCTTGGTCCCATTTATATATGATAGGGATTCCATAGGAGGTAATGACACATGGCTAAGCCTGGACCCTAGATTCAAACCGGTGAAGCAAAAGAGACGTCCCAAGTCTGAAGTAAAACACACATTCATAAAGGACGAGGTAACTAAACTCCTCAAAATAGGATCTATTCGGGAGGTAAAATATCCTGAATGGTTAGCCAATGTAGTTGTAGTCCCTAAAAAAGGGGGACAAATTTAGAATGTGTGTAGATTATAAGAATTTAAACAAGGTGTTCCCTAAAGATTCATTTCCACTACCTAACATCTATCGCATGATCGAAGCCACGGCCGGCCACGAGATCCTTACTTTTCTCGATGCCTATTCCGGGTATAATCAAATCTAAATGAACCCGGAAGACCAAGAAAAGATTTCATTTATCACCAACTATGGAACATACTGTTATAATGTAATGCCAACGCCTAGTTAATAAAATGTTCGAAGAACAAATAGGTAAATCAATGAAGGTTTATATTGATGACATGCTAGTTAAGTGGTGTCCTAGTTCGGGAAGAGCAAGGTAAGCAATTTCCCGTTTATTATGTAAGTTGAACCTTAGGAGAAGAAGAAACTAGATATCCACACTTAGAAAAATTGGCACTTACACTGATAAGCGCCTCTAGAAAGTTAAGACCATACTTTCAATGTCACCCATATGCATATTAACCACTTACCTACTTTGTAATATTTTGTACAAACTCGAACTGTCGGGCCGATTGGCCAAATAGGCCATCGAACTCAGTGGGTACGATATCTAATATCAACCCCGGACGACCATCAAGTCTCAAATTTTAGCAGACTTCGTGACCGATTTCATGCCAACCCTCGTACCCGAAGTTGAAAAGGAAATCCTGTTGAAATCGGGCATGTCATCAGGGGTATGGACCCTTTTCACATACGGTGCTTCAAATGTGAAGGGGTCCGGGCTAGGCATCGTGTTGAAGCCGCCCACGGGTAGCACTATTAGGCATTCTATCAAAACTTCAAGGTTGACTAACAATGAGGCTGAGTACGAGGCCATGATTGCAGGTCTCGAGCTAGCTAAAAGCCTAGGGCAGAAATCATTGAAGCCAAGTGTGACTCTTTACTGGTGGTGAACCAAGTAAACAAAACCTTTGAAATTTGAGAGGACAAAATGCAAAGATATTTGGACAAGCTGCAGGTAACTCTGCACCGTTTCAAGGAATGGACTTTACAGCATATACCTCAAGAACAAAACAGTGAGGCCGATGCACTAGCAAACTTGGGGTCGTCGGTCGAGGAAGATGAAATCAGCTCGGGGACTGTCATTCAACTCTCGAGATCCATGATCGAGGAAGGACATGCCGAGGTAAACTCTACAAGCTTAACCTGGGATTGGAGAAATAAATATATTGAATACTTGAAGAATGGAAAGCTCCCATCGGACCCAAAAGAGTCGAGGACCTTACGAACCAAAACTGCTCGATTCACATTGGCTGAAGATGGAACATTATAAAGAAGAACATTCGATGGACCATTGGCAGTATGCTTAGGACCAGGAGGCACCGATTATGTTTTACAAGAGGTCCATGAAGGCACTTGTGGGAACCACTCCGACGCCGAATCCCTGATTCACAAAATCATTAGAGCAGGATACTACTGGGATAACATGGAAAAAATACTAAAGAGTTTGTTCGAAAATGTGATAAATGCCAAAGGTTTGTACCGATGATCCATCATCCCGGAGAACAACTTCATTCAGTCCTATCCTCATGGCCATTCATGAAATGGGGGATGGATATCGTCAACCCCCTTCTATCGGCCCCAGGTAAAGCTGACTAAAAATAAAAAATAAATGAAACAAATTTACAAGTAAATCAGAATAATTAAAAGAACCCATCAAAAAATTTACTTACCTTATGCTTCGAGCACTTGAAAAACCTTCTCCCGGCATTTAAAGGAGTCCATGCCATGAAATAATTGGCAACAAGTCTGCTATGACGCCTCCTATTCGACCCTTTGAGCTACTAGAACATTCTGACATTGTCTTTTGTTATGATTCGACCCCTTTGAGCTACTAGAATTTAATGAAGTCATTGCCGTTTATTTGAATGTTTGTGTCTATAACTTAGTTTATTTGCTGTGATAATTAGTTTGGTGTTGTCAAATAGGTGTCTAAGTAAACTTATATGGAGTTGTGAAGTGTTTGAGAAATGACTAGTATAACTGACTCATATATGCCCCTATACAATTCGAACTAGGTCTAACTCGCCTTCACATTTATTCCACGTGTCTTTATGAGTCTCCCGTTAGTGATAGAGGGCATATACGAGCCCATTTCTTGACGGCAAGGGCAGAATAGAGACCAACTTTTAACGGAGGGCTAGCCTGTCCTATTTCATATAATAAAGGGGCCCTTTTTCGTTTTTTTTTAAAATTAGTGGGTTAGGGCAAAATATGTCAAACTTTATTTTGGAATATGTGAAAGTTACACTATTAATCTTAGGGTTGCCGTCAGCTTCTTCTTTCCTTTATTTCTTGCACTTCTTCTATAGTTGTGGCTTAATTACCAAGTTCGACTTCATTCATTCTTCATTTTTTTTGCATAATTCTAAAACAATAGCTTAAGTAGTTGGGAGTTCAGATTAAGAGCCATGGGCAAAAAATTAATTTAAAGGACCTTTCCATTCTTTGACAGAACGAAGTCAGAAGAAAACTCGAGAGCGATTATCATTTTGACTGATGTACCCTTTGATGTATTAATCTCTGCAACATAGAAACACTTTTAAGGATTAATTATCAAAATTAGCAATAATATGTAAGTAATGAAAATAACTATTTCAGTAAATAATATATAAGAATGAAAGAAATCGTGAATCAACTATGAATAAGGATAAAACAACTTAGTCAAGTTCAAGTTGGTTCTTTTAATATGAAGTTCAAATAAAAATTTGAAAAAGTTTAAAAAAATTAATTTAGAATACAACTAAAGAAAAAATAAAGACAAATGATTAAAAAACATAAACGGGGCAGGGCGGGGCAGGGCTTAGCGGGCAGGGCAAAAATCTGAGAAAATACTAAATGGTGCAGGGTAGGGCGGGTCAAAATATTAGCAGGCCAAGGCTTGTCCTACCCTGCCCCACGGGTGAAATTCAAAAATAGTCAGATTTACAAGTGGTAATTGAAAAATAGCCACAGTTTCAAAAGTAATCAAACTTTTCATGTAAAGATAAATCTGAACGAAAACACTGTTCAACTCCAGCATAATATACCAGTGTTCAAATTTTTTACATGTGAACTTTCAACATAATATACTGGAGTTCGAGCATAATATGTTGGAAGTTCATGCACATGCGCTCCAATCTCCAGTATATTATGCTGGAACTTTCCGTGTGCTAGAGTTCCAGCTTAGATATGCTGGAAGTTCATACACATATGCACCAATCTCCAATATATTATGCTGAAACATTCCGTTTTGCAGCAAAATAGTGGCTATTTTTAAATGATTTTGCAAACGCTGGCTATTTTTCAATTACCAGTCTGAAAACTGGCTAGCCCGTGCTATTTTCACCTTCCCCACCCCGCTCTGCCCTATTTTCATCCCTATATTCGATGAAGTAAAATTTAAAATGATCCTAATGTGAAGGAGATCAAAAGAAAAGAAGCCGAGTGAAAATGATTAATAAGCAAGACCACAAAATTTTGGCATTGTTGATAACAAATTCTTGTATAATTTACTTTATTTTTCTTTCGTATTTTGTGTCATTTTTAGCTAATTAGAATATGGTTAGAATGTAAACTAAACGGGAATAATAGGATAGCGCGAAGCACAGACAAATTTACTAGTTTATAATGCATAGGAGATAGGCTACAAAATAAGTAGGGATATGTACAGGATTACCCATAGAAACAAAATTAATTACTATGACCCTATCCACTACAAAATAATTATCCGATCCTTTCCGTTATTAAAATATATCGTTTTGATATATTTGTATACTATTACAGTATATTATTGCAATATAGTTGTATATTCTTATACTCTATATTGTATTGCATAGTTGAGCACCATGTGTAGTCTGATAAATTATTTGGGTCGCATAGATATAAATGAAAAGTGGGTTGAAACTTGGTAATTATCTTACTTTTTATACGTGGATTGCACAATTTTTTTAAATAGGCCAAAAAGTCATTTAATTTATTGTGGACCGGAAAGAAAGTAGTATTTTTTATTAAAGGCTCTTAACTGAAGATATGGGAAAGACAGATGTGAACTATCAGCATAATATACTAGAGTTCCAGCTTAATATACTGGTCCAGCATAATATGTTGGAAGTTCATCGGCAGGTGCTCCGATATCCAATATATTATGCTGGAATTTTTCGTGTGCTGGAGTTCTAGCATAATGTGCTGGAAGTTCATATACAGGTGTAATGCCCCGTAAACTTTCGCCAAGAAATTTAAGGTTTCGTGGTGCCAAAGGTGGGCTAATGTATTGTATTTTCGTACTTATTGGGTTGAACAGTGTGTTGGGGAGTTGAATCATTTCGACATCGCGAAGCCAGATTTGTAGCGTGCTAGACTGTGCTATATCCCTTGTGAAGCCAGGTCTGTAGTGCGCTAGACTTTGTTATATCCCTCGCGAAGCCAAGTCTGTAGCGCGCTAAACTGTGCTATATCTCTCGTGAAGCCTGGTATTTCACTCGCTACAGAGCGTGCCTAGCCTGGTCTGTAGCTCGCTACAGAGCGTGACTAGGCTGCTCTGTAGCTCACTACAGAGAATGCCTAGCCTGGTATGTAGCCCGGTCCGAAAATTTGAAGAGTTTTTATAACCCGACCCCCATTTCATTTAACTCGTTTTAGGGTTCAGATTTTGGGTATTTTCTGGTGTTTTAGAGAGAGGGGAGAGCGATTCTAGAGACAGGAAAGGAAGGACTAAGGATTTCACTACTCTACCTTGAATCAAACCTTAAAATCGCATCAAAGGGTTGCTAGAACTTCAAAGAGGTAGGAATTTCTTTCTCCAATACTTCAATTTCGAAATCCAACAAGAAATAGGTAATTAGTAAGATGATTCTTGGATGTGAGAGTATTAATTAAACATGCTTGTACCAATAAGGTTTGTGGGAATATTGTTGAGTTTAAATGGCTAAAGATTGGATTGAAAATGGTAGAAATCCTCAAAGAGTTTAATTGAGGAGTTGAAAGGCAATCTGATGTCGGAATTCGATAATTTTTGTATGGTTGAACTCGTATCGGAACGGGTGTTTGGATTTTGTGAGTTTTTTCGTTATTTGAGACATGGGTCCCGCTGTTAATTTTTAAAATAAATTTCGGATTTTAATCCGGAAAATTTATAATTTCATATGAAATTAGTTCCTACGATTCGTGTTGAGTATGTTGAATTGTTTGTGATTAGATTTGAAGATTTTGGACACGAATTCGTGAAGCAAAGGTCTATTGCAATCTTAAAATTTGTTTGCAAAGCGAGGTAAATGTCGTGGTTAACCTTGACTTAAGGGAATAGAACCCTTAAATTATTTGTTATGTAAAATACATGTGAACGACGTATAGGCGAGGTGATGAGTGTCTATACGTCGTCAAATTAATTGTTTGTATAATTACTTGAAATATCATAAATCGTTCTAAATCATGAATTAATTATTATATTAATTGTTTCTCTCGTATTCTTTGCTCAATATCTTGCCTTGAATCCATGCTATAATTGCTACATGATTATTGATTTATGTGACTTAATTGCCACTTGACGTTTAGCATGCTAATTATTTAAATGCCTATTATATCCTTAATTTTCACAATTAATTGCTACTTGTCATCACTTATTTCTAATAAATCATAATTATTGTATGCTTGTTGTCTTATAATTTCATATTAATTGTTGCATTTATTGGAGTAATTTCTTTTATAATAATTGTTAAATGAATACATTGGAGGAGCGGGTTGCACGCTGCAACGGAAATAAAAGTGAATATATTGGAGGAGCGGGTTGCATGCCGCAACAGAATTGATTGAAATGAATATATTGGAGGAGTGAGTTGCACACCGCAACAGAATTGATTGAAATGAAAATATTGGAGGAGTGGGTTGCATGCCACAACAGAATTGATTGAAATGAATATATTGGAGGATCAGGTTGCACGCCACAACAGAGTTGAATATGAATATATTGTGGGATTGGGTTGCACGCCGCAGCAAAAACTGATTGAAATAATAATTGGTTATGACTGCCGAGTGGGCTTCAACTGTTGAAAATAGACACCTATTTTATTTCTATTATTGTTGTCATTATTGTTATTTCATACAGGTTAATATATGTGACCTGCCTTCGCCTTGTCGCTACTTCGTCGAGGTTAGGCTCGATACTTACTGAGTATATGGAGTCGGTTGTACTCATACTACACTCTGCACTTCTTGTGCAGATACCAGAGTTGGTCCCAGCGGCGTATAGTAGATTTGCTCGGATTCAGCTATTCACAGGAGACTTGAGGTATAGATGCATGGCGTTCGCAGTTTTGAAGTCCCCTTCCACTTTATCATAGCTAAGTATTTCTTTCAAACAACTTTATTTTCATTCAGACCTTTATTTGTATTATTCTAGTAGCTCGTGCACTTGTGACACCAATTATGGGATGGTATTTAGACATCGCTATTATTATGGATTATTCACTACATTTCAGACCTTACTTTTGCATTTGTTTCTTTGTTATTAATTAATTTAAAATTATTTAAAAATGACTAATATTATTCTAGTGTTGGCTTGCCTAGCAAGTGAAATATTAGGCTCTATCATGGTCCCGAAGGTGGGAAGTTTGGGTCGTGACAAGTTGGTATCAGAGCACTAGGTTACGTAGGTCTCACGAGTCACGAGTAAACTTAGTAGGGTCTGAAGGATCGGTATGGAGACATCTGTACTTATCTCTCAGAGGCTATGAAGTTTAGGAACAATATCACTTCTTTGTTATTCTGTCGTACGATTTTATTCTGTCATCGATGGTTGAACCATTCTATTCTTATTCTCTCGCAGATGGCGAGAATGCATAATACATCTACCGACGGACAAGGGCCATAGCCTCCGGTGGAAACTATGACCAGGGGTAGAGGTCGAGGCCGAGGTCACGCTAGAGGCTGAGGAAGAGGCTGAGGTAGGGCTCAGTCTAGAGCTCGAGCAGTAGCACCTGTTGTAGAATCTCAGGTGGATCTTCAGGAGGAGGTTCCAGTTCAGACTATACCGGTTGGACCAGTTCAAGTTCCGGAAGGATTCATAGCTACTCTAGTGCTTCAGGACGCTCTAGTCCATTTGGTGAGCCTAATGGAGGGTGTGGACCAGAATCGTACATTTCCAGTGGAACCAACCGTCTCACAGGCTGGGGGAGGAGCACAAACTCTTACTACTCCCGCTCCGGGGAAGACAACTCCCTAGTATCAGGGTCCAGTAGCCCATCCAGTTGGGGTAGTTCAACCAATTATTGCAGCACACGCCAGTGGTAGGTCTGCTTTGTCTTCTGAGGCATTGTTGAGATTGGACAGGTTTACCAAGCTATTTCCAATCCATTTCAGTGGTACACCTTCTGAGTACCCACATGATTTTCTTGACCGTTGCTATGAAGTATTGCGGAGCATGGGTATAGTTGAACCCAATGGGGTCGATTTTGCTGTATTTCAGATGACGGGTTCCGCCAAAAGGTGGTAGAGAGATTATGTATTTACTAGACCAGTTGGTTTGCCTGCACTTACCTGGGAGCAGTTCTCGCAGCTATTTATGGAGAAGTTCCTTCCTATCACACTGAGAAAGGATTACCGCAAGCAGTTTGAGCGTCTCTAGCAGGGAAGCATGTCAGTCATTCAGTATGAGACCCGTTTTGTGGATCTATCCCGTAATGCGCTTCTTCTGCTTCCTACCGAGAGAGAGAGGGTAAGGAGGTTCATTGATGGACGCGTTCAACCTATCAAGCTACAGATGGCCAAGGAGACCGAGAGTGAGATTTATTTTCAGATGGATGCTAGTGTCGCCAGGCGGATCGAGATAGTTTTTTCATAGGATAGAGGACCAGTGTCAGATAAAAGGCCCCATCTTTTCGGTAATTTCAGAGGGTCCTCATCTGGTGGCAGGGGTACTTTCGATAGGGGACATCCTCCCAGCCCATTTTATTCAGCACTTCAGAATTATCATGGTGCTTCAGGGAGTCATGGCCCTTATGTTCCTTACCCTGGGTAGCCAACATTCAGTGCACATTTAGCTCCTATCAGTGCACAACCACTTCAAAGTCACTACGACAATTATCCGACCCGTCCGGGTCATCTTGAACTTCAGCAGTCACGACAGCAGGATGGGTGTGGGAACATTGGTCATATCAGGAGGTATTGCCGTAGGTTGTCGAGCAACAAATCTCATCAGGATTCTTATGCCATCATACCGGCACCGGTTGCTCCACCGTCCGCCTGACCAACTAGGGACAGGGGTCAGACCGCTAGAGGTGGAGGTCAGGCTGTTAGAGGTAGATGACAGCCAGTTAGAGGCCGTCCCAGAGATGTAGCTCCGAGTGGTGAGGCCCAACCCTGATTTTATACTTTTCCATCTAGGCTTGAGGCCGAGTCATCCGATGCCGTGATCACATGTATTGTTCCAGTTTTCCATAGAGATGCTTCAGTTTTATTTGATCCAGGATCTACTTATTCCTATGTGTCCTCCTACTTTGCTTCATATTTGGTTGTGCCTCTTGATTCTTTAAGTTCTTCTCTCCACGTGTCCACAACGGTGGGGGATTCTATCATTGTAGATCATGTCTATCATTCGTGCGTGGTTACTATTGGAAGTCTTAAGACTAGTGTGGATCTTCTACTTCTCGATGTGGTAGATTTTGATGTCATACTGGGTATGGATTGGCTGTCACCTTATCATGCTATATTTGATTGTCATGCCAAGACGGTGACCTTAGCCATGCCGGGGTTACCTCTATTAGAGTAGAAAGGAACTACTGGTCATTCTACTAGTAAGGTTATTTCCTATATAAAGGCTCGTAGTATGGTCGAGAAAGGATGTCTAGCCTATTTGTCTTATATCCGCGATCCTAGAACGGATGTTCCTTCTGTGGATTCAGTCCCAATTGTTATAGAATTTCCAGAAGTGTTTTCTGTAGATTTGTCGGGGGTACTACCCGACAGGGATATTGACTTTTGTATTGATTTGGCTCCGGAGGCTCAGCCCATTTCTATTCCACCATACCGTATGGCCCCACCGGAGTTGAAAGAATTGAAGGAGAAGTTACAAGACTTGCTTGATTAGGTATTCATTAGACCTAGTGTCTCGCCCTGGGTTGCACCGGTGTTGTTTGTGAAGGAGAAAGATGGTTCAATGCGGATATGTATAGATTATCGGCAGTTGAACAAGGCTACTATCAAGAACAAGTATCGGTTACCAAGAATTGATGACTTATTCGATCAGCTTCAGGGTGCCAAGGTATTTTCGAATATTGACTTGAGATCTGGCTATTATCAGTTAATGATTAGGGCATTTGTTTTCTCTAAGACAACTTTTCGGACTCGGTATGAGCATTATGAATTCTTAGTGATGTCATTCGGGCTTACCAACGCCCCAACAACATTTATGAATTTGATGAATCGGGTGTTCAAGCCCTATATGGATTCATTTGTGGTTGTATTCATTGATGACATCTTGATTTACTCCTACAGTTGAGAGGAGCATGAGCAACATTTTCGGATTGTGCTTCAAACTTTAAAGAATAATCAGTTATATGCCAAATTTTCAAAATGCGAGTTTTGGTTAAACTCAGTTGCCTTTTGGGGGCATGTTGTATCGGCAAAAGGAATAAAGGTGGATCCTAAGAAGATTGAGGCAGTTCAAAACTGGCCTAGGCCTACTTCAGTTACAAAGATACGGAGTTTTCTAGGTTTGGCGTGTTATTATCGCCGGTTCGTGGAAGGATTTTCTTATATATCAAGCCCATTGACCAGACTGACCCAGAAAGGTGTCCCATTCAGATGGTCAGACAAGTGTGAGTTGAGATTTCAGAAGCTCAAGACTACTTTGACTACGGCGCCAGTGTTGGTACTGCCCACAGGTTCAGGATTTTATATGGTATATTGTGACGCATTTCACATTGGGCTTGGTGAAGTATTAATGCAATATGGAAGAGTTATTGCCTACACGTCGTGACAATTGAAAGTTCACGAGAAGAATTATCCTATTCATGACTTAGAATTGGCAACCATTGTTCATGCGCTAAATTTGGAGGCATTAACTTTACGGTGTATCGTGTGACGTATTTACTGATCATCGTAGCATACATTATTTGTTCAAACAAAAATATCTCAATTTGAGGCAGAGAAGATGGTTGGAGCTGTTGAAAGACTATGATATCACCATTTTGTATCACCCCGGAAAGGCCAATGTGGTGGCCGATGATTTGAGTAGAAAGGTTGTGAGTATGGACAACCTTGCGTATATTCCAGTTGGTAAGAGGCCGCTAGCTGCAGGTGTTTAGACTTTGGCCAATCAGTTTGTAAGGTTGGATGTTTCAGAGCCCAGCCTGGTTCTAGCTTGCACAGTCGCCCGGTCTTCCTTCTATGAGCATATCAGAGAGAGACAGTATGATGATCTTCATTTGCTTGTCCTTAAGGACACGATGTGGCACGGTGGTGCCAAGCAGGTTGATGTGGGAGATGATGGAGTTCTGCAGATGCAAGGTCATATTTGTGTTCCTAATGTGGATGGGCTTCGTGAATTAATTCTTGAAGAGGACCACAGTTCCCAGTATTTTATTCATCCGGGTGCCGCCAAAATGTATCAAGATTTGTGGCAACATTATTGGTGGAGGAGAATGAAAAAGGATATAGTTGCATATGTAGCTCGGTGTCTGAATTGTCAGCAAGTTAAGTACGAGCATCAGAGACCTGGTGGTTTGCTTCAGAAGTTAGAAATTCCTGAGTGGAAGTGGGAGCGTATCACTATGGATTTTGTTGTTGGGCTCCCATGGACTCAGAGAAAGTTCGACGCAGTATGGGCCATTGTGGACAGGTTGACCAAGTCGGCACATTTCATTCCAGTAGCAGTTACCTATTCTTCAGAGCGGTTAGGGGAGATTTACATCCACAAGATTGTCCGCCTTCATGGTGTGCCCGTGTCTACCATTTCTGATCAAGGTACACAGTTCACCTCGCACTTCTGAAGGGTTGTACAATGTGTGTTAGGTACGCGGGTTGAGTTGAGTACAACATTTCATCCACAAGCAGACGGACAGTCAGAACACACTATTCAGATATTGGAAGATATTCTTTGCGCTTGTGTTATAGACTTTGGAGGTTCTTGGGATCAGTTTTTGCCACTTGCAGAGTTTGCCTATAATAACAACTACAAGTCGAGCATTCGGATGGCTGCATATGAATCATTATACGAGAGGCGATGTCGTTCGCCAGTTGGATGGTTTGAACCGTGAGAGGTTCGGTTTTTAGGTACCGTTTTGGTACAGGATGCCTTGGATAAGGTCAAAATTATTCAGGATCAACTTCGCACATCTCAGTCTAGGCAAAAGCGTTATGCCGACCGTAAGGTTTGTGACGTAGCATTCATAGCAGGAGAAAGATTATTTCTCTGAGTTTCACCTATGAAAGGTGTAATGAGATTCGGAAAGAAGGGCAAGTTGAGTCCTAGGTATATCTGACCCTTTAAAATTCTTGAAAGGGTGGATGAAGTAGCCTAGAGGCTTGCACTACCACCTAGTTTATCAGCAGTTCATCCGGTGTTCCATGTATCCATGCTCCAGAAATATCATGGTGATCCATCCCATGTGTTAGACTTCAGCTCAGTTCAATTGGATAAATATTTGACTTATGAGGAGAAGCCGGTAGCTATTCTAGCTCGGCAAGTCCGTCAGTTGAGGTCTAAGAGTTATCCTTCAGTTCGGGTATGATGGATAGGTCAACCGATTGAGGCAGCTATGTGGGAGTCCGAGTCGGACACACGGAGCAAATATCCACATCTTTTCACCAGCTCAGGTACTTCTCTAAATCCGTTCGAGGACGAATGTTTGTTTTAGAGGTGGAGAATGTGATGATCCAAAAATGTCATCTTTAATTTTAACGTTCAATTATGTGTTCTATGAAGATGTTGAGAGCTTACCTGCTATGAGTTACGTATCACATGGATAGTTGATGTTAATGGCGTTCCCTTTCTAGTAATATATTGCTTATGATGCCACTGTTAGTATTGTTTTCATATGGTGTTACGTTGATTGGATTATGTATGTATTGATAGGATTGGTTTCTGGGATTCTCTGGCAGGTGGATAGGCCCAGTTACAAAGGAAACTGTGACAAAATTTTTGGAAATTTTGGAAGTTAGTAAATATTTAGGAGATTGAAATGGATGAAAGAAGAGATAAGTTATGTTATGTGTTTGGGGCAGACTCTAATTCTCATTCGAGGACGAATGATCCTATGCGGGAGAGAATGTAGTGCCCCGTAAACTTTTGCCAAGAAATTTAAGATTTCGTGATGCCAAGGTAGGCTAATGTATTGTATTTCCAGATTTATTGGGTTGAACAGTGCATTGGGGAGTTGAATCATTTCAACCTTGCGAAGCCAGGTCTGTAGCGCGCTAGACCGTGCTATATCCCTCACAAAGCCTGGTCTGTAGCTCGCTACAGAGCGTGCCTAGCCTGGTCTGTAGCTCGCTATGGAGCGTGCCTAACCTGGTTTGTAGCCCGGTCCAGAAATTTGGAGAGTTTTTATAACCCGACCCCCAATTCATTTAACTCGTTTTAAGGTTGAGTTTTTAGGTATTGTTTGGTGTTTTAGACAGAATGGAGGGCGAATCTAGAGAGAGGAAAGGAAGGACTAAGGATTACACTACTCTACCTTGAATCAAACCTTGAAATCACATCAAAGGGTTGCTAGAGCTTCAAAGAGGTAAGAATTTCTTTCCCCAATCCTTCAATTTCGAAATCCAACTAGAAATAGGTAATTAGTAAGATGATTCTTGGATGTGAGAGTATTAGTTATACATGCTTGTACCAATAAGGTTTGTGGGAAGATTGTTGAGTTCAAATGGGTAAAGATTGGATTGAAAATGGTAAAAATCGTCAAAGACTTTAATTGAGGAGTTGAAAGGCAATCCGATGTCGGAATATGATAATATTTGTATGGTTAAACTCGTATTGGAACGGGTGTTCGAATTTTATGAGTTTTTCTGGAATTCGAGACGTGGCTCCCACTGTTGATTTTTAAAATAAATTTCCGATTTTAATCCGAAAAATTTATAATTTAATATGGAATTAGTTCCTACGATTAGTGTTGAGTATGTTGAATTGTTTATGATTAGATTTGAAGCTTTCAGACACGAATTCACGAGGCAAAGGTGTATTTCAATCTTGAATTTTTTTTGCAAAGCGAGGTAAGTGTCGTGGTTAACCTTTACTTGAGGGAATAGAACCCTTAAATTATTTGTTATGTGAAATGCATGTGAACGACGTATAGGCGAGGTGACGAGTGTCTATAGAGAGAGTGGTGAACCTAGTCAATTGTTCATCAATTCTTGTTCAAGGCTTGAAGATTTCACAAGGATCTTACTAGGGCTTCAAAGAGGTAAGAATTTCTTCCCCCAATTCTTCAATTTCGAGTTTGGGTAAAAATGGTATATTGGGAGTATGATTCTTGGGTGTAAGAATATTATTTATACATACACATACCAATAAGGTTTGTGGAAAGATTGTTGAGTTTAAATGGGTAAAGACTGGGGTTAAAAATGGTAGAAATCTTCAAAGACTTTAATTTAAGATTCGAGGGTCTAGTTGATGTCGGAATTTGGTGAGATTTGTATGGTTGGAAACGTGGTTGGATGGGCGTTCATATTTTGTAACTTTTGTCGGGTTCCTATATGTGGGCCCACGGGTAATTTTTGAGTTGATTTTGAATTTTTATTGGAAAATTAGTATTTCCTTACGGAATTAATTACAATAATTGGTATTGACTGAATCGAATTAATTGTGGCTAGATACGAGGCTTTCGGAGACAAATGCTCGTGGCAAGTGCATATAAGAATAAAGAATTACACGGTTTGAGGTAAGTAACAGTTAAATTTGGTCCTGAGGGTATGAAACCCTGGATTACGTATTATGTGATTGGTTTTGAGGTGACGCACATGCTAGGTGACGGGCGTGTGTGCGTGCACCATAGGAATTGTGAGTTGGTCAAATTCCATGGAACTGTATAGTTGAATTATCTGTTGATATCCGTACGTTCTCTACGTGTTAGAGAAAATTAAGCTGAGACTCATATTAAAAATCATGCTTAGACATATGCCGTTATTATTGGTACCCACTGGGGTCATTGCTGTGGTTGAATTATATGTTCAAATTGTAATTTCACACTCAGACACTGTTTTACTTGCATATTACATCTCAGTCTCTCTTGTTCATTATTGATGCATCATATCACTGTTATTAGGCTGCTTATCATGATTTCTGAGAACCCGAGAGACTGTGGAGCTTGATGACTGAGTGAGGCCGGAGGCCTAATTGTGAGGATATTTATGGAACCGGGCTGCCCGCCGCAACATATTTTATTAATTTATGCCATGAGTGGCTTGTTATAGCGCTTGGGCTAAAGGAGCCCCTCTGAAGTCTGTACATACTCCCAGTGAGCGCAGGTACCATTTGAGTGATAGTGCGAGTGCCGAGTGCCGATCACTGAGTGATTGAGAAGAATGAATTACTGTGAGGAAAGAGTGATTGTGAGGTTGGAGTAAATGGGAGGACTGAGTGACTGTTACTCTGAGAGGATGCATTGATTTCATTATTTGCTGCATCTCACCTGTCACATATCATTATTTTGGAAATTTTGGAAAAAAAAAATTATTTTCTGTTTCAGTCAAAATATGATATGAAATTACTGTGAAGTTTTAAATGTTGAACTTGAGAGCATGCCTACCCTTTTATATTGGAATGTACTGTATTTGGACTTAGCTGAGAAGTTTGTGACTACTTTCAGTTCCCTATTTGTTATTGTTACTTACTGAGTTGGTTATACTCATACTACACCCTACACTTCATGTGCAGATCAAGGTGATCCCGGACACAATGAGTGTTGATTCTTTCACATAGTTGAATTTTCGAAAATTCAGAGGTAGCTGCTATGTTTCACCGACCTTGTCTCTCCTTCCCTATCCTTTTGTTTATTGTATTTGGTCTCAGATTATTATATACTATGTTTTCTAGAATTGTAATGTATAGATGCTCATGTACTCAGTGACACCGAGTTTTGGGAGTAAATTTATATTCAGTATTGGTGGGAGTTTTCCCCTTAAATTAATTATTATGTTTTCAGTATTTAAAAGAATTTGTGGGTAATTGATGTTGTCAACTTTCCTAGTATCGAAATAGGCTCCATCATGACGGGTGAGATTTTTGGTCGTGACAAGTTGGTATCAGAGCCTAGGTTACTTAGGTCTCATGAGTCATGAGCAGGTTTAGTAGAGTCTTGCGGATCGGTACGGAGACATTTGTACTTATCTTCGAGAGGATGCCGAACCCTTAGGAAATTTCACTTTCTTCTATTCTATCATGCTACATTGATTCAACTTGAAACATAACTCTTTAAATCCCTTTCACGTATTCGTGTGCACATGTGAACGCTTGGTATCGTCAGTGCATCGCCGGCTTGGGATTCCATGAATGGGTTCGAGATGAGTATTCTATTTTTTGGTGATGGGCCAGTCTGGAGGACTTGAGGCCAAGGTTAGACTGCAGCTTAATCTTGGTAGTTTCGCTTGTGAGTTTCGACTTATGCTAACGGTAGTGTCTCTATGATTGGAAAATTATAGCGATGAGCGGTCGAATGGCTATGAGATGAGTATGATGTGACTGCGAGATGTGTTCAGATAGGTTGAATATGACGAATAAAGTTTACTTGTGACACAAAATTGTTCTATGGGGTATTTGCATTCTGTCTTGATTTGACGTATAGTCTCGGATTGTGAGTGTATTGAAAGATCTTTAACTTTGTTTAATTGGGGAACAAATTAAATTCCCATATCTTGTTAATGAGTTTGGACTCGGGAAGATTAAGTGATCGCGTAGTAATTGTAGCTGCGAAAGGGTATAACAAGATGCCAATTTGAGGCTAAGCAAGGGGTTATCTATTGCAGAGTAATCTATGTAGGTGTGTTACTTATAATGTTGAGATTTGAATTTGAATATGGGTGAGAAAGTTGACTTTACTGTCAAGATAATAAATGCTAGATTAGTAGATGATTGAGGTACTTTATGGTTTGTGTCACCTGCGCTCGTGAAGCATTTTCGTTGAACTGACTGTGGGATTATGACAATAGTAGAGTATGGGTATGATGAGTTATCAGATATTTTATTATGGCTTTGAGCCAAGTGGGGGAGTCTTCTATCTATGATTTGATTGCACGGTTATGTGTTGTATTGGTTTTGGTTCGAGACATACTTTTGGATTAGTTATGACTTGTAGAGGTTGAGATCGAGGATGGCTCATGTAAGGAAATTCCTGAATACGGGTTACATTGCACTTTATGAAAGATATGAAAATCATGGAATGATTAAGTTGTTATTTTGAAGGATGTAGTGCGCACGAAGTATGAATTTGATTGGTGGTATTAAGGTAGGGTTACTTCTTTGGGGGTTGTTGTGCTAATGTGGCTTGTGTCTTTCGGCCCGTTTGGGTGGTGCAATTTAGATTTGAGCATAGTGGGTGACTTTCGAAAGGGTTCTAATGGATTCAAAATATTTGTGTCAATTGAAAGTTTTTCGAAATTTGTATATCGACAGAATCGGTTATTTACACTGGATGATGCCGGGACTTGTGGTAATTCTGTATGACTATGGATTCTATATTTTAGTGCAAGAAAGGTAAAAAGGAACAATTTTAAATTCAGATAAGGTATTTTCAGAGTGGGCGTTTCAGTTATGATACTTATGGGGGTGCTTAAGAAGAGTACAATGGCTTATGGGCCTTATGGCAATGTCGTTTTATGTTAGAATGTCTTGTAGTGAGCTTTGGGTAAGGATGGTAGTGTTCTGACAATAAGAAGTGTCAACTTGAGGGTAGTTATGATGTGGTGAGCCTTTACATATGTTTTAGTGGCAATATTCTTGGGTTTGATGACCTACGTGGCTTGGACGAGTTAGAGGAATTTAGTTCTGATAGCTTGATTAGGTGCAAATGGATTTCAAAGTGTTCTTGATGGTTTCTACCATGGTTTGAATCGGATATTTTCTACCAGTGTGGGAAACGTGTTGCGTATTATGATTTCCTCCTGGAAGGAAGAAAGAGGAAGGTTTCTAACTAACCGGGTATGTAAATTGCCGGTGACTCAAAGTTGATAATGATATTCTTGTGCTTGTCACATGATGGCATGATAGATGTGTTATGTTGTGCGGGATTACAATTTACATGTACAAGGTGGCAGTTCATTGTTGAATGTAAGGTCACAAATTCTGGACAGAATGGCCAACTTTATATATTTAGATGATTGTTATAACTGCTCAGTAATCCCTGAGAAGGGTGCGCATTTCAAAAAGCACATTGTGTTTTGATTTACAGATGTTCATTAGTATTGCGGTACTCACCTGGTTGATAGATTTCTAATATTCAAATGATTGCTGTGTGGCACGGAGGAATTATTAAAGTATTCCTCATGGGATGATCGTGCATGAAAAATGTGTTAGTCATTCGAGTGTTAGAGTTGGGATCAGTTATGGTGGTTCATGTGTTCGATGAATTTGGAGACTGGGAGTTCTCCGAAGTATATTGTTTCAGGGTTGCAGCATGTTTGAGGTGAGTGTTTTATTTAAATTTAGTGGAGGCAGTAACTGTGCTAATTATTTGTGATAGCTATGCGCTATGAGTGCACATATGTATGAGGTTTGAGCCCATGTGCGAGCACCAGGGCAATTATTTGTGCTCGGAAGAATGCCTAGGCTATGATATGTATAGATTTGACTGTTAAGCATAAAGTTACAACGTTTCTCATATACGTACCTTTGTTGAGGACTACCTGGGATATACCTAAGGTTACAAAGAGGCTAATTCCCTGAATAAACTTGGTAGTTGCTATTTCTGCGTTAACTTGCCGAATTGAGTTGAGATAGCACACTTTGCACATGCCTACTCTATGGCGTGATATTTATACCAGTCCAGGATCATAAGAGTCTTATTTCAATTACCATATACATGTGCACTTGTTGGATTACTCCTATATGATATGCTTGGACTGGAGGCTTGTGACCATGACGTACGAGTGATGCTAATGTGAGCTCTAGAAGAGATGGTTACCGTTATTACCTTCGTGTGTCTTGGTTCTACTATGTATTATGAGCTCATAGCATTGCGGTTTTAGTAGTTCTTGTTGAACTTACGAAATGGTTCTCTTCTTTGAGACATTTTCTATTTTTGGGTGCACAGATTGCGCAATTTGTGGCTTGCGTTATATTGGTATAGCATGTCTGTGGAATAGTTGCATTTGATAATATAAGTTCATTGGACCTAGAATTGGTACTATCATGTTTGATTACGACGTGTTTGGGAGAATGATTTAGAATGCAGCTTAAATAACTGGCTATGGTACTTGTTGAACGAAGAAAGTTCTATGACCCATTGATCTGGTGAATGGTTGTGAGTTCATGTATGTTTCTTTCATTATCGGTGGTGTATGAAGGTTTTGGAATGAGGTTCTGTTGAATGCGGGGTTTTATACTAGTATATGGTTAGTTTTGAGTAGTTACTGTGATCGGGAATGGTGCTGCGAGTATGCGAGTTGTGTGGTATGTTATGTGATTATATATGGGATTATAGTTATGGCTTGATATAACTTTTTCAGACTTATACAGTGTGTGGATGTGAGATTTGGGTCTTGAATAGAATTTTGGATGTTAGAATTTGGGCTCCAAGGTTTTTGTGCTAAGGTTAAATTAATGATTTCCAGTTATGTTGTGTCGTCAGGACTATATAGAATATGGTGACGTGGGATAACCCCCGGGTATGTGCGTGGTAAGGTGGAATAGTGATTCGAATGTTTAGGAACAACTCTTAGCATGTAGTTTACATCATATTTTTGGAGAGCACTACAGTGAGAATTAGGTACACAGGTTCAACTAAGTACAACATTTCACCCTTAGACGGACCGGCAGTCCGAGTGCACCATTCAGATATTGGAGGATATGCTACGCGCTTGTGTTATAGCTTTTGGAGGTTCTTGGGATCAATTTCTGCCACTGGCAGAGTTTGCTTTCAATAACAACTACCAATCGAGCATTCAGATGGCTCCGTATGAGGCTTTATAGGGGAGACGGTGTCAGTCACTGGTGGATTGGTTTGAGCTAGGTGAGACTAGGCTATTGGGTACTAACTTGGTTCAGTATACTTTGGAGAAGGTAAAAGTGATTTAGGAATGGCTTCGCATGGCGCAGTCTAGACAAAAGAGTTACGCCGACAAGAAGGTCCGTGATGTTGCTTACATGGTTGGGAGAAGGTTCTGCTCAAGATTTCACCCATGAAGGGGGTGTTGAGGTTCGGGAAGAAGAGCAAGTTGAGCCCTCGGTATATTGGGCCGTTTGAGGTACTTAATAAGATTGGAGAGGTGGCTTATGAACTTGCATTTCCGCCTAGTTTATCGAGTGTTCATCCAATGTTTCATGTATCTATGCTCCGAAAGTTCCGTCTCATATTTTGGATTTCAGTACAGTTCAGCTGGATGGTAATTAGACTTATAATGTGGAGCCAGTGGCTATTTTAGACCGGCAGGTTCAAAAGTTGAGGTCAAAGAACATATCATCAGTGAAGGTACAGTGGAGAGGCCAGCTAGTCGGAGAAGCTACTTGGGAGATTGAGTGGGAGATTCGGAACAATTATCCACACATATTTGAGACTCCAAGTATAATTCTAAACTCGTTCGAGGATGAATGTTTGCTTCAGAGGGGGAGAATGTAAACGACCCGGCTAGTCGTTTTGAGTATTACAACCCCATTCCCCCATTTACTGCTAAATTTATGCTTTACATTTGTTATGTCACTTTCCAGGGGTAGTTGGTTCGGGTCCAGTGAGGTTTTGGAATGATATGGAACACTTAGTTCCAAGGTTTAGAACTTAAGTTGAAAAAGTTGACCGAATGTTGACTTATATGTAACGATCCTGGAGAATGTTTCTAAGGAAATTAAGGTTTTGTGGTGCCGAGGTAGATCAATTAGTACAAAGGTTATAGAAATTTCTCGCGGCGAGCTTGCTTGCCGCGACTCGGAAATTTTGGGTTGAACAATGCACTAGGGAGTAAAGAAAAATTTTCAGCAGAAGAAAACATTCTTGCGGCCCACTATGCAGTCGCAGAACCACTCTGCGGACCGCATAATGGCGGCAAAGTGAAGCAGGTGAAGCGGTTTTGGAGACCAGGTTTGAGGCACATTATGCAATCACAGACCAGTTCTGTGATGCATTATATGACAGGAGAATAGGTCTGCGGACCGCATAACAGCCGTAGAGTGAAGCAGGGTTGCCAAGTTCCGGAGGGCTCTTTTTGCGACCCATTATGCGGGCCGCAGAAGCATTATACGGTCGCATATGCGATCGTATATTAGCGTCGGGGCTTCAATTTTTTTTATTTTTGACCTGACCCTATTTCGATATATTGAGGCAAAGGGACTCTTTTGGAGCAAAAATCTGAGATTTTAGAGAGTGGTGAGAGCATCTTAGAGAGAGAAAGTAAAGACCTAGTCAATTGTTCATCAATTCTTGTTCAAGGCTTGAAGATTTCACAAGGATCTTACTAGGGCTTCAAAGAGGTAAGAATTTCTTCCCCTAATTCTTCGATTTTGAGTTTATGTAAAGATGGGCGATTGCGAGTATGATTCTTTGGTGTAAGAATATTATTTATACATACACATACCAATAAGGTTTGTGGAAAGATTATTGAGTCTAAATGGGTAAAGATTGGGTTGAAAATGGTAAAAATCTTTAATGACTTTAATTTAAGATTTGCAGGTCGAGTTGATGTCAGAATTTGGTGAAATTTATATGGTTGTACTCGTGGTTGGATGGGCGTTCATATTTTCTAACTTTTGTTGGGTTCCGATACATGGGCCCCATGGGCAATTTTTGAGTTAATTTCGGATTTTTATTGAAAAATTAGTATTTTCTTATGGAATTAATTACAATAATTGGTATTGACTGAATCAAATTAATTATGGCTAGATACGAGGCTTTCGGAGACCAATTCTTGTGGCAAGGGCATAGAGGAATAAAGAATTACACGGTTTGAGGTAAGTAACAGTTCTAAATTTAGTCCTGAGGGTATGAAACCCCGGATTACGTGTTATGTGATTGGTTTTGAGGTGACGCACATGCTAGGTGACGGGCATGTGTACATGCACCATAGGAATTTTGAGTTGGTCAAATTCCATGGAACTGTGTAGTTGAATTATCTGTTGATATTCGTACGTTCTCTACATGGTAGAGAAAATTGAGCTGAGAGTCGTATTAAAAATCATGCTTAGACATATGATGTTATTAATGGTACCCACTAGGGTCATTTCTGTAGTTGAATTATATGTTCAAATTGTAATTTCACACTCAGTCACGGTTTACTTGCATATTACATCTCAGTCTCTCTTGTTCATTATTGATGCATCATATCGCTGTTGTTGGGCGGCTTATCATGATTTCTGAGAGCCCGAGAGATTAGAGAGGTTGATGACTGAGTGAGGCCGAGGACCTAATTGTGAGGATATTTATGGTATCGGGCTGCACGTCGCAGCATATTTTAATGATTTATGCCATGATTGGCTTGTTATAGCGCTTGGGCTGAAGGAGCCCCTCCGGAATCTATACACCCACCTCCTGAGTGCGAGTGCGAGTGCCGTGCGCTGAGTGATTGCGAGGAATGAGTGACTCTGAGGAATGAGTTGATGTGAGGTTGGAGTGAATGGGAGGATTGAGTGACTGTTACTCTGAGAGGATGCATTGATTTCATTATTTGCTGCATCTCAGCTGTCATATATCACTATTTTGGAAATTTTGAAAAAAAAAAAACATTATTTACTGTGTCAGTCAAAATTTGATATGAAATTATTGTGGAGTTTTAAATGTTGAACTTGAGAGCATGCCTACCCTTTTATGTTGGAAAGTACTGTATTTAGACTTAGATGAGAAGCTCGCCACTACTTTCAGTTCCTTATTTGTTATTGTTACTTACTGAGTTGGTTGTACTCATACTACATACTGTACTTCGTGTTCAGATCTAGGTAATTCCGGACACAGTGGATGTTGATTCTTTCACACAGTTGAATTTCCGGAGATTCAGAGGTAACTGCTATGTTTTGTAGACCTTGTCTCTCTTTTCTTTTCCTTTGGTTTATTGTATTTGGTCTCAGATTATTATATGCCGTATTTTCCAGACTTGTAATGTATAGATGCTCATGTACTTAGTGCTACCAGATTTTGGGAGTAAATTTATATTCAGTATTGGTGGGAGTTTTCCCCTTAAATTAATTATTATGTTTTCAGTATTTAAAAGTAATTGTGGTTTATTGATGTTGTTGGCTTTCCTAGTATCAAGATAGGCGCCATCACGACGGGTGAGATTTTGGGCCGTGACACATCTGTACCAATCTCCAGTATATTATGCTGGAACTTTCCGTGTTGCAGTAAAATAGTGGCTATTTTTTAATTATCAGTCTGAAAACTGGCTAGCCCGTGCTATTTTCACCTTTCCCTCCCCGCTCCGCCCTATTTCCATCCCTATATTCGGTGAAGTAAAATTTAAAACGATCCTAATGAGAAGGAGATCAAAAGAAAAGAAGTCGAGTGAAAAGGATTAAAAGCAAGACCACAAAATTTTGGCATCGTTTATAACAAATTCTCGTATAATTTACTTTATTTTTCTTTCGTATTTTGTGTCATTTTTACCAAATTAGAAAATGGTTAGAATGTAAATTAAACGAGGATAATAGGATACCGCAAAGCACAAACAAATTTACTAGTTTATAATGCATAGGAGATAGGCTACAAAATAAGTAGGAATATGTACAGCATTACCCATAGAAACAAAATTAATTACTATGACCCTATCCACTACAAAATAATTATGCTATCCTGCCCGTTATTTTAATATATCGTTTTGATATATTTGTATACTATTACAATATATTATTGCAATATAGTTGTACATTCTTATACTCTATATTGTATAGCATAGTTGAGCACCGTGTGTAGTCTGGTAAATTATTTGGATCGCATACATATAAATGAAAAGTGGATAGAAACTTGGTAATTATCTTACTTTTTATAGGTGGATTGCACAATTTTTTAAATATAGGCCAAAAGGTCATTTAATTTATTGTGGACCGAAAAGAAAGTAGTATTTTTTATTAAAGGCTCTTAACTGAAGATATGGGAAAGACAGATGTGAACTTTTAGCATAATATACTGGAGTTCCAACATAATATGCTGGAAATTCATAGATAGGTGCTCAAATCTCCAGTTTATTATGCTAGAATTGTCCGTCTGCTGGATTTCCAGCATAAATATGCTTAGAAGTTCATATACAGGTGTACCAATCTCTAATATATTATGCTAGAACTTTCCGTGTTGCAGAAAAATAGTGACTATTTTTCAATTACCAGTCTGAAAACTCGCTAGCCCGTGCTATTTCACCTTACTCGCCCCGCTTCGTCCTATTACCATCCCTATATTCGGTGAAGTCAAATTTAAAACGATCCTAATGAGAAGGAGATCAAAGGAAAAGAAGTCTCAGTGAAAAGGATTAAAAGCAAGACCACAAAATTTTGGCATCATTGATAACAGATTCTTGTATAATTTACTTTATTGTTTTTCGTATTTTGTGTCCGTGATGATCCAAAATGTCATTTTTAAATTTAACAATTATTTTTGTGTTTTAAGACCTCAAAAAGTACTATTCATCAATTATCGACTCGCATGCGCAGTCCGCATAATTTTTCGAAAATTTTTTATGTGAAAAACAGATTAAAATGTGAAATAGAGCCTTAAAACTTAATTAAGTTGACTTTGGTCAATATTTTTAGCAAACAGACCCGTATCAATATTTTGACAGTTCCGGTAGGTCCGTATCGTGATTTGGGACTTGGGCGTATGTTCGAAATTGTATTTGGAGGTCCCTAACTCAAGTTATGACCATTTAACAGAAACTAGGAATTTAAAGGCTAAAGATTTCCAACAGTTTGACCATGGATTTGACTTTTTGATATCGGGGTCGAAATCTAATTCTGGAAATTGGAATAGCTCCGTTATGATATTTATGACTTGTGTGCCAAATTTGATGTCATTCTGGATTCGTTTAATACGTTTCGGCACGAGTTTTATAAATTAAAAAGTTTGAAACTCAAAAATTTAAATCGAGGTGTAAATGGTAATTTCGGCATTGTTTGACGTGATATGAGACCCCGAGTAAGTCCGTATTATGTTATGGGACTTGTTGGTATATTCGGACAGGGTCCCGAGTACCCCGAGTGTGATTCGAATCGAAATCAAAAAAAAAATTGGACTTAAGCAAAATCTAGAATTTTGCTGCTTCAGGTGCCTTCGCTTTTGCGAAGCCTTGGCCGCAGAAGCGAGCCATGCCTCACAGAAGCAGACAGTCCGCAGAAGCGGATAGGCTATCATAGAAGCGCGACCGTAGAAGCGGCCCACACGTTGTAGAAGCGGGAAAGGGGGAAGGGACAACCTTGCGCAGAAGCGGACTCCTCTTCGCAGAAGTGAGTCCGCAGAAGCGAGCCCATTTCCGCAAAAGCAGAATCCGCAGATGCGAAAAAGGCTGGGCAGAACCCATAAAAATCGGAAGTAGCCATGTTTACTTATTTTTGAGTTTTGAGTCTCGGTTTAGGGGCGATTTCAAATGCGTTTTTCACGATTTCGAACTGGGTAAGTGATATTTATCATATAGTGATTATATTTCATAAATTCATGTTTATATTTATCATTATTTCGGATTTAGATGGAAGAAATTGGAATTTTTGTAAAACTTTCCAAAAATAAAAATTTAAGATTTATAGGTCGATTTGACATCGGAATTTGATAATTTTTATATGGTTGGACTCGTCTCAGAAGGGGTGTTCGGATTTTGTATGTTTTTCCGAGATTCAATATGTGGGCCCCACTGTTGATTTTTGAGATGAATTTCGGATTTTAATCCGAAAAATTAGAAAATTCATATGGAATTAATTCGTACGATTTGTATTGAGTATATTAAATTGTTTATGACTAGATTTGAAGATTTCAGACACTAATTCGCGAGGCAAGGATGTATTGGAATCTACAATTTGGTTGCAAAGTGAGGTAAGTGTCGTGGTTAACCTTGATTTGAGGGAATAGAACCCTTGAATTATTTGTTACATGAATTTCATGTGTAACGATGTATAGGCAAGGTAACGAGTGCCTATACTTTGTCAAATTAATTGTTTGGATAATTATTTAAAAATCATAAATTGTTTTAAGATACGAATTAATTGTTATAATAATTATTTCTCTCATATTCCTTGTCAATTATTAATTCTTGAATTCATGCAATAATTGTTATATTTTTATTTGATTTATGTGTCTTAATTTCTACTTGACATTTAGAATATTAAATATAAAATTGCCTATTTTCTCCCTGATGTTTCCACAATTAATTGCTACTTGTCATTACTTGTTTCCTCAATAAATTATAATCATTGTATGCTTTGTTGCCTAATAATTATTTATCGAATGTGGTATTTATTGGAGTATTTTTATTACAATCAATAGTTGTTAATTTTATATTGTTGGAGTAGGTTACACGCCGGAAAGGAAATGAAAATAAATATATTAGGGGATCGGGTTGCACGTCGCAACGGATTATATTTTAAGTTTATATTTTTTGAGCGGGTTGCACACCGCAATGAAAATTTATTTAAGAATTATATTGTTGGAGCGGGTTACACGCCGCAACGGAAATTGAATGAAATAATAATTGGTTATGACTGCCGAGTTAGTTTCAGCTGTTGAAATGAGTTATATGTTTTATTTATGTTATTGTTGTTATTACTATTATTGTGTACAGGTTAATGTAAGTGACATGCCTTAGCCTCGTCACTATTCCATCGAGGTTAGGCTCGACACTTACAAAGTACATGGGGTCGGTTGTAGTCATACTACACTCTGTACTTCTTATGCAGATTACGGAGTTGGTCCCAGCGGCGTACCGTAAACTTTCTCGGATTTCAGCTACTCAGAAGAGACTTGAGGTATAATTGCACAGCGTCCGCAGTTCTGAAGTCCCATTCTACTTTATTTTAGTTGTGTGTTTTCTTTCGGACATCTTTATTTTATTCAGACCCTTATTTGTATTATTCTAGAAGCTTGTGCACTTGTGACACCAGTTCTGGGATGGTATTCAGACATTGGTTTTATTATGGCGTATTCACTTTATTTCAGACTTTATTTCAGCATATGTTTCTTTGTTATTGATTAATTTAAAATTGTGTTAAAATGGCTAATTATATTATAATGTTGGCTTTCCTAGCAAGTGACATGTTAGGCGTCATCACGGTCCAGAAGGTAAAAATTTAGGGTTGTGACAAGTTCGTATCAGAGCACTAGGTTACATAGGACTCACGAGTCACGAGCAAGCTTAGTAGAGTCTGAAGGATCGGAACGGAGACGTCTGTACTTATCTCTCAGAGGCTATTAAGTTTAGGAGCAATATCACTTCCTTCTTATTCTGTCGTGCGATCTTATTCTATCATCTATAATTGAACCATTATATTCTTATTCTCTCGTAGATGGTGATAACACGTAATACATCTACCGACGGACAGGGACCAGAGCCCCCAGTGGCAACTATGACTAGGGGTAGAGGCCGAGGCCGAGGTCGTGGTCGTGCCAGAGGCCGAGGTAGAGGCAGATGCAGAGCTCGAGCAGCAGTACCCGTAGTTGAACCTCAGGTGGATCTTCAGGAGGAGGTTCCAGTTCAGACTGTACCGGTTGGACCAATTCAGGTCCCAGAAGGATTCATAGCTACTCCAGTGCTTCAGGACGCTCTAGTCCGTTTGGTGAGTCTTATGGAGGGCGTGGCCCAGAATGGTACGTTTCCAGTGGAACCAACCATCTCACAAGATTGGGGGGGCGGGGGGGAGCACAAACTCCCACTACTCCCGCTCTGGAGCAGATGACTCCCTAGTATCAGGCTCTAGCAGCCCCGCCAATTGGGGTAGTTCAACCAGTTGTTGCGGCACATGCCGGTGATAGGCCCGCCATGTCTTCTGAAGCCTTATTGAGATTGAATAAGTTTACTAAGATCTTTCCAGTTCACTTCAGTGGTACACTTTCTGAGAACCCATAGGATTACCTTGACCGCTGCCATGAGGTATTGCGGAACATGGGTATAGTTGAGACCAATGGAGTCGATTTTGTTGTATTCCAGATGACGGGTTCTGGCAAGAGGTGGTAGAGAGATTATACATTGACCAGACCAGTTGGATTGCCTGCATTGACTCGGGAGCAATTCTCACAGCTATTTCTAGAGAAGTTCCTCCCTATCACATTGAGATAGGATTTCCGCAGGCAATTTGAGCGTCTACAGAGAGGCAGTATGACTATTACTCAGTACGAGAACCGTTTTGTGGATTTAGGCCGTCATGCTCTCCTTTTACTACCTACTGAGGGACAGAGAGTGAGGAGGTTTATTTATGGACTCACTCACCCTATTAGGATTCATGGCTAAGGAGACCGGAAGTGAGATTTCCTTTCAAGCGGCTGCTAATGTTGCTAGGAGGATCGAGATGGTTCTTACACAAGAGAGAAGGCAGGGGTCTGATAATATGCCTCGTTAGTTCGGTGGGTTTAGTGGTGCCGCGTCTCGAGGTAGTGGTAATTTTGGTAGGGTTCATCCTCCCAGACCGTTTCATTCAGCACTTCAGACATCTCACCGTGCTTCAGGGAGTCAAGGTCCTATTATGCCTTACTCTGGGCAGCCATCATTTAGTGTACATTCAGCTCCTATTAGTGCACCACCACTCCAGAGTCACTACAACGGTTACCCATCCCGTTCGGGTCAGCTTCAGCTTCAGCATCCACGACAACACGATGGGTGTTATGAGTGTGGGAACATTGGTCACATCAGGAAGTATTGCCATAGGTTGTTGAGTAACAGATATCGGCAGGATTCTCGTGCCATCATACCGGCACCGGTTGCTTCACCGCCTGCTCAGCCAGCTAGAGGTAGGGGTCAGGCAGCTAGTGGTAGAGGTCAGGCCATTAGAGGTAGAGGTCAAGCAGTTAGAGGTGGAGGCCAGCCAGCTAGAGGTGGTCCCAGAGATGTGGTTTAGAGTTATGGGGCCCAACTCCGATTTTATGCTTTTCTGGTTAGGCCTGAGGCCGAATCATCTGATGCTATGATTACAAGTATTGTTCCAGTTTTCCATAGAGATACTTCAGTTCTATTTGATCCAGGATCTACTTATTCTTATGTGTCTTCTTATTTTGCTTCATATCTGGTGATGCCTCGTGATTCTCTAAGTACTCTTGTGTGTGTGTCCACTCCGGTGGGAGATTCTATCGTAGTAGATCATGTCTATCATTTGTGTGTGGTTACTATTCAGAGTCTTGAGACTAGTATCGATCTTCTACTTCTTGATATGGTAGATTTTGATGTCATCTTGGGTATGGATTGGCTGTCACCTTATCATGCTATATTGGATTGTCATGCCAAGACGGTGACCCTAGCTATACCGGGATTACCTCAATTAGAGTGGAAAGGAACTCCTGGTCATTATACCAGCATGGTTATTTCTTATATGAAGGCTCAACGTATGGTCGAGAAGGGGTGTCTAGTTTATTTGGATTATATTCGCGATCCTAGTGCGGATGTTACTTCTATGGACTCAGTACCAGTTGTTCGTGAATTTCCATAAGTATTTCCTGCAAATTTGCCGGGGATGCCACCCGACAGAGATATAGACTTTTGTATTGATTTGGCTCCGGGCGCTCAGACTATTTCTATTCCATGATACTGTGTGACCCCGCCGGAATTGAAAGAATTGAAGGAACAATTACAAGACTTGCTTGATCAAGGATTCATTAGACCCAGTGTATCGCCCTGGGGTACACCAGTAATATTTGTAAAGAAGAAAGATGGCTCTATGCGGATGTGTATAGATGATCGGAAATTGAATAAGGCCACTATCAAAAATAAATATCTATTGCCAAGAATTGATGACTTATTCGATCATCTTCAGGGTGCCAAGGTATTTTCGAAGATCGATTTGAGTTTTGGTTACCATCTGTTAAAAATTAGGACATCCGATGTCCCTAAGACAGCTTTTCGGACTCGGTATGGGCATTATGAATTCCTAGTGATATCATTTGGGTTGACCAATGACCCAACAGCATTTATGGATTTGATGAATCGGGTGTTCAAGCCCTATATGGATTCATTTGTGGTTGTATTCATTGATGACATCTTGATTTACTCCAGCAGTCAAGAGGAGCATGAGTAACATCTTCGGATTGTGCTTCACAGTTTGAATAATAATATGTTATATGCCAAATTTTCAAAATGCGAATTTTGGTTAGACTCGGTTGCCTTTTTGGGGCATGTTGTATCGGCAAAAGGCATAAAAGTGGATCCTAAGAAGATTGAGGTTGTTCTTAATTGGCCTAGACCTACTTCAGTTACAGAGATACAAAGTTTTCTGGGTTTGGCGGGTTATTATCGCTGGTTCGTGGAAGGGTTTTCATCTATAGAAAGCCCATTGACCAGACTGACCCAGAAAGGTGTTCCATTCGGATTGTCAGACAAGTGTGATTTGAGCTTTCAGAAGCTCAAGACTGCTTTGACTACAACGCCAGTGTTGGTATTACCTACGGGTTCAGGATCTTATATGGTATATTGCGATGCATCTCGCATTGGGCTTGGCACAGTATTGATGCAAGATGGAAGGGTAATTGCATATGCGTCACGGCAGTTGAAAGTTCACGAGAAGAATTATCATGTTCATGACTTAGAATTGGCAGCCATTATTCATGCGTTGAAGATTTGGAGGCATTACCTTTACTGTGTATCGTGTGAGGTATTTACTGATCATCGTAGCCTAGAGTATCTGTTCAAACAAAAAGATCTTAATTTGAGGCAGAGAAGATGGTTGGAGCTGTTGAAGGACTATGATATCACCATTTTGTATCACCCAGGAAAGGCTAATGTGGTGGCCGATGCTGAGTAGAAAGGCTGTGAGTATGGGCAGCCTTGCTTATATTCCGGTTAGTGAGAGACTGTTAGTTGCAGATGTCCAGACTTTGGCTAATCAGTTCATGAGGTTAGATGTTTCAGAACCTAGTTGGGTTCTAGCTTGCACAGTCATTCGGTGTTCATTATATGAGCGTATCAGAGAGTGACAATATGATGATTCTCATTTGCTTGTCCTTAAGGACGCGCACTATGAGGGAAGATGGAGTTCTACGGATACAGGGTCGTATTTGTGTGCCTAATGTGGATGGGCTTCGTGAATTAATTCGGGAAGAGGCCCACAGTTCCCGATATTCTATTCATCTAGGTGCCGCCAAAATGTATCAAGATTTGCGGCAACATTATTTGTGGAGGAGAATGAAGAAGGATATAGTTGCATATGTATCTCGGTGTCTAAATTGTCAACAAGTCAAGTACGAGCATCAGAGACCTGGTGGTTTGCTTTAGAAGTTAGAAATTCCTGAGTGGAAGTGGGAGCGTATCACTATGGATTTTGTTGTTGGGCTCCCACGGACTTAAAGAAATTCGACGCAGTTTGGGTCATTGTGGACAGGTTGACCAAGTCAGCACATTTCATTCCAGTAGCAGTTACCTATTCTTCAGAATGGTTAGCGGAGATTTACATCCGCGAGATTGTCCGCCTTCATGGTGTTCCCTAGTCTATTATTTTAGAACGAGGTACGCAATTTACCTCGCACTTCTGGAGGGTTGTACAATGCGAGTTAGGCACACAAGTTGAGTGGAGTACACCATTTCATCCACAGACAGATGGACAGTCAGAGCGCACTATTTAGATATTGGAAGATATGCTTCGCGCTTGTGTTATAGACTTTGGAGGTTCTTGGGATCAATTATTGTCACTTGCAGAGTTTGCCTATAATAATAGCTACCGGTCGAGCATTCAGATAGCTCCATGTGAGGCATTATACGGAAGGCGATGTCGTTCGCCAGTTGGCTGGTTTGAACCGTGAGAGGCTCGGTTGTTGGGTAGCGATTTAGTACAGGATGCCTTGGATAAGGACAAAATTATTCAGGATCGACTTCGCACAGCTCAGTCTAGGCAAAAGAGTTATGCTGACCGTAAAGTTAGTGACATTGAATTCATGGTTGGAGAGAGAGTATTGCTCCGGGTTTCACCTATGAAAGGTGTAATGAGATTCAGAAAAAAAGGGCAAGTTGAGCCCTAGATATATTGGACCCTTTGAAATTTTTGAAAGGGTGGGTGAAGTAGCCTACAGGTTTGCATTACCACCTAGTTTATCAGCGGTTCATCCGGTGTTCCATGTGTCTATGCTCCGAAAATATCATGATGATCCGTCCCATGTGTTAGATTTCAGCTCAGTCCAATTGGACAAAGATTTGACTTACGAAGAGGAGTCGGTAGCTATTCTAGCCCGGCAGGTCCGACTGTTAAGGTCTAAGAGTTATTCTTAAGTTCGGGTGCAATGGAGATGTCAATCAATTGAGACAGCTACCTGGGAGTCCGAGTCGGACAGGCAGAGTAAATATCCATACCATTTCACCAGCTCAGGTACTTTACTAATTCCGTTCGAGGACGAACGTTTGTTTTAGAGGTGGAGTATGTGATGACCCAAAAGGTCATCTTTAAATTTAATAATTATTTCTGTGTTCTAAAATCTCGAAAAGCACTATTCATCATTCATCGACTTGCGTGCACAGTCCGCATAATTTTTCGGAAAGTTTTTATGTGCAAGATAGAATAAAATGTGAAATAGAGTCTTAAACACAATTAAGTTGACTTTGCTCAATATTTTTAGCAAACGGACCCGGATCAGTATTTTGACTGTTCCGGTATATCCGTATCATGATTTGGGACTTGGGTGTGTGCCCGGAATTTAATTTGAAAGTCCCGAACTCAAGTTATGACCATTTAACGGAAACTAGTAATTTAAAGGCAAAAAATCCAAAGGTTTGACCACAGATTTGACTTTTTGATATCGGGGTCGAAATTCGATTCTGGAAATTGGAATAGCTCTGTTATGTTATATTTGTGTACTGAATTTGAAGTCATTCTGTATTTGTTTAATACGTTCCGGCACGAGTTTTGTAAATTAAAAAGTTTGAAACTCAAAAATGTGAATCGAGGTGTAAATTGTAATTTCAGCGTTGTTTGACGTGATATGAGACCCCGAGTAAGTCTGTATTATGTTATGGGACTTGTTGGTATATTCAGACGGTCTCCCGAATTCCCCGAGTGTGATTCGAATCGCAATCCGATCAAAAATTGGACTTAAGCAAAATCTGGAATTTTGCTGTTTCTGGTGCCTTTGCTTCTGCGAAATCTTGGTCGCAGAAGCAAGCCATGCCTCGCAGAAGCAGATGGGTTGTCGCAGAAATGCGACCGCAGAAGTGTTCCACGCGTCGCAAAAGCGGGAAAGGGGGAAGGGGCAGCCTTGCGTAGAACCAAACTCCTCTTCGCAGAAGCGAGTCCGCAGAAGCGGACTCTTGTCCGCAGAAGCGAGCCAACCCACATAAGCGACCTTATTTCCACAAAAGCGGAATCCGCAGATGCGGTCAAGTGTCCGTAGATGAGAAAAGGGCTGGGAAGAACCCATAAAAATCGGAAGTAGCCATTTATACTCATATTGAGTTTTGAGTCTCGGTTTAAGGGCGATTTCAAAGGAGTTTTTCACGTTTTCGAACTGGGTAAGTGTTCTTTATCATATAGTGATTATATTTTATAAATTCATATTTATATTCATCATTATTTCAGATTTAGATGGGAGAAATTGGAATTTTTGTAAAACTTTCTAAAAACGAAAATTTAAGATTTGAAGGTCCATTTGACATCGGAATTTGATAATTTTTATATAGTTGGACTCGTCTCGAAACGGGTGTTCGGATATCGTAAGTTATTCCGAGATTCGATATGTGGGCTCTACTGTTTATTTTTTAGATGAATTTCGGATTTTAATCCGGAAAATTAAAAAATTCATATGAAATTAATTCTTACGATTTGTATTGAGTATATTGAATTGTTTATGACTAGATTTGAGGATTCACACACTAATTCGCGAGGCAAGGGTGTATTAAAATCTTCAATTTGGTTGCAAAGTGAGGTAAGTGTCGTGGTTAACCTTTACTTGAGGGAATAGAACCCTTGAATTATTTATTATGTGAATTTAATGTGTAACGATGTATAGGCAAGGTGACGAGTGCCTATACTTTGTCAATTAATTATTTGGATAATTATTTAAAAATCATAAATTATTTTAAGACACGAATTAATTGTTATAATAATTATTTCTCTCATATTCCTTGTCAATTATTAATTCTTGAATTCATGCAATAATTGTTACATTTTTATTTGATTTATATGTCTTAATTGCTACTTGACATTTAGCATATTAAATATGAAATTGCCTATTTCTCCCTGATTTTTTCATAATTAATTGCTACTTGTCATTACTTGTTTCCTCAATAAATTATAATCATTGTATTCTTTGTTGCCTAGTAATTTCTTATCGAATGTGGTATTTATTGGAGTATTTTTATTACAATCAAGAGTTGTTAATTTTATATTGTTGGAGAGGGTTGCACGCTGCAATGGAAATAAAACTGAATATATTGGGGGATCAGATTTCATGTCACAACGGATTATATTTAAAGTTTATATTGTTGGAGCGGGTTGCATGCCACAACGAAATTTTTTTGAAGAATTATATTGTTGGAGAGGGTTGCACGCCGCAACGGAAATTGAATGAAATAATAATTGGTTATGACTGACGAGTTGGTTTCAACTATTGAAATGAGTTATATGTTTTATTTATATTATTGTTGTTATTACTATTATTGCGTACATGTTAATGTAAGTGACCTGCCTTACCCTCGTCACTACTTCGTCGAGGTTAGACTCGACACTTACAGAGTACATGGGGTTTGTTGCACTCATACTACACTCTGCACTTCTTGTGCAGATTACGAAGTTGGTCTCAGCAGCGTGCCATAAACTTGCTCGGATTTCAGCTACCCAGAGGATACTTGAGGTATAATTGCATAGCGTCTGCAGTTCTGAAGTTCCCTTCTACTTTATTTTTGCTGTGTGTTTTCTTTGAGGCAACTTTATCTTATTCAGACCCTTATTTGTATTATTCTAGAAGCTCGTGCACTTGTGACACCAGGTCTGGGATGGTATTAAGACATTGCTAGAATTATGGAGTATTCACTTTATTTCAGACTTTTATTTTCGCATCTGTTTCTTTGTTATTGATTAATTTAAAATTGTGTTAAAATGGCTAATTATATTATAACATTGGCTTGCCTAGCAAGTGAAATGTTAGGCACCATCACTGTCCCGAAGGTGGAAATTTCGGATCGTGACAGTGTCATTTTATCTAATTAGAAAATAGTTAGAATGTAAATTAAACGAGGCTAATAGGATAGCGCGAAGCACAGACAAATTTACTAGTTTATAATGCATAGGAGATAGGCTACAAAATAAGTAGGGATATGTACAGGATTACCCATAGAAACAAAATTAATTACTATGACCCTATCCACTACAAAATAATTATCCGATCCTTTCCGTTATTAAAATATATCGTTTTGATATATTTGTATACTATTACAGTATATTATTGCAATATAGTTGTATATTTTTATACTCTATATTGTATAGCATAGTTGAGCACCGTGGGTAGTCTTGTAAATTTTTTGGGTCGCATAGATATAAATGAAAAGTGGATAGAAACTTGGTAATTATCTTACTTTTTATAGGTGGATTGCACAATTCTTTTTAAATATAAAAAGGCCAAAAGGTTATTTAATTTATTGTGGACCGAAAAGAAAGTAGTATTTTTATTAAAGGCTCTTAACTATAGATATAAAAAGACAGATAGTGCGACACGGTTTTGTTTAGTAAAAAATATTTGCAAGCTTTAATTTCATATGAACTTGAATAATGGTTTTAGATTTTATATCCTTATTTTTGCACATGTATCTGTATACTTTTAAGTATTATATGTTCATAGTTTTTCCTGTGGCATATAATACAAAATATATACTTAAGAGATTTGACGTTATTCTTTTTCGTCATGCAAACATAATTAGTTGATTATGTTACTTATACAATACAACCGAATAACTAACTAACCAAATCGAGAAAAATGACACAGTGAGAATGGAAAAAATAATAATTGACTCTACTTATTTTAATTATTTGTTATTAAACTAATATTATAATATTTCATTAATGTTCATTAATTCACCTCGGGCCCACACGCCCGGATTTCGAAAATATTTGAAGAAAGTTGTTACCCATAACCTTAGGAACATAATATATGATTTTCACTAATTTTCATAATAATTTTCGCGGTAAAATCTCATTTTTATTAAACCCTAGATTTTTCATCTCAACCCATGATTTTTATCAATTTTTATGTGGAAATCTACCCATAATATATGTACTAAACTCATATTTAGAAGAAATTACTTACCTCACAAAGCTAGGTCGAAATCCCCTCCTAAAAAGCTCTCAACTCGCCCAAGAGTGAAAGCAAAATGTGATAAAAATGGTCCTAACCCGTAGTAAATAAGGCTCACTGCCTCCATTGATTTCCGCACCTGCGGTAATAGGGCCGCACCTGCGCCCTCGCTTCTGCGGACAAGGATCCATTTCTACGGAATCTACTGGGCCGAGTGGGACCGCTTCTGCGGACGGGTACCCGCTTCTGCGTTCCCACTTCTGCGGAGGGTGGGCTGCATCTGCGGAACCTGGGCTGCCCTCCTTTGGCCGCTTCTGCGAGGCTTGACCCGCACCTGCGAGCTCGCACCTGTGGCTGGCCAAGCGCAGGTACGGTTTTGACAGTTCTGGTGCATCAGATGCTGCTCCAAATTCTCATCTTGGTCCGAGCCTCGTCCGATTGATATTCGGGGCCCCCAGTTCCCCGTCCGAACATACCATCAAGTTTTGAATCATAAAACATACTCGCTCGAACTCTTGGAATGCACGAAACAACATTAAAACTAAGAATCACACCCAAAACTAATTGAATTAAACTTAAGAACTTCAACTTCCTCAACTCACTTCCAATACTCCGAAACGTACTTAAACTACTCGGAATGACACCAAATTTTACATGCAAATTTTAAATGACATTACAGAACTATTTTTGGTTTCGCAATTCTATTTGGACCTCGATATCACCAAAAACCGCTCCAAACCAAATTTAAAGAACTTTTAAAACCTTCAAGAACAAACTTTCACTATTAGGCGCCGAAATACTCCCGGGTCATCCAAAACCCGATCCGAACATACACCCAAGTCCGAAATCATCATGCAAGCCTATTGGAACCTTCAAATCCTGATTTCGAGATCGTTTACTCAAAATTTTGACCGAAGTCAAACTTGGCCTTTTAAACCAACCTTAAGGAACCAAATGTTCGGATTTTAACCCGAACCCTTCCAAATCCCAAACTAACCATTCCCGCAAGTCATAAAACAGTAAAGCATGTACGAAAAATCTTATTTAGGAAAATGGGGTTCTAGAAATAAAAACGACCGATCGGGTCGTTACAGAAGCGGTGTCGTCTTCGTCGGAAAAATTCACTAAATATATATAAATTAATATGTACAAAATATGTCTTATTAAATAACAAGAAATGACACTACTTTGTAGTAATATACTTGAATTCATTTTTTAATAAAATTCGAATTTGTATTTTTTTAATGCGTATCGTTATAATAATTTATTTATTTGTTTATTTTTTTAAATGTGACACCGCTTACAAAACACCATGTGAAAATTGATTCTCGCAGAAATAGTCAAATCGTGATTTATCACTCCTATGTAAAGATTAGTGGATCTTACATGCAATTATTGATTTGCTGTCTCATATTCTTTGGCTGCCTATCATTTTCCACTTTTTAAAAATAACAATTTAAGAAAAATAAAATGTTTTTGTTTATCCTTTAATACAACTAATCATTAAGAGAGGTTTATCACTAGAATTTATAGTGTAATGGTATATAGAAGTCTCCCACACAATAACGGTAGATTTAATAGATTTAAGGAAAAAAATAGTAATTATAAACCAACTTATATGTAAACTAAAATCCAAAAGGGTTAATAGGACCCACAATTGCCCTCCCATTAAAGCACTCAAACCGCAGGGTGGTTGTTAGCCACTTGACAAAGTTCCGCGGCGGAGGTGGATTGTGACAAGAATTTTCATGATGGCCTTGACACACAATGTAAAAAATGGGGCAACATCATGACGGATAGCTCGGCATGACAGACTATGCGAGGTTGGCAAACGCACCTTGACGGAGGCAAGGCGCATTTCACATGGACGTGCGGTTTGGCATAACAATGGCAAAGCAAAGACATGTCAAAGCAGGGGCCAAAACATGGAAAGGCAAGGCAAGACAAGCAATGACATTAGCGTGGGCAAATTTGATCAAGTTGAGGGTGACTTGACATAGGCGGGCAACTGTGGCAATGGGCATGTGCGGCTAAGTCAATAGGCGGCAAGCTGTGGTCATGACATTGGGGCGGAGCAGTGTCAAAGGGCAAGGGTAGGCGCAATGCCAACCTTGGGCGTGCAGCAGCTGGCCAAAACGAGCACATGACAGGGCAGTTGAGTGGCTACAACCGCCACATCCAAGCATGACTGATCATGGGGCTAAGTGGATGCACGTTTTTTATCATGGCTGATTGTGTGGCTTAGTGATACATGTTTTTAGCATGTTTCCTATGTTTGCTCATCAGTTGGGGCTTGTCAACTGATTGTCTAAAATGCTATCAAGTGTAATTGGGTAGCCTGCACTATAAATAAGTGCATAAGATTGTCCCAAATGAGCAGAACATAGTCTTGTGGCAATTTTTTAAGCCAAAAACGTCTAAGTAATTCCTAAGGGTGGAAAAATCATTTCGGGGCAGAGAACTAGGGTGTTCTTTGTTCTTGGCCATAGGGTTGGCTTTATTGTGTTCTTGTATTCACATATTAATACGAGTTGTGAAGAGATTCCTGTAAATTTTATGTGTGCCTTTACTTTTCGTACTGCCTAAATTTATTCAAAATCACAAATGTCCTAAAATAATTCTAAGTGTTGGAAGGGCTGAAGTCAAGGCTGGGCTTGACTGTCGCACGGTGGTGAACGTCGGGCAGAATTCGAGTGCTAATCTAATTTTTATACGAAATTCTACCTCCTCGGTGAGGATTTGCTCCAGTGAAAAAAGCTCCAGTAGATATCAATACTATTGTTAATCAATGCCACGTGTTCAGAGTATCATTCAAATGCTAGGATGAATCTTAACTTTAATTTCCCTATTAATGGTTTAAAAATATAAATAAAGAGAAACAATTGTTGCTGAACTCGAACTTTTGTATGACTTTGTTCTCTTTTCACTTTAATAAGCTATAATCAAGTTAAAAGGTAATTAAACAAATGGTGGTTACAAGTTGCATAATATGAACATATTAACTTTACAATAAGAAATATAATAATCACTAATAAATACAACAATGCATATATAATATGTTCTAAAAACGAAACAAAAGAATACTCAAAAGTAAAAAATTTAAGAAATAATAAATAAATGTATTATTGTGATAATTAGAAATATAATAGAAAATGAGTTGATCCGACTTTCTTGTCTTTGTAGCTTTTCAAATGTAATACAAAAATACGATATTAAAAGAGGTTTGATTTAAAAAAAGAAGAAGATGATTTTGCTTAACTAAATTATCTGTTGGTTATAGCATATTAAAACAAGAAGAAAAGGAAGAAGAAGAAGAAAAACAGTACATTCAAATGTTCATAGTTTTGTGCTCTTTATTTATTTCATATCCTTTTTACCATTAAAAATTTTATGGATAACTAAAGTAGATCCTAACCTTTAAAAAATTTCCTGGACATATGGCATTGATATCCGAACCCGATTGGGAGGTTTCTTGTTAAGACTGGTTATAAAGGTTTAGTAGTAGTATCACGCTCACAATTTCTCTCACTATCACACTCTCTCTTCTTCTCTTTCTTTTTCTCTCTCTCTACTTCTCTCTAAAAGAGGTTCTTTCTCTTTTTTTCTCTCTTCCTCGCATCTTTGTCTCCTCTTCTTTCACTTGGATGCTTCTATGGATGGTGTACGTAGTATAAGTTGATACAAATTGAGAAAATATATAAATGAATATCAAGATTAACAGTAAAATAAAATAAATACAAACCGAATGAGTTAATTAGCCTAGGCCCACGCGTGTGATCACCCTCTAGCTGAATAGAGAGTAACGAGTATGAGAACAAAATAACTAAATATCAAAACCAGAAGAGAAAGGCAGAATATTGCTTTGTGTTCTATGAATCTGAATTCCTCTCTCTTACAAATAATCAGATCCCCCCTTTATATAATAGGGAAGTCATATTCTTAATATAATTTCTAAATATAGTAAGGAATCCCATGATAGATTAATTAATTGGCCCCTCCATGATATGCGCCGAGATTTTCGCCGAGATTCTCGCCCAATCGCGGATATTCCGATTTTTTATTTTTTGGCTCGATAAGCTCTTCTCAATTTTGGCCGATCTCGATCTTGATCGGTCTCTAACCTGCTCGATCTCGATTTTGGCCGACCTCGATCGTGACCGGTCACGATTTTGCTCGATCTCGATCTTGATTGATCTCTGGATCTCGAGCTCAAGCCTTGGTGTATCATGTTCCAATCTCGATTAGGCATATAAAGGGCAAACTCGTTTTTGACCGTTTATAGATGGAAAAAGATTTTTGAAGTTCTGTGGTTGTGCTACCCTTTTTTTATCTGGCCTTTTCCTGATATTTCATGTTCACCTCAACAAGACCGAGACCGATACCAAGATATCTCATATTCACCTTAACGAGACTGAGACCGATACCAAGATATTTCATATTCACCTCAACGAGACCGATACCAAGATATTTCCTATTCAACACAACGAGACGAGGGGCTGCCAAATCGGTTTCACCGTTGGTGGTGGTTCGTTGATGGTCTTCTCTCTGTAATTCCGTTGGATAGAGATTTCCTGGAGAAGAATGTTTGGAGATAAAATACCTGGGCATTTTGGAAAAATATGCAACTTCTTAGGACCATTGGCTGCAGCTCTGCTTGGAAGGTTTTATAGTTTTTGGTTATTTAGGTCAAATTTCAATGCTGTCTTGGGGACTCTATTTTTGCTTGCTATAAGTTATCCAGCCAACAAAGACCTCGGTGCTTTGAGCGTGGTGTGTGGATTGTTCGTAGGGTTAGCTATACGTGACTATACTGAAAAGGAGTGGGAACCATGGATTACAACCGTTGTTAGCTTAGTGGTAGAGCTAGTTAAGTGTCTATATGAGGCTTGGGTTGTTTGGCGTGCGAGGGACGACCTCGTTGATATGCCGCCATTGGAGGAGGTTAGGGTGGATATTGACGTAACAACTTCGCTTGAAAGAAGATTAATGGCTTCCCCACTACTGATTAACAATCTTGAGGCGATGGGAGAAGATCAGATAAGGATAGGGAGATCAGGCGTCAAGCGGATGAATTGACGCAAGTGAAATAAGACTTGGAGAAAGTGCAAATGGATTTGACTACCCATAGGTTAAATGTTTGGGATGCAGAAAATCGGTACCAAACCCTAATGAATGAGGAAACCGCTGCTTTACGAGATCGAGTGGTCGGATTGTCCCATGCAGTGGTCGCCTAATGGATGAGGAAACCGGTGTTGTAGTGAATCAGAGTGGTCGATCTACCAAACGCAGTGGTAGCGTAAAGAGGAGCATTAAACTTCTTACTGGGTCGCGGGTCCGCGTATCGTCCTTAGTAAGTATCGTTCAGACCTTTTGCTTCTTTACTAATGCTTGTTATTGCTCTACTTGTGTATATATTTCCTTTGATATACTAACTTAAACTAATGTGAATTACCAGATGCCACCAACTGAAATGGCGGATAGACCGGCAGAGGAAGCCGCACCGGAGCCAACTGAAGTGGTTAGAACTTCAATATATTTTGATCTTCAAAATCTGTTTTGTGAAGTAGTTAGATAATGTGATTGGTATTTTGGTATAACTGAATTGATATTCCTGTTTAGATAAGAAAAAATGTGATTGGTACTTTGGTATAGTTGAATTGCTTTTCCTGTTAGATATATCAAATCTATATATGTAGACAAGTAAATTCTATCCACATGAAGAAAATATTTGATGTGAACACAAGATAACCAGGTTTATTCTCTATGCCAATATCACGTACAAACGTTGTGTTGTCATTAACAGATCCCATCATAAATTTATTTTTTAACAGACATGTTAATTGGTTGAATAATGAGTTATCATTTCCTGCACTATTTTACTATTAGTATATTCAACATTCATATTATATCTAAGGCCAAAAATAGTTAAAGAAAAGGATAAACGTCCACTCTTTTTCTTTTTTTTTCTTTTGATGTTGACTTTCCATTTTTTCTGTCTGCATAGGCAGGTTGACGCTATTGTTTTTAGGATAATGTCACGACCCTAAGTCTCACTTGTCGTGATTGTGCCTATCTCAATACTAGGCAAACCAAAAATCCCAATAAGCTACCATTTCTTTTAAATTTGAAAACCAAATAATTAAATTCAGTGGAAGAAATATCAAAATTTCAAATATATCACTCTCAAAACCCGATTTCACTAAGTACATGAGGCTCTAATGTGAATACAATATTTGACTGATAAAAATCACTATCTGAAAATATAGAATAATACAATAACTAAAGAAAAGAGAGACAAGGTCAGCAGATGCCAAGCAGCTACCTTGATAGTCTCCAACTGATAGTACTCTGAATTCTAACAATCTCCGTGTCCAAAAGCACCTCGATCTGCACACAAAGTGCAGAGTGTAGTATGAGTACAACTAACTCAATAAGTAACAAGACTAACCTCTGGGCTGAAAGAAATGATGAGCTCCGCAGGTACAGTCCAGTAAAAATAATGGTACAGAAATGTAGGCATGCTTTCAATTCAACAGTTAAACTCAGTACAAATGCAATAGATCAATACTGCATGATATGGGGAATATGACATCTCAGTAGCAAGACCTCCTGTAGATACGGTCACCAATTATTTGGTTACTCGGTACAGTTTATGGCCAATCCAGCCCTAGGGTTTTCCAACCCGTATAGATATATACATCGACTGACAGTCAGTCATTCAGTACCGTATAAGGCCAATCCAGCCCTGGGATAATTTATCCCCAAATGCATTTGATACAAACAAGATCCATGTCCAGGTAAATTCATTACAATATAAATAAGTAAGGCAAGTCCATGCCCTAGAAAAATTCATCCCAAATATATATATATAAGCAGTAAGTAAGGCAATTTCATGCCATGGGAAGTCCATCCCGAATATATATAATCTTTTACGCTCACTGGGGGTGTACAGACTCCGGAGGGGCTCTTTCAGCCCAAGCGTAATACAAAGTCAATATAGCCTACTGCAGGCAGGCAGTCCCAATCCGTATAATAACAAAGTCTGTAAGGCCTGCTGCAGGTGAGCAGCCCCGATCTATAAAATAGTAAAGTCAATAAGGCCTGCTGCAGGCGGGCAACCCCGATCCAGAACAATAATAATATATAAAACCATTATGGCATGCTGCGTTGTGCAACTCAATCCCATAAATATCCTCACAATGGGTAAATATTACTGAGTGTGAAATGTATATTTTTGAACAATTAATTCGACAGCAACATGACCCATGGGTCCTAAAATATTGGCACGTAGCCTAAACATGATCTTTAATAGTAGCCTCGGCTCAATTTCCCTAACACAGGGAGAATGTTCAGATAATAACATGATTCATTAATCTTACAACTGCATATGATTTATTCAAGACACAATCTATATGGTGCACGTCCACATGCTCGTCACCTATCGTGTGTGTCGCCTCCAAACAATTTATATCATACCAAATTCGGGGATTCATATCTTCAAAACTAAGTTTAGAAGTGTTACTTACCTCAACAAGACGAACCCATCATCGAGCAAGCTAGTCAGTAATCAGGAAATTCCATTCTGCGTGTATCCATCTCTTAATGCCTTCTTGTCTCCTCAATTCAAGGCCAACGATCTGAAACTGAAATTCACCCCTTAATGTTACTACAACGATTTACTATACTAAGCAGCTTCAATCTACAATATCAACATCCAAGGGGACCAACATTAGTAACCAATTCCATAGTTTAGGCCATTTAGACAATTTACCAAACACCTAGTGGGCATACATTTATACATTTCTTAACTATAGAATTAGTTCTTCCATCTACCATCATTTACCAATAATTCATCCCACCATCATTCTTTAACAACTTATAATCCTAACATCACATGTGTGACCAACTATTCTCACCCAACCAACAAAATTCTATCAAATAATCACTTTTCAATTTCTACAATAGGTATTCATTTAAATTGAGAATTTATGGCTTCCAATCACTATACCATGAGTTCCAATACTTTATTCATACTCATATTTCCATAATAAATCCATACATGTATACATAATACTCTCACACCCAAGAATCATACCTCTTATGACCTACTTTAAATCCAAATCCCAAAATTGAAAACTAAGGTATGGAACCTTACCTCTTTGATGAAGATCTTGTGATTAGCTTCCTTGATTCTTGGAGATTGGTGCAAGATTGGATGATTAGAATGTTAGGTTTACTCCTTCTCTCTCTAAAATGCTCTTATATCTCTCTAAAATATCAGGTTTTAGCTCAAAAATGACTTAACCCCTCTCTTTACCCAGACTTGGGGGTATTAAATAAGCTCATACGTGCGCGTCCGCGCACCTGGGCAAGTGGCCGCGCACCCGAGGCAGAAAGTCTCAAATATGCGTGGCCGCACATCTGGGCGCGCATATGACACATGTCCAGTAAAATGGCCATAACTTTCTGTATACATATCCAAATGACGAACGGTTTGATGCGTTGGAAACTAGACTCAAAGAGCTTTAATGTGAAAGTTTATACAACATATAAATACATACTATATATATATATATATATATATATATATATATATATATATATATATATATATATATATATATATATATATATATCTAGAGATTCTCTTTTCAAGTTAGGTCTTGTGCGAACTCACTTGAAAATTTAGTCTATTATGAAATTTCCAACATCTACATTCGATACTGAAACCTATCGAGTCAAGTCCGATTGACCCCCAATTTTGCACACAAGTCATAAATGACATAATGGAACTATTCTAATTTCTAGAATCGGATTCCGATCCCGATATGAAAAGTCAACCCCCTGATCAAACTTTACAAAAATTCAACTTTCGCCTTTTCAAGCCTAATTCAACTACGGACATTCAAATAATTTTTCGGACATGCTCCTAAGTCCAAAACAACCATACAGAGCTATTGGAATCATCAGAATTAAATTCCGAGGTCGTTTACACATAAGTGAATATCCAGTCAACTTTTCCAACTCAAGTTTTCAATTATGAGACTAAGTGTCTCATTTCACTCCGAAATCCTTCCGGACCCGGACCAACTAACCCGATAAGTCATAAATCAACTGTAAGGCATAAATTGAGCAGTAAATGGGAGAACAGGGTTATGATACTCAAAACGACCGGTCGGGTCGTTACATTCTCCCCCACTTAAACATACGTTCGTCCTCGAACGTGCCAAGAGTTGTTCTTAACCTTCAAATCTCTATTCCACCTTACCACGCATATACCCGTGGGTGATCTCACGTCACCCTATTCTATATAGGACTGACAACACAATACAACTGAAAATCCTTAATTTAACCTTAGCCCAAAAACCTTGGAATTCAATTCCCAACCTTCAGAATTTCTTTTCAAGACACGAATCTTACATTTACATGTTGTATGAGTCTGAACAAGCTACATCGAGCTATAACTATAATCATGGATATAATTTACCCAGAATATTAGACAACTCGCCTGCTCGTAGCACCATTCCTGATCACAATAACTACTTCAAACCAACCAAGTACTAGCATTAAACCCCATATCGAACAAAATCTCATCCCAACACCTTCGTACACTGTTAATAATGAAAGAAACACATGGAAATCTCATGACCCCTTATCAGATCAACAAGTCATGGAGTTCTCTCGCCCCAACTATAACCATAATCACTTGCTAAGCTGACTTTCAATATTATCCTTCCGAATATACTATAATCAAATATGATAGTATCTATTCTAGGTCCAATGACCTTACATTATTAAATGCAATTATCCCACAGATACACCACATCAATATAACTTAAGTCACAACTGCACAATCTGTGTACCCAAATATGGGAGATGTCTTAAGGAATAGAACCGTGTTGCAAGTTCAACCAGCACCACTACAACTATAATGCTATAAGATCATTATATATAGTAGAACTAAGACGCAAGAATTTAATAACAGTAACCAGCTCTTCTAGAGCTCACATTAACATCACTCGCACGGACAACTCACGTGCTATAGCATCAATATTTTGACCCGCACGGACAACTCACGTGCCAATAACATAATCCGCCTGGCATGGTCACATGCCTCCAATCCAAGCATATCATACAGGAGCAATCAAATAAGTACACATGAACCATCGTAACTAATCACAACTCCAGCACTCGCATGACTATCACATCCTTCATGCACGATCATTCCACTAGGAATATTTTCATAATTCTTCCGTGCCACATATCAATAATTTGAATATCAGCAGTCTATTAACTAGGTGAGTATCGCAATACCGATGACGTCCGAAAGTCAGAACACAATGCGCCTTTTTGAAATACGCACCCTTCTCAGGGATTACTGAGTAATTATAACATTCATCAAAATATATAAAGCTAACCATTCTGTCCAGAATTCGTGACCTTCCCTTCAAGAATGAACTGCCACCTTGTACATGTAAATCTTAATTCCGCACAACACACCATATCTATCAAGCCATCATGTGACAAGCACAAGAATCTCATTATCAACCTTGAGTCACCAGCAATTTATATAACCGGTTAGTTAGAAACCTCCCTATTGCTTCCTTCCAGGAGGAAACCATAATACACAACACGTTCCCCATATTGGTAGAAAATATCTGGTTCAAACCAAGGTAGAAACCATTAAGAACACTTTCAAAAGTCACCCACTATGCTCAAATCTAAATTACACCACCCAAACGGGCCGAAAGACATAAGCCCCATTAGCACAACAACCCCCAAAGAAGTAACCCTGCCTTAACACCACCAATCAAATTCATACTTCGTTCGCACTACATCCTTCAAAATAACAATTTAATCATTCCATAATTTATATATTTTCACAAAGTGCAATGTAACCCGTATCCAGGAATTTTCTTACCCGAGTCATCCTCGATCTTCACCTCTATAAGTCATAACTAACCCACAAGTATGCCTCAGACCAAAACTAAAATTTAACATATATCCATAAAATTGAATTGTCAATAGCAGGCTCCCCCACTTGGCTCAAAGCCATACAACAAAACACTCCATAACTCACAATACTCATACTTTATTACTGCCATAATACTGCAGTCAGTTCAATGAAAATTCTTCTCAATCTCATGCAACACCCACCATAAAATACATCAAACATCCACTAAGTTCGCATTTATTTTCGTGTTAGTCAAGTCAACTTTCTCAATAGGATTCAAATTCAAATCTCAACACATACGCCAAACTGGTAGAAAATAAACTCTCCACTCAACATTATAAGGAACACACCTACGTAGATTACTCTGCATAAAATAACCCACCTACTTAGCCTCAAATTGGCGTATTTCTATACCCTTTCGCAGCCACAATTACCACAAAATTACTTAATTTTTTTTGAGTTTGAACTCATCAACATGACATGAAAATATACTTCGCTCCACAATTAAACAGCATGACAGATCCCACAACGCACTCACAACTCAAGACTGTACGTCACATCAAAACAGGAACTAAGTACCCGATAGCAAACTCTTGAGTCACAAGTAAAACTTATTTATCTCATTCAACCCATCTGAACATATCCCTCATTCACATCATACTTATCATATAATCATTCAATCGCTCATCGAGCCACAAATTCCACTCATAGGAATACTACCGAATGCATAAGTCCAATTGCATAGGTTCTCATAACTGAAACTATCGAGCTTAAGTTGCGGTCTAACTCCGGCCTCATGTCCTCCAGACTGGCCAATCAACAAAATACAAAATACTCATCTCGAACCTTGTTCTTGGAATCACAAGCCAGCGATACACAGCTGATACTGAGCGCTCGCATGCACACACGAATGCATGGAAAGAATTCAAAGAGTTATGTTTCAAGCTGAATTAATTCCGCACGATAGAATACAAGAAAGTGAAATTTTCCTAAGGGTTCGGCAGCCTCTCGAAGATAAGTACAGACGTCTCCGTACCGATCCGCAAGACTCTACTAAACCTGCTCATGACTCGTGAGACCTATGTTACCTAGAGCTCTGATACCAACTTGTCACGACCCTAAATCTCACTTGTCGTGATGGCGCCTATCTCGATACTAGGCAAGCCAAAAATCCCAATAAGCCACCATTTCTTTTAAATTTGAAAACAAAATAATTAAATTCAGCGGAAGAAATCTCAAAATTTCAAATATATCACTCCCAAAACCCGGTGTCACTGAGTACATGAGCATCTAATGTGAATACAATGTTTGACTGATAAAAACTACTGTCTGAAAGTATAGAACAATACAATAACTAAAGGAAAGAAAGACAAGGTCAGCGGACGCCAAGCAGCAACCTTGATAGTCTCCAATTGATAGTACTCTGCAATCTAACAATCTCCTGTCCGAAAGCACCTGGATTTGCACACGAGGTGCAAAGTGTAGTATGAGTACAACTAACTCAATATGTAACAAGACTAACCTCTGGGCTGAAAGAAATGATGAGCTCCGTAGGTACAGTCCAGTAAAAATAATGGTACAGAAATGTAGGCATGCTTTTAAATCAACGGTTAAACTCAGTACAAGTAAAATAGATCAATATTGCATGATATGAGGAATATGACATCTCAGTAGCAAGACCTCCTGTAGATACTGGTCACAAATTATTCGGTTACTCAGTACAGTTTATGGCCAGTCCAGCTCCGGAGTGTTCCAACCCGTATATATATACACATCGACTAACAGTCAGTCATTCAGTACCGTATAAGGCCAATCTAGCCCTGAGGTAATTTTTCCCCAAATGCAGTTGATACGGACAAGATCCATGTCCACGTAAATTCATTACAATATAAATAAGTAAGGCAAGTCCATGCCTTGGAAAAATCCATCCCAAATATATATACATAAGCAGTAACTAAGTCTTACTGATTACTTATAAATGACATAATGGACCTATTCCAATTTCCGAAATCGGATTCCGACCCCGATATCAAAAGTCAAACCCCCGGTCAAACTTTTCAAAAATTTGACTTTCGCCATTTCAAGCCTAATTCTACTACATACCTCTAAATAATTTTCCGTACACGCTCTTAAGTCCAAAATAACCATACGGAGCTATTGGAATCATCAGAATTTAATTCTGAGGCCGTTTACATATAAATGAATATCCGGTCAACTTTTTCATCTCAAGTAGTCAATTATGAGACTAAGTGTCTCATTTCACTCCGAAATTCTTCCGGACCCGGAACAACTAACCCGATAAGTTATAAATTAACTATAAGATATAAATTAAGCAGTAAATGGGGGAACAGGGTTGTGATACTCAAAATAATTGGTCGGGTAGTTACAGATAATGAAAACCAAAAAAACTCAGTATGACATTGAGAAGTATTACTTGCATACTAATTACTCTAGATTCAGACATAGGGTTAACTGATAGTTGTTGGAAACCTGAGCACAATAGGGGATAACTGGTAGGTATGGCAAGCTGATCACATTACGTAAGTCTTAGGTGGTTAGTTGTGGTAGTTGAGGTGGATGAGTGTTGGTTGTCGTTGAGAATGATGGTGGTGGGAGTGGTGGGGATGGTGGGTGGTGGTGGTCGACAATGGTGGCGGCTATGATTGAGGATGATGATGGTGGTGGTGGTTGAGTATGGTGGTGGTGGGTGGCATGGTGGTAGTTGATAATGGTAGGTGGCGACGGCAGTTAATAATGAATATGGATGATAGCATGATAATGAAATTAAGTTTCTGTTATAGATCTTAATGATACAGACTTATTCAGACTCATTAAATAGTTGTGAAGTAAAAAAAAACAAATACAATTAACGATTAAGTTCTGAATAATTAAGATTCAGACTCTAAAAACAAACGCACTTAATATCTGAGATCTGAATAATTAAGATTCAGACCTCTATTAAGTGCAAACAAATGAGGCCTTAATCATTATAAAGATCAAATGTATATATTAATATAATTCTGGGCTTCTTTTCTTAACAAGGAAAAAAAACTAACTGGCACTCCTCTTGTGTTGGTCTCTATTTACAGTGATTTCTCTGATAGGGCTCATCTCTCTATGCACATTTTCAAGAATTTCCCTCACATCATGCTATTCTACTCCACAAGTATATTTAACTCCATATTCTATAAATTGAATATAATAATATACTTTGTAGTATAAGTAGTATAATTCTTAAGAGCACTTCAATATTTACTGAAGTTCTCATTTTGTTTTGTGTAATAGAATGTTCTGACTTTTCATTGTTGAAATTTTTTCTCTTTACAATGGATTTGATGTTTGGTGTAAGCAAGGAATTAAGAATTAATATGGAGTAGGAGGTGGCTACAATCATTTTGCTAAAAGGTTCTGTTCTATTTTTTAATTCTTTTGTATTTATGCTCCATAAATTGGAAAGAAAGAGATCAATTTTGTTTCTATCAAGAGTGAAGGGAAGATTGAGCTATCGATGTCGTGATTGAGCTTTGCTGCGAGACGAGAATAAAGTATTGTTCACAATGATTTTTTGTCATAAATGTTACAAGTTCTTAAAGGTTATATGTCCAATTCTTCATGCCCGTTGTATTTGAAAAGTTTCAAGAGTTTCACGGAAATAAATATTATTTACAATAATTATAGTACTATTATTTGTGAATAATATTTAAGTAGGAACATGAGGCAATAGGACATATAATAAAAATATTTTTTCAATAAAATGTGTATCAACTTCTCTTCCAAGTGAGAAGATTGCGTTTCAGCACACCTGCCTTTCTTGACATAAAAAAAGGAGATTGCTTTCAAGCACATTATCATTATAAACCTATAGACAGTGTGATGCGTTTTCTTAGATTTATTTGTTTTATGTTTTCACATGTAATAACTTTTTTTTAGTTTTTGTTATTATATAAATTTAATGTCTTCCATTAAATTTACAAAAACAAAATTGTGAATTTAGTGATATCTCTCTGCGCGAAGCGCGGATGAATTAACTAGTTATATATATTAGAAGCATGCGTGTAGAAATATTTTCATCAGATAGTACAACTTTTGTATATTAAAAGGAAACACAAATTCAATGCTTACATGATAGGAATGATAAAGTAACAACTTTTGACATTTATTCGTTTCTCTCAACATAAAATTTCAAAAACTAAACAGGAAATTAAACAAATAAAGGAAACATAAAAAAATAATGAAAAAGCAGAGAAAACCAAAATCCAAGAATATGTTATAAAATAAAAGAAACTTAGTAAAACATGAACAAGACATGTTGTTATGAAATAAAAGTAATTTAGTAAAATATGAACAAGAAATGAAGATAGAGAGAAGGAAGAGATTTTCTTCTTCAATTGTGTGTATTTTTCTATCTATTACAAGGCCTTTATATAGGCATGAAAAGTGAAGAAAAATATGTCATTGAATATGTCATTAAGCATAGAAATATGTCATTGAATATGTTATTAAGCATTTGAGAAGATCATGGAGGAAGAGTAGACATTCACCATAATTTGATTTTTCTTATAACACTTCCCCTTAGATGTCCATAGATAATTTGCTTCGTTAAAACCTTATTAGGAAAAAACCCTATGGGAAAAAATACTTTGTGAAGGAAAAGAGTACACATGTTTAGAAATACACCTTTTGGTTGCCTCGTTAAAAACATTGCAAGGAAAACCCAGTGGGACAAAACCTTATAAGGGAAAAAGAGTACAACGCGTATTAACTCCCCCTGATGAGAGCATCAATTCACATCCTTGAGTCTTCGCATCCCAATCTTGTACACTAGTTTCTTGAAGGTTGATGTCGGTAGAGATTTGGTGAACAAATCAGCCACATTATCACTAGAACAGATCTGTTGCACATTGATATCACCATTCTTTTGAAGATCATGTGTGAAAAAAACTTTGGTGAAATATGCTTTGTCCTATCCCCTTTTATGAATCCTCCCTTCAATTGAGCTATGCATGCTGCATTGTCTTCATACAAAATTGTGGGTAGTTTGTCACACTTCAAACCACATTTGTCTCGAATAAGGTGTATTATTGACCTCAACCATACACATTCTCGACTTGCTTCATGAATAACAATTTTCTCAGCATGATTATATGAAGTAGACACGATTGATTGCTTAGTCGATCGCCAAGATATGTGTCACGACCCAAAATCTAACTAGTCGTGATGGTACCTAACCCAATCGTTAGGTAAGCCAACTATTCACTATCCAATTCCAATGTAATTTAACAAGTCAATTATTAAAGAAAATATATGAAACCATTACATCTCCTCAAGAACTGGTAGTACAAATCATGAGCTTCTAAGAATAGGGTTTACAAAATAAAAATAAAATATATACATAGTCTATTTGAATAGTACATAAATAGAGCTTTTACAAATCTAAGGCTACCATAACCAAAAGGCATCTACAATAGGAACGCAGGTAAATCTTCAGACCCAGCTCCCAACGAACGCAGCAACACCAACAGTCAACATTTGTATAAAAGGTGCAGAAGTGTAGTATCAGTACAACCGACCACATGTACTGAGTAAGTAACAAACCTAACCTTAGGTTGAAAGTAGTGATGAGCTTCCACCAAGGCCGGGTCCAAAACCAATAGTCCACAACAGTCCATAACAACGTAAAGCAAATAATACAAGAAGTAACTCAGAAATAAAATGCTCAGTTAAATCGTGATTTAAAAAATAATAATTCTTCCTTTCAAGTACATCAGTAAAAATCCAAATCGTTTGCCGAAGTTGCCAAAAATATGAATAAGTTTAAAAACAATAACTTTTTCCCAAAATCCTTTCAATAATATATGAGATGTTTCATTTTCTTTACAAATAACCCGTCTAAAAATAGATGCATCACTATGCCCATCTGTCAAAAAACCTATGTGAGAAATCATGAATGGTGTGATGCTATACAACATGAGAAAAAATACATCTCTATGCTTGTATGTCATGTGTGCATGCCAATGCGATGCAACTCAGTGATAAAATCATAAACCGCCCCTCGGGTAGACCTCACAATCACTCGTAGCCCGTCGGGCTTACCTCACAATCCCTCGTAAACAACCCCTCGGGCATACCTCACCATCTCTTATGCCTCCCAGTCACTCAGCACTCGGCACTCGCACTCAGTAGGTACCTGCGCTCACTGGGGTGTGTACAGACTCCGGAGGGACTCCTACAACCCAAGCGCTATAATCTGCACGGACAACTCACGTGCTGCACGAACAACTCATATGCGATAATATCATATCATAATCCGCACAGACAACTCACGTGCCATAATAAGCCAATAAGTCCTGATGCAGGCGGGCAGCCCCGATCCATATAATAGTAATAATATATATAAAGCAAACACGGCCTGCTGCGACGTGCAGCCCGATCCCAAAAATATCCTCACAATCAGGCGTTCGGCCTCCCTCAGTCATCAATCTCTCCAGTCTCTCTCTCTCATGAGCTCACAATGTTATGAGAATAGCCCAAATATGATGATATGATGTATCAATGAATAACAACAGAGACTGAGATATGCTATGTAATAAAATGCATATGACTGAGTATGAATTTTGAATTTAAAATAAATAATTCACAATAATATGACCTTTGTGGGTCCCAAAATACTGGCATATAGCCTCAACATAATTTTTAATATGCTTTTCAGCTCAACTTCTCTAACACATAAAATCGCATAGAGAATGCCAAGATTAGTTAACTACAAAATTCCATAGAAATATTATGTCACAATTTCTATAGTGCATGCCCACACGCCCGTCACCTAGAATGTGCGTCAACTCCCAATAATTCACATAATACATATATTCAGGGTTCATACCCTCAGCTACAAGCTTAGAAGAGTTACTTACCTCGAACAAGCTAAATCCAATATCGAGCAAGCTAAACAATGCTCCAGAAATTTCCACTCTGCGCGTAACAACTTTCGAATGGCTCGAATCTAGTCACAATTAATTTGATTCAGTCAACCCAAATTATAGGAATTTATTCCATATCAAAATATTAATTTTTCCACAAAATCCGAAATTACACTCATAAATCTCTTGTGGGGCTCACGTCTCAGAACTCAACAAAATATGAACGTCCATTCAACCACGAGTCCAACCATACAAATTTTACTCAAATCCGACATCAACTCGATCCTCAAATAGTGAGGGGGAACGAAGCATCGCATTCGCGATTGGTTGAACGTGTTCGCGTAGAAGGCATTGAGGCAGAGGCACTTTGTGCTTTGCGAACGCGAGGGTGATGTCGCGTTCGCGGAGGAGGAATTATGACAGGAACTATTTTGTGTTTCGCGTACGTGAGACACTGACCGCGTGTTCGCGAAGAAGAAAAGCCTGGGCAGAGAGTTTAAGTTCTAAAAATGGGACTTCGTCCCATTTTCCATTTTTGACGGATTGGAGCTCGGGAAGAGGTGATTTTCGAGAGTTTTTCAAGGAAAACAACGGGGTAAGTGTTCTTAACTCAATATGGGTTAAATTACCCGAATCCATGGTTTGTTTTAACATTTAATTGGTGAATTAAGTTGAAACATTGTGAAAACTCTCTTGGATTAATTTGGAGATTTGAGGATCGAGTTGATGTCGGATTTGAGTAAAATTTGTATGGTTGGACTCGTGGTTGAATGGACGTTCATATTTTGTTGAGTTCTGAGACGTGAGCCCCACAAGAGATTTATGAGTGTAATTTCGGATTTTGTGGAAAAATTAATATTTTGATATGGAATAAATTCCTATAATTTGGGTTGACTGAATCAAATTAATTGTGACTAGATTCGAGCCATTCGGAAGTTGTTACGCGCAGAATGGAAATTTCTGGAGCATTGTTTAGCTTGCTCGATATTGGATTCGGCTTGTTCGAGGTAAGTACTCTTCTAAGCTTGTAGCTGAGGGTATGAACCCTGAATATATGTATTATGTGAATTGTTTGGAGTTGACGCACATTCTAGGTGATGGGCGTGTGGGCGTGCGCTATAGAATTGTGACATACTTTTTCAGTGAAATTTTGTAGTTAAATAATCTTGGCATTATCCATGCGATTTTATGTGTTAGAGAAATTGAGCTGAAAAGCATATTATAAATTATGTTGAGGTTATGTGCCAGTATTTTGGGACCCACAGAGGTCATATTATTATGAATTATTTGTTTTAAATTCAAAATTCATACTCAGTCATATTCATTTCATTACATATCATATCTCAGTCTCTGTTATTATTCATTGATACATCATATCATCATATTTGGGCTATTTTCATGACATTGTGAGCTCATGAGAGAGAGACTGGAGAGATTGATGACTGAGGGAGGCCGAACGCCTAATTGTGAGGATATTTTTGGGATCGGGCTGCACGTCACAGCAGCTTTATATATATTATTACTATTATATGGATCGGGGCTGCCCGCCTGCATCAAGCCTTATTGGCTTATTATGGCACGTGAGTTGTCTATGGCACGTGAGTCATCTGTGCAGCACGTGAGTTATCCGTGCAGATTATAGCGCTTGGGATGAAGGAGCCCCTCCGGAGTCTGTACACACCCCCGGTGAGTGCAGGTACCTACTGAGTGCGAGTGCCTAGTGACTGGGAAGCATGAGTGATGGTGAGGTATGCCCGAGTGGTAAGAGTGATTGTAAGGTATGCCCGAGTGGCATGAGTGACTGTGAGGTCTACCCGAGGTGCTGTATATGAGTGATGTTTTGCCCGAGGGGCTGTTTATGATTTCATCATTTTTGCTTATCTTTGCATTGAGCCTTTGTTTGAAAAACCGTTGGAAAAATATATTTAAATGCTTTTTACTGGAACCGGGTTTAAACGAGATGATTCGATTCAAACACTGATTTTTAAAGCATGTTGTACTTTACTGAGATTTCATGATATGAACGTTATATGCTTTATTGCTCGTCACTACTGCTCAGTCTTTATTTATTGTTGTTACTTACTGAGTTGGCGTACTCACGTTACTGCCTGCACCTTGTGTGTAGATTCAGGTGTAGCTGGACACGGTAGCAGTTATTGAGTGTTCTGGTTGCATATTTTTCTTGGAGATAGCAAGGTGGCTGTTTGGCGATCGCAGCTGTAACGATCCGGTCGGTAGTTTCGAGAGTTATAACCCCGTTTTCCCCATTACTACTTCCTTTTTTGTTATTCAGCTATATTATGTTATATAGGATTAGTTGGTTCGAGTCCGGAAGGATCTCGGAGTGAAATGAGACACTTAGTCTCATAATTAAAAAGATTTAAGTTAGAAAAGTGGACCGGATATGGACCTATATGCAAACGACATCGGATTTGAATTTTGATAATTCCAATAGCTCTGTATGGTGATTTTGAGCTTAGGAGCGTGTCCGAAATATTATTTGGAAGTTCGTAGAGGAATTAGGCTTGAAATGCCGAAAGTTTTATTTTTGAGAAGTTTGACCGGGGGGGTTGACTTTTTGATATCGGGGTCGGAATCCGATTCTGAAAATTGGAATATCTATGTTATATCATTTATGACTTGTGTGCAAAATATGAGGTCAATCGGACGTGATTTGATAAGTTCCGAGTCGTTTGTAGAAATTAAAATTTTCAAAGTTCATTAGGCTTGAATTGGGGTGTAATTCATGGTTTTAGCGTTGTTTGAGGTGATTTGAGGATTCGACAAAGTTCGTATGATATTTTAGAACTTGTTGGTATATTTGTTTGAGGTCCCGAGGGCCTCGGGCGAGTTTCGGATGGTTAACGGATCAAAAATTAAACTAGAATAGCTGCTGGAATTTCCTTCTATTGGAAATTGCTTCTGCCCAGATGTAAGACCAGATCGAGCTCAGGGTCGAGGGCCACGACCGAAGCCCAGATCAAGCTCAGGGTCGAGGGCCACGGTCGAAGCCATGATCGAGCCCAGGGTCGAGGGTCACGGTCGAAGGCCGGGTCGAAGACATGATCGAAGGCCTAGGATCGAGAACCAGGATCGAAGGCCTAGGATCGAGAACCAGGATCGGAGGCCTAGGATCTAGAACCAAGATCGAGGACCTCGATCGAAGGTAAAACCGAGGATGTCTGGGCAGAATTATAAAAACGGGGACTTCATCCCATTTGCCATTTTCGACAAATTGGAGCTTGAGGAGATATGATTTTTGATATATTTTCAAGGAAAACTTGAGGTAAGTCCCTTGTGATCATTTCTACTCCATAATATTGAAGTATCATTGAATAATCCGACTAGATTACATGATATTTAGGTGTAAATCGGAGATTGGAACATAGAAATTTGGAAATTAGATTTGTAGATTTGAGGGTCGAGTTGAAGTCGGATTTTGGTAAAATTGATATGGGTAGACTCGTGGTTGAATGGGCTTTTGGATTTTGTAACTTTTGTCGGGTTCCGAGATATGGGCCCCACAGGCAAGTTTTGAGCCAATTTCGGGTTTTGGTCTAATTTTATAGTTTTTCTTGTGGAATTCATTCCATTAGCGCGTATTGATGGTATTGTACTGATTGTGAATAGATTCGGAGCATTTGGAGGCTGAGGCTAGAGGCAAGATCATTGCGGGTTAGAGATTTGACCGGTTTGAGGTAAGTAACGATTGTAAATTTAGTCCTGAGGGTATGAAACCCCGGATTTTGTATCAATCTACTATTTTTAGTGACGCGCATGCTAGTGACGGGCGTGTGGGCGTGCACTGTTAGGGATTTGTGACTTGGTCCGTCCTGTAGCAACTGTAAAGTTGCATACTTTGTTGAAACCATTGATACTTATATGATTTAGAAAGATTTTATGTAAATTGGGCTGAATGCCATGTTTGGGCCTTGCACCAATGCTGTTTGGACCCTTGGGAGATGTTTCATATCATCCTCTCACTGTTTTCGATTGAAAAATCTATACTCAGTCATGTTTATACTTGTTTACTACATAACGCAGTTTTATGACTCTATTTGATGCATCTAAATATTTTGGGCCGAATGCCCTGTTTTACTGAAATGCTCGAGTGGCTTGATTTGTGAGGAAGAGTGTGGATCGGGGATGCCCGCCTATAGTATACTTGTGACTGAGTGAGGCCGAGGGCCTGATTGGCGAGGATGAGTGTGGATCGGGGCTGCCCGCCTGCAGCGTACTTTATTATTATCGCACGTGAGTTGTCCGTGCAGATTATAGCGCTTGGGCTGAAGGAGCCCCTCCGGAGTCTGTACACACCCCCAGTGAGTGCAGGTACCTACTGAGTGCGAGTGCCGAGTGCTGAGTGACTGGGAGGCAAGAGTGATTGTGAGGTATGCCCGAGTGGCAAGAGTGATTGTGAGGTATGCCCGAGTGGCAAGAGTGATTGTGAGGTATGCCCGAGTGGCACGAGTGACTGTGAGGTCTGCCCGAGTGGCTGTTTATGATTTCATCATTTTTGCTCACCTTTGCATTGAGCCTTTGTTTGAAAAACTATTGGAAAATAAAAATGATTTTTATTGGAACTGGGTTTAAATGAGATGTTTGATTCAAATCCTGATTTTTAAGAGCATGTGGTATTTTACTGAGATTTCCTGATATGAACGTTATATGCTTCATTGCTCGTCACTACTGCTCAGTCTTTATTTATTGTTGTTACTTACTGAGTTGGCGCACTCATGTTACTCCCTGCACCTTGTGTGCAGATCCAGGTGTAGCTGGACACGGTAGTGGTTATTGAGTGTTCTGGTTGCAGATTTTCTTGGAGATAGCAAGGTAGCTGTTTGGCGATCGCAGCCCGTGCTCTTCTCCCTCTTATCTTCCTCTAGTAGTATTTAGCTATTTTTCCAGGCCAAGTTAGCCTTGATATTGTTAGACAGATTATAGTTGATGCTTATGACTAGTGACACCCCGATGTCGGGCTTTTCTTTTCCGCACTTCTATTTTTCTTTGCTTTGAACTCTTTAAATGGAGGTTTTTATGTTAAATAACCTTGAAATTATCTTTGAAATGAAAATATTGTTTTGTTTTAGAAATGAGTCGGCTTGCCTAGTTCCACGATAGGCGCCATCACGACAGGGGTTAGTTTTGGATCGTGACAGATTAGTATCAAAGCCTAGGTTACATAGGTCTCACGAGTCATGAGCGGGTTTAGTAGAGTCTTGCGGATCGGTACAGAGAAGTCTGTACTTATCTTCGAGAGGCTGCAGAACTCTTAGGAAAATTTCACTTTCTTGTATTCTATCGTGCGAAAATGATTCAGCTTGAGACATAACTCTTTGAATTCCTTCCACGCATCTCGTATGCATACATGAGCACTTGGTATCAGTTGTGCATCGCCAGCTTGTGATTCTTTGAACAAGGTTGAGATGTGTATTCTGTGTTATGGTGGTGGGCCAGTCTGGAGGACTTGAGGCCATGGTTAGACCACAGCTTAGGCTCAGTAGCTTTAGTTGTAACTTATACATTTGGACTCATATGTCCGATAATGTCCCTATGAGTTGAATTGTGGCTTGATGAGCAGTGAAATGGCTTTGTGGTGAGTATGATGTAACTGCTGGAAGTGTTAAGACTATGTGAGTATGACGAGAAGTGTTAAGACCATTGGGTGCTTGGATTTTCATTTTGATGTGACGTACCGTCTCGAGTGTGAATGTTTTGAAGGATCTTTCGTGTTGTTAAATTTTGGGGCAAATTAAATTCTCATGTTTGTCAATGAGTTTGAACTCAAGAAGAGTAAGTGGTTGTGTAGTAATGGTTGTTGCGAATGGGTATTTTGATGTTGATGGCTCGGGAAAGATAATCTTTGAAGAGACTTAGAGTCGGTAATATTTTATTGGTTCAGGTGTGACAGAAATACATTTCGATTTGATGCAGCAGTTGGGTAGCAAAGTATGAGGGAAGACATGGCAGGAAGTGTTCGCGGTGGTTGAAGTACTAGCAGGTCAAGTAGGAGAAGTAGAGGTTGAGAAGTTTCTTAAAGGAGATGGTTTAACCGAAGTAAGAGTGGCAGATTAGCATATGAATTCACTAGTAGGGTAGTCGTGCGCCTTGAGAAAGTGTAGAATGGTTTGGAATCGTGTTAATATGTGAATCAGCCTGCATACTCTAAATTGAATATGGCAGAAAAGAGTGTGTTTGAAATGAATAGAGGCGTGAAGATCTGATTTTTATGTCAGGTGCAATATGACTTGAGTTCGGAAGGTATTGTTGACGTACAGTTGATGTCAATAGGGAAAGTGCAGACTTATATAAATGGTGGGCGAGCACGAACTCAGGGGAATTTACGAATTTCGTGGTTGTTGCACTCAGTGCAGTGTCATTGGAAGATGTCGGTAAGGAATTCCACATATGGGTTATCTCCTGTGTGCAGCTAGCGGTGGCGTGATGTTAATAAAGCTTTTGTGAGGAATATTACTAACTACCCGGTTGGAGGTCGCGCGTGTAATTTTGGCTGGAGATTTAGAATGTTCATGAAAGGCTTAATAAAGGACTTCAAGAAGTCTAGCAGGTTAACGGTGCGAGACCTTGGTAATTGAGAAGGAGAAATCCTTACGGGTTCTAATTTTATATAATTGCAGCTTAAGGCTAAGTGGGGGAGTCTGCTATCGATGAGTTGATTGCACGGTTATGGGTCGTATTAGTTTCGGTTCGGGGTATACCGGTGAATCAATTATGACTTGCAGAGGTCGAGATCAAGGATGACTCGGGTAAAGGAATTTTTGGACACAAGTTGTATTACACACTATGGTTATGGGAGGACCATAAAAATAATTGTGTGTTTATTCACAGAGAATGTAGTGTACATGGAGCGGGAATTTGCTCGGTTGCGTAGGAGTGATGGTTACTCTTTATTTATTCCCTTGGGTGTTGATGTGCTAATGGGGCACATGTCGTTTCGGTCCATTTGGTCGGTTAATTCGAGAATGTTTACAATGGATTCAAGATTTATAAATATGGCTAGAAAATTGGGAGTTGCATTGAACGGTGTTGAGACTCGTTGCATCTCATATCATTGTGAATTATGCATTTCCGTATCAAGAAGGTGAAGGAAACGGTTTTAGGTTCCTATAAAGTCTCTTCGGAGTAAGCATGTTTGGTTATGGAATCTTTGGAATACATCAAAAAGGGTATTCAGCGACTTATAAGCCTTAGGGCGGTGTGATTCTATGCTAGAGTTCGCGGGGAAAGTTTTAGTTAAGGATAGTAGTGTTCTAATAAGGAAATAAAATAGCAATTTGAAGGAAACTTGGAAAGCACTTGGGGAAATAGGATAGTTTGGAAGTAGGTTGGGGTAGCAAAGTAATGGGTATGATCGGTTATTTGTGTACTTATCACGTGGCTAGTATCTACAGGTACTTCGTGGAATTGCTCCCGAATTTGGCAACCTGTGTGGCTTGGTGGAGTTAGAGGAATTCAATTCAGATAGCTTGATTATGTGCAAATAGATTTCAAGGTGTTCATGATGGGTTCTACCATGGTTTAAATCGGATATTTTCTACCGATGTATGAAGCGTGTTGTGTGTAATGATTTTCTCCTAGAAAGAAGCAAGAAAGAGGTTTCTGACTAATAAGGAATAGGATTTACATGTACCAGGTCACAATTCAGTTTTGAAGGGAAGGACATAAATTCTTAGGCAGCATGAACGGTTTCCGATGATTAGGTAAATGATATTACTATCTGGTATAGCTTGATGAGAGTGTACGTTTCAAAAGGGGCAGTGTGTTTTGATTTATGGGTACTTCGTTGGTATTGCGGCACTCTCCTGGTTGATCGATTGTTGATATTCAAATTTTTGCCAGGAGGCACGGAAGAAGTTTCAAAGTATTTCTCATGGGAGGATTGTGTATGAGAGAGGTGTTAGGAATTCGGGCGGTGGAGGTGGAATCAAATAGGGTGATTCATGTGTTCTATGGAATTGAAGATTGGGAGTTCTCATGAGCAGATTATTTCATGGTGGTGGACTGTGAAGTTGTGGCCGAAGCTAGCCAGATGATAGAAGGTGTTATGATTCCATCATTGTGAACTTTCGGAGGTTGTTTATCTATTGGTGGCTGACCATAGTTGATTCGGGGCCCATTGGTAGGCCCAATTAGGATGTGTATTCTATACCGAGTCGGATTGATTGGCTCCATACTGCTATTATTGAAGGATGTGCCATTCGGTTGATGTGAAGCTTATTCGTGCTCTGAAATGATCGTTGAGTTACTCTTCTAGGCTATGAGGAGTTGGTATTCGTGGTTATATGCACATATGTTGCGGTTCTATTGTGGCCTTATAGCGGAATTTGAGCGAGAATAGTATTGGATGTTGCTTAGTTGATGACGTATTGGTCGTGTTCTTTCGAGTTTTATGTGTCATGGTGTCGTTTGCTTCTCTGTGGTTATGGTAATGCACTTTGGGTACTTGATGTCGAATTGCGCATGGTTATTTATTTTTAGCAGGGTGACTTGAGGTGTTTCATATGGACCAGTATTTGGATAGGGGCGCGTATTGCAGCAGAGTTATGTGGAAATATGATCCCTCATGTAAGATTCGTGTGTTATGGTTCTGCGGTGTGTGATGGGTTCTTAGCATTTCGTCGAGGTGGTACTCGTCGAGCTTACGGAACGGTTCTCCTATTTGGGTCATTGTTACGATTGGGTACATTTGGAATGTTGCTATCTGGTGCACGGATTGCACGGGTTGTGGCTTTAGATTGTATTGATGTGTCATGTCATTAGAGTGGTCATGTTGGATGAGACGAGGTCATTGGGCCTAGAATGGATGCTATCAGATTTGATTGTGGTATAATTGGGAGGAGGTGTAGATCTCCGGTTGGATAGTTTGAGCCGGGTGAGGCTAGGCTCTTAGGTACAGACTTGGTCCAAGACGCATTAGATAAGGTGAAATTGATTCAGGAGCAGCTTCGCATGGCGCAGTCTAGGCAGAAGAGCTACGCGGATAGGAAGGTCCGTGATATGTCTTTTATGGTTGGGGAGAAGGTTTTACTGAAGATATCACCATGAAGGGTGTTATGAGGTTTGGGAAGAGAGGAAAGTTGAGCCCCCGGTTCATTGGGCCTTTTGAGGCGCGTCAGAGGATAGGAGAGGTGGCTTGTAAGCTTGCCTTGCCACCCAGCATGTCAATTGTGCATCCAGTGTTTCATGTTTCCATGCTCTGGAAGTATATTGGAGATCCGTCCTATGTTTTGGATTTCAGCACGGTTCAGTTGGAGGGTGATATGACTTATAATGTGGAGCCGGTGGCTATTTTGGATCGGCAGGTTCGAAGGTTGAGGTCAAAGGATATAGCTTCAGTGAAGGTGCAATGGAGAGGCCAGCTTGTGGAGGAGGCCACCTGGGCGACCGAGTGGGAGATGCAGAGCACATATTCACGCCTATTTGAGACTCCAAGTATGTTTTTAGACCCGTTCGAGGACGAACGAATGTTTAAGAGGGGGAGGATGTAATGATCCGGTCGGTCGTTTCGAGAGTTATAACCCCGTTTTCCCCATTCCTACTTCTTTTTGTGTTATTTAGCTATATTATGTTATATCAGGTTAGTTGGTTCGAGTCCGGAAGGAACTCGGAGTGAAATGAGACACATAGTCTCATAATTAAAAAACTTTAAGTTAGAAAAGTGGACCGGATATGGACCTATATGTAAACGACCTCGGATTTGAATTTTGATAATTCCAATAGCTCTGTATTGTAATTTTGGGCTTAGGAGCGTGTCCAAAATATTATTTGGAAGTCCGTAGAGGAATTAGGCTTGAAATGCCGAAAGTTTTATTTTTGAGAAGTTTGACCGGGGGGTTGACCTTTTGATATCAGAGTCAGAATCCGATTCTGAAAATTGGAATACCTATGTTATGTAATTTATGACTTGTATGCAAAATGTGAGGTCAATCGGACGTGATTTGATAGGTTTCAGAGTCGTTTGTAGAAATTAAAAATTTCAAAGTTCATTAGGCTTGAATTGGGTGTAATTCATGGTTTTAGCATTGTTTGAGGTGATTTGAGGATTCGACTAAGTTCGTATGATGTTTTAGGACTTGTTGGCATATTTGGTTGAGGTCTCGAGGGCCTTGGGCGAGTTTCGGATGGTTAACAGATCAAAAATTGAACTAGAACAGCTGCTGCAATTTCCTTCTGTTGGAAATTGCTTCTGCCCAGATGTAAGCCCAGATCGAGCTTAGGGTCGAGGGCCACGACCGAAGCCCAGATCGAGCTCAGGGTCGAGGTCCACGGTCGAAGCCATGATCGAGCCCATGGTCGAGGGTCACGGTCGAAGACATGATTGAAGGCCTAGGATCGAAGGCCTAGGATCGAGAACCAGGATCGAAGGCCTAGGATCGAGAACCAGGATCGAAGGCCTAGGATCGAGAACCAGGATCGAGGGCCAGGATCGAGTACCAGGATCGAGGGCCAGTATCGAGGACCAGGATCAAGGGCCAGGATCGAGGACCAGGATCGAGGACCTCGATCGAAGGCAGAACCGAGGATGTCTGGGCAGAATTATAAAAACGGGGACTTCGTCCCATTTGCCATTTTCGACAAATTGGAGCTTGAGGAGATGCGAATTTTGATATATTTTAAAGGAAAACTTAAGGTAAGTCCCTTGTGATCATTTCTACTCCATAATATTGAAGTATCATTGAATAATCCGACTAGATTACATGATTTTTAGGTGTAAATCGGAGATTGGAACATAGAAATTTGGAAATTAGATTTGTAGATTTGAGGGTCGAGTTGAAGTCGGATTTTGGTAAAATTGATATGGGTAGACTCGTGGTTGAATGGGCTTTTGGATTTTATAACTTTTGTCGGGTTCCGAGATATGAGCCCCACAGGCAAGTTTTGAGCCAATTTCGGGTTTTGGTCTAATTTTATAGTTTTTCTTGTGGAATTCATTCCATTAGCGCGTATTGATGGTATTGTACTGATTGTGAATAGATTCGGAGCATTTGGAGGTTGAGTCTAGAGGCAAGATCATTGCGGGTTAGAGATTTGACCGGTTTGAGGTAAGTAACGATTGTAAATCTAGTCTTGAGGGTATGAAACCCCGAATTTTGTATCATTCTACTATTTTTAGTGACGCACATGCTAGGTGACGGGCGTGTGGGCGTGCACTGTTGGGGATTTGTGACTTAGTCCATCCCGTAGCAACTGTAAAGTTGCATACTTTGTTGAAACCATTGATACTTATATGATTTAGAAAGATTTTATGTAAATTGGGTTGAATGCCATGTTTGGGCCTTGCGCCAATGCTGTTTGGTCCCTTAGGGGCTGTTTCATATCATCCTCTCACTGTTTTCGATTGAAAAATCTATACTCAGTCATGTTTATACTTGTTTACTGCATAACTAAGTTTTATGACTCTATTTGATGCATATAAATGTTTTGGGCCGAATGCCCTGTTTTACTGAAATGCCCGAGTGGCTTGATTTGTGAGGACGAGTGTGGATCGGGGCTGCCCGCCTGTAGCATACTTGTGACTGAGTGAGGTCGAGGGCCTGATTGGCAAGGATGAGTGTGGATCGGGGATGCCCGCCTGCAGCATACTTTATTATTATCGCACGTGAGTTGTACGTGCAGATTATAGCGCTTGGCCTGAAGGAGCCCCTCCGGAGTTTGTACACACTCCCAGTGAGCGCATGTACCTATTGAGTGCGAGTGCTGAGTGCCTAGTGCTGAGTGACTGGGAGGCAAGAGTGATTGTGAGGTATGCCCGAGTGGCAAGAGAGATTGTGAGGTATGCCCGAGTGGCAAGAGTGATTGTGAGGTATGCCCGAGTGGCAAGAGTGATTGTGAGGTATGCCCGAGTGGCACGAGTAACTGTGAGGTCTGCCCGATGGATGTTTATGATTTCATCATTTTTGCTCACCTTTGCATTGAGCCTTTGTTTGAAAAGCTATTGGAAAATAAAAATGATTTTTATTGGAACTGGGTTTAAACGAGATGTTTGATTCAAATCCTGATTTTTAAGAGCATGTGGTATTTTACTGAGATTTTCTGATATGAACGTTATATGCTTCATTGCTCGTCACTACTGCTCAGTGTTTATTTATTGTTGTTACTTACTGAGTTGGCGTACTCACATTACTCCCTGCACCTTGTGTGCAGATCCAGGTGTAGCTGGACACGGTAGCGGTTATTGAGTGTTCTGGTTGCAGATTTTCTTGGAGATACCAAGGTAGCTGTTTGGCGATCGCAGCCCCTGCTCTTCTCCCTCTTATCTTCCTCTAGTAGTATTTAGCTATTTTTCCAGGCTGAGTTAGCCTTGATATTGTTAGACAGATTATAGTAGATGCTTATGACTAGTGACACCCCGATGTCGGGCTTTTCTTTTCCGCACTTTTATTTTTCTTTGATTTGAACTCTTTAAATGGAGGTTTTTATGTTAAATAACCTTGAAATTATCTTTGAAATGAAAATATCGTTTTGTTTTGCAAAAATAAGTCGGCTTGCCTAGTTCCACGATAGGCGCCATCACGACAGGGGTTAGTTTTGGGTCGTGACAACAGCCCCTGCTCTTCTCCCTCTTATCTTCCTCTAGTTGTATTTAGCTATTTTTCAGGCTAAGTTAGCCTTGATATTGTTAGACAGATTGTAGTAGATGCTCATGACTAGTGACACTCCGATGTCGGGCTTTTCTTTTCCGCAATTCTGTTTTTCTTTGATTTGAACTCTTTAAATGGAGGTTTTATGTTAAATAACCTTGAAATTATCTTTGAAATGAAATTATCAGTTTGTTTTGTAAATGAGTTGGCCTGCCTAGTTCTACGATAGACGCCATCACGACAGAGGTTAGTTTGGGTCGTGACAAAAATCCAACCCGTTAACCATCTGTAACTTAGTCGAACCCTCAAATCACCTCAAACAACACTAAAACCACGAATCATACCCCAATTTAAGCATAATGAACTTTGAAACTTTGAATTTCTACAAACAACGCCAAAACCTATCAAATCATGTCCGATTGATCTCAAATTTTGCACACAAGTCATAAATGACATAACAGTCCTATTAAAATTTCCAGAATCGAATTCCGACCCCGATATTAAAAAGTCAACCCCCGGTTAAACTTTCTAAAAATTCAACTTTTACCATTTCAAGCCTAGTTCCACTACGGACCTTCAAATAATTTTTCGGACACGCTCCTAAGTCCAAATTCACCATACAGAGCTATTGGAATCATCAAAACTCCATTCCAGGGCCGTTTACACATAAGTCGACATCCGATCGCTATTTTAACTTATGCTTTAAACCTTGGAACTAAGTATTCAAATTCATTCCAAAACCTCACCAGACTCGAACCATTTGCCCCGGAAATTCACACAACAATTGTAAAGAACAATTTGAGCAGTAAATGGGGAAACAGGGCTGTGATACTTAAAACGACCGGTCGGGTCGTTACATTCTCCCCCACTTTAACATACGTTCGTCCTCGAACGTGCTGAGAGTTGTTCTAAATCTTCAAATCTCTATTCCACCTTTCCACGCACATACCCGGGGTTGATCTCACGTTACCCTATTCCATATAGGCTTGACAACACAATACAACTGAAATCATTGATTTAACTTTAGCCCATAAACCTTGGAATTTAATTTCAAACCTTTAGAATTTATTTCAAGACACGAATCTTACATTTACACACTGTATGAGTTTGAACAAGCTGTATCAAGCTATAACTATAACCACAGATATGATCACCTAACATATTACACAGCTCGCAAGTCCGTACCACCATTCCTGATCACACTGACTACTCCAAAACCAACCAAATACTAGTATTAAACCCATATCGAACCAAACCTCATCCCAAAACCTTTGTACACTGTTGATAATAAAAGAACACGCAGAATCTCGTAACCCCTTATCAGATCCACAAGTCATGGATCTCTCTCGCCCCAACCAGAACCATAATCGCTTTCTGAGTCGACTTTCAATATTATCCTTCCGAACATACCGTAATCAAACATGATAGTGCCCATTCTAGGGCCAATGACCTTATTTACTAAACACACTTATTCCACAGACATGTCGCACCAATATAACTCAGATCCACAACCCTTGTCATCCGTGCACCAATACGCAATAATTCAAATGTATTCAGTCATGGAAAATGACTCAAATGAGAGAACTATCCTACAAGATTAACAAGTACTGGCACAACGAAATGCTGAAAATACATCACACAATGTAGAACCATCACCCGATTCTAACACAAGGTTCATACCTTAACATAACTCTATTGCAATGCGTAACCCCATCCAAATGCTGGTCCATATTATATACCTCGAGCCACCCTGCTCAAAATCAATAACCACAGAGAAGCAAGCGACACAATGTCACACAAAACCTGAAAGAGCATAACCAATACGCAATCAATCATGCAATACCAAAATACTCATCTCGCACATATTCCGCCATAAAGTCCAAATAGAACTGCACCGTTTGTGTATATAACCAAACGAATCAAAACTCCTTGTAGCATAGAAGGGTAACTCACAGATCACTTCAGAGCACGAATAACTTCAACATCAACCGAATGGCACATCCCTAAACAATAGCAGTATGGAGCCAACCAATCCGACTCGATGTAGAATACACATCCTAAATGGGGCCTACTAATGGACCCCCAAATCAACTCGGGTTACCCACAAATAGATAAAAATAACCCTCTGAAAGTCCACAACAATTGAATCATAATACTTACTATCATCTGGCTAGCTCCGGCCATGACTTCACAGTCCACCTTCATGAAATAATCTGCTCCTGACAACTCCACTTTCCAAATCCATAGAACACGCGAACCACAATTTCTGGTCCCATCTCCACCGCCCGAATGTCTAACACATTTCTCATACGCGATTATCCCACGAAGAATACTTCTCCCATTCTTTCGTGCCACATAGCAGCGTCTAAAAATCAGCAGTCAATCAACCAGGAGAGTGCCATAATACCTATGAAATATCCATAATTCAAAACATAATGCGCCTTCTGAAATGTACACTCTACTCATACAACACCAAGTAGTAATAGTATTCATCTAGTTATTTGGAACCGTCCATGTTGTCCAACATTCGTTACCTTCTCTTCAAGACTGTACTGCCACCTCGTACATGTAAATCTTACTTCCGCACAACACATAACATCTATCTTGCCATCATGTGAAAAGCACAAGAATCTTATTATAACTTTTGAGTCACCAACAATTTATATACCCTATTAGTTAGAACCCTTTCTCTTGCTTCTTCCAGGAGGAAATCACAATACACCACACGTTCTCCATATCGGTAGAAACGTATTCGGCTCGAACCATCCAGAGTACTTTGGAATCCATTTGCACATAATCAAGCCCTTAGAACTAAATTCCTCTAACTGGACCATGCCTCGCAAGTCGCCAAACCCAAGAATATTGTCACCAAAACATATGTAACGTGTTACCACATCATAATTACCCAAAGGACCGATCCTACCATTACCATACTGGTCCAGTCTACTACCAGTTGTCCTATTTTCTCCGAGTCCCTCCCGAATTTGCCTTCCAATTGGTACTTCACCTTGCTAAAACACCACGATCCTTAGCCATAACTCACCCCAAAAACCTTAGCATAGAACCACAACGCCCTACGACCCTTGAGAAATTGTGTTCTTCTTAAGCACCTCCATAAATACCACAACTGTAACACTCACTCTGAAAATACCTTATGTGAATTTAAAATTGTTCCTCTTATCTTCCTTATACTGGAACATAGAGTCCCTAATCATACAGAATTTCCGCAAGTCCAGTCGCCATTAAATGCAAATCTCAGATTTTATCCATACACAAGTCCGGAGAAATTCTCCATTGCTATATATAAACCTCGAACCTATTGGAACTTTCTCGAGAGTCTCCCCCCCTTTGTTCAAATCCAAATTACACCGCCCAAATGGTCCAAGAGACACATGCCCCAATAGCACAACAACACTAAAGAATTAACTCTACTTTTTAATAGCACCGATCAATTTCATACTCCGTGAGCACTACATCATTCACAAATAATAGTTCACTCATCCCACAATTTTTTTTTCATATAATCATAAAGTGCAATATACCTGTATCTAGAAATTTCCTTACTAGAGTCACTCTCGAACTCCACATATGCAAGTCATCACTGATTCCCAAGTAAACCTTAGACCAAAACGAAAATTTGACACATAGCCATGTATTAAATTGTCAATAGCAAACTCCCCCACTTGGCTCAAAGCCATAAATCAAAACATTTGATAACTCACAATAACCATACTCTCTTACTGCCATAATGTTGCAATCAATTCAATGAAAATTCTTCTCAAGCTCATGTGACACCAACTATAAAATACCTCGATCATCCTCTAAGCTCGCATTTATTCTCTTGACAGTCAAGTCAACTTCCTCATACATATTCAAATTCAAATCTCAACACATATAACCCGCTGGTAGAAAAGAAACTATCCAATCAACATTATAAAGAACACACCTACGTAGATAACTCTACAGGAGATAACCCACCTGCTTAGCCTCAAATTGGTATCTTGTTATACCCTTTAGTAGTTACAATTACTATGAAATCACTTAGTCTATCCGAGTCCAAACTCATTAACCAGACATGAGAGTTTAATTTGTCCCAAAATTTAATAATGTGAAAGATCCTTCAAAATATTCATACTCGAGACTGTACGTCACATCAAATCGAAAATCAAGCACCCAATGTCCTTCCTTTACATTTCAATGAAACACTTCTCATCATATTCCAATCATCTTAACACATCCCGTGGTCACATCATACCCATCATACCACCATTCCACTGCTCACCGAGCCACAAATTCCACTGTAGGGTCATCACCGGACATATGAGTCCAATTGTACAAGTTACAACTTAAGCTACCGAACTTAAGCTGCAATCTAGACCTGGCCTCAAGTCCTCCAGACTGGCCCATAACCAAAACACATAATACACATCTCGTACCTCGTTCATAGAATCACAAGCCGGCTATGCACAGCTGATACTGAGCGCTCATGTGCGCATACGAATACATGGAAGGAATTCAAAGAGTTATGTCTCAAGCTGAATCAATCTCGCACGTTAAGGAAAGAAAGATGGGAAGTATATATCCTAAATTCCCTGTAGCCTCTCGAAGATAAGTATGGATGTCATCATACCGATCCGCAAGACTCTACTAGACACTTGCTCATGACTTGTAGAACCTATGAACCTAGAGCTCTAATACAACCTTGTCATGACCCAAAATTCAACTAGTCGTGATGGCACCTAACCCAACCCGTTAGGTAAGACAACTATTCACTATCCAATTCCAATGTAATTTAATAAGTCAATTATTAAAGAAAATATATAAAACCATTACATCTCCCCAAGAACTGGTAGTACAAATCATGAGCTTCTAAGAATAGAGTTTAAAAAACGGAAATGAAATAAATACATAGTCTGTTTGAATAGTACATAAACAGAGCTTTTATAAATCTAAGGCTACCATGAACAAGAGGCAGCTACAACAGGAACAGAGGTACATTTTCAGACACAGCTCCCAACGAACGCAGCAACACCAACAGTCAACTTCTGTACATAAGGTGCAAAAGTGTAGTATCAGTACAACCGACCCCATGCACTGAGTAAGTAACAAACCTAGCCTTAGGTTGAAAGTAGTGACGAGCTTCCACCAAGGTCGGGTCCAAAACCAATAGTCCACAACAGTCCATAAAAATGTAAAGCAAATAATACAAGAAGTAACTCAGAAATAAAATGCTCAGCTAAATCATGATTTAAAAAATAATAGTTTTTCCTTTCAAGTACATCACTGAAAACCCAAATCGTTTGTCGAAGTTGCCAAAAACATGAATAAGTTTGAAAACAATAACTTTCCCAAAATCCTTTCAATAATAATTGAGATGTTTCATTTTCTTTCCAGATAACCCGCGTAAATATAAATGCATCACTATGCCCATCTGTCAAAAATAAATGTGTGAGAAATCATGAATGATGTGATGATGTACAACATGAGAAAAAATACATCTCTATGTATGTATGTCATGTGTGCATCCCAATGCGATGCAACTCAGTGATAAAATCATAACCAGCCCCTCGGGCAGACCTCACAATCACTCGTATACAACCCCTTGGGCTTACCTCACAATCCCTTGTAAACAGCCCCTCGGGTATGCCTCACCATCTCTCATGCCTCCCAGTCACTCAGCACTCGGCACTCGACACTCATACTCAGTAGGTACCTGCGCTCACTGGGGGTGTGTAAAGACTCCGGTGGGGCTCCTATAGCCCAAGCGCTATAATCTGCACGGACAACTCACTTGTTGCACGGACAACTCACGTGAGTTGTCCGTGCGGATCCAAATATTATTATAGCACGTGAGTTGTTCGTGCAACACGTGAGTTGTCCGTGCGGATCCATATATTATACTATAGTATGTGAGTTGTCCGTGCAACATGTGAGTTATCCGTATAGATTATAGCGCTTGGGCTGATGGAGCCCCTCATGAGTCTGAACACCCCTAGTGAGCGTAGGTACCTACTGAGTGTGAGTGCCGAGTGCGAGTGCTAAGTGATTGGGAGGACAGAGTGAAATGATACTCTGAGAATATGCATATGATTTTATCACTGATTTGCATCAGATTGACATTCACACATGACATACAGGCATAAAGATGTATTTTTTCTCATGATGTACAGTATCACATTATTCATGATTTCTCACACATGTTGACAAATGGGCATGCATTTGTTTTACATGGGTTATCTAGAAAGATAATTAAACATCTCATTCATTATTGAAAGGAATTTGGGAAAATTATTTCTCTCAAACTTATTCATATTTTTTTTTGGAAATTTTGGTAAACGATTTGGGTTTTTTACTGATGTACTTGAAAGGAAGAACTATTTTTAGAAAATCATGATTTAGCTGAGCATTTTATTTCTGAGTTACTTCTTGTATTATTTGCTTTACGTTATTATGGAATGATATGGACTATTGGTTTGGGATCCGACCTTGGTAAAAACTCGTCACTACTTTTAACCTAAGGTTAGGTTTGTTACTTACTCAGTACATGGGGTCGGTTGTACTGATACTACACTTCTGCACATTGCGTGCTGATATTTGTGATGTTGTTGTTCCTATGCTCGATGGTTGCCGGTTTTGAAGATGTACCTGTGTTCTTATGGTAGCTTCCTCTTGTTCGTGGTAGACTTAGATTATAAAAACTTTGTTTATGTACCTTTCAAACAGAAGATGTATTTACTTCATATCAACTTTGTAAATTCTATTCTTAGAAGGTCATGATTTGTACTACCAGTTCTTGGGGAATGTATAAGATTAAAATCTTTATTTACTTAAATTGCTTTAATAATTGCTATTGGAATTGGATAATTGAAAGTTGGCTTACCTAGCGGGTTGGGTTAGGTGCCATCACGACTAGTTGGATTTTGGGTCGTGACAAGGTGGTATTAGAGATCTAGGTTCATAGGTTCTACAAGTCATGAGCAAGTGTCTAGTAGAGTTTTGCGAATCAGTATGATGACGTCCATACTTATCTTTGAGAGGCTACATGGAATTTAGGATATATACTTCCAATCTTTCTTTACTTATCGTGCGAGATTTATTCAGCTTGAGACATGACTCTTTGAATTCCTTCCATGTATTCGTATGCACACATGAGCGCTCGATATCAGTTGTGCATCGCCGATTTATGATTCTATGAACGAAGTTCTAGAGTGTATACTGTGTTTTGGTGATTGGCCAGTCTGGAGGACTTGAGGCCATGGTTAGACCGCAGCTTAAGCTCGGTAGCTTCAGTTGTAACTTGTACAATTGGGATCATATGTCTGGTAATGACCCTACAGTGGAATTTGTGACTCGATAAGCGGTAGAATGGCAATGGGATGGGTATGATGTGACCACGGGATGTGTTCAGACGATTGGAATATGACGAGAGGTGTTTCCTTGAAATGTAAAGTAAAGGACATTGGGTGCTTGATTTTCGATATGATGTGACGTACAGCCTCGTGTAGGAATATTTTGAAGGATCTTTCACGTTGTTAAATTTTGGGACAAACTAAATTCTCATGTCTGGTTAATGAGTTTGGACTCAGATAGACTAAGTGATTGCATATCAATTGTGACTGCGAAAGGTTATAACAAGATACTAATTTAAGGTTAAGCAGGTGGGTCCCCTGCAGAGTAATCTACGTAGGTGTAATCCTTATGATGTGAGTAGAGAGTTTCTTTTCTGCCAACTTGTGTGGAGATTTGAATTTGAATATGGCTGAGAAGGTTGACTTGAGTGTCAAGAGAATGATTGCGAGCTTAGGAGATGATTTGGGGTATTTTTATGGTTGGCAATGCATGCGTTTGAGAAGACGTTTCGTTGAACTAACTATGGGATTATGACAGCAATAGAGTATGTGTATCGTGAATTATGGAGTGTTTTAATCTATGGCTTTGAGCCAAGTGAGGGAGTCTGCTACTGACAATTTGATTTCATGGTTATGTGTTAAATTTTAATTTTGGTCTGAGGCATACTTGTGGGTTAGTTATGACTTGCAGAGGTGGAGTTCGAGCATGACTTAAGTAAGAAAATTACTGGTTACGGATTATATTGCACGTATGAGTGAGTGGGTTGTTATTGGTGAATGATGTAGTGCGCACAAAGTATGAATTTGATAGGTGGTGCTAAAGTAAAGTCACTTCTTTGAGTGTTGTTGTGCTAATGGGGCACGTGTCTTTTGGCCCATTTGGGGAAAGTGATTCTAACTCGGATTTTGTCAATATACACGAATATATCATTATTTTTACCATTTAATTAGTGTTTTGAGATTAATATTTGGAAAAGTTTTAGAAATCTTATAGAAACGAATTTTTGAGATTTCGGAGTCGATTCGGAGTCTGATTTGTGTGAACTTTGTATGGTTGAACTTGTAATTGGATGGGTTATCGGATTTTATAAATTTTATCGGATTCCGAGACGTGGGCCTCATGGGAGATGTTTTAGCTAAATTTTGGAGTTTTATGAAAAATTGGAATTCTCTTGTGGAATTAATTGCAATAATTTTTATTGACTGAATCGAATTATTTGTGGCTAGATTCGAGGCGTTTGGAGGCCAATTCCCAAGGAAAAAGCTTAGCGGAATAAGAATTTCACGATTTGTGGTAAGTGACAGTTATAAATCTGGTCCTAAGGGTATAAATCCCCGAATTTTATATCATGTGATTGTTTTGGAAGTGATGCACGTGCTAGGTGATGGGCGTGTAGGCGTCCAACGAGGGGATTATGCCTTGATCCGTCCCGTAAAATTGTAAAGTTGAATAACTTGTTGTTAGCTATATGCTCTCTATGTGTTGAAGAAATTTGACTGTAAATCATGTTAGAAATCATGCTTAGGCTATGTGATAGTACTGTTGGGACCCGTAGAGGTTGCGTACTTGTTGAATTATTTGCTAATTGTTGTCTTGTACTCAGTCATGATTTTACTTGAGTATCATACCTCAGTCTTTCTTGATTTTGTTGATATACTATGTTATCTTTGTTTGGACTGATCTTTATGATTTTTGAGAGCCCGAAAGACTAGAGAGGTTGATGACTGAGTGAGGCCGATGGCCTGTTGGTGAGGTATGGATATTATAGCATGTGAGTTGTCTGTGCAGCACGTGAGTTATCCGTGCAGGATATAATAGCACGTGAGTTGTTCGTGCGAATTTTAGCGCTTGGGCTGTAGGAGCCCCTCCAGAGTCTGTACACCCCTAGTGGGCGCGGGTACCCATTGAGTGTGAGTGCTGAAGGCTGATAGCCGTGTGGTTGAGCTGTTGTGATGAGTTAAGTGACCGTTGCCCTGAGAGGCTATACTTTCTTTTTTATTTGTTGTTGTACTTAGTTTCTATCTGTCATTGTTATGAAATTCTCTGAAAGATTTTCTATTCGGATTACATGAACTTGAATTGTATAAAACGGATTTGACTTAAACTGTCGTATTTGAAAGCATGTCTACTCTCTGCTGGAATTACTGAAAATGAATTGTAACTGTGTAGCTCGTCACTATCTTTAGTTCTTTTTTTATTATTATTACTTGGTGAGTTGGTTGTACTCATACTACACCCTGCACTTTGTGTGCAAATCCAGGTGTTTCTGGACAAAACAGGTGTTGATTCTCTCGCACAGTTAATTTTTCGGAGATTCAGAGGTAGCTGACGTATTTCGCAGACCTTGTCTCTCTTTTCCTATCTCCTTATTTACTGTATTTGGTCTTAGACTATTATAGACCGTATTTTTCAGACTTGTATTCATATTAGATGCTCATGTACTCAGTGACACCAGGTTTTGGGAGTAATTATATTTATACTTGAGAGATTTCTTCCGCTGAATTTAATAATTTTGTTTTCAAATTTAAGAGATATGTGGTTTATTGAGACTGTCAGCTTGCCTAGTATTGAGATAGGCGCTATCACGACAAGTGAGATTTTGGGTCGTGACAATAACGCCATAATTAAAAGCGGGTAAAAAGGTAAATGTACATGGGTTTAAAAATGAGTAATTAAATAATTTAATTAAGCCAGGTATGATTAAAGAGACCGTGCTAAAACCACGAAACTCAGGAGTGACTCACAACTTCTCCCGGGTTAACAAAATTCCTTACCTGGGCTTCTGTGTTCGCGGACCAAAAATAGAGTCAAATTCCTCGATTTGGGATTCTAAAATAAACCGGTGACTTGGAACTCCATAACAATTATTTGAAGTGGCGACTCTAAACTATATTAAATAATCCCATTTTGATTAATGTCACTTTAATTGGAAAAACTCCCTATCCCCTCGAGAATAAGGAGGTGTGATAGTAGTGGTGAGACAGTAATTATTGCTTTTACCTTTTAGGTTTGGCGCCCATGCTCTGGTGGCACCTATGCATTTGTACTTGGATTATGTGACTATCAACCCCATATACTTTAGAAGAAAATGGAGGGTGGAGTTATTTGGAATAATACAAAAATATCGCACAATCAAAGCATTTTGAACAAAAGGGAGAATCATATAGTCACATTTCTGTAGAGCTTCTATGCGAGAAATAGGAAAAGTAAGGAGTAAAGTATGTCGCCATTTTGCTAAACACCTTTGTTTAAAGGCTATCTATATATTAAGTACACACCAAAGAATATGAGGAGAATTCTTTCCTTCCGAGTAATCATTTCAAGCCTAAAAGTTACTATCAGCCTAATATTGTGAAATTTGTTCTAAAGGAGGTTCATCTTGTACAATAATACTTATATATAATAACACACAAGGGAGTCATGGATCATAAAATGAGAGCACAAATGTTCTTTTTGCCTTAGCTTGCTAAAAAGGAAGGGTGTTGATCCTCAATCAAGTCCCGTATCAAGCCTTACTGTTTACCCTAAAAATTGAGTAATAATTAAACTTATATTGTGATTTTAAGGATATGTGATTTAGATCAGCACCAATTGATGAATAACAAATTATATAGATAACTTGGACAATAAAATGGATAAAACCAGTTTGCAAACTATATCTCGACCTTGATTCGAGATAGTATCGAGGTTAGTTACTACAAACAATATTGGATAGAGCAAGCAGTGATGAAAAGTAAGACAAAGAAAGTAGCGTATATGTGTATTCTTATCAGTGAATCATGATTCTTTACAACTGAATGGGGTCCCTCTTTATATAGTAGAGGAATCCTAAATAAGGTACAATTCTAGTAAACAAATCCCATGACTGGCGTCAATAACCGCTTGATTCGATCTTTTCCGGGATTTCCGCAGAGATCTTCGGTCGGTTGCTAATATCTCGCCATTCAGTTATTATGCCTTACTCTAAGTCGGTCATGCTCGGTCTCGATATTCAGTGAGCACTTCTATCTTCATGCTCCATACTCTGCCATCGAGCTCGAGCCTGGTCCATTACGAGCTTACTCTCGAGGCTGCTCCTCGTGCCTATGAAATTGGACATGCCCAATTTAGACCGTACACAGATAGTCCCCGCATTTCTTGGAATAAAATGATAAGAAACAGTTTGAACCCCTATTTTCTGAAACCTTGATCATGACGTCTTCCTCATGACATAAGCGACGGATGTGACCGAAACGTCCGTCAGTTCAGTTCCCAAAATCATTAATGCCTGTTAGTTAGCGGTCGGCAACTAGCGCCACCGAACCATCGCCGTGAGCCTATAACTACTCGTTCCTTCATTGAATCAAACTTTACTTTTTCTCTAATCAAACCTGAGTCTTCTCACTCTTTTCATCTCCTCTTTTTCACCGTCTGTAGAGCCACCTTTGTTAGAACCGAAACCACCAGTATTTCATTTTCTTTCACCCTTCTTTACTTATACCAATGGCGAAAACCTCAAAGACCATGTCGCAGAAGGAGAAAGTTTCTTTTTCCTCTTCCCGGCCGTCCGACGACAAGGCGCCGGTGGAGCCACTTCCCCACGAGTATATTCCCGGCCCGTGTACTCTAAAATACGACTTCAAGGTCAAAAATCTTTCATCGATCCTGGGCCTATGTGAGTATGTGTCGATGTATATGTTCTCGATAACGAAGATCCACCTCGAGGCCGTGAAGAGGGACTGCAACTGGGGTGCCGAGGTCGTGATGCAAATTCCTGCTTCTGAAGAGAGCATCACCGCTTATGTGGAGGGGTACCTAACTGTTTACACTTACCCCTTCACATTGGGTCCCCTCGACCCAGTAATTGTCGGTCTCTGTAAAAGATATCAGGTCACCCTCGGCCAAATCCACCCATCTCTATGGCGCATAGTAATCATGTTGCATTTCTTCTCTAGCAAGGCCGGGGGGCTGGAGTTTACTCTAAATCACCTCATGCGGTTGTACCGGCCTCAAATCTATCGAGTACTAATCAGGCTCCAATGCCGGGAAACGAAGGCCTTATTCTCGAGTATCGACGAGGACAAGGATCGGGGTTGGATGAGCAATTTTATACGGGTGAGGACCCGCTACATTATCCTGGAGGAGAAGATGTCGTTCCCTTAGGAGTGGAACTTCGACCGTAAATGATCTTTTAAACTATGTTCTTCGTACCTTCTTTGACTTCGCCTATATCCCCTTTCGACATGCCACTATTCTTTGGATGCCTCAAGCGGTGCCTAACCTCGAAGATTGGGTTTGGAAGTTAGCCTCAACCTTCACTTATGCCGAACGTGCATGGCGTGATTTGGCAAAAGGCAGATGGGGGATCAAGAACCACTGTAAGGATCTCCTTTTTCATGTTCTGAAACACTTTTTTTACTTCATTCATCACTAATTTTCTTTCATGCAGGCCTGACCAAGGATGCCATTTTGAGGTCCTCGAGTGGCGAGGAAGAAACCAAGTCCCCAGTTCCAAAGCAGGAGAAAGACAATAAGAGAAAAAGTGCCTCGTAGTCCGAGGACCCCAAGACCAAACCTCGAAGGGTGAGGAGGAAAGTAATCTCTCTCATGATGGACTCGGTCCAAAAACTGAGAGACGAAGAAGAGAAAGAAAAGGAAAATGCCTCGACACTGACGGTACGACCTAGGAAAGCAGTCGAGGTCACCAATCCTTCTTAGCCGGAAGCGGCTGCTACAATCAAGCCTCGTGTCGAGAAGGCTTCCAAAAAGAAATCGGATGAGGATCCCGAATCACCAGAGGTCGAGACCATTTCCCGGCCATCTGCAACTACACCGGACGGGGCCAATTTTGAGACCTCAAAGATCTATCAGAGCGCCCCGAGTGACTTGCTCAGGACCATGACAGCAGGTCACTTGACTTCTCTTCTGACTTTTTTTGAGGAGGCACTAAGGGAGGCTCGAGAGTTGAAGACCCCTGATATAGGTGGAGGCTCTAGTGTAGGGGTTCCGTTTCGAGATTTCTTTACTGGAGTCGATGATGCCTCTGATCTCAGTGATGTTTCTATTCTTTTAGAAGAGGCCCAATGTCTCTTATCTCCGGTATGAATCAGTTACTGCACTTCTTTTCTTTACTCTCTTTTCCTTAAATCTGACTTGTGTTTTCCTTTTTTGAATAGGCCTTTGCCAAGTTTCGAGGTGACCTTAGCCAGTGTGAAATCGAGCTCCAAAAGGTCTCGGAGGAGAGGAATGCTCTGAAGCTTCTTTGCGGCCAAAAGGATGAAACTATAAAGGACCTTCGAGCGGATTTGGCCAAGGCCCGTGAGGAAGAGGCCGAGCTAGATAAGAAGGTAACCACCCTTTTGATAAAATATGGACTCGACCCAGCTGTGGAGGCTAATACTTCACTATCTCAGCTGCAACAAAAGGTTAAAAGGATCGAGCTGCTTCGGGGAGAAGTAGATCAGGTCAAGGCCGACTATGATTGGTGGAAGGAGAATATGGACCGCCTAGTTGCGGAAAAAAAAACTACCTTGGCCAAACTATCATCGGCCGAGGTTCAACTTTGGGGCACCAAAGAGAAAAGCTCGGCCCAAGCCAAGAGGATCGAGGAGCTTGAAGCCGGGCATACTGAGGTCAAGGCGGAGATTGAGAAGACAAAGGTCATGGCGGACAAGTCCGTTGTCATGTATCGGGCCGATGCTAATGCTGCTCAAATACAGCTAAGGGAGGCTTCTGACCGAGAGCGATAGATCAATGACTCGGAAAAGTTCCAATCCCAGAGGGAAACCCTCGAGGAAATCCATGCTCGAGGTTTTGACCTCTACGAGTAGATAGCCCGAACCAAGGTGCTCGAAGCCGAAGCCAGGCAACTTTTCTCCTCCGATGACGAAGACGATGATGAAGAAGGCAGTCGGAGCGGATCCGATGATGGGCCTGAAGGAGAAGTTGCTCTCGGAGAAGAGGTTGAAACCGGTCGTAGTTAGGACTTAGTTTCTTTTTGTAAGACCTTGATCGGTCTCTTGTACATAACCCTTTTTTTTCTTTATCAATATATACTCGAAAAACCTCTTTTGAATGTCTTCTCAGTTTTATGTTCAAACATGTTTTATACTTTTGCCTTGTGAAAATTTTGTTGTTGCAGCCTCTGTAATTGAGTGACCACTAGCTCGAACTTAGAACAAACCCTTTGGTTTTTTAGACATGCAAGAGCGAATCCCCGAGCTCAATAATATGTTCGGGATTTCGGATGGCTTGATTGATGCCATGACTGCACTGTTTTTATAACAAAGCTCGAATAAATTTTGAACTTAGAATAGAACAAACCCTTAGGTTTTTTTTTATCAAATATAGGGTAATTTTCGAACTTACAGTAGCATACCCCTTAAGGTTTTATGGCCGCGTTATTTAGGTCGTAGCCTTTAGTTTAGCTGTGGCCTTCATGTATGCCTATTGGGCTTATTTTCCAATATCATTTCAAACTTGTTTGAAATGTCAGTCCCCGAGAATGGTAACCTTGGCCTATAGATCGAGGGGTGCCTCTTTGAGGTCTTATGAATTTGATTTTAGATAACTCGAATATTCCTATCATCGATGGCAGTCCCCGAGTGTATATTCATTTTTTGGCTCCTGAGTTGTTTTTCACAATATCATAAGCATAAGGTTTGTATAGTAGAGAATTTTCTTCGAGACATAAAATGTTTAATGAAGAGAGAATGCTTCTTTGAATAATTTATACACGCGCACATGTTTTTCGATCGGGGCTCGACTAATCCATATGGACACGGCTTACTTGACCGTTTGTACCATTACAAAGCTTCCCTATCGAGGCTCTTTGATGTGAAATACTATTCTCAAGAATACAACATTCGAGGGTGATGCCCTCTAGTATTCGAGGTTGATTGCAAAGAAGCCTTGGATACTGTTGAATTGTCCTCAGGTAGCGCGTAATTGTTTCCCCGTTAACAACCTCGCCGGAAAAACCCATTTGGGATAAAAACCGATCTAAGGGAAAAAGAGTATAACGCGTACTTTAAAAACTGAGGTCTCGATGTCTTTGGTCGAACTCCTGCAATGAGTTAGCGTCGAATATATATATAAATGAAAGAAGGGAGAAAGTCATACCTTAAAAATAATATCGTTTGAGAAGTGATATGTTCCAGTTGTTTGGCAGTGGTTCACCATACATCGTTCCGAGTTTATAAGACCCTTTTTCCGACTATATCGAGGACTTGATAGGGTTCTTCCAAATTTGGGTCGAGCTTCCCTTCATTAGGATCTAGAGTGTTTATGGTGACCTTCCTTAGGACTAAGTCCCCGACCCTGAAGTGGCGAAGGTTGGTTCTTCTATTGTAATACCTTTCAATTCGTTGCTTTTGTGCAGCCATGCGAACGAGTGACGCTTCTCATTTTTCATCTAATAATTCGAGGCTAGTATTTATAGCCTCATGGTTCGATTCCTCCGTTGCATATAGAAACCTTGCGCTGGGTTCTCCGACTTTGACTGGAATTAAGGCTTCGAGGCCATATACTAAGGAAAATGCAGTTGCCCCTGTACTGGACTTCGATGTTGTTCGATATGCCCAAAGGACTTCGGGCAGAATTTCTCTCCATTTCCTTTTAGCTTCGTTCAACCTTTTCTTCAGGTTTTGGATGATAGTCTTGTTTGTCGATTCATCGTATCCGTTCCAACTAGGGTGATACAGTGTTGACAATATCCTTTTTCTTTTATGGTCTTCTAGAAATTTTGTCACTTTGCTGCCGATAAATTGTTTACTATTGTCGCATACTATTTCTGTGGGTATCCCAAATCGACACACGATGTGATCCCAGATGATGTATATAACCTCTTTTTCTCTCACTTTCTCGAACGCTTGTGCTTCAACCGATTTAGAGAAATAGTCAGTCATAAATAAAATAAACTTAGCTTTACCTGGGGCTGACGGTAGAGGGCCGACGATATCCATCCTCCATTTCATGAATGGCCATGAGGATAGGACTGAATGAAGTTGTTCTCCGGGGTGATGGATCATTAGTGCAAACCTTAGACATTTATCACATTTTCGAACAAACTCCCTAGTGTCTTTTTCCATGCTATCCCAGTAGTATCCTGCTCTAATGATTTTGTGAATCAGTGGTTCGGCGCCAGAGTGGTTCCCATAAGTGCCTTTATGGACTTCTCATAAAACATAATCAGTGTCTCCTGGTCTTAAGCATACTGTCAATGGTCCATCGAATGGCTTCTGCATAATGTTCCATCTTCAGCCAATGTGAATCGAGCAACTTTGGTTCGTATGGTCCTTTACTCTTTAGGGTCCGATGGGAGCTTTCCATTCTTCAAGTATTCGATATATTTATTCCTCCAATCCCAGGTTAAGCTTGTAGAGTTTATCTCGGCATGACCTTCCTCGATCACAGATCTCGAGAGTTGAACGACAGTCCCCGAACTGATCTCATCTTCCTCGACTGATGACCCCAAGTTTGCAAGTCCATCGGCCTCACTGTTTCGTTCTCGAGGTTACATGTTGTAAAGTCCATTCCCTGAAACGGTGAAAGTTACTTGCAGCTTGTCCAAATACCTTTGCATTCTATCCTCTCGAACTTCGAAGGTTTTGTTTAATTGGTTTACCGCCAGTAAAGAGTCACACTTGGGTTCAATGACTTCCACCCTCAAGCTTTTAGCTAGCTCGAGACCTACCATCATGGCCTCGTACTCGGCCTTATTGTTAGTCAGCCTAGAAGTTTTGATAGATTTCCTTATAGTGCTACCCGTGGGCGGCTTCAAAACGATGCCTAGCCCGGACCCCTTCACATTCGAAGCACCGTCTATGAAAAAGGTCCATACCCCCGATGACGTACCCGATTTTAAAAAGAGTTCTTTTTCAACTTTGGGTACGAGGGTTGGCATGAAATCGGCCATGAAGTCCACTAAAACGTGAGACTTGATGGCCGTCCGGGGATGAAATTCGATGTCGTACCCACTGAGTTCGATGGCCCATTTGGCAAATCGGCCCTATAGTTCGGACTTGTGCAAAATATTACAAAGTGGGTAAGTGGTTAATACGCGTATGGGGTGACATTGAAAGTATGGTCTTAACTTTCTAGAGGCGCTTATCAATGCAAGTGCCAATTTTTCTAAGTAGGGATATCTAGTTTCTGCTTCTCCTAAGGTTCGACTTACATAATAAATGAGAAATTATGTTCCTTGCTCTTCTCGAACTATGACACCACTTATCGCGATTTCCGATACTGCCAAGTACAAGTAAAGTTTCTCATCTGCCTTTGTAGTGTGAAGCAGTGGTGGACTCGATAGGTATCTCTTCAACTCTTCCAATGCCCGTTGGCATTCATGGGTCCAGGCGAAATCATTCTTCTTTTTGATCAAAGAGAAAAATCTGTGGCTTCGATCCGACGACCTTGAAATGAATCGGCCTAAGGCAGCTATCCGTCAAGTTAGCCTCTGTACGGCTTTTCACTGTCCACAACGATGATGTCTTCGATGGCCTTGATTTTATCGTGATTGATCTCGATCCCCCGATTCAATACCATGAAGCCAAGGAACTTGCCCGAACCAACCCTGAAAGCACATTTCTCGGGGTTGAGCTTCATGTTGTATTTCCTTAAAATCTCGAACGTTTCCTGCAAATGAGCCAAATGGTCCTCTACGTGCAGGGACTTAACTAGCATGTCATCAATATAAACCTCTATTGATTTACTTATTTGTTCTTCGAACATTTTATTTACTAGGAGTTGGTAAGTAGTTCCTGCATTTTTTATCCGAAGGGCATTACATTATAACAATATGTTCCATACTTGGTGATAAATGAAGTATTTTCTTGGTCTTCCTGGTTCATTTGGATTTGATTGTACCCGGAATAGGCATCGAGAAAAGTAAAGATCTCGTGTCCTGCCATGGCATCAATCATGCGATCGATGTTAGGTAGTGGAAAGGAATCTTTGAGGCACGCCTTGTTCAAATCCTTATAATCTACACACATTCTAAGTTAATCCCCTTTTTTAGGGACTACAACTACATTGGCTAACCATTCGGGATATTTCCCCTCCCGAATGGATCCTATTTTGAGAAGTTAATTACCTCTTCCTTTATGAATGCATGCTTTACTTCGAACTGGGGTCTTCTTTTTTGCTTCACCGGTTTGAATCTAGGGTTCAGGCTTAGTCGATGTGTCATTACCTCCGGTGGAATCCCTGTCATGTCTAAATGGGACCAAGCAAAACAATATATATTATCAACAAGAAATTGAATAAACTTTTTCCTGAGTTTGGGGGTCAATCCCGTTCCCAGGTATACCTTTCGCTCGGGCAGGTACTCGATCAATATAACCTGTTCCAGCTCTTCGACCGTTGATTTGGTGGCGGCAGTATCTTCGGGAACAACAAAAGTTTGAGGGGTCAGAAAATCCTCCTCTTCTTATTCTATCTCCCGCTTCCCCGATTCAGTCGAGGCTGGTGGCTATGATTGCTATTTGACTTCCTGTTTATCTTTGATGCTCGACCTTTCCAAGGTTGATAGTGTCGATATCGGTGTTACCTCATCGACCGCAAATATTTTCTTTACAGCATACTGCTCCCCATATACGGTTTTTACACCGTATGATGTCGGAAACTTTATTATTTGGTGGAGAGTCGAAGGGACTGCCCTCATATTATGGATCCAAGGCCTTTCGAGTAGGGCATTGTACCTTATGTCGCCCTCGATTACGTGGAACTTAGTATCTTGAATAATTCCAGCCACGTTCACCGATAGAATAATCTCCCCTTTAGTTGTTTCACTGGACATATTGAAGCCGTTTAAGACTCGAGTTGTGGGTACGATTTGCCTTTATAGGTCGAGCTGCTCCACGACCCTCGATCGGATGATATTTTTCGAGCTACCTGGATCCACTAAAATATGCTTAACTTGAACTTTATTTAATAATATATAAATTACCAGAGCATCGTTGTGGACTGAGAAACGCCTTCTGCTTCTTCGTCATTGAATGATAAAGTGCTTTCGGGCACATAATCTCGGGTTCGTTTTTCCCTAGTGATTGATACCTTAGTGCATTTGAATATGGGTCCCTATGGAATGTCGACCCCACCGTTGATCATATGAATGACACGATGGGATTCCTCCTGTTTATTTTTCCTATTGGCGTCTCTTTCTCTGAAATGATTCTTGGCTCGATCGCTGAGGAACTCTCGATGGTGGCCCTCATTGAATAGACGGGCTACCTCTTCCCTTAATTACTTGAAATCTTCGGTTTTGTGACCATGCGTGCCATGATACTTGCACATCAAATTTGGGTTTCTTTTGGAAAGATCAGTGTGTATGGGTCTGTCCACCTAGTATCTTTGATCCTTCCGATTGCCGATATAATTCCTGATGCATCGATGATAAAGTTGTATTCCGATAACAGAGGTGCTTCTGTGGGATCGGCATACTTGTCGAAACCACTCTTGCTCATAAGTCCCCAAACATTCTGTCCTCGATCGCTTCTCTGATCGTTTCGGGCGGAATTGCATTCTGAACCATTATTCCTTTGATCTGCGGTATATGGTTGATATCGGTCTCTGTTCGACCTTGGCTCCCTGTAGACGTCCCTCTGGTTTTTAACTACCGACTTGTTTGGATGTGCTGAACCAAAAGGGGCTCCCAATTGATCGTCCTCGACCTTCTTTGATTGGTATCGATTGTGCACATCTGCCCAAGTTACAGCTGGATATTCAATCAAATTTTGTTTCAACTGACGTGATGTTATCGAACTCCGCCTGTTCAACCCTTGGGTGAAAGCTTAAACGGCCCAATCATCTGTGATCGGTGGCAACTACATGCGTTCCATTTGAAATTGGGACACGAACTCTCTCAGCATTTCATTATCCCTTTGTCCTGCCTTGAATATGTCTGATTTCCCCGTTGCGACCTTTATAGCCCCGGCGTGTGCCTTTATAAAAGAATCTGCTAATATGGCAATTGAGTCGATCGAATTTGGTGGCAGGTTGTGATACCAAATCATTGGTCCCTTCGAAAGGATCTCTCCAGAGTTTTTCAACAGCACAGATTCGATTTCATCATACTCTAAATCGTTACCCTTGATGGCGCATGTATATGAAGTAACATACTCGTTGGGATCGGTGGTACCATTATATTTGGGTATGTCTAGCATACGAAACTTCTTTGGAATAGTCTTCGGAGCCGCACTTGGAGGAAAGGGCTTTTGTACAAACTTCTTCGAATCCATCCCTTTTAACATTAGCGGTGCCCCCGATATCTGATCAACTCGAGAGTTGTATGTCTCCACTTTTTTATTGTTGGCTTCAATTCTCTTCTCCTCTAATTCGATTCTTTTGGTGAGCTCCTCCAGCATTTTAATTACCGCAGGATCAATCCCCGATTCGTTATAATTTGGCCTCTCCGGTACTGGCTCGGTAGGACGAGTAATTTCTGGCTCGACCCTATTCGGAGCCCTATGTTGATTTTGTAACTGAGAAATAGCGGCTTGCTGAGCCTGAAGCATCTCGAATATCACTAGGAGACTGACTCCCTCGTCTCCTCTGCCATGTGTTCCTTGGCCACTAGATCGGCCTTCTCTGCGTACACTTCCATCGAGATCTGTGCCTAGGTCTGCATTTAGAGCAACGTGCGAATTGACATCGACTGGGTTGGCAACCGGTGCTCCCCCGTGATTAGCCTGTGGCACTTCGATTCCTGGAGCAATCACATTTTCGTTTTCACCATGGAATCCGAGGCCGTTGTCACCGTGTGTGGATGCGTTTTATGAGTTTGACATGTTTTAACCTGAAAGCAAAGATACTTGACAAGAACAAGTGTGAAATAGTGTGTTTCACCAGAATCAGTACTGAAAAATCACTATTATCCTTAGCGTGGGCGTCAAACTGTTCACCCTAAAAATTAAGTAACAATTAAACTTATATTACGGTTTTAAGAATATGTGATTTAGATCAGCACCAATTGATGAATAACGAATTATATAGATAACTTGGACAATAAAATGGATCAAACCAGTTTGCAAACTATATCTCGACCTTGATTCGAGATAGTCTCGAGGTTAGTTACTACGAACAATATCGGATAGAACAAGTAGTGATGAAAAGTAAGACAAAGAAAGCAGCATATATGTGTATTCTTATCAGTGAATCATGATCCTTTACAAATAAATGTGGTCCCTCTTTATATAGTAGAGGAATCCTAAATAAGGCACAATTCTAGTAAATAAATCCCATGATTGGTGTCAATAACCGCTTGATTCTATCTGTTCCGGAATTTTCGCCGAGATCTTCGGTCGGTTGCTTATATCTCGCCATTCAGTTATTATGCCTTACTCGAAGTCAGTCATGCTCGGTCTCGATATTCAGCGAGCACTTCGATTTTCATGCTCCATACTCTGCCATCAAGCTCGAGCCTGGTCTTTTATGAGCTTACTCTCGAGGCAGCTCCTCATTCCTATGAAATCGGATATGCCCAATTTCGACCGTACACACTTATATACTTCTAGCAAATTTCAAAATTCATTTTTAAGGAAGTTAGACGATATTGATCTTATAAGTTTAATATTTTACTATAAGAGTTATTCAATTAGATTGATTGAAATTGCAATATGAATATATGTTATAGATAATGAATTAATTGCTTTGTCATGTAAGTTTATTCCGATAGTGTCAAAGTGACAAAGTCACCTGTAATGGAGGGGATTCAATTGAATCCTTTGTCGGAAAGTTATCTTGTTAAGAGTGGTTGCTTCATTCTCACGACCGTGGGGATAAGGGATCGATTCTCGCTTATGTCAAATGATTTATTTTATTTTACTTATTGAACTCGTTCCACTCACCTTTCCTTTTCTACTCCATTTCTTTTCAATTGCGATTTATTGCCCCAATTCTAGTTCATTTTGCTGGATGCAACCATATCATATCAGCATGCGTATCTAGGATTTCTAGTATATGGGTGCACTACTAAAAAAAAATAAAGAATAGTATGTATTAAGTGGAATTAATCCCTTTTTCTCTTGGTAAATAACTCAATCTTCAATCAAGTGAACCATTCAACTTTCTTGGAGCATGAGTGCCAACAGTTAGTATTATACCAGTTATAGAAAATATGCACATAAAATATTTAACTTTACAAAGAGACCATGGGTTCACGTGCCCCGCATTTTACCGAATAAATCCGTCCCTCATCATATGCATCCAAGTCTTGAATTTTCTCGTAAAATAACTTAGTTCGTTTTCTTTTTGTTTGAGCATTAAAATGGATTCAGAATGAGAAGTAATAAGCATATGGAGTTACAGTCCTGTAGCTGAATTCGGATGAAATTTGCTTGATCATTGTGTTTACTACTGATCTTTACCTTTTTTTCTTAAACTATTCTAGTGGAGGTGCGGGATAGTGAGAAGGGCAATACAAGTACATGAGAATTGAAACTTGAATTTGTAGGACACGACACAATAGTCCTACAAGTGAGTCGCGAGATTCTTTTTTAATTACTGAGAATAATTCAATACTCAATGGATAATAAACCTACCCTATTCTTTTTCAATTAAATATCAAGTTTTATTTGTGACAGCCTATTAATAACCCTAGTTCAGTTAAATACCAAGCATTTGTTACAGCTTGTTTGGATGGTTGTTACCTATCGTATTGTACCGTATTGTTACTTTAAATATAATATTTATTTTGATTGTTACTTAAATTTTATTGTATCATATCATTAAATTCATCGTTACGTAACGATAAAAAATGCTACTTTATGGAATTAACGACGGATTTGGCATGGTGGCGTAGTTTCCTTACTTTTGTTTTTCTCTCATCTTGGCCTTCTTTATTATTAAATAATAACTAGTGAATTTGTTCGCGCTTCGCGCGATAAGTAACGAATTAATAATTTTATTTTTTACAAATCAAGTAGAGATAGAGAGACAAATTTTTCTTTACTTAGAGCTGGGACTTCTTTCCCTTCTAACAAAATAATTAAGAAGATCCATTTGTTAAAATCAATTCAAATATGTCATTCATTCATGAAAAGAAACTCATTATTATTAAATATAAATTGGAGAACTAAATAAACAGTATTGTATACGGTCAAAACCGGTTTCGACCTTCAAATGATTAGTCAAGATTGGAACATAATGGACCGAAGGTCGTCTTCATAATATCTAAATGAGATCTGAAGCCAGGTTATCGAGCTCAAATTTTGGGGACCGATCAAATACCGAGCTCGAAATCATTACCAAGCTCGAGTCCAAATCGAACTATGATGTGAAGCGGTGTCATCGAGCTTAAGATCCAGAGACCGACCAATATCGAACCCGAGTCGATACTGAGCCCCGAGTCAATATCGAGCTCAAGTCAATATCGAGCTCGAGTTAATTTCGAGCTCTAAATCTGGAAATCGACCAATACCAAATCCGACCAAGATCGAGCCAAGAGATAAGAGCCGTTACAGCCGCACTAAGGGAGAGAATCTCAGCGGGAATTAGGGAAAAGCTAATTTATCATGGGATCCCCACTATTTATTTTTAATTATATCTAAAGTAGGATCCCTCCACTATAAGAGGAATAACTACTATTTCTGTAGAAGAACATAAAGACATTCATACACACTCATATTCAGATATTACTATTTGCAGATAAATACACAGTAGATATTATCCTTTTGTAAGCTTTATACATTGATTCATCTTGCTTGTTCATAAGACCGCTTTCTATTCAATTTGGTTCGTATTTCATTCGTTACAGTCAATATTCGTTATATTTCTACTTACTTTCCGATTTGTTCTAAGTTATACCACGTATCCTTAGAACTATGTATAAATTCAACTATATCCGTTTTTCGGGTAAAGAGTTTGGAGCCCACCGTGATGCTAAGGATAACAGTAGTTATTTGGTACAAATCTCTACAGAACACACCATCTTTGATTTCAGGTTGAAAACGATGAATTCTCAATTAATGGCCCTACCTATCAACAATGAAGCTGGCCTTCAAGATGAGAACAACAACTTAGCCTCCGTGGGTGGAAGGACATTCGTCGATCCCGTTGGAGCTCGGGTCGAAGAGCCAATAGACGTTAATTTACAATTGGCCATTGAGGCGAACCAACGTTCCGACCCTGAAAATAGCATTCATTGCGGAACTTGGTCTGCAGCTCGAAATACCCAAAACGAGGAGAACTGAATCAGCTTGCGTATGATTTTAAAAATGTTGCAAGCTCAACAAGTAGTAATAGCCTAATTACAGAGCCAAACCCAGGCACTGACCAGACTCGATCCCAGTCCACCCCAAGAAGTCACCTACAAAACGGGGCCAGCCATAGTAAGGTCAAATGAGCAAGAATAAGGTACTAATCTCGAAATTGTTAAGATGATCGAAGAACTGACAAAACGAATAGAGTCAGGAGAAAGGAGGATCGAAGCAAACGACAAAACAATGGAAACATATAACTCTAGGGTTGATCAGATCCCGGAGGAACATCCGATATTGAAAGGCTTAGATTCCAAAAAATTTATACAAAAGCCTTTCCCCTCGCGCGCGGCTCCTAAACAAATCCCAAGTAAGTTTCGCATGCCCGAAATTCCTAAGTATAATAGAATGACCGACCCCAGTGAACATGTCACCTCTTACACATGTGCCATTAAAGGGAACGATCTAGAGGACGATGAGATCGAATCTGTATTATTGAAAAAATTCAGTGAAACCCTGTCAAAGGGAGCAATGATATGATATCATAATTTACCATCTAACTCTATCGATTATTTTGCTATGCTTGAAGATTCTTTCGTAAAATCACATGCCGGGGTCATAAAGGTCAAGACAAGGAAGTCAGACCTTTTCAAGATAAGACAGAAGGACAACGAGATGCTGAAAGAGTTCGTATCTCATTTCCAAACGGAACGAATGGATCTACCACCGGCCACTGACGATTAGGCTGTACAAGCTTTCACTCAAGGATTGAACGAGCATAGATCGATGGCTTCACGACAGTTGAAGCAGAATTTGATCGAGTACTTAACTATTACTTTGGCCGATGTACACAATCGATATCAATCGAAGATCAGAGTAGAAGATGACTAGTTAGGTTCTAGGTCCGTTATTAAAAGGGACATAGACCGAGAACCAAGTTCAAACAAGGATCGATATCAGCCGTATAACGGAGATCGTAGGGGTAGCGAACCTTCATGCAACCCCGTATGAGGCGAAATGAGAAGTGATCGAGGCCAAGGGTCTCGGGGGCTGATGAACAGGAATGGGTTCAACATGCATACCGGACCTAAGGAATCACCGCGGTTATTAGAGTATAACTTCAGCATCGATGCATCCACCATCGTGTCGGCTATCGGACACATCAAAGATACTAAATGACCTCTACCCTAGCAGACCGATCCTGCCCAGAGGAATCCCAATCAAATGTGTGAATATCATGGCACTCATGGCCATAGAACAGAAGATTGCAGGCAACTGAGAGAAGAGGTAGCCCGGTTATTCAATAAAGGGCACCTTCGAGAATATTTAAGTGACACTACCAAAAACCATTTCAAAAACAGGAATTTGAGTAGACAAAACAAACAAGAAGATCCACAACACATCATCCACATGATCATTGGTGGGATCGATACCCCCAGGGGCCGGTGCTTAAATGCACAAATATGTCGGTTATAAAAGAGAAGCGACCTCGAACTCAGGGTTACGCACCTATAAGAACCCTGTCCTTTAATGATGAAGATGCAAAAAGAGTCACGCAACCTCACAACGATGCACTGATAATATTTTTACTTATGAATAAAACTAAAGTTAAACGTGTGTTAATTGATCCAGGTAGCTCGGCTAACATTATTAGATCGAAGGTTGTAGAGAAACTCGGTCTACAGGACCAGGCCATGCCCGCAACCTTGGTTCTAAACGGATTCAATATGGCATGTGAAACTACTAAGGGCGAAATAATCTTGCTAGTTAACCTGGCCGGAACCATCCAAGAAATGAAGTTGCACATGATCGAAGGCGATATGAGATACAACGCCCTATTCGGAAGTTCGTGGATCCATAATATGAGGGTTGTACCCTCGACCCTCTACCAGGTTTTGAAGTTCCCAGCATCAGAGGGAATCAAAACGGTCTATGGGGAGCAACTGGCCGCAAAAGAAATGTTTGTCGTCGATGAAGTGAGTCTGATACCATCATTATCATCGGCAAAAGGACCGGCTTCGAAGGGGGAACGAAATACCAAATAGCAATCACAAACGTCAGCTTCGACCCAACTAGGGAATCAGAAGACTGACAAAGATGATGAACATGGGGTCCCTTGATCCTTCGTGGTCCCCGACGATTTCGATGCTACCCAATCAACGGTCGAAGAACTGGAGCAAGTCATACTAATCGAATATCTACCCGAACAAAAGGTATACCTGGGCACGAGGTTAGATCCCGAGCTCAGGAGAAAGCTAATTCAATTTCTTATAGTTAACATAGACTGTTTCGCTTGGTCCCATCTTGACATGACAAGGATCCTACCGGGAATCACCACTCTAAGCTAAGCTTGGACCCAAAGTTCCACCCGGCAAAACAAAAAAGAAGGCCCTATTCCAACGTCAAACATGCCTTCTTCAAAGACGAGGTAACCAAACTTCTTAAAATAAGGTCCATTCGTGAAGTAAAATACCCCCGAGTGGCTAGCAAATGTGGTGGTAGTCCCTAAAAAAGGGAACAAGCTTAGAATGTGTATATATTATAAAGATCTGAATAAAGCATGCCCTAAGGATTCTTTTTCTTTGCCTAATATCGATCGTATGATCAATGCCATGGCCGACCACGAGACTCTCAGTTTTCTCGATGCTTATTCCGGGTACAACCAAATACAGATGAACCCGAAGGATCAGGAAAAGACCTCATTTATCACTAAGTACGGGACTTACTATTATAATAGAATGCCGTTCGGCCTAAAACATGCTGGTGCAACTTATCAACGCCTAGTAAACAGCATGTTCGAAAAGAAAATAGGAAAATCAATGGAGGTTTATATTGATGACATGTTAGTTAAATCCCTGCGAGCAGAGGACCATTTAAGGCATTTGCAAGAAACTTTCAACACACTAAGAGAGTACAATATGAATCTCAATGCCGAAAACATGTGCTTTCAGGGTTGGCTCGGGCAAGTTTCTCGGTTTCATGGTGTCCAATCGAGGAATCGAAATTAACCCCGATAAAATCAAAGCAATCGAGGACATCACAATAGTAGATAATGTAAAGGCTGTGCAAAGGCTAACAAGACGGATAGCCGTCCTGGGACGATTCATTTCAAGATCCTCGAATAGGAGTCACCGATTTTTCTCTCTTCTTAAAAAGAAAAGCAATTTTGCATGGACTCCAGAATGTCAGCAGGCTTTGGAAGAGCTAAAACGGTATCTATTGAGCCCTCCGTTGCTTCATACCCCGAAGGCAGACGAACAACTATATCTGTATCTAGTTGTCTCAGAGATAAAGGTAAGTGGAGTCCTAATTCGAGAAGAACAAGGTACACAATTCCTTATTTATTATTTCAGTCGAACTTTAGGCGAGGCCGAAACTAGATCTCCATACTTAGAAACATTAGCGCTTGCTTTAATAAGTGCCTCTAGGAAACTAAAACTATATTTCCAGTGCCATCCAATACATGTCGTAACAACTTATCCTCTACGAAATATTTTACACAAACCTAAGCTTTCAAGTCGATTGGCCAAATGGGCCATAGAGATCGGCGGATACTACATCGAGTGTTGACCTCGAACCGCTATCAAATCTCAAATCTTAGCGGACTTCGTTGCTGATTTTACGCCGGCCTTCGTACCCGAGATTGAAAAAGAATTACTGATAAAATTGGGTACCTCTTCGGGAGTCTGGACCCTCTTCACGGACGGTGCCTCGAACATAAAGGGGTCCGGACTGGGCATCGTACTAAAATCGCCCACAGGTAATGTAGTTAGACAGTCTATCAAAACTACAAAATTGACTAACAATGAGGTCGAGTATGAGGCCGTGATTGCATGTCTCAAATTCGCTAGAAGTTTAGGAGCCAAGGTCGTGGAGGCTAAATATGATTCCCTCTTCGTGGTAAATCAAGTCAACGGGACTTTTGAAGTCTGTGAATATTGAATGCAGAGATACTTAGATAAATTACAAGTGACTCTACATCGATTTAAGAATAGACTTTGCAACATGTGCCTCGAGAACAGAATAGTGAGGCTGATGCTCTTGCAAACATAGGTTCTTTGGTCGAGGATGACGAACTCATCTTGGGGACTGTTGTATAACTCATGAAATCGGTAATAGAAGAAGGTCATGCTGAGATAAACTCCATAAGTCTAACCTGGGATTGGAGAAACAAATATATAGAGTACTTCAAGAACGGAAAACTTCCATCGGATCCAAAGGAATTGAGAACTCTACGCACAAAAGTTGCACGGTTCACCTTATCCAATGATGGAACGCTGTTTAGAAGGACGTTCGATGGTCCACTGGCAATATGTTTGGGACCGAGAGATACTGACTACATCCTACGTGAGATTCACGAGGGAACTTGTGGGAATCATTCCGGTGTCGATTCATTGGTCCACAAAATAATTAGAGCAGGATATTATTGGATCGATATGGATAAAGATGCAAGGGAGTTCGTTCGAAAATGCGACAAATGTCAAAGACATGCGCCCATGATTCATCAACCCCGGGAACTTCTCCACTCGGTCGTAGCTCCTTGACCTTTCATGAAATGGGGAATGGACATCGTCGCCCCCCTCCCATTGGCCCCAGGTAAGGCTTAGTTTATTTTTTTTATGGGTTGAAGCATAGGCTTTCGAGAAAGTCAGAGAAAAGGAGGTGATAGACTTCATTTGGGACCACATCATATGTTGGTTTGGGATGCCATCCGAGATTATATGTGATAATGGAAATCAATTCATCGGAAGCAAAGTAACCAAATTTCTCGAAGATCACAAATCAAAAGGATCCTATCAACACTTTATCATCCCAGCGGGAACGAACAGGCCGAATCGACCAACAAAACCATCATCAAAAGTCTTAAGAAAAAATTAACCAACGCTAAAGGAAAATGGAGAGAAATACTACCCAAAGTCCTATGGGCATACCGCACAACATCGAAATTCGAGTACCGGAGCGACACTATTATCCTTGGTTTATGGCGCCGAAGCTCTTATCCCGATTGAGGTCGGAGAACCTAGAATCATGTTTCGATATACAACAAATGAGTCAAATAACGAGATGATGAACATGAGCCTAGAATTATTTGATGAAAAACGAGAATCAACTGTCGTCCGATTAGCTGCCCCAAAACAACGGATCGAAAGGTATTATAATCAAAGAACCAATCTTCGATATTTTAAAATCGGGGACTTAGTGCTAAGGAAATTCACCCTCAACACCCGAAATTCAAATAAAGGAAAACTGGGTCCGAACTGGGAAGGACCGTATCAGGTTCTCGAAATCAATAAAAAAGGATCTTACAAGCTCGGTGTAATAAACAACAAACAACTACCAAGCAATTAGAACGTGTCGCACCTAAAATGATACTATTGTTAAGGTACGACCCTCCTATGTTCATTTATATTTCGAAATTAACCCTTGTAGGTTTTCGATCAGAAACAAGGATGGATTATTCAACTCGAAGCCTTTAGGCCTGAAAGCACGCATTGCACTCTTTTTTCCTTAGACTGGTTTTGTCCCAAATGGGTTTTTCGGCAAGGTTTTTAATGAGGAGACCATTGATCATGCTAACTTAGAACAATTCAATAGTATCCGAGGCCTATTTATAATCAACCTCGAATACTGGTGGCATTACCCTCGAATATATCAAGTTCGATGAAAGGAAATTACTTAATGACAACAGGGTTTTGATAGGAAAAATTGTAAGAGCGAAATGGTCAAAACGAACCATGCTCGTGTAGTTTTCTCGACCCCTAGTACAAAACATGGACACATGTATAATGATATAAAGAGAAATTTCTTCTTTATCGATATCTCATATCTTAGAATCCATCCTCTATTTCGTGATCTATTATGCAAACATGCTTAAGAGCCGGCCATTATCCAATAAATCGGGGACTGCCAACCAAAAAATCAACGAGATCAAACCCCACATAAGCCTAAGTTCTACTAATTACTTCGAGTTCGAGAAAATACTCACTCGACCATAAAACCCTATGGGCTACGTTACTTCATGTTCGAGCAATCACTCACTCGACTATTAAGCCTAAAGGCTACTCTTACTTCGAGTTCGAGCAAACACTCACTCGACCATAAAAGCCTACAGGCTACATTACTTCAAGTTCAAGCAATCACTCACTCGACTATTAAGCCTAAGGGCTACATTTCTTCGAGTTCTAGCAAGCACTCGCTCGACTATTAAGCCTAAGGGCTACTTATTACTTCGAGTTCAAGCAAATACTCACTCGACTACTAAGACTACGGGCTACATTACCTCGAGTTCGAGAATACACTCACTCGATTACTAAGACTAAGGGCTACTCTTACTTCAAGTTCGAGCAAACGCTCACTCGACCATAAAAGCCTAAGGGCTCCATTTCTTCGAGTTCGAGAAAGCACTCGCTCGACTATTAAGCCTAAGGGCTACTCATTACTTCGAGTTCGAGCAAATACTCACTCGACTATTAAGCCTACGGGCTACATACCTTGAGTTCGAGCAAACACTCACTCGATTACTAAGCCTAAGGGCTACTCTTTCTTCGAATTCGAGCAAATGCTTACTCGACCATAAAATCCTAAGGGCTACATTTCTTCGAGTTCGAGCAAGCATTCACTCGACTATTAAGCCTAAGGTCTACTCATTACTTCGAAGTCGAGCAAATACTCACTCGACTACTAAGTCTACGGGCTATATTACCTCGAGTTAGAGCAAACACTAACTCAATTACTAAGCCTAAGGGCTACTCTTACTTCGAGTTCGAGCAAACGCTCACTCGACCATAAAAGCCTATGGGCTACATTTCTTTGAGTTCGAGCAAGAACTTGCTCGACTATTAAAGCCTAAGAGCTACTCTTACTTCGAGTTCGAGCAAACACTCACTCGGTTATAGAGACCACACGGTCCGATTTAGGTCAAATTGCCTAAAGCCTCGAACTTATGAAAACTTTCGTAAGGCATGAATGAAACAAAATCTTCACAAGGCAGAGAATAAAACAGAGACATTTCGGGAAAGGAAAAGATCTTTGTATATATATAAGAGTATTTTCAACGTCCGATCAGGACCTTACACAAAAAATCCAAATAGGAAAAAACTTAACTTTCCTGTTTATCTCCGAGGGCAGTCTCTTCTCCATTGAGCTCCTTCCCGCTCTCAGACCCACTCTTGCTCCCATCATGATCATCATCATCATCGGAAGCCAAGGCTCCAGCATCGGCTTCAAGCTCTTTAGCTTTTTTTATCTTTTTGGTAAGATCGAAACCTCGAGCATGGATCTCCTCGAGGGTTTCCCTTCGAGATTGGCATTTGGCGAGTTCAACAACCCAATGTGCTCGAGTTTGAGCGGTCTCCACTACCTCTTTCCCTTGTACTTGAGTGGCTTCAGCATCGGCCTGATAGACGGCCACGAATGCATCCGCCTCGGCCTTTGTTTTTTCGACTTCAGATTTGTCCTTGGCAAGTTCGGAAGCCAACCAAGCCTCGAGATCCTCTATTATTTTGTCTTGAACCGAGCTCTTATCCTTTATGCCTTGAGGTTGACTTTAGGCCTGATGATAATTGGGCTCGAGCAGTCTCTTTTTCTACTGCAAGGCGGTCCATGCCTTCTTTCCACCCCAAGGTCTCCTCCCTTACCGTATCGACTTCCTCATGAAGCAGCCCGATTACCTCCAGCTTCTGCTGTAGCCGTGAGATCGAAATATTAGCCATTTTTCCCGAATCGAGCCCGTGGGTTTTTAAGATTATCATTACCTGCTCGGTTAGGTCAGTTTGATCTTGGTGAGCCTTGGCCAACTCGGCTCGGAGGTCCTTGATTTCCTCTTCCCAGTTATTATCATTAATTGCACCAGGCATCCAAGCAACCGCTATATCATGAAAAAGGATATCGGTGAGAGAGAAATGAAGGAGCAAAATAATAAGATATAACAGTAGAATTATACTTACGCTTCATAATCCATCTCTCGAGAAACGGCATCTTCTCGGCCCGTATAAGGATGGAAGTCTTCATTCGAACAAACCGGCTCATCTAACCTCGGTCCTTATCCTCATCTATGCTCGACAACAATAATTGTTAGCTCAGCGTTGTAATTTTATTAACCCACCTCAATAGAGGCGGGGTCTGTATTATCTGATGAGGTGGTCAAGGGTGAAAGGCATCCCCTCGGCTTTGCTCACAAAAAATCGGAGCAGAATAACGATTCGCCAAAAGAAAGGGTGGATTTGGCCTAGGTTTATTTGCTACTAGCAGCAAAAGTAAATGACAATGGGATCGAGAGGGTCCAACGTGAAAGGGTAAGTATAAAAACTTAAAAACCCTTCCACGTAGGTGGTGATATCTTCTTTGGCAGCCGGGATCACCACTTCATTTTCCCCTAGTTACAATCTTTCCTTACCTTCTCAAGGTGTCCCTTAGTTATCGAGCATACATACCTCGATACCGGCTCACATCGACCGGGAACCGAAAAGGCTTTATCGATCTTGAAATTGGAAGTGAGAACATACCCCCCGGGAACACACTCCTCAGGTCGTGGCTCTACCCGTGTTTTGTCGTCGGCAGGACGCGAAGAAGAAGCACTTTCTTTTTGGGGAACGGTTTTTGAAGTTTTCGCCATGTAGATGTGAAGATTTAAAATAGAAAGAGATGACAAAGATTTGGTGTTTTAAAGAGAGATTTTGTAAGTAAGAATCACAGATTTGCAGATGAAGAACTCAGAAGATACAACAAGAACTTAGTAGATCTGGCAATTAGAGATTTGAAAGTAAAAAATGGTGAAGAGGGGAGCTATTTATAGAATTGGTAATGACGATTCAATATCAGCAGTGGCCGACCATCTTCTGACATACATTTAATGCTTTGGTAACTGAACCGACGGGACAATTATCACGTACGTCACGGTCGGTTTCGATGCAAACGTCAGTGTATATCTAGTCATGCCGTTGGAAAATCATGTCGTTTCTCACCACATTCTTTCCGAGAAATGAGGGAACTATTTGTATACGGTCAAAACCGATTTAGACCTTCGAATGACTAATCAGGATTGGAACATAATGGACCGAAAGTCATCTTCATAATATCAAAGTGAGATCTGAAGCCAGGTTACCGAGCTCAAGTTTCGGGGACCGATCAAATACCGAGCTCGAAGTCATTACCAAGCTCGAGTCCAAATCGAACTATGATGTGAAGCGGTGTCATCGAGCTTAAGAGCCAGAGACCGACCAATATCGGGCTCGAGTCGATACCGAGCCCCGAGTCAATATCGAGCTCGAGTCAATATCGAGCTCGAGTTAATTTCGAGCTCTAAATCTAGAAATTGACCAATACCAAATCCGACCAAGATCGAGCCAAGAGACAAGAGCCGTTACAGCCGCACTAAGGGAGAGAATCTCAGTGGGAATTAGGGAAAAGCTAATTTATCATGGGATCCCCACTATTTATTTTTAATTATATCTAAAGTAGGATCCCTCCACTATAAGAGGAATAGCTACTATTTCTGTAGAAGAACATGAAGACATTCATACACTCTCATATTCAGATATTACTATTTGCAGAGAAATACACAGTAGATATTATCCTTTTGTGAGATTTATACATTGATTCATCTTGCTTGTTCATAAGACCGCTTTCTATTCAATTTGGTTCGTATTTCATTCGTTACAGTCAATATTCGACATATTTCTACTTACTTTCCGATTTGTTCCAAGTTATACCACGTATCCTTAGAACTACGTATAAATTCAACTCTATTCATTTTTCGGGTAAACAAATATAAAAGTATTCATTGATTTTATTTATCCATTTGTTTTTCCCATCTATCTTCTTTTAATACGTTGACACTGCCTCTTCTATTTCCTACGTTTATTTATTTTTTCCACAAATGCAGCTACGTTATAGTCATCAGATATCACACATCTAATGCTTATCATAATAATAATAATTATAATTATAATTATTATAATAATAATAATAATAATTATTATTATTATTATAATAACAACAGTAGAGACTTTTATTCTAACCATATGATAAATAGAAATTTATAAGATAAAAGGCAAGTAAATGAAACAAAAGATAATAGAATATAACATGTTGAGTAATAGTATACCCTCGAGCTGTTGAATAAATTTTAAAGTAGTTTTGGTTTGACATAAAAATAAAAAACTAATTCAAGAAATAGTGAAAAGAAAGAACCAAAGTGAAAATTACATCAAAATTAAAATCTAATAATCCATGGATAATGTCTATGTACTACACTTTAGGCTTTCTGGGAAAAATCATATGCAAGAGCGAAAATGTCAATGTCACAACGGTAACCAAGCCTAACACCTGAATAGTGAATACAAAGAGAAACAGCTGAATAATGAATACAAAGCGAAACACCTGAACAGTGACTAAAAAGTCAAGTAGGTACTGTCACCACTTGGTGCACACACCATGATGTGATTCATATAGTAACGGATATAAGAGAAAAGATAAAAGTGTTATTAAGCATATAAGTTTATATAAAAGTAACAACAAAAAGAATTAACAATACATATAGAGATCCCTCGTAAGTGAACAAGGACAAACAACAATACTCCTTCGCAACTTTGGACAACGTAGCATGAAGAGCAGTTAACATGTGCTCTTCACCAAATTGATAGTGAAAATGCTGAGAATTAATGAAAAAGTATAACGAAATAGTTTTTTGATGAAGAGCTAAACTCAGGTGCTATAATAAAATTGCATTCTAGACCTTTGGCCATATATGTCTTGAGAACACTTGTGATTCTTAAAATTTTCTTTATCTTTTTTTTATGACTGCCGTATTACTTAGTCCTCATATAAACCTTTACTTTAGAGAAAGGGTACAAAAAATAAAAAAAAAAAGATGCAAATCCAAGAGATATAAAAAGTTTGTCGATAGCTAATCGGTCAGCGAGTATAGAGCACTTTCAATATTATTAGCCTCCATTATATCCTAACTCCAAAGAGGCTTAGATTACAGAAAGATATGATACAAAAATAATTACGAACAGAGTTCACAACGTACTTGTCAGAAATTCTCCGTTGAAATTTAATTCCCTTTTTCGATATAACAGATAGTTAAATCTTGCAGGCCCCTGCAATACACCCAAGGGAGCACAAATAACAATTGCATAAGAGTATGGATAAGAAAAGAAAAAAAATAGTAATTACAGAGTGCGAAGCCATAAGCTTAAGTCAATGCATCATAAATTTTTAACATATTTTAATTACTTAAAAGTACGATTCCAACAACTGAAATAAAAAGCTAAATAGTGGAAAAAACTAAAAGTGTACTTCTCGATGAAAAGGCTAATGGAAAGAAAATGGTATTGCCACGACCCAAATTCACCTGTAGATCGTGATGACGCCCAACATCGCTGCTAGGCAAGCCAACTAATCAATTTAACAATTTTTCTCTCTTTATATAAATTTTCGACTGATAAAACTTTCCTTAATTTGAAGATTTAAGAAAATTAAAGGTTTAAGTACATAAAACCAAAGTGATAATTCAAAACCATACTTCTATTAGTGTGTGTATCAAGACCCGATGTCACAAGAGTATGAGCATCTAGTAGATTTATACAAAATCCAAAATACTGTCCGAATATAAAATAGACAAAATACAAATGCAAAGGGAGACACTAGATGCTGCGGAACGGCTCAGGAGAAGCAGCCCACCACAAGGCCTCGGGATCGCGTGGGTGCACACCGGTAAGACCGCCTGAAGTACCTATCTCAGACCCTTTACAAAAAGTGCAGCAAGTGTAGCATTAGTACGTAAACAACGTGTACCCAGTAAGTATCAAGTCTAATCTCGAAGAAGTAGTGACGAGAGACCGACTTCGACACTCACTATGGTTTAATAATATTACGATAGAAGTACTTAAATAAACACAATTGATGCGGTCAATAATAATATCTCCTTATCAGGCAAAAACAATTAATTCTTTAGCAATTTGTTAATTTCCAATCAATCAACCACCTTCACAAGCTACAATAAAATGAATATCAACACACCGAGTAATTTTTATTATTAAGCATGATTTATGATGAGGTCGTACGGTCCAATCCAGAATAATATGTACGATGCCGAGGGTCGAGCGACACGAACCATAGATGCATCTATCTAATGCAGAGGCGTCCGTCCCGCTCCACAAGAAGAGGAAGATATTTTTATAAGCATTTAACTTAAATATTAATGAGATTTTATACATAAATAATAAAAATTTCATTAATGACCTCCCACAATACCTCCAACAATTGTCAACATAATTTAGACATTTAAATTAACAAGTATGTTGTAAAGATTCCAAATAGTTCATAAATTGGGTCCTAAAGACTGCCCAAACAATAGCATAATAGTAGCCACGCATGGATTCTCGTCACCTCATACGTACGTAACCCCCACAATTAGAAGCAAATATTTATTTACAATACCTATGGGGTAAATTCTCTCTTACAAGGTTAGACAAGAGACTTACCTCGTCTCAAAGTTCACTTACCGATCCTAACTTTGCGTTAAAGCCTTAATTTGGTGCCGAAACATCAGAAACTAGGAAAGTATTATATAATTTAATAAATACATGCTCAATAATTCGAAATTAAATTATTAGATTATTTAACCAACCCAAATTGGTAAAATTCCTAAAATTCACCCCGGGCTCACGTGCCTAGATTCCGAAAATTTTAGGAGGAAATCGTCGCCCATAACCTTAAAAACTCAAATAGACATTTTGCATCCCATTCCATAACTATTTTCGTGGTTAAAAACTCATTTTTATCAAAACCTAGGTTTTTCATGTAAACCCTTGATTTCCACAATTTACATGTTATAATCTACCAATAATCTATGTATTTAACTTATAATGGGTATAATTAACTTACCTCCAAGTTTCTAGTTTAAATACTCCTCTCAAGAAGCTCAAAAATCTCCCAAGAATGGAGAAAATGGGTCAACAATACTCAACCCTGACTTAAATGAAGGTTCTGCCTTCTGTGATTTCCGCATATGCGGCTCAACCACTGCATCTGCAGAAAGGACCTCGCAGATGCGGTCCTTCCCCTAGTTGGCTCCCTCACTTCTGTGACCAGTTGCTCGTTTCTGCGAGACCGCTTCTGCGGTGCGTGCGTCGTACCTGCGACCCCTGTCCGCTTCTGCACTGCTTTCCTCGCACCTGCACCTTCGCACGAGCGGTCCATTTCCCCGCTTTTGCGGTCCCTAGCAAACCCCTTCTTGATCGCTTCCGCGAACTCGCACCTACGGCTGTCCATGTGCATGTGCGGTTACACCAGAAACTGGGAGCTTCAGTTGTTGCTCCCAAGTTCCAACTTGGTCTTAGCCACGTCCGATTAACTCCCGAGGCCCCCGGGGCCCCGTCCGAATATACCAACAAGTTTGAAATCATAAAACGGACTCGTTCGAACTCTTGGAATGCATAAAACAACATCAAAACTAAGAATCATACCCTAGTCCAAATCGATTCAACTTAAAATTTTCAAATTCTTCCACCTTACTCCGAACGCGTCAAAACATACTTACACTACTCGGAATGACACCAAATTTTGCATGCAAGTCTTAAATCACAATACGGAACTATTCCCAGGCCCGGAATGCCGAACGGACCTCAATTACTCCAAAACCTACTCCAAACCAAATTTGAATAACTTTAAAACCTTCAAATAATTAACTTTCACTATTAAACGCCGAAACGCTCTCGGGTTGTCCGAAACCCGATTAGAACATACGCACAAGTCCAAAATCATCATACGAACCTATTGGAACCGTCAAATCTTTATTCCGGGATCGTTTTCTCAAAATGTTGACCGAAGTCAAACTTAGCCCTTTTAAAGCCAACTAACGAACCAAGTATTCCGATTTCAATCCGAACCCTTCCAAATCCGGAACTAACCATCCCCGCAAGTCATAAAATGGTAAAATCACATACATGGAGTTTTATTTAGGAGAACTAAGTTCTAGAAGGTAAAACGACCGGTTGGGTTGTTACATTTTTCACCTCTTAAACAAACGTTCGTCCTCGAACGGGTTTAGAATCATACATGGAGTGTTGAATAAGTATGGATATCTACTCTGCATGTCCTCCTCGGTCTTCTAAGTCGCTTCCTCGACTGGTTGGCCCCTCCACTGAACCTTTACCACAAAAATCTTCTTGGACCTCAATTGGCGAACCTGCCTATCAACAATGGCAACTAGCTTTTCCTCATAACCCAAGCTCTCGTCTAGCTAAATAATGCTGAAATCTAACACATGCGGCAGGTCGACATGATATTTCCGAAGCATAGACACATGGAAAATCGGATGAACTCCCGATAGACTAGGAGGCAAGGCAAGCTCGTAAGCAACCTACCCAACTCGTCTCAACACCTCAAATGGGCCTATAAACCTTGGACTCAACTTGCCTTTTTTCACGAATCTCATGATTCCTTTCATCGGCAAAATCTTCAGGAGAACTTTATCACCCACCATAAATGATAAATCACGCGCCTTCTGATCCGCGTAACTCTTTTGTCTGGACTGTGCTGTACGAAGTCGTTTCTGAATCAACTTCACCTTTTCCAAGGCATTATTCACTAACTCAGTACCATATAACTTAGCCTCGCCGGGATCAAACTATCCGATGGGCAAACGACATCGCCGACCATATAAAACCTCAAATGGAGCCATCTCGATGCTGGATTGGTCACTGTTGTTATAAGAAAAACTCGGCCAAAGGCAAGAAAAGATCCCACTGACACTCCGAAGTCAATCACACATGCCCTGAGCATATCCTCCAAGATCTGAACTGTCTGCTCTGACTGCCCGTCGGTCTGCGGATGAAATGTTGTGCTGAGCTCTATACGGGTCCCCAATTCACTATGTACTGTTCTCCAGAAATGAAAAGTAAACTGAGGGCCCCTATCTGATATGATGGAAATTGGCACATCATACAACCAAACTATCTCCTGAATATAAATCTGGTCCAACCTATCTAAAGTATACGTGGTCATAACCGGAATGAAGTGCGCCGACTTGGGCAACCTATCGACAATGACCCAAACTACATCAAACTTTCGCAAGGTTCGCGGCAACACAACTACGAAGTACATAGTAATGCGCCCATATTTCCACTTCGGTATAATCATCTGCTGAAGTAGGCCACCTGGCCTTTGATGCTCATATTTAACATGGCCAAGGCATCTGCAACCACATTCGCTTTGCCCGGATGGTAAATAATAGTAATATCATAATCTTTCAATAACTCCAACCATTTGCGCTGCCTCAAATTTAGTTCCCTCTGCTTGAATAAATGCTACAAACTGCGATGATCAGTGTAAACCTCACAAGACACCCCATAAAGATAATGCCTCAAACTTTAAGAGCATGAACAATCGCAGCTAACTCCAAATCATGTACTAGGTAATTTTTCTCGTAGAGCTTCAGCTAACATGAGGGATAAGCAATAACTCGCCCCTCCTTCACCAATACACAACCCAGGCCAATGCGTGAAGCGTCGCAATACACTATATACATCCTTGAAACGGAAGGCAACACTAACACCGGCACTAAAGTCAATGTTGTCTTGAGCTTATGAAAGCTCATCTCACAATCATCGGACCATCAGAATGGAGCACCCTTTTGGGTCAATCTAGTCAAAGGTGCTGCTATAGATGAAAATCCCTCCATGAACCGACGATAATAACCTGCTAACCCCAGAAAACTCCTGATCTCGGTCGTTGAAGTGGGATGGTGCCAATTCTGAATTGCCCAGGAAACCCCAAGAATGCTACAGAGTTTATCAAAACTCACACTTGGAGAACTTAGCATATAGCTTCTGCTCCCACAATGTCTGAAGCACCACTCTCAAATGTTGCTCGTGGTCCTCCATACTACTTGAGTAGATCAAAATGTCATCAATAAAGATAATGACAAATGAATCAATATATGGCATGAATACCCAGTTTATCAGATCCATAAACACCGCCGAGGAATTAGTCAAACCGAAGGACTTCACCAGAAACTAATAATGGCCATATCTATTATGGAAAGTAACCTTCGGAACATCAGAAACCCGAATCTTCAATTAAAGGTACCTCAATCTCAAGTCGATCTTAAAGAACACTCTGGCACCCTGCAACTGGTCAAACAAATCATCAATGCGCGGAAACAGGTACTTATTCTTAATGGTAACTTTTTCCAATTTACGATAATCAATACACTCCTGCAAAGTCCCATCTTTATTCTTCACAAATAATACCGGTGCGCCCCAAGGCGACACACTCGGCCTGACGAACCCCTTTGCTAACAACTCCTCAAGTTATTCCTTCAACTCCTTCAATTCTTTCGGAGCCATATGGTATGGTGGAATAGATATAGGCTGGGTACCTGGGGTAAAATCAATACAGAAATCAATATCACGGTCTGGTGGTATGCTTGGAAGATCAGAAGGAAATGCATCAGAGAACTCTCGGACTACGGGCATTGAATCAATTTTTGGAGTCTCTGCAGTAGTGTCCCGAACATAGGACAAGTAAGCCAAACAACCCTTCTCGGCAATGTGTCGAGCCTTCATAAAGGAAATAACCCGGCCATATATACCGGCAGACGAACCCTTCCACTCCAATCTAGGCAACTCCGACATCGCCAAAGTAATAGTCTTAGCATGGCAATCTAGGATGGCATGATATAGTGATAGCCAGTCCATGCCCAGGATGATCTCAAAGTTGATCATATCAAGAAGTAAAAGATCCGCTCTAGTCTCATAACCATAAAAAGTAACAGTGCAGGACCGGTAGATTCGGTCTACAACAACAGAATCGCCCACCGGAGTGGACACATAAACAGGAGTACCCAAGGACTCACGAGAAACACCCAGGAAATGGGAAAATAGAGATGACACATATAAGAATATGTAGACCCTGGATCAAATAATACTAAGGTCTCTCTACCGCAAACAGAAATAATACATGTGATCACCACATCTGAGGCCACTACATCTGGTTTGGCGGGGAAAGCATAGAACCTGGCTGGACCGCAACCTGGCTGGCCCCCACCTGGCTGGCCTCCACCTCTAGGACGACCCCTACACACCTGCCCTATGCCTCTGGGTGGCCGGACGGCTGGTGGAGCAACTGGTGTAATAATCATAGGCTGCTGACCCTACTGCACTAGCCTAACCCAAAGCCTGGGGCAGAACCTCCAAACATGACTTAGATCCCCACACTCGGAACAACCCTGCAGTACGATGAACTTCTGACCTGAAGTCTAGCCCTGATGACCTGAATACCCACTAGGGGAACCCTGAATAGCTGGTGGGTGGTAAGAACTCTCCAGCATAGCACTACAATAAGGTCGCACTGGAGCACCCCGAGGAGGTGGCGATGTTGGATAATTGGGCCTGCTGGACTGACCCCTCATGAACTGACCTCTGCCCCAAGTCGGGTGTCTCGCCCCTTTTTCTCGCGAAATCGAGCTTTGACATGTGACAACTCTTTTAAGGGAGTGTATTAAAAGAGAAGAGTCACCACCTAACAGTTTTTTGGAGCGTTAGGGTACCTATTATGCAAATAACTCTATTTGACTAGTCAACGCCACCAAAGATAGCGTAAGGGCTCAAATTACCTCGAAGAGAAGGTGTTAGGCACTCTTTGAGGTCCATAATTGTGGGTCCCGGATGAACTTAAGACTAGGTGGATTACGTAATTAGTCTAGGTGATCAGATAAATAAAGAAATATAAAAGTCAAAGAGTTTCATTATAACACAATGAGAATTGGTGCAAATCTTAAGGACTACAAGGATACAACTACAATGGTCTATATTAAATGACTAAGTGTGAATAGCAAGTATATAAATGAGGGGGGTCCTACATTGTTTAGCATAAAGGATCACATGGTGCAACATAAATAATACTTCGCAACTCCTTTTAGATATAAATTGCTCATATTATTTAGCGGGCACAGACTATCATCTTCTGCTACCCGATTACTATGTTGAAGTTGTTTACCTAAAGCGTTCTAATTCAATTCTAAGTCGTGTCCTATGTGTGCACTACCCGTTCCATGCCTTGGGTCCAGGAGCTTTAGACCTCTATTTGGGTGGTTCTAGACTTACTTAGGTTGATCAAAATGATAAAACTAATCGTGCATACAAAACAAATAGGACTACACATAATAGCAAAGAGTGGCTCATGTTAGCCTCCATACATAAACAAAGAAGCACGCAGACGGATTTTCAGATTAAGAGGTAGAACATTTCGAACTTAAGACTTAGAGTCCAGTATCAACTAGGTAAAGCTGTATTTATAGGCTAATGTACGAACATATTGAATCGTTATAAATCCTATAGGCATGGTTTATAAATGATTTTGATTTTTTAGCAATGTACAACAACAGATTTGTAGATTATAAAACTATAGGCATGATTTCTATTTTGTTCGCGCAAAAGGCAGTGAAACGACCCTAGAATCATGAATTACTAGAGCTGATTTTATACACGAGTTTCTTAGGCAGGTGACAGTGTCGTAGAAGCATGACATCTAATAGTTGGCAATTGATTTTATATAGTCTTAACCCTATAGGCATGCGATATAAACGAAGCAGTACAAACGATATGGGAAGCAGATTGACTATTAAACCTATAGGCATGGTATCTAGATGAGCAATACAATGATAATTGAGGAAATTGATAGACTAGTCATTCGAAGTTCTATAGGCATGGCACCTAGGTAAGTAGAATATTGCATTGCTACGCCCTATAGACATGCTATCTAAGAAAGCACAGTAGTAGAAGCAGGTACGGCAAATACTTGAAATAGGATGCGTTGGTAAGTTAAGTGATGTATGTGCGTGTGAAGGCAGGCTTTCTATTCATGAAGTTAAAAACATGTAAAAGCAAATAGCGAATAGATCACATAACTCCTATAGGCATGCTTTCTGCCCATTTATGTGAGAATTAAAGTACCCTACCCTCTTTTACTAATCTCCCCATCTGTTTTTGTTCACAAATTATTACAAACCCTAAAATAATGAATACAAGTGCGAATATTATATATTAAAAGGCTACATGCCCAATACACAGAACAAGCCCAAAAGAATATAACCCAGTAACACCTGGGCCTTCAATAAGCTTCTCCTTTCACACGAACAGTGAACCCAGGACCCAACATGTTTCAGAGTAAGAATGTATCAGCTACACACCCAGGGCCATACACAAACTCATACCAAGATTAAAGGGGAAAACCATACATGATAACCAATTGACAGTCCTAAAGCCTATTAACAGTGGTCATGATTCTTAGAAGCTTAGGGAACAAGATTGGTTAAACAAAGGGCTTAAGAAGCAAGTCTACTGAGCTAACAGGACAAACACACACATGCTAAGCTCTCAGAAATTAAGTTTAGCACAAGACATTAACCAAAATAGCTCAGAAAAGACTTTAAACAAGTAAGCCTTATTCAAAATAATTATAATTAGAGGGATATAAAATTCCACATAAAAAGGACCATGAGATGCATAGCAACAAACTAATAGCATGGTCTACCATAAACCTCAACAATGTCCTAACTCATGAGAATATATAACACTTAATGGGGAATGAGATAGGCAGGCATAACCTTTCGTGCCAATTGCCTAGTCCGGAGGGAAACTAACATAGCAATTTGTCCTAGAAGCCATTCTGAACCAAACATGCAACATAACTTAAATGGCATGGAAAAATGCTTTAGCTAATCAATACAGCTCCAGAGACCTATCATTTGGGCAAGAAGAACTCAACAAGGTCTAGAGCACAAACATGGAAATACATGACAAGGTAGGGAACACACATTAGTCTGGAAGTACTTAAGAAAATTGGAATCTATTCCAATAATGAAAACATATTACATATACTGAAGTCTATTGAATTCAACTAATAAGGAACATAGAACTGCAGGGGATTGTTAAAAGAAATATAATGGTAGTAAAGCATACAATATCAGGGGTCCATGAATAGCAGAAAAACTGAATCATGCTTACAGAATTTAAAAAACATTAGCATATAGAACACACATGTCATAGACTAACAGAAAGGAGAATAGTTAACATTGTAAGAGTCAAAGACACTAACCGGTAGCAAAGTTAAACGAGCAAAAGACTGAGGAATTTAGAATACTACTAGGAGGAATTGAAAGAGAACCCCAAATTCCCGATGCTTCAGAGTTCACAAGAACCTCGAGAAAGGCTCCGAGCAGTACTTGCACCAGAAGAGGTCGTTTTAACAGTATTATGGCCTTGGCTTTCAGCCGGCCAAGAACTCAACGATTCCAGAAAATATTCAAGTGTCTCAGAAGAAGTGAACGAGTGAAAGAAGAATATAGTAAGAGTAATAGAAGTCAAAATTACGTCTGTCTAAAGGGAAAGCGGGAAGGGTTTATATAGTAGCCAAAATGAACATCCAAATAAGGAAACATAATTAATCAAACATAAATAAGGAAATAGAAGCATGCAAAATCATTCAGAATCAATTTAAGAGAAAATCAAGTATACCCAAGTTTAAAAAGAAAGCACAGATGGTTGAAAATCTCACTGGATCGGACCATATAGCCTGGTAGTGAGTGCATATAGAAGAAATAACGTTTAAATCTCAAAGGTTTAAGGTGATGGCACCCGATTTAGTGATTGATACTTGCCAAAATTTTGTCAAGTACTATGTAACACCACAGTTTTGTAGGAAATGATAAGATGATCCATAAAAGGTAAGAGGATAGTAGTAAGAATCCATGATTTGATCGGATTTGGAAGAGATTTGAGTGAGGCGGCAAGGGTTTGAGAGGAGAGAGTAGAGAATATTTTAGGGCGTCGGTATCAGGGAAATGGGATTAGGGTATCTAGGTTGGGCTAATTAAAAAGGGAGAATGAATGAGGGTCGTTTATCTTGAGAGATCAACGGCCAGGATTAAAAAATTGAACAAGGCGAGTCATGAAGATGGGTACCGACCGGGTTTAGTAAGGGGTCGTTTGGCTTGGGCTGGGGGCTGTTGGGCTAAGGATTTGGGCCAAATTTGGTGAGAAATTGGCTTAAAATTGGGCCATAATTTAAATACACAAAATTTATAAAAACAATAACTTATAAAAGTAATTAATAAATAGTAAAAATATTACTTATGCAGTAAATAATTGGAAATAATAATGTAGCATTATAAAAATATAAAATATTATTTTGGCACAAATAATGTAATTAAAACGCAATTACGCATATAGATGTAATTATATAAAATGAAGCAAAAACATTATTAAACACACACGTGGAATTTTGATGATTAAGTCATCATAGATAATTTAAAGGGATAATATTTAAGAAATTTAAATGCAAGAAAATTAATTTTAAAATTCTAAAAATTGCAGAACATTATGGAAAGTACATATATAAATCTTGTAAATCAAATAATGATGAAAAATTGACACTTTAAAAATATATATACTATTTGAAAAAAGGTGAGGGCAAAATTGAGTATCAATATCGGGGAACCACTGAACTCTCACGAATATCGAAACCGCTTGTCCCTCGCTTCCTGCTCACGGATCCGCTAACGGACACCCTCAATCCCCCGAACTATCTCTACAACTAGCCCGTAAGAAGTCCTCATCTCCATCTCTCGTGCCATGGTGGCCTGAATACCAGAGTGCAATCCGGCGACAAACCTCTGCACTTTCTCTGCATCAGTAGGTAGTATCATAAGTGCATGGTGAGAAAACTCAGAGAACCTAGCCTCATAATCAGTCACTGATATCCAACCCTAATGGAGCTGCTCAATCTGAAACCGTGATGTCGCCCAAATTAACACCAATGATTAGGATTGTGAAGCGGTCGATACAATTATAATTACCCAACTTTGAGTCGGGGTCGATTCCTCAGAGATCTTATATTAGATTAGGTATATACTTAGACTAGGTGTATGACGTGCCTAAAATGCACTTCCACATACTTGGTTGTTTCTTTCTACTTCTAAAAGTTATACTATTGTTTGTAAATATAAATCTATAGAACGATATTTTTGGTGTTTTTTTCAAGTTTATAAAAGATCTAGGGTTGTGACTTCCACCTAGGTGGTTACCTAATAGTTTGTGGGCTTTAGGGCATGATTCGTTGGTCGGGGTGTAATATAGCAATCAATACGCAATTACCCACTCGATATCTCTCGGTAGTTAGAGTGATGTTGCCCAATTTGGCTTTCTCAAGTCGGGTCTTACTATCTCTAGATTCAACCCTTTAATTGGGGCTATCAATTTTTTGAGTTCACCCCAATTTCTTGTTAGCCAAGTTTGCCTAGACTTAGTCTCTCTTTCTCAAGTAGAGACTAAGTCAATTAGGCATGAATCAATGTTTGCAACCATTGATTCCTAAATTCAAGCAAGGACTAGGCTAAATATCATACACCCAACCTTAAACAAGCCCTAAATCAAACACCCATTAAGTACCCACACTAGGGTTGGGTCACAACCCTAACTAGAGATTTAGCTACTCATAGGCAAAAATGAAGAAACTAAGGAAGAAAATAAGATTAAACTCATAATAGATGATAAAGGTATGAAAATCCAATATTAAAATGATAAACTAATACAAAGATTCCCAAAGAAGTAAAGGAAAAACGGCTATCTACTTTCTGGAGTTCTAACTTAACCTAAATTTGACAAAAAGAACTATTTATACACAGCTGAAATTATCAGACCAAAATTGCCCCTGCGGAGGTTCTGCGGCCGCACAATTCTATGTGCAGTCCGCACTTTGAAGCTGGGCTTGACGGGATGGACTTTTGCGGCCGCACAATTCTGGGTTGCGGCCGCATATCTTCAGATTCTACGGACCGCACATTTCTGAGTTTGGCCGCACTCTTGAATTTGAGCTTGACAGGAGGGACTTCTGCGGACAGTACATCTCTGAGTGCAGCTGCACTCTTGAATTTTGTAGCCGCACAATAATAGTGCGGTCCGCACTTCTTCATGGACTCAGAACTCCATCTCTCTGAACCTCATCTTCTGCGGCCGCACAATAATTGTGCGGTCCGTACTTTGCAAAGGAATTGTGTCAGAGGTCCTTCATAGTCTGCGGCCGTACTCAATATTGTGCGGTTCGCACTTTGCTATTTTTTCTTGGTTTTAGTCCTTGTCCAAAAATACCCCTTCTTGAGTTTAATTTCACCGTTTTGTCTCTTTTTCCAATGCTCCTGCAAGTAAGCACATTTTATCAGCTTTCGGGAGAACCTTTAAGCATTTGTGAGCTAAAACTAAAGTAAAAGAGTGCAAATAAGTAGTCAAAATCCCTACTTATCAAGTCCCCCAAACTTAAGCTTTTGCTTGTCCTCGAGCAAATAAGGTAATTCCCACCTCCACAAGAAAATAACTGTTTCAGCTGGCCTAAGTTGCATCAAACACTCATCAATTGGGACCAACAATTACCCATACACTCATGAATTATCAACAAGGCCATGTTTTGAATGTTAAAGCACAAATAGCTCTAATGTGACACTTGAGCATCAAGAGTTGACTTTACTCATCAAGGAAGTTCGCACTTTCATGTAAGTCGCTGTGGATCCCAAACTCCTCCTCTTATACTTTCTGTAAGATCACCTCACTCAAGAATGTAGCTTTCAATTCAATGATTTGTGAAAGGTTCGCTCATCACATTCAATAGAATGTCATAAGTACGGCTCTAAGTACCATATGTTTCCCCCTCATGTAGATCACCACTAATATAAGCTTACTCCGCTTGAAATCACGTAGGGCTTATTCGGCATGTAATTAAGGCTTTTGGACTAAGGAGTGAAATGTTAAAATGGAATGGGTTCATCTTTCCTTTAGCACTCCATTTTCTCTTTTTGGCTCATACTTTGCCGACTCTTTGAGTCATTTTTTTTTTCTTAGGGGAACTAGAGAGACTTGACATCATTCTTTCTTGGTCATGATATTCATATTCTCCTTCTTTGTTTTCTCCATGCTTTGCACTTTTTCTTTCTTTTGAATCCTTTCAACACTTCACATTATTCACTTTCTTTTTGGGTTTTTCTTTTATTCTTTCTTTCTTTTTCTTTGCCTTTCCTTTTCTTCATTTCTTTTCTATTCTTGTTCTTTGATACCACTTTCAAACTCCTCATCTCTCCCCCAAACTTATGTTTTCACCATTTGTTTCTCATGAGTACTAAGGAAAGCTCGGGTGCCAAGAGAGGATCACTATAAAATGGGTAAAGGCTTGTAACATGGTTATCGAATGAAAAAGGCTTTAGTCTCAAAAGGGTTGACTAAGGATAATATCATTGGTGGGCCATGGAAAGGTTTAAAAACTGGTCAAGGAGAGCGTACAATCACTTCTCAAGCCAAGCAAACTTAGAATATTCGCCTAGAAACACATTCAGGGTATGTTCTAGACCATTCGCAAGGGTACTTGGATTTGTAACAAAGACTCTAACCTCTCACACAATCGGATTGTTAAAGAGGATAGAGTCGAGGGCCCAAAACAACTGTATTCAAGATTGAAGATCGCTAATGGTTCAACGAAATCACTCGATGATTTCTTAAGTCAACACAAGAGTCACAAAGTCACTAACGAGAGCCATTTCTTTCCAAAAGCTTATTTCTAACTATAAGCGTGTAGTTAAGTGTGTTGGTACCAAGTGAAGCATGATTGATCCTTTTTTATTCATTAACACTACTGTTTCTACCTAAATACCAAAAACTGATTCAATCCCTTAAGAAGGTTGTTACGCCATCCATCGTTGGAAAAAGCAACTCGGTTCACACAAAACCTACCTTTGGAAAGAACCATGGCATTAAGAAAACCAAAGGCTTATTGCTAACTTAAACATAAAAAGCAGCTACCGAATCAAAAAATAATCTATTAACATAAATAAGAAGCTAGACTACTAAGAAAACAAAATAAAGAAGCTATGAAATAAGCTACTAAAAGTAAGACTAATGAATATACAAACTGAGGGGAATAGAATATATACATCAAAAGAGAGAGAGGAATATATACATAATAAAAGAGAAAATAAAGGTAAAAGAAAAATAGTCTTAAAGTTATTACAAGCCAATGTCATCAAATCAAACCAACCAAAATAGACCACCCCTCTGAATAAAAATAAGCATTATCCCCAATGCTTAGCAAAATCAAAATAATGGAGGGTTGAGAGTAAAGAAAACTCCCTATGTGGTCTCAAGGTACATGGCAGCATCACCATCCTCGGGCTCCTCCAACTGGATCTCATCATCCTCTACTCGGGGAATAACGAGGTTGGTGGACATCTGAAGCACCTCCTCGGCAGAATGGGCAGCAAGTTCTGGCTCGTCAAGCTGGCCGACTGGTGCCTTTGCTGATGGTGCTATTGGGTCTGCTGGTACTGATGGATCTGTCTCCATAAATAGGTCAGATGGTAAATCACTAGCTGCAATCTTTGTCACCTCCTTTCTCAATCTCTCTACTAATTTCTTCGAGGCCTGGTATTTCCTCATCTTCTTCACATGTTTACTCAACTCCTCAATAGCTCCCCCAAGTGCCACCACTGTACCTATAATGGTCTTCTGGTTGTCCAGGATCTTCTTAAATATTTCCTCCACTAACGAAAGAACCTTTGGTGCTGCTGGTGTAGAAGACTGTGCTGCAATAACACTAGATATGTTAGACTACTTTGAAGTAGCTGTTTGTATCTAGTTGTTGAGATTCGTCAATGTCTGGGAGACTCGCAGCGCAATGAGTGGATATGTGGATGAGGAAGGCACTGGTACTGATGCTGATGGTATAAAAGATGAAGGTGGTGGCATATCAGTTGTCTCGGTGGAAGGACTGGCTGCTATGGAAGGATAGCACCTGCAGAAGGCTCAACAACTGACTCTGTAACCACCACTGATGGCTCCTCAGACTGACCAATGGTGGTAGTTGCCTTACCCTTGAACTTTGGGTTTTTCAGAGCTTGCAAGGAGTTCCATGAGAAGGGCTTCTTGGCCCGCACTATTGTATCAAAACTGCCCGGCTCCACCTTTGCATCTGTGAATTATGTTGTGAGGGTGTTGGGATATGGGTTGGATCTTTGACCTTTTTGGACAACCACTAACATGTTGGCCGACATGATGGCACCTTCATTGATTGGGTACCCGACCATAATAGATGTTGGCCAACATGATGCCCCCAAATCTGCTCGGGGGATTGGAAGATTGTTCTCATTCCGGCTTGGGTCAATACGACTGCACACAAAAGATTGCCACCCTTTTGCTTCAAAATTGAGGGTGGCCCATGAAATAGGAACCCCTGTTGTGATCCACGTGGTGGTGGTCCTGGAGAAGCCAAAATCTCCACTAACCAAGGGCGAGCTGCATCACCCATAGCAAGCTTCTCTAAGTGCTAGATTGCCTCTACCTCCTCGAATCCCAGGTAAGTGTTCAGAGTGCTTGGGTCAAATCTGACTTTCAAATTTCTCACTTTGGTCACTTTGGTACCCTTCTTGATGTGTGCCACATTGGCATAAAATCTTGTACCAGGTGCTCTTTGGCATCCATAACACTCTAGGTAAACCACATCCACCCCTTGCGCTCCCTGATCTGCTTAAGGACATTTGGATTGTATTTATCCAAATTCTTCAGCAAGAATTGTCGCTCAAGTATGAGCGATCTTTGGGACCACCACTCTCTAAACTTTGTGAAGGCAGTCAAACTCACGAACCTATCTTCCCAAGCTTCCTTCTTCTTCGACCTCTCTAGGTCACCCGCTCTAGTGTCACCTCCCCTACCATCATCAAGAACATCATCATCATTTACTGCAACTGGTGTAGAGGGAGTGTGTGTTGTGGAGGGCTTTGAACCCTGGCTACCGATATCAGAACCCTCAGAAGAACTTGTTGTGGTAGAGGGTTCATTTTGCAGTTAGTATCTCCCGGTGAATTATGGTGGTTGGGACTGGGCCTCATGATGTACCTCCACTGAGTGACCCTCGGAGGCTTCCCTAGACTGGACATATGTCGTACCCCATTTTTTCCTCGCGAAAATCGGGCCTTGACGTATGACAACTATTTTAAAGGAAAGTGTATTAAATGAGGAGAGTAGTCACCTAACGGTTTAAGGTGAATTAGGGCACCCATTTACATATGACTCAGGTTTGATTAGTTTGCATCACCAGAGATCGGGTAAGGGCTCGAAATTACCTCGAAGAGAAGGTGTTAGGACTCTTCGAGGTTCACAATTGTGGGTCCCGATCAAACTTGAATTATATGAATTAGTTGAATAAACAAAGACAGAGAAAGCAAGAAGTTTGAGAATTTTTATTATTAAAAGACTGTGAGGAAATACAAACACTTGATTCAAATATAAATAGGGAATAAGATGGGGGGTCCTAAGTTTTTTACCCTAAAGGATCACCCCGTACAACATAAATACTACTTTGTAACTCCCTCAAGATGGGGTGTTACTCGTTTTATTCAGCGGACATAGACTATCATCTCCTTCTACCTGATTACTATCTTTAAGTTATTACCTAAAGCGCACTAGTTCAATTATAAGTCGTACCTTATGCGTGCACTACCCGTCCCATACCTATGGTCCAGGAGGCATTGGACCTCTATTTTGGGTAGTTCTAGACTTTACTTAGGGTGCTCAGAAAATGTCAAAACTAGGGGACAATTCAAAACAAATAGGATTGTACTTAAGGATAGTTAAATCCTCAAGTTAGCCTCCGCAATTAGACAACAAATGCACGTAAACAGATTTCTACGTTAGGCATTAGACAGTTTTAGAATTGAGGAAGATTGAAGTCATTAAGCTCTATAGACATGATTTTTATATGATCTGATCCAAATATGCAAGCAGTTTCAGATGCAGGGCGCCACTTTAGACCTATGATTTCTAAATTACCAGTGTGAGAGTATCTGATACTGCTAAGTAGTTTATTGATATTAAAGATTATAAGTTAATAAAACCTATAGGCATGATCTCTAATAACATGGTGCAGTTATGCAAATTGAAGGGCAATTATTGGCATTTATTTCCTATAGGCATGATGTCTAGCGACACATAGCAGTAGATATGGGAATAAATAAAGCACTTATGCTTTGATAGCATACAAGTTGTGTGGGTGTGTGATTTCCCTAATGGCATGATTTCTAATAGTGCACGTAGAAATTTGAATGACATATATAGCAGGTTGGATAGCAAATATATCATATGAATCTCATAGGCATGCTTTCTACCCTTTTCATGCAAACATTAGAATATACCCATTTCCCAATTTCACTAACACCCGAATTATTTATTACAGAATTATTACAGACCCAATAATGAACATAATTACAAATGTTGTACAAGCAATAACAATAGGCCCAAAGTAAGGCCAAAAGAGATACTCAGCATTGCCAAACCTTCAACTAAACTCTTTCTTCACCAATTAGCATAATCAGGTCCCAATAGGGATCTATATCCATCCGCATAACCCAGAAGCCGTAGAGAAAATCAAACCAAACCAAACAACCATAGATTTACCATATGACCCAAATTTAAACAAACCAATTTGCAGATTCAGTAGACAGAAGGGAGACACAACTGAGTGTCGAAGATAGCTCAGGTTTTAGTAGTAAAGAGAATGGCCAAAGAACCTCAAGTCCTAGTGTGTCAGAGTTCACAAGAGTATCAAATGGACCCCGAGCAGTGCTCACACTAGAGAGGTTAATAGAGAGGGTCTTAGTGGCCTTGGCTTTCAGCAGGCCAAGAGTGATAGATTCAGAACAATGTAGGTAACAAAGAGAGTGAGAGAACTACGATTAAGAGACATACTTGTATTTTAAAAAATAGGCATAGCAAGGTTGTCTAAACACAAAACACGTTAATTAAGAGGGTCAACAAGACTTAGAAGCAGGTTCAATACTTAGCAAGAAGTAACATGTTGGTAGAAACACATTGAGAATTAACGAAGATCCAAGTTTCCTGGGGTTGCAAGATTACCATAGAAAGGTGAGTAATACCAAACAAGTTTGAGTAGAGTACCAACTTAAAGAGTTTAAAGCCTAAGGATCCCAATTATGTTAAGTACCCATTACAGTGTCAAAGGACAAACATGCTAACAGTATCAAACATGGAAGGAAAACACAAGTTGAAATAGCTACTCTAAAGGTTTCTAACAATTACTAAGGATATGGAATTAAGCAGACAAAGACATGTTGAGTGACATAATAGCAAGGGAACGGGCCATAATTAATAGTGAACATATTACTGATGCGAGTTAGTCGTTGCAGAATATAGTAGGAAAAACAAACCCATATCAAACAACAAATATAGACATTCAAGTATCAACACATTAAGCTTAAGAGGGTCTAAATTATTTAGGTGAAACATATTTAAATAACATATCTCATAACTGGCAGCTTTATTTAAAATCAAATGCTAAAGAGGTTCAAGACTAGTGCAAAACTAACAAGGCTGCACACAGAAATAGCACAGAACACATTAGGTCACGAATTTCAGAGGTAAGAATATGCAAATCGTGAACACAGAAGAACAAAATTGTAAAAGCCAAAGACTTACTAGTTATCAGTTGGCAAAAATAGACAACATGAAAGAACCAATTCCATAATACTTTGAATATCAATCAAAGATAAAGAACCCAGAATCTTAGTGCGTCAGAGTTCCCAAGGGTTTTGAATGAACCCCGGGCAGTGCTCGCACCAAGATCAGTTGAAAAATCAAAATCTAGCAGCCTTGCCTTTCACCCAGCCAAGAATCAGATTATAGAACAAGAGAAAAAGAGAACAATAGAGTAATAACTCCAATTTCTAGTGAAAGTCTAGCAATTCCGGTCTGCCCTAAAAGGGGAATAGGGATGGGTTTTTATAGCAGTAAAAATCAAGCAAAAAAATAAGGAAAACAGTCAATCAAACATAAATAAGGAAGGAAAAATAGCATGCAAAATTGATTCAGAGTCAATTTAGGAGAAGTCAAGCAAACCATAATTGTAGTCGGATTTAGGGCAAATCGTTCACAGACTTTAATCACGACAAAATCAATGGGGATATGCCACAAACAAGAAGAAATTTACTCTTTCGGAGTGTATAGAACCACAATCGCATCTAGAACCATAGAACCGGAGCCAAATCTGTGAGAATCGAACTTGCCATAAGTATGAAGGTAATAAAAGTTACCATAAGTGAATGATAATAGCAGAAAAGGTAAGTAGAATCCACGTCTAACGCGTATGAAAAAGGGAAAAAGGGGTCTTTAGGGTTTGGTCTCTGAAGGAGAAGAGAGCAGGTGAGGATTTGGGGGCGGCAGATGGATAAAGTGATGTTAGGATTTGGTGTTGAGAGGTTATAAGGAGAGGTAGGGGATTATTATGGGTCGTTGATCATTTGAGATCAATGGCCAAGATCGAAAGGGGAGTGGGACGGGTCGTTTAAAATGGGTTGCAACCGGGTCCATTAAAGGGTTAGGCTGGTTTGGGCTGCTGAGATGGGAGAGGGTGTGGGCTTAGGATTTGGGCCAAAATTGGTTTAAAAATTGGGTTGTTGTTTAAATACCCAAAATTTATCAAAACTAATTTATAAAAGTAATTAATAAAATAACAAAAAATATTATTTGTGCACTAAAATGATTGAAAATAATAACTTAACATTATAAAAAAATATAAAAAGTTATTTTGGCATAAATAATGTAATTATACATGAATATAGGCTATTACTGCAAAAATAGGCAATTAGCCTAAAAATGCAGATGCAATTATAGAAAAAATGAAGTAAAATATTATAAAACACACATTATGGTGTAAATAACAAGTTTGGATGATTAATTCATCACAAAATAATTTAAAGTATAATTATTAGATATTTATATAATAAAAATGTAGAAAGAAATTGATTTAGAGCTTTAAATATTATGAAAAATTATATAAAATGCTTGTATAGGTTTGTAAATTAACTGATGATGCAAATATGCCATTTTGAAAGTATATATGCATTTTTATAAAATATGAGGAAAATATTGGATATCAACAACATACGAGCTTGATTCTGAGGGCTCTTTGGCCCTACCTCTCCCAGTGGTTGGATATTTGGCTATTGCTTTTGATTGCACTCCTAGAGGTTGAGTGCCCTTTCCTCAGCCTCGGGAGGGTTCACCCCTACCTTTAGATGTATCACCTCTACCTCGTGATCGAACCATTGTCTGCAATACGATGCACATAAGTCAGTTAAAGTTCAGAAGCATGTTAATAGTTGCCGGAAATCAGGGTACAAAAGACACAGTGCGGACCACACAATATTGAGTGCGGCCACACACTGACTTGTGCGGACCACACAATATCAAAGTGCGGTCGCAGATGCTGAAGTACGGCCCGCACAATTTTAAGTGCGTCCACACAAAACTAGGTTCAGACTACTGGCTCTCTGAAGTTTAAACATGAATTGAACATATTAGTGATGAAGGATGCAGGTTAGAATCAATACTGATAAAATAAATATGCAGTGTGAGGTACTTTGTGTGCATTGTGCTTGCTTAGGTCACAAAAGTTCAGAGTGTGTAAAGTTGTGAATAATGTAATGAGATTTATAGGTTGATCAAAGTCGGTCAAAATTGAAGCTGAGTGCGGTACGTACTCTTTACCTGAACCTTGATGAAGTTCTGTGGTTTGCCCAAAAGTGAGTGCGGCCGCAGAATGGCCTTTTCTCTGCAATTCAAAACTTCAAAGAGTTGGATTTTTGGGTCTCCAGTTGTGCGGCCGCACAAAGAATTGTGCAGATGCAGATTCTTCTCTGCTGTGGCATACAAAATTGTGGGTCCGTACAATAAATGTGTGGTCCTCATTGTTTCAACACTTGGCCAATTTTTTCGAACACAGTACCTGCAATGCACACTCATTCTTGCAATTCATATCAAAACCAGTTAGCTCAATACCAAACCTATCTAAAAAAAAGAAGAAAATAAAAAATAAAAAGAAAAATGGGTTGCCTCCCAAGAAGCGCCTGACCTAACATCGCGGAACGACGTAGATTACCATCAATTACTTGAAATGAATTAATGCCGCGATGTGGCCATTGACTCTAAACACTTCATCATTTTTGTTCTTCAAGTCTAATGAACCAAAGGGTGTCACATTCACAACCTCAAACAGACCACTCCACTTAGACTTCAAATTTCCCGGGAACATTCGTAACCGAGAATTGAACAATAACACAAGATCACCTTCTTTGAACTCCTTGTTCCGGATGTACTTATCATGGAGGTACTTCATCTTGTCCTTATATAAGGACGAACTTGTATAAGCATGGTACCGGAATTTATCAAGCTCATTCAAGTGTGCCACCCTTAAATTGGCGGCGACATCCCATTCAAGATTAAGCTTCTTCAATGCCCACATAGCCTTGTGCTCAAGTTCCAGTGGAAGGTGACAAGCTTTTCCGAACACTAACTGGTATATGGAGACATACCAATCGGTGTTTTTTAACCCGTTCTATAAGCCCAAAGAGCATCATCAAGTTTCTTTGACCAATCTGTCTGGTTGGAATTCACTATCTTTGACAAAATACTCTTGATCTCCCGGTTGGAGACTTCCACTTGCCCGCTTGCTTGAGGATAATAGGAGGTCGAGACTTTGTGAGTGACACCATACTTGGTGAGTAAGGTATCAAAAGCTTTGTTGCAAAAGCGCGATCCCCCATCAATAATAATTGCCCTTGGAGTACCGAATCTTGTGAAGATGTTCTTTTCAAAAATGCCACCACACTACGAGATTCATTGTTGGGTAAAGCCACGGTTCCAACCCACTTTGACACATAATCAACAGCTACCAAAATGTAAGTGTTCCCACAAGAGCTCACGAATGGACCGATGAAATCAATGCCCCACACATCAAAAATGTCAATCTCCAAGATGGTGGTGAGGGGCATCTCATTTTTCTTAGAAATCCCACCGGCCCTTTGACATTCATCACAATACTTAACGAGATCACTAGAGTCCTTGTAAAGAGTAGGCCAATAGAATCAACAACTCAACACTTTTGTTGTCGTTCTAGCTCCACCATGGTAATCACCATATGGTGAAGAGTGGAAAGCCTCAAGAATTTCCACTTGTTCTTCCTCCGGTACACATCGTCGAATCACACCATCAGTACGAATCCGGAAGAGATAGGTCTCATCCCAATAATAGTCAAGGAAACCCCGTTTGAGCTTCTTCCTTTGGTTTGAGGAGAACGCATTCGGTACAATACCACTCATACGATAATTTGCTAAGTCGGCGAACCTTGGTATCCCGGTCATTGAAATGGCTAGAAGTTGCTCATCAGGGAAAGAATCATTTATCTCAAGGCCGTCATGTGGCCTTCCCTCCTCCTCCACACGAGACAAGTGGTCCGCCACTTGGATTTTACTACCCTTGCAGTCTTGAATCTCTAGATCAAACTCTTGGAATAGAAGCACCCACCGCATTAACCTTGCCTTTGAATCCTTTTTGCTCATTAAGTACCGAAGTGCCGCATGATCGGTGTAGACAATCACCTTTGTACCCATCAAGTACGGCGAAACTTCTCCATAGCAAAGACAATAGCAAGTAGCTCTTTTTCGGTCACTGTGTAGTTGAATTGGGAATCATTCATGGTCTTTCTAGCATAGTAGACCGGATGGAAGATTTTGTGGATACGTTTCCCCAAAACTGCTCCAACCGCCACATCACTTGCATCACACATGAGCTCGAAAGGCAAGCTCCAATCCAGTGTGGTGATAATAGGAGTAGTAGTCAATTTGAACTTGAGCAATTCAAATGCCTTCATACAGCCCTTGTTGATGTGGAACTTGGCATCTTTCTCAAACAGTTTACACAAGGGGTTCACCACTTTGGAAAAATCCTTGATGAATCGGCGATAGAACCCCGCATGACCCAAGAAGCTCCTCACTCCCTTCACGGATGTAGGGGATGGGAGTTTAGAGATCACCTCTATTTTGGCCTTGTCAACCTCAATACCATGCTTTGAAATTTTGTGGTCGAGGACAATCCCTTCCTCGACCATGAAGTGATATTTCTCCCAATTCAAAACCAAGTTTGTTTCCTCACATATTGCCAAGACCTTATCCAAGTTGTTCAAGCAATCATAAAAAGAATTTCCGACCACGGAAAAGTCATCCATGAAGACCTCAAGAAAATCCTCCATCATGTCGGTGAAGATGGCCATCATACATCATTGAAAATTCATTGGTGCGTTGCATAACCCAAATGGCATTTGCGAGAATGCGAAAGTACCATAGGTACATGTGAAAGTAGTATTTTCTTGGTCCTCCAAAGCAAAAACAATTTGATTGTAGCTGGAATATCCATTAAGGAAACAATAGAAAGCTCAACCGGCCAACCTATCAAGCATTTCATCAAGGAATGGGAGTAGGAAATAATATTTCCGAGTGACTTTGTTGAGCTTCCGATAGTCCAAACACACTCTCCACCCGGTCACTGTTCTTGTGGGGATCAACTCGTTCTTGTCATTTGTGACCACAGTCATGCCCCCTTTCTTTGGGACACATTGCACCAGAGAGGTGCACGAGCTATCAGAAATGGGGTAAACAACCCTCAAATCCAACCATTTTATGATCTCCTTCTTCACCACCCCTTGCATTGCTTTATTTAATCTTCTTTGATGTTCTACAGAGGGTTTGGCATCCTCCTCCAAAATAATCTTGTGCATGCAAAAGGCAGGGATTATACCATGATTGTCTGCCAATGTCCATCCTATAGATTACTTCCTCTTTTGTAGCACCTCCAAAGTAGAGTCTACCTGCATGTTAGGCAAACAAGAGGAAATAATAACCGGTAAAGTAGAACATGGCCCAAGGAATTCATACCTGATATATGGAGGCAATGGTTTTAACTCCAAAGTGGTAGGCTCCTCGATTGCAGGCTTTATTGGAGGAGTCTTCCGGTTCTCAAGATCTAAGGACAATTGTCGAGGTTTATAAGTGTATGACCCCATTCCCTGCAATGCATTTACACATTCCAAATAGCCTTCCTTTCCATCATCATCATGATTAAGCTATACGGCCTCCAAAGTATCATAAACATTCATCATGGCACTAGCATCATCAATAATCACCTCGGTCACTAAGTCCACAAACGAACAAATTTCATTGCTATTCGGTTGCCTCATAGATTTGCATACATGGAAAACTACCTTGTCATCGCCCACCCGGAAGGTGAGCTCACCGGCTTCCACATCAATAAGAGCCTTCCATGTAGCAAGGAAAGGTCTACCCAAGATAATAGGCACCTTATAGTCCACTTCACAATCAAGAATCACAAAGCCGCCAGGAGGATGAACTTATTAACACGAACCAACACATCATCAATAATACCCAATGGTCTCTTCATAGTACGTACGGTCCGCCATTTTTAACCTCATAGATATGGGTCTTGGTTCCCAAAGTTTTGAACATCGAGTAGGGCATCAAGTTGATACTCGCCCCTAGATCACATAAAGCTTTGGCAAAGTCGGTGCTCCCAATAGTGCAAGGGATTGTGAAAGCGCCGGGATCTTCCAATTTTGGAGCCATTAAGTGCACAATAGCACTCACTTGATGTGTCATCTTGATAGTCTTACAATTCATTGATCTTTTCTTTGTCACCAAATCCTTCATGAACTTTGCATAGCCGGGGATTTCTTCCAATGCCTCAACCAATGGAACATTAATGGATAAGCTCTTCATCATGTCAATAAACTTCTTGTATTAGTTCTCGCTATTTTTTTTGGCGAGCCTTTGAGGGTATGGAGGAGGAGGCCTTGGCATTGGTGCCTTGGTCTTTGGCACTACCGGTTTCGGTATGTCAATCACGTGTTCCCTAGACGGGTTCACTTCTTCTTAAGTCTCCTCCACATTTTCAGCAATATCAATTCTCACTTCTTCATTTGCTTGAACCACATTGCTTGGAATTTCATATTCTTGAATCACTACATCTTCATCAACAATTCTTCTTTGGTTTGTGGTTGTTGCCTCCCCTTCTTTTCCACTCCCTGTGGTTACAGCCATGGCATGTCCCGTGTTGTTCCCACCCTTCAATTTCACCACCGTGTCACTAGGTAGTGCCCCCTTAGAACGAGTGTTTAAAGTTTGCGAGATTTGCCTTAATTGAACCTCCAAATTACGGATTGAAGTATTGTGAGAGGCTATTTGAGCATCGGAGTCGGCATTTTTCTCCATCATTTGTTTGAACATACTTTCAATCCGTCCCATCTCATTATTGGAAGATCTAGAACCATGAGACGGATAAGGAGGCATATTGCTTGGTTGTTGATACCATCGGGGGGCTTTGAAAGCCCGGCCCCTGATTCCCTTAGTTATTGTTCCAACCCCCTTGGTTGTTGCCTCCCCAATATCCTTGATTTTTTCCACCCCAATTGCCTTGGTTGCCTTGATTATTGTTATTGTTCCAATTACCTTGATTGTTGTTACCACCACTCCAATTGCCTTGGTGGTTTTGATTGTTCCAATTTCCTTGATTTCTTTGAGATCACCATTGTTGTTGATTCGAGCCTTGAGAGTTGTTTCTTTGTCTTTGGTAGTTGTTCACATATTGCACTTTTTCCTCTTGCTCTTTGTATGATTCGTCTTGGTCAAACCCACTATCATCTTGCACAAATTATTCCACACGATTTTTCAGTTGTTGACTATTTTGCCTTCGCTTGTTCACCATCATGTTGACACCTTCCATTGCATTTACTTGCTTAGGACCTTGAACTTGTTGAAGTTGAGCTTTGGATAATTGATTCATTGTTGTGGTCAACTCGGCAATTGCTTGCCCATGATCATGCAATTCTTTGTGTAGGTGCATTACATTTGGATCACCTTGAGGAACATTAGCTCTACTTTTCCATGCCGACGAAGTATCCTCCATTTCATCTAAAAACTCACAAGTTTTGGCATATGATGTTGTCATGAAATTTCCACCGGCAAGTTGGTTGACCATGCATTGATTAGTAGTATTGATCCCCCTGTAGAAGGTTTGTTGAATCATAGCCTCAGTCATGTCATTATTCCGGCACTCTTTCACCATAGTATGGTACCATTCTCAAATCTCGTGCAAAGGCTCATTGGGTTCTTGCTTGAATGCTAGAATCTTGTCTCGAAGAGTAGCCATAAGCCTGGGAGAAAATAACTTGGCAATGATATTTTCCGCCAATTCATCCCATGTATAGATAGAATGGTTTGGCAATCTTTCTAACCAATCCAAGGCTTTCCCCCGTAGAGAAAAGGGAAATAGCTTCAACCTTAGAGCATCCTCGGAGACGTTGGTCTGTTTACTCCCCCAGCAGGTGTCCACAAACCCTTCAAGTGGTTGTATGCATTTTGACTCGGAGCCCCGGTAAAGAATCCCCGTTGCTCTAGCAAAGTGAGCATAATATTGGTGATTTGGAAGTTGCCAGCCCTAATGCGGGGTGGTACTATGGCACTTGTGCATCCTTCGTTTGGCAACACCCAGTGTGGAACCACTCTTGGTGGAGGTGGGGGAGGGACGGGAATATTGTCATGAGGCGGTCGGCCTCGCCTATTTGCTTGAGGTTCAAGAGGAACCGCATCACCTTGGTCATCGTCTACTTCCTCCCCCAAAGGCAAGTTTCCGAGAGGATCATTGTTGAGAGCCATTTTTGTACCTACAATCGATTCACAAAAAGGTTAGTAACTTGGAAGGAAAAGAAGACAAATCACACACAAAATACAATATATCACTAAATCCGTTTTTATCTCCCCGGCCTTGATCCGCACCCGCACGAATTGTACCGCAAAAACGGAATCGCAGGTGTGCCAATTGCACCGCAGGTGAGGAAATCGCTGAAGATAGTAATGTTTTAAATCGGGGTTTGAGCACTTTTGCTCAATTCTTACACTTCTTGGGGGCGATTTTGGAGATGGTTAGAGAGGGGATTTCCATCAACTAGTTGAGGTAAGTAATTCCTATCAAATGTGAGTTAAATATATAGTTTGTGGGTAGATTAGAACATGTAAATTAGTGACAATTACAGGTTTAGGTGAAAACCTAGGTTTTTGATAAAAATGAGATTTAACAACAAAATTTATTATGGAATTTAGTAACAATCATATATTTGAGTTCATGAGTTTATGGGTAACAACTTTCTTCAACAATATTCAGAATTCGAGCATGTGGGCCCGGGGGTGAATTTTAGGAATCTTGCAATTTGGATTGGGTAATCACTTTAACAGTGGGATATGAACTTTTGAGCATAGATTGATCGATTTATATAATGTTTGGCTAGTTCCGAGTCATTTGGCATCAAATTTGGAGGTTTGAGTGCATTTTTGAATTGGGAAGTAAGCTTCGAGACGAGGTAAGTCTTTTTTTTTAACCTTGTAAGAGGGAACTTACCCCATGGGTGAACTTAATTAATATATGTTATTATTTACGGGGGCTACGTACGCACGAAGTGACGAGAGTTCGTACGTAGCTTCTATTCATGTTTATGTCTGGGCAGTGTTAGGTTTACACCATACTTGTGGACACCGTTATTTGGTTATATTTGTTAACTGTATCAAATGGAACTGAGTTGAGAATTTATTTTAAGGATTTAAAAGTTTCAAGTCGAATTGTCTTTATTTTGAAAAGAATCAAGAAAGGGTTATGATTTATTGATAAATTTATATTTAATCGCGTCACATGTATGATTCACGAGCGGGGTAACAGATGCATCTATTGTTCGCACCGTTCGACCCTCGGCAGTGCATAGTTTACATTTATGTTGGATCGAGCCGAACGTCCTCGGTAGTATTCATGTGTGATAATAGAACTGGAAGTCCCTTTCATATTTGGTACAAAGTCAATGTTTTGTGTGATCATATGTTTTAAAGGAAGGAAGTGGTTTAAGCTCTTAAATATGGTGAAGACTTGTCCAGTTATTTCTTGTTCTAAGTCTCATTGTTGTATATTATGCTTAATTAGAATTTAATATTATCATGTTATTGGCTCTAGTAAGTGTCAGGGTCGACCCCTCGTCACTACTTCTTCGAGGTAATACTAGATACTTACTGGGTACATATTATTTATGTACTCACGCTACACTTTTGTACTTAAATGTATAGGATCTGAGGCAGGTGCATCTGGTTACCAGTCTGGAGCACATATTTGATCCCCATCTCGAGACTTCACGGTGAGCTGCCTTCCGAGCTGTTCTGCAGCAGCTGGTGTCTCTCTTATGCTTTGTTTTTCTGTCTATTTCCTTTCAGACAGTAGGCTAATACTCTTTTGTACATTCTACTAGATTACCCACATACTTATGACACTAGGTCTTGGCACACACACTAGTATACTTATGATTTTGGATTTGTTACATGATTACGATTTGCACTTGTCTGTTTCCTTTTAATTATGTCACGTTTGCGAATTTCTAAATCTTTTTTTTACAAATGAGGAAATGTTATCCACTTAGTAATTCATTTAAACGAGAAACCATTAGTTTGATCAGTGTTGGTTTGCCCAACAATGGTGTTGGATGGTCCTCCTATAACCATAGAGTGTAATACAACTTGTGTCCAGAAATTACTTTACCCGAGTCATCCTCGATCTCGACCTCTACAAGTCATAACTGATTCACCAGTATACCCCGAACCGAAACTAATACGACACATAACCGTGTAATCAACTCGTCGATAGCAGACTCCCCCATTTAGCCTTAAGCTGCAATTATATAAAATTAGAACCAGCAAGGATTTCTCCTTCTCAATTACAAAGATCTTGCACCGTTAACCCGCCAGACTTCTCGAAGTCCTTTATTAAGCTTTGCATGAACATTCTAAATCGCCAACCACAATCACACATGCGACCTCCCACCGGGTAGCAAGTAATATTCCTCACAAAATCTTCTACAACATCACGCCACCGCTAGCTGCACACAGGAGATAACCCATATGTGGAATTCCTTACCGACATCTCCCAATGACACTGCACTGAGTGAAACAACCACAAAATCCGTAAATTCTCCTGAGTTCATGCTTGCCCACCATTTGTATAAGTCTGCACTTTCCCTATTGACATCAATTGTACGTTCAATAATACCTTCCGAACACAAGTCATATTGCACCTGACACGATAATTAGATCTTCACGCCTCTCTTCATTTCAAACACACTCCTTTCTGCCATTTTCAATCTTCCTTTGTACAGTAACCATCACTCCAAATAGAGTCTGCAGGCCAAATCACATACCAACACGATTCCAAACCATTTTACACTTTCTCAAGGCACACGACTACCCTAATAGTGAATTCATATGCTAATCTGCCACTCTTACTTCGGTTAAATCATCTCATTTAAGAAACTTCTCAACCTCTACTTCCCCTACTTGACCCGCTAGTACTTCAACCACCACTAAATGCTTCCCGTCATGTCTTCCCTCATACTTTGCTGCCCAATTGCTACATCAACTCAAAATGTGTCTCTGTCGTACCAGAACTAATAGAATGTTACCGACTCTAAGTCTCTTCGAAGATTATCTTTCTTGAGCCATCAACATCAAAATACCCATTCGCAACTACCATTACTACACAACCACTTACTCAAACTTATTGATAGACATGAGAATTTAATTTGCCCCAAAATTTAACAATGTGAAAGATCCTTCAAAACATTCACACTCGAGATGGTACGTCACATCAAAACCAAAATCAAGCACCCAATGACCTTCCTTTACATTTCAAGAAAACACTTCTCGTCATATTCACATCGTCTTAACACCTCCCGCAGTTACGTCATACTCACCACAAAGCCATTCCACCGCTCATTGAGCCACAAATTCCACTCGTAGGGACATTATCGGACATCTGAGTCCAAATGTATAGGTTACAACTGAAGCTACCGAGCCTAAGCTGCGGTCTAACCATGGCCTCAAGTCCTCCAGACTGGCTAGCCACCAAAAAACATAGAATACACATCTCAACCTTGTTCATAGAATCACAAGTCGGCGATGCACAACTTATATCGAGTGCTCATGTGCGCATACAAATGCGTGGAAGGAATTCAAAGAGTTATGTTTCAAGCTGAATCAACTTCGCACGATAGAATACAAGAAAGTGAAATTTTCCTAAGTACAGACATCTCCGTACCGATCCGTAAGACTCTACTAAACCCGCTCATGACTCGTGAGACCTATGTAACCTAAGCTCTGATACCAATCTGTCACGACCCAAAAACCTAACCTGTCGTGATGGCACCTATCGTGGAACTAGTCAGGCCAACTCATTTCAAAACAAACCGATATTTTTATTTCAAGGATAATTTCAAGGCTATACAGCGTAAAAACCTTTGTAAAGGAGTTCAAATCAAAATAAAAATGCAGAAAAGAAAAGCCCGACATCGGGGTGTCACTAGTCATGAGCATCTACTACAATCTGTCTACAAGACTAACTCAGCCTGGAAGATAACTAAATACAACTAAAGTAAGATAAGAGGGACAAGAGCAGGGCTGCGATCGCCAGGCAGCTACCTTACTATCTCCGAGAAAATCTGCAACTGGAATAGTCAACAACGGCTACCGTGTCCAGTTACACCTGGATCTGCACACATGGTGCAGGGAGTAACGTGAGTACGCCAACTCAGTAAGTAACAACAATAAATAAAAACTGAGCAGTAGTGACGAGCAATAAAGCATATAAAGTTCATATGATTAAATCTTAGTAAAATACCCCATGCATTAAAAATTAGGGTTTGAATCAAAACATCTCGTTTAAATCCAGTTCCAGTAAAATCATTTAAAGATATTTTTCAGCAGGTTTTCAAACAGAGGCTCAATGAAAAGATGAGGAAAAATGATGAAATCATAAATAGCCCCTCGGGCAAAACATCACTCATATACAGCCCCTCGGGCAAACCTCACAGTCACGCATGCCTCTCGGGCATACCTCACAATCACTCATGCCACTCAGGCATACCTCACAATCACTCTTGCCTCCCAGTCACTCATCACTCGGCACTCGCACTCAGTAGGTACCTGCGCTCACTGGGGGTGTGTACAGACTCCGGAGGGGCTCCTTTAGCCCAAGCGCTATATTAAGCCAAATCATGGCATAAATCACTCAGGCCCTCGGCCTATATCAAACATGCTGCGGCGTGCAGTCCGATCCCATATATATGCTCACAAATTAGGCCCTCGGCCTCACTCGGTCATAAACCTCTCAAGCCACTCGGGCATTTCAGTAAAAATAGGGTACTCAGCCAAAAACAACATTTATATGCATCAAAATAGAGTAATAAAATTGAGTTATGCTATAAATAAGTACAGCCATGGCTTAGTATAGATTTTTAATAGAAAACAGTGAGAGGATAGTAAGAAAAGGCCCCTAAGGGTCCACATAGCACTGACACAAGGCCTAAAACATGGCATTCAGCCCAATTTACAGAAACTCTTTCTAAAACATATAAGTATCATATAGTTTCAACAAAATATGCAACTTTACAGTTGCTACGGGACGGACCAAGAAACAATCCCCAATAGTGCACGCCCACATGCCCGTCACTTAGCATGTGTGTCACCTAAAAATAGTAGGATGATATGAAATCTGGGGTTTCATACCCTCAGGACTAGATTTACGATCGTTACTTACCTAAAATCGATCAAATCTCTACCCCGCATTGCTCTTGCCTCTCGACTCGGCCTTCAAATGCTCCAAATATATTCACAATCAGTACAATACTATCAATATACGCTAATGGAATGAATTCCACAAGAAAAAATATCAAATTAGACCAAAATCCCAAAATTGGCTCAAACCCGGCCCCCGGGCCCACGTCTTGGAATCGGGTAAAATTTACAAATTATGAACACCCATTCACTCACGAGTCCAACCATACTAGTTTCACTCAAATCCAACTTTGTATCGACATTCAAATCCCATAAATTCATTTTATAAAGTTTCTACAATGTTCTCCCAAATTTCCACGTCAAAGTACTAACCAAATTCAAGTTAGAATCACTTACCCCGATGAATTTCTTCACAAAAAAACCCACAAAAAATCCCCACAAACTGAGCTCCCTAGGTCCAAGATGTGAAATAATGCCCTAAACCCCGTTTACAAAGTGCACATATGGCCTTCCACTTCGCGGTGCGCGAAATTTTGAACGCGGACGCGCTTTTGGTGGCTGCACTGCTAGGCTTTCGTATTTTGGCCATAATTTTCTGTACAGATGTTCAACTGATGAATTCATTACCTTTCTGGAAACTAGCTACGAAGGGCTACAACTTTTGTTTTTGAATCATCTCAAAATGCCTTGTAGATCAAAAGATATAGGATTCCGAAATCGGACCAGCTGATCTACAAAACTTCCAAGTGCAGCCGCGAAATTCTGTCGCAGTCCGCGAAATTCCAAGCGCGGCCTCAAAATTCTGCTGCGGTCCGCGAAATTTAAAGCACTAGAACCATATATGAGTTCCGAAAATGCCCGGACTCGCTCAAAATTCATTCCGAAACACATCCGAGGACCACAGGACCTCAACCAAACATACCAACCAATCCTAAAACACCATACGAACTTAGTCGAACCTTCGAATCACTCAAAACAACATCAAAACACCAAATTACCCTCGGATTCAAGCCTAAGAACTTCTAAACTTACAAATTCCACAACCGATGCCAAAACTTATCAAGTCACGTCCGAATGACCTCAAATTTTGCACAGACATCACAAATAATACTACAAACCTACTCCAACTTCCGGAATTCCATTCCGACCCCGATATCAAATTTTCCACTGCCGACATAAATTGCCGAATTTCTAACTTTTGCCAATTCAAGCCTAATACCATTATGGACCTCCAAATCACATTCCGGAAACGCTCCTAAGTCAAAAATCACCTAAAGAAGCTAATGGAACCATCAAAATTCCAATCCGAGGTCAAATGCTAAAAAGTCAAACTTGGTCAACTCTCCCAATTTAAAGCTTCAACAATGAAATACTTTCTTCCATTTCGATTCCGAAATACCTGCAAACCAAAACCGACGATTCGCACATGTCAAAGTACATCATACAAAGCTACTCATGCCATCAAACAACCGAGTGAAGTGCAAATGTTCAAAATGACCGGTCGGGTCGTTACATTACCTAAGCTCCCCAACTTTATTTTTGTCAAAAATGGTAGAAAACCCCCGTTTATAGGGCCTGAGCTATTTCGGGCCCCACATGTAGCATGGGGCGCTTCCTGTGGCGCTAGTTATAGTACCTTAAAACATCCCAGTGCTAGGGCTATTGTCCTACGCTACCGTGGCGCTGAAGGTGACGGAAAATTATTCCTGACACGGAAATTGGCATAACGTTCTCATACGATGTTTGAATTTGACGATTCTTTTTGCTATGGCTCCAAATGTTCAATACGGATATAATGCTTCAATAAAAATTGAATTTGGAGCTCATTTGCTTAATGTGATATGACATATTCTTGAAGAATCGATGTCGAAATATCCTAGGTTCGATGCCGAAACATAGCAAATCAATTCTAATTGACCTCAAATTTTACACACAAGTCATAATACATCATATGAAGCTATTCAAAATTTCAAATAGTATAAAGGAGAGTAATAACTCAAGTCGAAAAGTTGGGTCATTGCATAGATGGCTCCATATGAGGCATTATACGGATGGTGATGTCGTTCGCTAGTTGGATGGTTTGAACCGGGAGAGGCTCGGTTGTTGGGTAATAATTTGGTACAGGATGCCTTGGGTAAGGTCAAAATTATTCAGGACCGAATTCGCACAGCTCAGTCTAGGCAAAAGAGTTATGCCGACCGTAAAGTTCGTGACATTGCATTCATGGTTGGAGAGAGAGTATTGCTTCGGGTTTCACCTATGAAGGGTGTAATGAGACTCGGAAAGAAGGAAAAGTTGAGCCCTAGGTATATTTGACCCTTTGAAATTCTTGAAAGGATGGGTGAAGTAGCCTACAGACTTGCACTACCACCTAGATTATCAGTAGTTCATCTGATGTTCCATGTGTTTATGCTTCGAAAATATTGTGGTGATTTGTCTGATGTATTAGATTTCAGCTCAGTCCAATTGGACAAAGATTTGACTTATGAAGAGGAGACAGTAGCTATTCTAGGCCGGCAGGTCCGACAGCTGAGGTCTAAAAGTTATCCATCAGTTCGAGTGCAATAGAGAGGTCAATCAATTGAGACAGCTACCTGGGAGTCCAAGTCGGACATTCGGAGTAAATATCCACACCTTTTTACAAGCTCAGGTACTTTTCTAATTCCGTTCGAGGACGAACGTTTGTGAGGTGGAGAATATGATGACCTAAAAGGTCATCTTTAAATTTAATAATAAATTCTATGTTCTAAGACCTAAGAAAGTACTATTAATCATTCCACGACTTGCATGCGTAGTCTGTATAATTTTCCGAAAAGGTTTTATGTGAAAAATGGATGTAAATGTGAAATAGATCTTTAAAACTCAATTAAGTTGACTTTGGTCAATATTTTTAGCAAACGGATCCAAATTAGTATTTTGACAGTTCTGGTAGGTCCGTATCGTGATTTAGGACTTGGGCGTATGCCCGAAATTTAATTTGGAGGTCCCTAACTCAAGTTATGGCAATTTAACGAAAATTAGAAATTTAAAGGCTAAAGATTTCCAAAGTTTGACCACAAATTTGACTTTTTGATATCGGGGTCGGAATCCGATTTCGGAAATTGAAATAGCTATGTTATGTCATTTATTACTTGTGTGCCAAATTTGAAGTCATTCCGGATTCGTTTAATATGTCTTGGCACGAGTTTTGCAAAGTGAAAAGTTTGAAAAAACAAAAGTTCGAATCGAAGTGTGAAGCGCAATTTCGATGTTGTTTGACGTGATTTGAATCCCCGAGTAAGTCCGCATTATGTTACGGGACTTGTTGGAATATTCGGACGAGGTCCCGAGTGGCTCGGATGAGTTTCGAACGAGCCGCAGAATAATTGGAACCTGTTGCCCAGTGCTAGTTCTAGTGTATCGAACCTGCGACATTTTGTGTCGCTTCTGCGACATTAGATAGCTCTGCCGAGCTCCGCTTCTGCGGAAAAATGAGCTCAGGTGCGCAGCCGCATCCGCAATGGACGAGCCGCTTCTGCGGTCACTAGGGCGCTTCTGCGATGTCGCATGTGCGACATCTTTGGGCGCAGATGCGAGCACTGAACAAGCTGGCATGTTCCGCAAATGCAAAGCCACAAGGGCTAAAATATAGTCCGCAAGTGCAAAAATGCTGGACATAATACATAAAATTGGGTTTTAGCCATTTTTACTCATTTTTGAGTTTTGAGTCTCGGATTTAAGCGATTTCAAAGGGATTTTTCACGACTTTGAAGTGGGTAAGTGTTCTATTACAAAAGTGATTATATTTAATGAATCCATGTCTATATTCATCACTTATTTCATATTTAGATGCAAGAAATTGGAAGTTTGTAAAACTTTCCAAAAATAAAAATATTACGATTTGAAGGTCCATTTGACATCAGAATTTGGTAATTTTTGTATGGTTGGATTCGTCTCAGAACGGGTGTTCAGGTTTCATAATTCTTTCAAATATTCCATATGTGGGCCCCACTATTTATTTTTGAGATGAATTTTGGATTTTAATCCGGAAAATTAGTAATTTATATGGAATTAATTTTTACAATTTATATTGAGTATATTGAATTGTTTATGACTAGATTTGATGATTTTGGACACGAATTTGGGAGGCAAAGGTGTATTGGATTTTTGAATTTGGTTGCAAAGCAAGGTAAGTGTCGTGGTTAACCTTGACTTGAGGGAGTAAGACTTATTTGTCTCTTTTTCACATGATTTAACGTACGGGTACAACGTATATGTGAGGTGACAAGTATTCATGCATTGTGGTTGAGTCAAAGCATGTGGGTGGAATTTGTTTATTGTGAATAATTGTCTATTTAATTAAGACATCCTTCTTAAGTTTAATATTGATTATTTTATCATTACTCGTTAAATTATTATTCATTTAATTATTGTTGATATATGGGAAGGTGAAGTCGTATTCTGGTATTGAATTGATTGATAAGTCTATATCCCCGTATTTAAATACTCTTCCGAATTAATATAAATATTTTCATAGTAAGGAAGAGTGTAAAAGCACAAAGGATGTTGCCGTGCCATTTGTGAGTATAAAAGCACGAAGGGTGTTGCCGGGCCAAATGAGAGTAAAAGCACGAAGGGTGATGCCGTGTCAAAGAGAGTAAAAGCACGAAGGGTAGTACCGTGCCATTATTATATTATCATTTGCTCATTTTATTGTTGATAAATTAATTGACTGCTAAGTGATACATCTCCTGCTGAAATTATTATATCATCCCTCTTCGCATGTTTCCTCCTAATTTATAAATCGTTATTTATTATATTATTGTTACTTTGTATTTGTATATACTTGTACAGGTTGTTTATGTACATGTCTTGTCATAGCCTCATTACTACTTCGCCGAAGTTAGGCTCAGCACTTACCAGTACATGAGGTCGGTTATACTAATAATACACTCTGCATTTCTTGTGCTGATTTTGGAGTTTGTCCCACCGGCATACCATAGACTTTCTCATATTCAACTACCCAGAGGAGACTTGAGGTATAACTGCACAGCGTCCGCAGTTCTGAAGTCCCCTTCAATCATATCTTAGTTGTGTCTTATCTTTCAAACAACTTGAATTTTATTCAGATTTAAGTATTGTCCTAGTAGCTCGTGCTAGATTCGGGGATGTATTTTGATAATTCGGTATTTTTGGTCTTCCGTACTTTATCTTGGTAATTTATTTCTATGTAATAAAATTTGCTTAAAAAAATAGTTAAGATTATTTTACCGTTGGCTTGCCTAGCAAGTGAAATGTTAGGCGCCATCACAATCTTGAACGTGAGAAATTTGGGGTCGTGACAATTTCCTTTCAGACAGTAAGCTAGTACTCTTTTGTATATTCTACTAGATTGCCCACATACTTGTGATACCAGGTCTTGGCACACACACTAGTATACTTATGATTTAGGATTTGTTACATGATTATGATTTGTACTTATCTGTTTCCTTTTAATTATGTCACGTTTGCGAATTTCTAAATTTGTTTTTTACAAATGAGGAAATGTTATCCACTTAGTAATTTGTTTAAACGAGAAACCATTAGTTTAATCAGTGTTGGCTTGCCGAACAATGGTGTTGGGCTGCCGAACAATGGTGTTGGGCGCCATCACGGCCTATGATGGAATTGGGTCGTGACAATTTGCATACTAGAAGGTGATAAAAATTCAAATATAGTAAAAAATTAGGCGTTCACAATTACTATTAGTGAGGTTATAAAACCAACAGAGGAGCACTTACTCACCAACATAAACCTATTACTATTTGAGTTAAATAGTAAGATTTTATTTGATTATTTCTTTCGTAAATATATTTTAAATATCTTGAATTGTTAATATTGTGATTTATAGTAATATTCTTAACATAGTTTCTAAATACTATGAATTTTTATTTTCCAATATTTGAAAATTCTATGTTCGAATTCACATCGAAAAGGGAGTAATAAAGGAATATAAGGAAAGACGTCTTTCCTAGTCACGTGGTACTCTCCGCGATCACGACACCTAGTGTCACGACCCAATTTCACTTATAGGTCGTGATGGCGCCCAACACTACAGCTAGGTAAGCCAACAAATAAATTAAACATATATCAATTATTTTCACAATAATTTCCTAAGAAATTTTATTATTTTACTAGCAATATTAAAAAATTAGAAAAGATACCGATTAACTTAAATCCAAGAAAAATAATACAATTTCAAATTCTACTAATGTGTGTGCCAAGACTTGATATCACAAGTGTATGCGCATCTAGTAGATTATACAAAACCTCTAATATTGTCTGAAATAAAAATAGACAAAATAAAAAAAATAATACAAGGAGAGACACCGGTTGTTGTAGAACGGCTCAGAAAGGCAGCTAACCACTATGCCCCTGGATAACGTGGGTGTAAGACGATACGTCTCCCACTAGTACTTGCCTCAGGTCCTGCACAAAAAGTGTAGCAAATGTAGTATGAGTACGTAAATCAAGCCTAATCTCGAAGTGATAGAGACGAGATGGCCGACTTTGATACTCATTACGGGTCAATACTAATAATTGAAATAAAACTAGAATATCTAAATCATCATGATTCACAGAATTTACAATAATTTATTTAACCAGCAGAAATAATTAAATTCCTTCAAATGCAACAATTCTCAATATATTAATTAAATTCCATCAATTCCAAAAAAAAATTAATTTATCAATTAGTCTCATTTACAGGAATAACAATAATTCCTTAACAAGCAGGAACAATAATTCTTTAAATTTCAAAGATTTTTAATTTATCAATTAGCTTCGCAAGCTGCAATAAACTATCAAAGTATTGTGTAATTATTATTATTAAGTACGATTTCTGCCGAGGTCGTACGACCCGATCCAGAGTGTCGTGTACACTGCCGAGGGACGTGCGACACGATCCATAGATGCATCTATCATGCCGAGGCGTTTGGCCCGCTCCACAAGAAAGGAGGACATTTTCTTATGTACCTCCGGAAGGAGAGTATATTTATTATAAGATAAATTCGGGAGGAAGAACGATTTCTCTTAACAATTAATTAATTTAAACAGAAAATCAAGTATATGAGATTTTCATCCTTTAATATTTTTATCTAACAATTTACAATATATATATATATATATATATATATATATATATATATATATATATATATATATATATATATATATATATATCAAACAATATTAATTAAACAAAGAATACAATTTACACAAGTAATTCATGTTTTGAGTCCTAAACTATCCGGACTTTAGCACTTATAGTAGCTACGCACGGACTCTCGTCACCTCGTGCATACGTAACCCCCACAATTAGCAACAATTATTACTTTAATTACCTATGAGGTAATTTCCCCCTCACAATAATAGACAAGAGACTTACCTCAATTTGCTCAAATTTAATCCTTTAGAAGTCATTTTCCACGATTATCTAACTCTGACTAGCTCGAATCTAGCAAAAAATAATTCGATACAATCACTAAAATTTATAGGAATCAATTCTATAAGAAAATACTACATTTTTCAATGAAAATCCGAAATTAATTCAAAAATTGTCTGTGGGACCCACCTCTCGGAATCCGGCGAAAGTTACGAAATATGAACGACCATCAACCACGAGTCTACCCATACAAAAATCACTAAATTTCGATAACAATTCAACACTCAAATCCTCAAATCTATCCAAGAGGGTTTTCAAACTTTTCCAACTCAATTCACCAATTAAATGATAAAAACAGTGATGGATTCGGGTAATTTAACCAATATTGAGTTAAGAACACTTACCCCGTTGTTTTCTTAGAAAATCTCCCAAAAATTATCCAAATCCGAGCTCCAAATCATTAAAAATGAAAAATGAGACGAATCTCATTTTCATAACTTAAACTCTCTACCCAGTGACTCCTTCTACGCAATCGCGAACTTCCTCACGCGATCGCGTAGCACAAATTTTTACTGCCCAGAAAATAACCCTACGCGATCGCGAAAAGTCCCATGCGATCGCGAAGCATTGACTCCGCAAACCTACGCTAAGCATCAAGCGCGTAACCCAGCTCCTCCCTCCGTTCCTCTTCGCGAACGCGGACTTGCTCACGCGATCGCATAGAACAAATTTCCAACTACCCAATTAAGCCTACGCGATCCCAACCCAATTCACGCGATCGGGTATAAGGAAATCAGAAGAAAATTCCAGCAGCTATCAGCAATCTCCCAAAAGCCAAAAATGATCCGTTAGCCGTCTGAAACTCACCCGAGCCCCGCGGGACCTCAACCAATTATTCCAACAAGTCCTAAAATATTATACGAACTTAGTCGGAACCTCAAATCACATCAAACAATGCTAAAACCACGAATCATCTTCCAATTCAAGTTTAATGAAACTTAAAATTTCCATCTTCTACATTTGGTACTGAAACCTATCAAATCAAGTCCGCTTGACCTCAAATTTTGCACACAAGTCATAAATGACATAACAGAGCTATGTAAATTTTCGGAACTGGATTCCGACCCCGATATCAAAAAGTCAACTCCCCGGTCAAACTTCCAAACTTAAATTCTTATTTTAGCCATTTCAAGCTTAATTTAACAACGGACTTCCAAATAAAATTTCGAACACGCTCTTAAGTCCAAAACCACCATACAGATCTATTGGAACCGCCAAATCCCGATTCCGGGGTCGTTTTCTAAAAATGTTGACTGAAGTCAAACTTAGCATTTTTAAGGCCATCTTAAGGAACCAAATATTCTCATTTCAACCCAAACACTTCCAAATCCCGAACCAATCATCTCCGCAAGTCATAAATCAATAAAAGCACGTATGCAAAGTTTTATTTAGGGGAACGAAATTTTAAAAGTTAAAATGACATGTTGGATCATTACATTTAGGCGGGTTGAACTTTTTACTATCGCGTCAGGTTCCTCGGGATCAAGGAACTGGCCTAACAAGCCTATTCCGGGATATCGGCCCCTTCTATCGCGAGCGCGATCCGTTAATCTGCTATCACGGTCACTCCCAAGGCATCACGATTGGAATAGACTTGTTCAGATGTACCGACAATGCAGATTTGTTCAAAAGTTACGAAACCTCTCGAAACTCAACCAAAACTATACCCAGCAAATCACAAATAATAAAAACAACCTATATGAGCTTTCAAAATATGAATCGAAATTCGAGAATTCAAATTGATGGGCGGGTCGTTATATACTCCTAGTAATTTATAGAATCTCTAATTATTTATCAACTTTAATAGCTGGGAAAAAGAGATTTATTCATATCACAAAAATATTAAACTCAAATAAATTGTGGGCACAAATAATTGAAATAGAAGATTAAGAGGAGGAAGAACCCATATGTATTTCAGATCCTTGTTTGAATAATATGGAAAAAAGTATTATGAATCTGTTGACATATAATTAATTAACAAATAATATTTTTTTATTTAATGTCATTAGTGTATAAACTTGTAATGGTTGTATTCTTAGTCAAGTTCCTCTTGAATTCTTAGTCAGCCGAGATCTCCCGGAAATAATCTCTTACCCCTCCGGATAGGAGTAAGGTATGCGTACATTCTATCCTCCCCAAACTCCGCTAGTAAATTTATTACTGGATTGTTGTTGTTGTATAATCATGCTTCATTACAACCCACAACAATCAACCATAACACATTTGTATTTGAGCCCTTCACACATTGTAGGCTTGATCATTACTGCGCCTTTATAACTAGTAACAATGATTCATACATAAATGGAAAGTTCACTTTTGGTCTTTATAGGGGAGTAAATGTCTCTCATAATAGTTATTGCCGTGAGAAAGTTTGAGTAACAAATAGCTCAGCACTAACAAAAAGAACTAAAGCGATTTTATTCCCTGCATCTGACCAAGAATTTAGTACTTGTTGTGTTTTATGGCACTATATTGTAACGACCCGACTTGTCGTTTTAAGAATTAATGCCCCGTTCAGTGACTTAAGGTCTCGAGAAGTTTCGTAATATGTATTATGACTCGTGGATGTGGTAGAGTTTGATTTTCGGAAGATTCGGCATTTAATTAAAAGAACAATTCTTATTTAGAAGCATAAATGGAAAGAGTTGACCAGAATATTTGACTTTTGAGAAAACGACCCCGGAATAGAATTTCGAGGATGGCAATAGCTTTGTATGATAATTTCGGACTTAGACATATGTTCGGATTTGGACTTGGAAGTCCGTAGGACAATTCGACACATTTTTGCGAAAGTTGGAAAATATAAGATTTTGGAAACGTCCGACCGAAGGGTGAATTTCTGATAACGAGGTCGGATTTTGATTCCGGAAATGGGAATAGCTCCATTAAATCAATTATGACTTGTGTACAAAATTTAAAGTCATCCCGGATTGATTTGATACGTTTCAACGTAAAATATAGAAGTTGGAAGATTTAAAAATCTATAATTTGATTCAGTGCATGATTCGTAATTTCGGTATTGTTTGATGTAATTTGAAACCCCGAGTAGGTCCGAGTTATGTTACGAGATTTATTGGTAAATTTTGACGAGGTCCCGGGTAGGTCGGATGAGTTTCGGACGAGATTCGGATCGAATTTGGACTTGTTGAAAATGCTGGGATTTTTTGCTGTTTCTGGGCAAAAGCTGTTGGCATCGCACCTGCAGAATTTTGGGCGCAGGTGCGACCACGCAGAAGTGAGGGAGCCATCGCATAAGCGAAGACGGAAGGGCATGGCAGTAGTCGCAGGTGCGAAGAAATTCCCGCACCTGCAGAACCGCATAAGCGTGAAAGGAAGGCGCATGAGCGGCTATTTGCGCAGATGCGCATGTTGCATCGCACCTGCGAATGCGTAGAAGCGGAAATGGTTCTGTAGGTGCTAGCTTGTGGCTGGGCAGTGTTCTTCGCAGAAGCGAGTCTTTGCTCGCCAAAGCGAGCACGCAGGTGCGAAAAATCAGTCTGCGGGTGCGAAACTGGGCAGAAACATAAGGATGGAACTTGGCCATTTTTGGCATTTCGTTTTGGAATTTTTGGAGCTCGGATTTGGGCGATTCTGGAGGAATTCTTCACAAGCTTGGTTGGGATAAGTGTTCTATATTCTAAAGTATTTATATTTCATGAATCCATGATTATATTCATCATTTAATTCGGATTTAAATGGAGGAAATCAAGATTTTTGTAAAATCTTCCAAAAAGGAAAATTTAAGATTTGGCGGTCGAGTTGTTATTGGAATTCGATAAAATTGGTATGATTGAACTCGTATAGAAATGGGTGTTCGGATTTCATGAAAATTATGTCGGGTTCCGAGGGGCGAGCCCCGCGTTGACTTTTGTTGACTCTTTGAAATAAATTTTTAAGTCGACGTATTATTATCCAGAATTGTTTCCGATGAATTTTAACGAAGTTATACAATTAATTTGGATAGATTTGAGCTGTCTGGAGGTCAATTCAAGCAAGAAGGTGATTTTAGAATATCGGCATAACTTCAAAAAGGTAAGTTATTGAGTCTTATGTGAAAATTATGTAATTTAAAATCATGTACGCGAGGTGACGAGTAAGTACTTGATTTATATGTGCAAATTATGTCGGTTGAAATTCGTAGACGCCCTTAAGTAGTAAGTTGAAAAAACTTTGTAACTTATTAAGTCCCTTATTTGCCATGCCTCATTCTTTGTTTGCCGAGCTTGTTTTTATATGATAATTTGGTGTGATTTTCATTTGACTTTTATGTGATTCTGTGTTTGTTTGAGTTGCCATTTTTATGGAACACACTTTCATTATTGATTATACCTACAAATAATTAAAATGAAAAATTTAGTTAATAAGATGAATTACTCCTCAGTTTAAGTTGTTGAAAATTTGGTATTGAATTATAAAGGTCGTGAATCATATTGAGGTAAAGTGGCAAATTGTGAAATATTATTCGGTTGAGTTGTTCACTCCCGAATATTTTGTTAAGATGTTGTACACATTATGATCGAGTTGTGGCTCCTTATTGTGGAAAAATAATGTGTTGTTGATTTCTATGGCAAGTTATAATATTTGAGCACTTGATGTGCAATTTGTGATATGTTGTAATATTTGGGCATTTGAGGTGCAAGTTGAATTATGCTGTGTTAATTGGGCACTTGAGGTACGATTTGTGAAATATTGTGATATTGATACGCATGCGGTGAGATAAGGGTGGCTTGAAACGCGTGGCTAATAGGGGAACTACTAGAAGTCATGCAGTAATATAAGGTCAGGGTGTTGAAACGCATGCGGTGAGATAAGGGTGACTTGAAACGCGTGGCTAGTACGGGAACTACTAGAAGTCATGCGGTGTGATAATAGTGGCTAAAATGCGGGATGCTATTTCGGAAAAAATGATTTTTTTAAAATTAAATGTGAAGGTTCCCGCGGTGATATAAGAAAAATGAGATATTATGAATTTAATTATGATTTGGGACTACAAGGCGGTACATCGGGAGTGCCCTGTTAATATTTCTTTATTTATGTTCTTGTCTTGGGTGATTTTGTTTTACTTAATATGTAAATTCTTATCTTCTTCCGTGATGTACTGGTTGACTTTATTGTTATGTGTTTTGTGCTCCTAGTTGTCACGATGCAAATTAACCCTCTGTAAGGTATCGTGATGGCACCTAGTCTTTACGACTAGGTAAGCCTAATATTATGAAAAATGTAAAGAAAACACAACATCTTAAAAATAAACAGCATATTGTGAATAACCAAAAGTAGTACCACTCGACATATACAAAATAATTTCCCAAGACCCGGAGATACAAAAGTCTGAAGATAATAAAGAAAGTCTCTAGGCGAGGGAGTAGAAGGGGACTCCGAAGATCTGCGGACGCAAGCAGAAGTACCTTGAAGTCTCCTAAAATCAACAGCACGCACTAACCCCAATGCTGATAACTCGTATCTGGATCTGCATACGAAAAACATGTGCAGGAAAGGGCATGAATACACCACAATGGTACCTAATAAGTGCCAAGCCTAACCTCGGTCGAGTAGTGATGAGGTCAGGTCAAGGCCCTACCAGAGTGAATATAATAAATTAAATAGTAAAAGATATAAGTAAAATTTACGGTAACACAGTTAAAGAAATTCTCAAAATTTTAACAGTTAAGGGAGACCTCGGCTCAAAACAAAGTAAACACAGTGGGGAATCTCCCAGGATACCGTCTCATAGTTCCGAATGAATATGTAGTACAGGGGGATCTCCCGGAATACGTCTGTAGTCCCAAAGTAAATATGCAGTGCTGGAGGATCTCCCGGAATGCGTCCGTACTCCCAAAGTAAATATGCAGTGCTGGGGAATCTCCCGGAATACGTCCGTAGTCCCAATTAAAATATGCAATGCAAGATAAAATGACAGGTATGGCCTCGAATTATAAAATTTACACTAATCATAGATAAGGAAAATAGGGATTTAACTAAGCATGGCGCACAGAAGGTCAAATAGGTAGTTAAAACACGTAAGCATGTCTTTCTAGTCTAAACTAAACAATTAAACATATTAGTGCGATTTAATAAGAGAAACAATTTATGATTTAAAAAGGATAAACAGGATTTTTGCAATAACAGCCCGTGTACGTACTCGTCACCTCACGTACACGGCGCCCACACACCAAATAATATCAAGATATCCTAAGGGAAAAGTCCCCAACACAAGGTTAGCCAAGCCACTTACCTCGAATCAAGCTCAGTCAATCGGTCACAATGCCTTTCCCACGAATATTCGTCTCCGAATGGCCCAAATCTAGCCAAAGCAATTACATATTATAAATACAACCATAATAGACTCATCTAATTAATGAAATCAACATTTTAACAAAAATTCTGAAATTAACTAAAAAATCTCCTGTGGGGCCCACATCTCGGAATCGAGTAAAAGTCACAAAATAAGAACACCCGTTCACTCCCGAGTTTACTCGTACCAAAATTGTTCAAATCCGATACTAAAATCTCGATCAAAACCCCAAAATTCGGCCTAAGAACTTTTCTCAATTTTCACCCCAAATCCGAAATTAAACGATGAATTCAAGCATAGATTAGTGGAATATAACCATAAAGGAGTTAAGATTCATTACCCAATCGATATCTTTGAAAATCCTCAATCCCTCGTCCAAAATCCGAGCTCCCAACTCAAGTTTGTGATAAAAATGGCATAACCCCCGTTTTTGGAAACTTTAATACTGCCTAGTGATTCCTTAATAGCGATCTCGAAAATAGCTTCGCGATTGCGAAGAACAACTTTGCTGCCCCAGAAATTACTCTACGTGATCGCGTAAAACACCACGCGAATGCGATGCTCTGACTCCCCTACTCACGAGATCGCAAACATCCGCACGCGTTCGCAATGAGCAAAGCGCGTGGTCCAGCTTTGGTACACTTAATCCTACGCGATCGTGACCTTGCGTCTGCGTTCGCGAACCACCACCTCACATCACTACGCGTTCGCATGCCCAAGTCTGCGAACGCGAAGAACAATTCAATCCTCAGCCCAGCTAAGCCTATGCGATCGTGGATCACCCCACGTGATCGCGTATAAGGAAACCAGAACTCAGACACTAGAAAACTTCAGCAACCTCCTAAGTCCAAAAATCGATCCGTTGGGCATCCGAAACTCACCCGATGCCCCCGGGACCTCGAGCAAACATACCAACCAATCCTAAAACACCATACAAACATAGTCTAGCTCTCAAATCACATCAAACAACGCTAAAATCACAAATCACCCATCCAATTCAAACTTAAAGAACTTGAAACTTCAAAATTCTACAACCAATGCCGAAACCTATCAAATCACATCCGATTGATCTCAAATTTTGCGCACAAGTCATAATTGAAATTACGGACCTATTCCAACTTCTGGAATCAGGTTCCAACCCCGATATCAAAAATTTCACTACCGACCCAAAACTCCAAAAATTTGACTTTCGCTATTTTAAGCCTAAATGAGCTACGGACCTCCAAAACACAATCTGGACACGCCCCTAAACCCAAAATCACCTAACGGAGCTAACGGAACTAACATAATTCCATTCCGGAGTCTTCTTCACATAGTTCCGACTACTATCCAAATCCTAAGGCTTAAGCTCTCATTTAGGGACTAAGTGTCCCAATACACTCCGAAACTCAAAACCAATCATACCGGCAAGTCACAATAGCAGAAATAGATATGGGGAAAGTAGTTAATAGGGGATCGGGGAGATTACTCTTAAAATGATCGGACCGGGTCGTTACATCCTCCCCCTCTTAAAACAATCGTTCGTCCTCGAACGAGTATAAAGACATACCTGATATTGTGAAAAGATGAGGGTACTAGCTGCGCATATCCTGTTCGGTCTCCCAAGTCGCCTCCTCGACTGGCTGACCTTTCCCCTGGACCTTTACTGAAGCAATATTCTTTGACCTGATCTTTCTGACTTGCCTGTCCAAAATGACTACTGGCTCCTCAACATAAGATAGATCCTTGTCCAACTGGACTGTGCTGAAATCCAATACATGAGTCGGATCACCGTGATACTTCTGGAGCATAGACACGTGGAATACCGGCTGAACTTCTGCTAGGCTGGGAGGCAAGGCAAGCTCATAAGCAACCTCCCCAACTCGCTGCAATATCTCAAAAGGACCAATAAACCTCGGGCTCAGCTTGCCCTTCTTTCCAAACCTCATGATGCCCTTCATAGGCGATACCCGAAGCAAGACCCGCTCACCAATCATAAATGCCAAATCACAAACCTTTCGATCCGCATAACTCTTCTACCTGGACTGGGCTGTGCGAAGTCTCTCTTGAATCACCTTCACCTTATCCAGGGCATCCTGGACCATGTTTGTACCCAACAATCGGGCCTCGCCCGGCTCAAACCATCCCACTGGGGACCGGCACCGCCTACCGTACAAAGCCTCATACGGTGCCATCTGAATGTTGGACTGGTAACTGTTGTTTTAGGCAAACTCTGCAAGTGGCAAGTATTGGTCCCATGACCCTCCGAAATCCATCACACAGGCACGAAGCATATCCTCAAGATTCTGAATCGTGCGCTTGGACTGCCCGTCCATCTGAGGGTGAACGGTTGTGCTCAACTCCACCCTAGTACCCAACTCTTGTTGTACGGCTCTCCAAAACTGTGATGTGAACTGTGTACCTTTGTATAAAATGATGGATACTGGAATATCATGAAGGTGGACAATCTCTCTGATATAAATCTCAGCCAACCTCTCAGAAGAATAAGTTGTCAACACTGGAATAAAATGAGCTCACTTGGTCAGCCGATCCACGATCACCTAAATAACATCGAACCTTCTCAAAGTCTGTGGAAGTCCAACTACAAAGTCCATGGTGATCCACTCCCACTTCCACTCTGGGATCTCTAACCTCTGAAGTAATCCACCCGGCCTTTGGTGCTCATATTTGACCTGCTGACAGTTGAGACACTTGGCCACAAACTCAACTATATCCTTCTTCATCCTCCTCCACCAGTAGTGTTGTCTCAAATCCTGGTACATTTTCGCGACACCGGGATGAATAGAGTACCGCGGCTATGGGCCTCCTCGAGAATCAACTCCCGAAGCACATCTACATTGGGCACATAGATCCGGCCCTACATCCTCATCACACCGTCATCACCAATAGTCACATCTCTGGAATCACCTCGCCGAACCCTGTCCTGAAGAACTAGAAGATGAGGGTCATCATACTGGTGCTCCGTGATACGGTCATAAAGAGAAGACCGAGCAACCACACAAGCTAATACCCGGCTAGGCTCTGAAATATCCAATCTCACGAACTGACTGGCTAAGGCCTGAACATCCAAGGCTAAGGGCCTCTTAGCTGCCAGAAGATGTGCCAAACTCCCCAAACTCTCTGCCAGGCGACTCAAGGCGCCGGCCACTACATTGGCCTTCCCGGGTGGTATAATATAGTGATATCATAGTCTTTAAGTAGCTCCAACCACCTCCGTTGATGCAAATTAAGGTCCTTCTACCTGAACAAGTGCTGCAAACTCCGGTGATCAGTGTAAATCTCACAGGGAACACCGTACAAATAATGACGCCAGATCTTCAGGGCATGAACAAGAGCTGCTAACTCGAGATCATGGACTGGATAATACTTCTCATGCACCTTCAACTGTTTAGACACATAGGCAATCTCCTTACCGTCATGCATCAATACCGCTCTAAGGCCAATCCTCGAGGCATCACAATAGACAGTGTAGGACCCCGAACCTATAGGCAATACTAATATTGGGGTTGTAGTCAAAGCTGTCTTGAGCTTCTGAAAGCTCTGCTCACACTCCTCGGTCCACCTGAACGGAGCACCCTTCTGGGTCAGCCTGGTCATAGGTGCTGCAATGGATGAAAATCCCTCCACAAAGCAACGGTAATACCCCGCCAAACTAAGGAAATTGCGGATCTCCATAGCTGACGACGGTCTAGGCCAACTCTGCACTGCCTCCACCTTCTTCGGATCTACCTTGATCCCATCACAAGACACTATGTGGCCCAAGAATACCACTGAATCAAGCCAGAATTCACATTTAGAAAATTTTGCATACAACCTCTTCTCCCTCAAAGTCTGAAGCACGGTCCTCAAGTGCTGCTCATGATCTTCTAGAGACCGGGAATATACCAGGATGTCGTCAATAAACACAATGACAAAGGAATCAAGATAAGGCCGAAATACATTGTCCATCAAATGCATAAAGGCTACTGGGCCATTGGTCAGCCCAAATGACATGACAAGAAACTCATAGTGACCATATCTGGTCCTGAAAGCAGTCTTCGGGATATCCGGCTCCCGAATCTTCAATTGATGATAGCCAGAACGCAAGCCAATCTTGGAAAACACCCTGGCACCCTGTAACTGATCAAATAAATCATCGATGCGAGGTAAATGATACATGTTCTTCACTGTAACCTTGTTCAACTGCCGATAATCAATACACATACGCATAGAACCATCCTTCTTCTTCACAAATAAGACCAGAGCACCCCAAGGTGATACACTGGGCCTGATGAAACCCTTTTCAAGCAACTCCTGCAACTGCTCCTTCAAATCCTTCAACTCAGGAGGAGCCATACGGTAGGGAGGAATAGAAATAGGTTGAGTGCTTGGCAACAAATCAATGCCAAAATCAGTATCTCTATCGGGTGGCATGCTTGGAAGATCAGCTGGAAACACATCTGGAAAGTCTCTCACTACTAGAAATGACTCGACTGTAGGGGTATCAATACTGACATCTCTCACATAGGTCAAATACGTATCACACCCCTTCTCAACCATTCATTGAGCCTTAAGAAATGAAATGACCCTGCGGGGAGTATACTTTAAGGTACCTCTCCCCTCTAATATTGGCAAGCCTGGCTTAGCCAGCGTCACGGTCTTAGCATGACAATCAAGAATAGCATAATGAGGCGACAACCAGTCCATGCCCAAGATAACATCAAAATCTACCATACTGAGTAATAACAAATCGGCTCTGGTCTCAAAACCACTAGGAGAAATCAAACACGACCGATAAACAAGGTCCACAATGAGAGAATCTCCCACGGGAGTAGATACATACACAGGGGAACTTAAAGAATCCCAAGATATCCCCAAATGTGGAGCAAAATAAGAAGACACATATGAATACGTAGAGCCTGGGTCAAATAATACTGATGCATCCCTATGATAGACATGGACGATACCTGTGATGACTGAATCTGAAGCAACGACCTCTGAACGGGCTGGAAGGTCATAGTACCTGGCCTAGCCTCCCCCTCTAGGGCAACCTCGACCTCCCCGACCTCCACCTCGAGCTGGCTGAAGAGGTGGGGTGGCAGCTGGTGCTGGACGAATGGAGGGAGGACCCCGTGGAGCACGTGGATGCTGATAAGTCTGTGGAGGTGCACCCCTCTTGGCTCTGCTGCTGGCGCACGAGCTCCTGAATAATGACCAGTCTCTCGAGACCTCTTGGCCTCTCTCCTCTCTGTCTCGGGTGAATATGCCCTCCACCCTCCTGGCAATGCTCACTGCCTGCTGAAAAGTGATGTCCATCTCCAACTCCCTGGCCATACTGGTCCGAATACTGGGGTGGAGTTCCTCTATGAAGCGACAAACCCTCTCTCTGACTGTAGCAACAAGAGCCGGTTCATGGTGATCTAACTCACTGAAATTGACTGCATAATCCGACACAGTCATAGCACCCTGATGCAACTGCTCAAAATCTGCGCGCTAAGAGTCCCTAAGGCTCTGAGGAACATACTCACCCAAGAACATCTCTGAAAACTAAATCCAAGTGAATGAGGCTACCTCGTCCAGACTACTCAGCTCATAGACATGCCACCACTGATATGCCGCTCCCCTCAGCTGGAAAGTGGTGAAAGAACCCCCACTCGTCTCCACAATGCCCATAGTGCGGAGAATACGATGAAACTCCTTAAGAAAACCCAGAGCTTTATCTGAAGCTAGTCCGCTGAAAGTAGGTGGGTGGTACTTCTTATACCTCTCAAGTCTGAGCTGTTCTGCCTCAGAAGCAGCTACCCTGATCTCATGCTGAACCGGAGCCACTAGGGGCATAAGAATATACTCTGGGGCCTGATCAACCTGGACCCTCTACTCAGGAGTGCGGGCTGCGGGAGTCTGTGCCCCTCCCCCGACCTGAGATGTAGCGGGAGCTATCGGAAATAGTCAAGCCTGAGCTAGAGTGCTGAACATAATCAAGAAATGAGCTAAAGTCTCCTGGAGGGCTGGAGTAGCAATAGGGATCTCCGGTGCTGGCCCTCCAATGGAGCTGCTGGGGGCTCCTCTGACGTAGCTCTCGCAGGTGCTCGGACTGCACCGTGTGGTCGTCCTCTACCCCGACCCCGGCCTCTGGTGGCTCTGGCAGGGGGCTCGGGTGCCTGATCGTCAGTCCTCTCGGTACGGGTCCTCACCATCTATGAGAAAGAATAAAATAGAGCTTTAGAATTTTGATGTCAATAACTCACACGACAAGGAAATCAAAGGAATATGATTGTTCTTAACAGTTACATAGCCTCCCGAAGATAAGTACGAACGTCTCCACACCGATCCGCGAAACTCTAATAAACCAGCTTGTGACTCGCGAATCCTATGAACCTAGTGCTCTGATACTAACTTTTCACAACCCAAATTAACCCTCCGTAAGGTGTTGTGATGACACCTAGTCTTTACGACTAAGTAAGACTAATATTACGAAAAATGTAAAGAAAACACAACATCTTAAAAATAAACAGCATATTGTGAATAGCCAAAAGTAGTACCACTCGACATATACAAAATAATTTTCCAAGACCCGGAATATCACTAAGTCACAAGCTGCTATAGTCTATGTAGCTCTATACAAAAGTCTGAAGATAATAAAGAAAGTCTCTAGGCGAGGGAGTAGAAGGGGACTCCGAAGATCTGCGGACGCAAGAAGAAGTACCTTGAAGTCTCCTAAAATCAGCAGCACGCACTAACCCCAAGGCTGATAACTCGTACCTGGATCTGCACACGAAAAACATGTGCAGGAAAGGGCATGAGTACACCACAATGGTACCTAGTAAGTGCCAAGACTAACCTCGGTGGAGTAGTGACGAGGTCAGGTCAAGGCCCTACCGGAGTAAATATAATAAATTAAACAATAAAAGATATAGGTAAAGTTTACGGTAACACAGTTAAAGAAATTCTCAAAAATTTAACAGTTAAGGGAGCCCTCGGCTCAGAACTAAGTAAACACAATGGGGAATCTCCTGGGATACCGTCCCGTAGTTCCGAATGAATATGCAGTACAGGGGGATCTCCCAGAATATGTCTGTAGTCCCAAAGTAAAGATGCAGTGCTGGGGGATCTCCCAGAATACGTTCGTAGTCCCAAAGAAAATATGCAGTGTTGGGGGATCTCCCGAAATACGTCCGTACTCCCAAAGTAAATATGCAATGCTGGGGGATCTCCCGGAATACGTCCTTAGTCCCAATTAAAATATGCAATGCAAGATAAAATGACAGATATGGCCTCGAATTATACAGTTTACACTAATCACAGATAAGGAAAATAGGGATTTAACTAAGCATGGCGCACAGAATGTGAAATAGGCAGTTAAAACACATAAGCATGCCTTTCTATTCTAAACTAAACAATTAAACATATTAGTTCGATTTAATAAGAGAAACAATTTATGATTTAAAAAGGATAAACAGGATTTTTGCAATAACAGCCTGTGTACGTACTCGTCACCTCATATACACGACGCCCACACACCAAATAATATCAAGATATCCTAAGGGGAAAGTCCCCAACACAAGGTTAGGCAAGCCACTTACCTCGAACAAAGCTCAATCAATCGGTCACAATGCCTTTCCCACGAATATTCGGCTCCGAATGACCCAAATCTAGCTAAAGCAATTACATATCATAAATACAACTATGAACACCCATTCACTCCCGAGTTTACTCGTACCAAAATTGTTCAAATCCGATACTAAAATCTTGATCAAAACCCCAAAATTTGGCCTAAGAACTTTTCTCAAATTTTCACCCCAAATCTGAAATTAAACTATGAATTCAAGCATAGATTAGTGGAATATAACCATAAAGGTGTTAAGAATCATAACCCAATCGATATCTCTAAAAATCCCTCAATCCCTCGTCCAAAATCCGAGCTCCCAACTCACGTTTTTTATAAAAATGGCATAACCCCCGTTTTTGGAAATTTTAATACTGTCCAGCGATTCCTTAAATACGATCGCGGAAATAGCCTCGCGATCGTGAAGAACAACTTTGCTGCCCCAGAAATTACTCTATGCGATTCCGACTTTGTCTCTGCGTTCGCGAACCACCACCTCGCATCACTACGTGCTCGCATGCCCATGTCCGCGAACGCGAAGAATAATTCCATCCTCTACCAAGCTAAGCCTACGCGATCGGGAATCACCCCACGCAATCGCGTATAAGGAAACCAGAACTCAGACACCAAAAAACTTCAGCAACCTCCTAAGTCCAAAAATCGATCCGTTGGGCATCCGAAACTCACCCGAGACCCCCGGGACCTCGACCAAACATACCAACCAATCCTAAAATACCATACAAACTTAGTCGATCTCTCAAATCACATCAAACAATGCTAAAATCACGAATCACCCCTCCAATTCAAACTTAAAAAACTTGAAACTTCAAAATTTTACAACTAATGCCGAAACCTATCAACTCACGTCCGATTGACTTCAAATTTTGCACATAAGTCATAATCCTTATTACAGACCTATTCCAACTTTCGGAATCAGGTTCCGACCCCGACATCAAAAATTCCACTACCGGCCCAAAACTCTAAAAAATCGACTTTCGCCATTTCAAGCCTTAATGAGCTACGGACCTCCAAAACACAATCCGAACACGCCCCTAAACCCAAAATCACCTAACGGAACTGACGGAATCCCATTCTGGAGTCGTCTTCATACAGTTCCAACTACGTTCCAAATCCTAAGGCTTAAGCTCTCATTTAGAGACTAAGTATCCCAAAACACTCTGAAACTCAAAACCAATCATACCGGCAAGTCACAATAGCAGAAATAGATATGGGGAAAGCAGTTAATAGGGGATTGGGGCTATTACTGTCAAAACAACCGGCCGGGTCGTTACACTAGTTATATTGTGTTGGCTTGGTTATTTTAGCACGTGACTCTGAAAAAGTATATTTCTAGTTTTTCTTACTGGTTTTCGATGATTGGGTTGATTTAAATAAAAGGAATTATTATGTTTTAAATTAAATAGTTTTACATCCAAATTAGTAGTTAACTGATGCTTTAATTTAAGTGCAAATATTATTTTCTTCACCCAAATAATTTCTAAAATAAATTCATTCCTTTGTTGATTTCTTACTTGATTTAAGGATTTCAACCTTACTTTATTGAAAATAAATTGATCATGCGGATCTTATATATCTTTCCGATCTTATATACATTGATATTTTGGTACGTGATTTGTCCGTACAGTTATAAAAATAATATGGGCACGAGGTGCCAGGGAAAAATATGATGATTTTGTTATTGACACGTGAGTTGTCCGTGTGATGGTGATAGAAATATGGGCATGAGGTGCCGTAAAAAATATGAAAATGGGTTGAGACCCATAATTTTTAGGATTGTGAAATGAGGTGTCACATGGTGACTTTTACTTGAAAATATATTTATTGGAAAGTATTATATCCTGAAGATTATTATTCGAAAAACATATAGGCGAAAGTATTTATATTTGAAGAACTTTATTATTTGGTTGTACTTCTGTTCCTTATTCGTCTGAGCAATAATTATGATGTTCTGTTGCATTGATGTTATATTACTGGTTGATTTAGTTGTTATCATTGCTAGTTATTTTCCAGTATTATTTTGTATACTATATTGCACAGATTATTAGACGAGTGAGTGTCTTGATTGTACCTCATCTCTACTCCACTGAGGTTAGTCTTAATACTTACTGGATATCGACCGTGGTGTACTCATACTACACTTTTGCACATTTTGTCCAGATCCAGGTATTAGAGGTATCGGACCCAGACAGAGTTAGAGTGTGATCGCAAGGATTCAAGGTAGAGCTTCTTGGTCGTCGCAGTCTCTTGGAGTCTGTTCATTTCATTGTACTATTAATTTTTACTCAAACAGTATTGTATATTTGGTCCTTGTGATCATTCTATGTATTCAGTTAGAGTTCATGACTCAGTATTACCAAATCTTGGGAAGGTATTATAATTATTTTCGATGTTGGTTTCGTTAAAAAATGGCTTGAATTGTAATTAAAATTGGCATACTTAGTCTTAGAGACTAAGTGCCATCACGACGCCTGTGGTGTGATTTTGGGTCATGACAAGTTGGTATCAAAGCTCTACGTTCATAGGTTCTACGTGTCACGAACGAGTCTAGTAGAGTCTTGCGGATTGGTACGGAGACGTCTGTACTTATCTTCAAGACGCTACATAACTGTTAGGAAATTTCACTTCTTTCATTCCTTATCGTGCGGAATTTATTCAGCTTGAAGCATATATCTTAGGTTCTTTTGCATCTACTCGTGTATGAAATTGCGCACTCGGTATCAACTATACGCCAACGGTTCGTGATACTACCGAGGGGTTATAAGGAACCAGGGTTGCTCAACCATTGTTACCACGTGTCGTCTAGATAGAGGATGTGGGGGTATTGAGAGATCATTCAGTTGTGCACATTGGGGTGCAACGGGTTCTGACATCTGGTTGATAAGTACGATCTTAAGAAGGTTTAATTAGTTTCCTAATCGTCACAATCATGGTAGGGTCACGAGGTGGATGTAGATCTGAATATGGTTGGTGGCATTAAAGATTATGTAGTTCGTATGGGATTTCTATTTAACAAAGGGTACATACGCAACCAAGGCACTGGAGGAAGCGAGTTTAACTGTCACGAGGATGCCATGCGCCAAATAAATGGCTTGAGGTGTCTTATGACCGGTGTCCTACGAACGATGAAAGTTAGTATTGTGGATCATCAGATTGTGTCCTATGGCTTCGCGCCAAGTGAGGGAGTCGGAGTCCACTATCAACAATCAGATTGCGGGGTCATGTGTTATATGAGTTTTGGCCTAAGATGCATTTATATGGTATTGAAAGGTTCTCCAAAACTTGTATATGATTAAGAGTTGAGATTTGTATGGGATGATGCTAGGACTTACGGTGTTCCCACGTCTTTAATAAGTCTACATTTCAGTATCAACGGGGTCATGGAAACAATTTCAGAATACTCAGGGTGTTCCAGTAAGTTCTTTAATGCACCACCGACACGGGGTTCCTATAATGGTTCTTCCAGTTATCCGGCACAGACTCAGTGTGAGCAGCCGAACCCACAGAGAGGTTTTTATGAGTGTGGTGATACTAGACACATCAAGAGAAATTGTCCCAGACTTGGGAGGGGTGGATTACATCAGAACACTCCAACTACAAGCTTTATTCTAATTAATACTTCACGTGCATAGTCAGTTAGAGGTGGAGGACAGGCAGGTAGTGGGCACCTAAGAGGTGGAGGCCCGACTCGTTGATATAATCACTATGATTTGGCTGAGGTCAACACACAAGATGGTGTCATTACAGGTACGATCCTGATTTTTTATTATAAAAGGATATTTTCCCTTAATTGGATTTGGTTCTGAATATTGAGGTGAGTCCTCCTATTATGCTCCACTTATGGGTGAGCTTCGTAAACTTATGACCCGCTTATATGTTTATCCCTGTTGGGAGATTTGAAGATGTTAACCCGTGTCTGTCATTTATTTTTGTACACAATTGAGGGTTATAAGCCCAAAAGTAATTTTTTTATTTTATTACAGTGGGTTTAATGTGTTTCAGAATAATTGATTCCAATTCTTATGAGTTATACGCCCTACCGGTATGAAGGTTCATTATGTGTTGTGAAAACTATTTATGGGGATGAGCATACATATGATGCGCTTCATGTCCTGATATCATTAGGATAATGCAGTGCTTGTGATGCCGAGATTGGTGTTATTGATATATAACTTATGGTATTTTGTTTGGATTGTAGATGTGCTGTTAGGAGTTGTTTTGGTGTTACTCTGGCAGGTGGATAGGCCCAATTATAGGGGAGACTGCCGAAATTTCTAAAAAGAAATTTGGGAGTTAGTAAAATTTGGAGGATTGGGATTTGCAAAGGAAGAGATAAGTATTTTATGTGTTTGAGGACGAATGATCCTAAGCGGAGAAGAATGTAACACCCTAGAGAAAGTTTTGAAGTACTTCAACACTATCAATAAAATTGATGTGTGCGTAGGCACGAGTTGCTATATCCAGTTGAGACTAATACCGTGCGTTGATGTGAAAATCAGACCTTTTGAACTGTTTGGAGAGTAAGAAATTGATCTTAAAGTTTGCAAATATGGATAAAAGAAATAAACTCAAATGACATGATGTTGTCAGGCTTATCTCAAATGCGGTAGCGTGGAATCAACCGTGCGTATATCTTAGAATAATTTGGTAACCTCAGAATAATTCTTAGAACGTTCGAGGGCGAACGTTTGTTTAAGAGGTGGAGAATGTAACGACCCGACTTATCGTTTTAAGAATTAATGCCCCGTTCAGTGACTTAAGGTCTCGAGAAGCTTCGTAGTATGTAGTATGACTCGTGGGTGTGGTAGAGTTTGATTTTTAGAAGATTCGGCATTTAATTAAAAGAACAATTCTTGTTTAGAAGCTTAAATATAAAGAGTTGATCGGAGAGTTGACTTTTGAGCAAACTACCCCGGAATAGAATTTCGGGGATGGAAATAGCTTCGTATAATAATTTCGGACTTAGGCGTATGTTCGGATTTGGATTTGGAAGTCCGTAGGACAATTCGACACATTTTGGCGAAAGTTGGAAAATATAAGATTTTGGAAAAGTCCGACCGAAGGTCGGATTTCGATTTTGGAAATGGGAATAGCTCCATTAAGTCAATTATGACTTGTGTGAAAAATTTGAAGTCATCCCGGATTGATTCAATACGTTTCAGCGCAAAATATAGAAGTTGAAAGATTTAAAAACCTATAATTCGATTCAGTGCATGATTCATAATTTCGGTGTTGTTTGAAGTAATTTGAAACCCCGAGTAGGTCAGGGTTGTGTTACGAGACTTATTGGTAAATTCGGACGAGGTCCCAGGTAGGTCGGATGAGATTCGGACGAGGTTCAGATCGAATTTGGACTTGTTGAAAATGCTGGGATTTTCTGCTATTTTTGGGCAGAAGCTGTTGGCATCGCACCTGCGGAATTTTGGGCGCAAGTGAAACTACGCAGAAGTGAGGGAGCCATCACAGAAGTGAAGATGGAAAGGCATGGCAGTGGTCGCAGGTGCGAAGAAATTCTCGCACCTACAGAACTGTATAAGCATGAAAGGAAGGCGCATGAGCGGCTGTTTGCGCAGATGCGCATGTTGCATCGCATCTGCGAATGCGTAGAAGCGGAAATGGTTTCGCAGGTGCTAGCTTGTGGCTAGGCAGTGGTCTTCGCAGAAGTGAGTCTTTGCTCGCAAAAGTGAGCACGTAGGTGCGAAAAATCAGTCCGCAGGTGCGAAACTAGGCAGAAACATAAGGATGCAACTTGGCCATTTTTGGCATTTCGTTTTGGAATTTTTGGAGCTCGGATTTCGGCTATTCTGGAGGGATTCTTCACAAGCTTGGTTGGGGTAAGTGTTCTATATCCTAAAGTGTTTATATTTCATGAATCCATGATTATATTCATCATTTAATTCGGATTTAAATGGATGAAATCAAGATTTTTGTAAAATCTTCCAAAAACAAAAATTTAAGATTTGGAGGTCGAGTTGTTATTGAATTCGATAAAATTGGTATGGTTGAACTCGTATAGGAATGGGTGTTCGGATTTCATGAAAATTGTGTCTCCTTATTGTGAAAAAATAATGTGCTTGTTAATTTCTATGGCAAGTTGTAATATTTGAGTACTTGATGTGCAATTTGTGATATGTTGTAATATTTGAGTACTTGATGTGCAATTTATGATATGTTGTAAGATTAAAGCACTTGATGTGCAATTTGTGATATGTTGTAAGATTTGAGCACTTGATGTGCAATTTGTGATATGTTGTAATATTTGGGCACTTGAGATGCAAGTTGTATTATGCTGTGATATTTGGGCACATGAGGTGCGATTTGTGAAATATTGTGATATTGATACGCATGCGGTGAGATAAGGATGGCTTGAAACGTGTGGCTATTAGGAGAACTATTAGAAGTCATGCGGTGATATAAGGTTAGGGTGTTGAAACTCATGAGGTGAGATAAGGGTGGCTTGTAACGCGTGGCTAGTAGGGGAACTACTAGAAGTCATGTAGTGATATAAGGTTAGGGTGTTGAAACGCATGCGGTGAGATAAGGGTGACTTGAAACGCGTGGCTAGTAGGGGAACTACTAGAAGTCATGCAGTGTGATAAGTGTGGTTAAAACGCGTGATGCTATTTCGGAAAAAATAATTTCTTTTAAATTAAATGTGAAGGCTCCCGCAGTACTATAAGGAAAATGAGATATTGTGAATTTAATTGTGATTTGGGACTATGAGGCGGTACCTCGGGAGTGCCCTGTTGATATTTCTTTATTTATGTTCTTGTCTTCGGTGATTTTATTTCATTTAATATGTAAATTCTTGTCTTCTTCCGTGATGTACTAGTTGACTTTTATTATTATGTGTTTTGTGCTCCTAGTTACATTATGTTGGCTTGGCTTTTTAGCACGTGACTCTGAAAAAGTATATTTCTAGTTTTTCTTACTGATTTTCGATGATTGGGTTGATTTAAATAAAAAGGAATTATTATGTTTTAAATTAAATAGTTTTACATCCAAATTAGTAGTTAACTGATGCTTTAATTTAAGTGCAAATATTATTTTCTTTACCCAAATGATTTCTAAAATAAATTCATTCCTTTTTTGATTTATTACTTGATTTAAGGATTTTAACCTTACTTTATTGAAATTTAATTGATCCTGCTGATCTCTCTCTCTCTCTCTCTCTCTCTCTCTCTCTCTCTATATATATATATATATATATATATATATATATATATATATATATATATATATATATATATATATATATATGTATGTGAGTTGTCCGTGCATTTATGAAAATAATATGGGCATGAGGTGCCGGGGAATATATGATGATTTTATTATTGACACGTGAGTTGTCCGTGTGATGGTGATAGAAATATGGGCACAAGGTGCCATGAAAAATATGAAAGTGGTTTGAGACCCGTAATTTTTAGGATTAGGAAATGAGGTGTCACATGGTGACTTTTGCTTGAAAATATATTTATTGGAAAGTATTATATCCTGAAGATTATTATTTGAAAAACATATAGGCGAAAGAATTTATATTTGAAGAACTTGATTATTTGGCTGTACTTGTGTTCCTTATTCGTTTGAGAAATAATTATGATGTTCTATTGTATTGTTGTTATATCACTGGTCGATTTAGTTGTTATCATTGCTAGTTATTTTTCAGTACTATTTTGTATACTATATTGCACAGGTTATTAGACTAGTGAGTGTCTTGACTGTACCTCGTCTCTACTCCACTGATGTTAGTCTTGATTCTTACTGGGTACTGACCGTGGTGTACTCATACTATACTTTTGCACATTTTGTGCAGAGTCAGGTATTGGAGGTATCGAACCCGGACAGAGTTAGAGTGTGATCGCAATGATTCAAGGTAGAGCTGCTTGGTCGTCGCAGTCTCTTAGAGTCTGTTCATTTCATTGTATTGTTAATTTATAATCAAACAGTATTGTATATTTGGTCCTCGTGATCATTCTATGTATTCAGTTAGAGTTCGTGACTCAGTATTACCAAATTTTGGGAAGGTGTTATAATTATTTCCGCCATTGGTTTAGTTAAAAAAATAGCTTAAATTGTAATTAAAATCGGCTTACTTAGTCTTAGAGACTAAGAGCCATCACGATGCCTGTGGTGCGAATTTGGGTCGTGACAACTTGACAATCATGAATTCATCTGAACCGAAATATAAAAATAAAAAAGATTTATCTTCCTTCTTTCATGCCAAACTAGGACCAATAATCCAAATCAAAAGTACTCTTGCAGACTTATTCACACCTTATACCTTCATTTCCTTCAAATACTCATTTATACCTTTCAAATACCATCGCTCTTACTTTGACTCTCCAACCATTTGCTGATTTTTCAACATCTCATATTATACAAATCAAAATAGAGAGACATTAGAAATCATAGATGTTGTGATTTGGAAGTTTAGGACATTAGAAATAAATTAATTTGACGATTTTATCACTTTCGAAAGAAAATAATTAGTTTGCTGATTTTTGCTTGTGGCGAAGTCAAAAGGCGAGAGCAAACAAAATATAAATAAACTAAAATTAGATAGACATTAATTCTTTGAATCTATGCAATGACTCTCTACACCAGAGCTCTCAGTAGCCAGAGGAGAGAGAAACAGTGAAAATTGTACAAAAGGTGACAGGTTTTGCACCTACGTAATTCTAGAACTCCCACGGCACGTTTTTACTATTTTTGTTATTCATTTACTCCATCGAATGCATGCTGCCTGCTACAATATACATCCATTCTAGGGAAAAGTTTATTCTAGGTCTCACTCAACTAACAAAAGTTGTGTGAGACCTTATTATTTAAAATAGACACATGGAGATGGGTCCCATTAACTAATTTGTTTGCTCCTTTCTTCCTTTCTTTTTTTTTTCCAGATTTTTCCTTTTCTTCTCTTTCTAGACTATACAAGTGGCCATAAAATCTTGAACCACACAATCTCCAAGCAATACTTTCATCTTCATCTTTGTATACTTAAAAACCAAATATCAACAAAATCAAACTTCACTTGACACTCATGGGTTCATCTGAACCGTAAAGTAAAAATAAAAAAGAGTTATCTTCCTTCTTTCATGACAAACCAGGACCAATAATCCAAATCAAAAGTACCCCTGCAGACTTATTCACACCTTATACCTCCATTTCCTCAAAAAATCCATATATACCTTCCAAATACCATCGCTCTTACTTTGACTCTCCAACCATTTGCTGATTTTTCAACATCTCATATTACACAAAAGAAAATTGAGAGACATTAGAAATCATAGATATTGTGATTTGGAAGTTTAGGACATTAAAATTAAATAATTTGATAATTTTATCATTTTCGAAAGAAAATAATTAGTTTGCTGATTTTTGCTTGTTGCGAAGTTAAAAGGAGAGAGCAAACAAAATATAAAGAAACTAAAATTAGATAGACATTAATTATGTGAATCTATGCAATGACTCTCTGCAACAGAGCTCTCAGTGGCCAGAGGAGAGAGAAACAGTGAAAATTGTACAAAAGGTGACAGGTTTTGCACCTACGTACTTCTGGAACTCCCACTACACGTTTTTATTATTTTTGTTATTCATTAACTCCATCGCATGCATGTTGCCTGCTACAATATACACCCATTCTAGGGAAAAGTTTATTCTAGGTCTCACTCAACCAAAAAAAGTTGTGTGAGACCTTATTATTTATAATAGACACATGGCGATGGGTCCCATTAACCAATTTGTTTGCTCCTTTCCTCCTTTCTTCTCTTTTCAGATTTTCCCTTCTCTTCTCTTTCTAGTCTATACAATTGGCCATAAACTCTTGAAGCACACAATCTCCAAGCAATACTTTCATCTTCATCTTTGTATACTTAAAAACCAAATATCAACAAAATCAAACTTCACTTGACACTCATGGGTTCATCTGAACCAAAAAGTAAAACTAAAAAAGAGTTATCTTCCCTCTTTCATGACAAACTAGGACCAATAATCCAAATCAAAAGTACCCTTGAACACTTATTCACACCTTATACCTTCATTTCCTTCAAAAACTCATTAATACCTTTCAAATACCATCGCTCTTACTTTGACTCTCCAACCATTTGCTGATTTTTCAACATCTCATATTACACAAATCAAAATAGAGAGACATTAGAAATCATAGATGTTGTGATTTGGAAGTTTAGGACATTAGAAATAAATTAATTTGACGATTTTATCACTTTCGAAAGAAAATAATTAGTTTGCTGATTTTTGCTTGTGGCGAAGTCAAAAGGCGAGAGCAAACAAAATATAAATAAACTAAAATTAGATAGACATTAATTCTTTGAATCTATGCAATGACTCTCTACACCAGAGCTCTCAGTAGCCAGAGGAGAGAGAAACAGTGAAAATTGTACAAAAGGTGACAGGTTTTGCACCTACGTAATTCTAGAACTCCCACGGCACGTTTTTACTATTTTTGTTATTCATTTACTCCATCGAATGCATGCTGCCTGCTACAATATACATCCATTCTAGGGAAAAGTTTATTCTAGGTCTCACTCAACTAACAAAAGTTGTGTGAGACCTTATTATTTAAAATAGACACATGGAGATGGGTCCCATTAACTAATTTGTTTGCTCCTTTCTTCCTTTCTTTTTTTTTTTCCAGATTTTTCCTTTTCTTCTCTTTCTAGACTATACAAGTGGCCATAAAATCTTGAACCACACAATCTCCAAGCAATACTTTCTTCTTCATCTTTGTATACTTAAAAACCAAATATCAACAAAATCAAACTTCACTTGACACTCATGGGTTCATCTGAACCGTAAAGTAAAAATAAAAAAGAGTTATCTTCCTTCTTTCATGACAAACCAGGACCAATAATCCAAATCAAAAGTACCCCTGCAGACTTATTCACACCTTATACCTCCATTTCCTCAAAAAATCCATATATACCTTCCAAATACCATCGCTCTTACTTTGACTCTCCAACCATTTACTGATTTTTCAACATCTCATATTACACAAAAGAAAATTGCGAGACATTAGAAATCATAGATATTGTGATTTGGAAGTTTAGGACATTAAAATTAAATAATTTGATGATTTTATCATTTTCGAAAGAAAATAATTAGTTTGCTGATTTTTCTTGTGGCGAAGTCAAAAGGCGAGAGCAAACAAAATATAAATAAACTAAAATTAGATAGACATTAATTCTTTGAATCTATGCAATGACTCTCTACACCAGAGCTCTCAGTAGCCAGAGGAGAGAGAAACAGTGAAAATTGTACAAAAGGTGACAGGTTTTGCACCTACGTAATTCTAGAACTCCCACGGCACGTTTTTACTATTTTTGTTATTCATTTACTGTATCGCATGCATGCTGCCTGCTACAATATACATCCATTCTAGGGAAAAGTTTATTCTAGGTCTAACTCAACCAACAAAAGTTGTGTGAGACCTTATTATTTAAAATAGACATATGGCGATGGGTCCCATTAACCAATTTGTTTGCTCCTTTCCTCCTTTCTTCTCTTTTCAGATTTTCCCTTATCTTCTCTTTCTAGTCTATACAATTGGCCATAAAATCTTGAAGCACACAATCTCCAAGCAATACTTGCATCTTCATCTTTGTATAATTAAAAACCAAATATCAACAAAATCAAACTTCACTTGACACTCATGGGTTCATCTGAACCGTAAAGTAAAAATAAAAAAGAGTTATCTTCCTTCTTTCATGACAAACCAGGACAATTAATCCAAATCAAAAGTACCCCTGCAGACTTATTCACACCTTATACCTCCATTTCCTCAAAAAACCCATATATACCTTCCAAATACCATCGCTCTTACTTTGACTCTCCAACCATTTGCTGATTTTTCAACATCTCATATTACACAAGAAAATAGAGAGACATTAGAAATCATAGATATTGTGATTTGGAAGTTTAGGACATTAAAAATAAATTAATTTGATGATTTTATCATTTTCGAAAGAAAATAATTAGTTTGCTAATTTTTGCTTGTTGCGAAGTTAAAAGGAGAGAGCAAACAAAATATAAAGAAACTAAAATTAGATAGACATTAATTCTGTGAATCTATGCAATGACTCTCTGCAACAGAGCTCTCAATGGCCAGAGGAGAGAGAAACGGTGAAAATGGAACAAAAGGTGACAGGTTTTGCACCTACGTACTTCTGGAACTCCCAATGCATGTTTTTACTATTTTTGTCATTCATTTACTCCATCACATGCACGCTCCCTACTACCATATACATCCATTCTAGGGAAAAGTTTATTCTAGGTCTCACTCAACCAACAAAAGTTGTGTGAGACCTTATTATTTAAAATAGACACATGGCGATGGGTCCCATTAACCAATTTATTTTCTCCTTTCCTCCTTTCTTCTCTTTTCAGATTTTCCCTTTTTCTTCTCTTTCTAGACTATACAAGTGGCTATAAAATCTTGAAGCACACAATCTCCCAGCAATACTTTCATCTTAATCTTTGTATACTTAAAAACCAAATATCAGCAAAATCAAACTTCACTTGACACTTATGGGTTCATCTGAACCAAAAAGTAAAAATAAAAAAGAGTTATCTTCCTTCTTTCATGACAAACTAGGACCAATAATCCAAATCAAAAGTACCCTTGCAGACTTATTCACACCTTACACCTTTATTTCTTCAAAAAACCCATTTATACCTTCCAAATACCATCGCTCTTACTTTGACTCTCTAACCATTTGCTGATTTTTCAACATCTCATATTACACAACAGAAAATAGAGAGACATTAGAAATCATAGATGTTGTGATTTGGAAGTTTAGGACATTAAAAATAAATAATTTGATGATTTTATCATTTTCGAAAGAAAATAATTAGTTTGCTGATTTTTGCTTGTTGCGAAGTTAAAAGGAGAGAGCAAACAAAATATAAAGAAACTAAAATTAGATAGACATTAATTATGTTAATCTATGCAATGACTCTCTGCATCAGAGCTCTCAGTGGCCAAAGGAGAGAGAAACAGTGAAAATTGTACAAAAAGTGACAGGTTTTGTACCTACGTACTTCTTGAACTCCCACTGCACGTTTTTACTATTTTTGTTATTCATTAACTCCATCGCATGCATGTTGCCTGCTACAATATACACTCATTCTAGGGAAAAGTTTATTCTAGGTCTCACTCAACCAAAAAAAGTTGTGTGAGACTTTATTATTTAAAATAGACATATGGCGATGGGTCCCATTAACCAATTTGTTTGCTCCTTTCCTCCTTTCTTCTCTTTTCAGATTTTCCCTTATCTTCTCTTTCTAGTCTATACAATTGGCCATAAAATCTTGAAGCACACAATCTCCAAGCAATACTTGCATCTTCATCTTTGTATAATTAAAAACCAAATATCAACAAAATCAAACTTCACTTGACACTCATGGGTTCATCTGAACCAAAAAGTAAAACTAAAAAAGAGTTATCTTCCCTCTTTCATGACAAACTAGGACCAATAATCCAAATCAAAAGTACCCTTGAACACTTATTCACACCTTATACCTTCATTTCCTTAAAAAACTCATTAATACCTTTCAAATACCATCGCTCTTACTTTGACTCTCCAACCATTTGCTGATTTTTCAATATCTCATATTATACAAATCAAAATAGAGAGACATTAGAAATCATAGATGTTGTGATTTGGAAGTTTAGGACATTAGAAATAAATTAATTTGACGATTTTATCACTTTCGAAAGAAAATAATTAGTTTGCTGATTTTTGCTTGTGGCGAAGTCAAAAGGCGAGAGCAAACAAAATATAAATAAACTAAAATTAGATAGACATTAATTCTTTGAATCTATGCAATGACTCTCTACACCAGAGCTCTCAGTAGCCAGAGGAGAGAGAAACAGTGAAAATTGTACAAAAGGTGACAGGTTTTGCACCTACGTAATTCTAGAACTCCCACGGCACGTTTTTACTATTTTTGTTATTCATTTACTCCATCGCATGCATGCTGCCTGCTATAATATACATCCATTCTAGGGAAAAGTTTATTCTAGGTCTCACTCAACCAACAAAAGTTGTGTGAGACCTTATTATTTAAAATAGACACATGGAGATGGGTCCCATTAACCAATTTGTTTGCTCCTTTCTTCCTTTCTTTTTTTTTCCAGATTTTTCCTTTTCTTCTCTTTCTAGACTATACAAGTGGCCATAAAATCTTGAACCACACAATCTCCAAGCAATACTTTCATCTTCATCTTTGTATACTTAAAAACCAAATATCAACAAAATCAAACTTCACTTGACACTCATGGGTTCATCTGAACCGTAAAGTAAAAATAAAAAAGCGTTATCTTCCTACTTTCATGACAAACCAGGACCAATAATCCAAATCAAAAGTACCCCTGCAGACTTATTCACACCTTATACCTCTATTTCCTCAAAAAATCCATATATACCTTCCAAATACCATCGCTCTTACTTTGACTCTCCAATCATTTGCTGATTTTTCAACATCTCATATTACACAAAAGAAAATTGAGAGACATTAGAAATCATAGATATTGTGATTTGGAAGTTTAGGACATTAAAAATAAATTAATTTGATGATTTTATCATTTTCGAAAGAAAATAATTAGTTTGCTGATTTTTGCTTGTTGCGAAGTTAAAAGGAGAGAGCAAACAAAATATAAAGAAACTAAAATTAGATAGACATTAATTATGTGAATCTATGCAATGACTCTCTGCAACAGAGCTCTCAATGGCCAGAGGAGAGAGAAACAGTGAAAATGGAACAAAAGGTGACAGGTTTTGCACCTACGTACTTCTGGAACTCCCAATGCATGTTTTTACTATTTTTGTCATTCATTTACTCCATCACATGCACGCTCCCTACTACCATATACATCCATTCTAGGGAAAAGTTTATTCTAGGTCTCACTCAACCAACAAAAGTTGTGTGAGACCTTATTATTTAAAATAGACACATGGCGATGGGTCCCATTAACCAATTTATTTTCTCCTTTCCTCCTTTCTTCTCTTTTCAGATTTTCCCTTTTTCTTCTCTTTCTAGACTATACAAGTGGCTATAAAATCTTGAAGCACACAATCTCCCAGCAATACTTTCATCTTAATCTTTGTATACTTAAAAACCAAATATCAGCAAAATCAAACTTCACTTGACACTTATGGGTTCATCTGAACCAAAAAGTAAAAATAAAAAAGAGTTATCTTCCTTCTTTCATGACAAACTAAGACCAATAATCCAAATCAAAAGTACCCTTGCAGACTTATTCACACCTTACACCTTTATTTCCTCAAAAAACCCATTTATACCTTCCAAATATCATCGCTCTTACTTTGACTCTCCAACCATTTGCAAATTTTTCAACATCTCATATTACACAAAAGAAAATAGAGAGACATTAGAAATCATAGATGTTGTGATTTGGAAGTTTAGGACATTAAAATTAAATAATTTGATAATTTTATCATTTTCGAAAGAAAATAATTAGTTTGCTGATTTTTGCTTGTTGCGAAGTTAAAAGGAGAGAGCAAATAAAATATAAAGAAAGTAAAATTAAATAGACATTAATTATGTGAATCTATGCAATGACTCTCTGCATCAGAGCTCTCAGTGGCCAGAGGAGAGAGAAACAGTGAAAATTGTACAAAAGGTGACAGGTTTTGCACTTACGTACTTCTGGAACTCCCACTACACGTTTTTATTATTTTTGTTATTCATTAACTCCATCGCATGCATGCTGCCTGCTACAATATACACCCATTCTAGGGAAAAGTTCATTCTAGGTCTCACTCAACTAAAAAAATTGTGTGAGACCTTATTATTTAAAATAGACACATGGCGATGGGTCCCATTAACCAATTTATTTGCTCCTTTCCTCCTTTCTTCTCTTTTCAGATTTTCCCTTCTCTTCTCTTTCTAGTCTATACAATTGGCCATAAAATCTTGAAGCACACAATCTCTAAGCAATACTTGCATCTTCATCTTTGTATAATTAAAAACCAAATATCAACAAAATCAAACTTCACTTGACACTCATGGGTTCATCTGAACCAAAAGGTAAAACTAAAAAAGAGTTATCTTCCCTCTTTCATGACAAACTAGGACCAATAATCCAAATCAAAAGTACCCTTGAACACTTATTCACACCTTATACCTTCATTTCCTTCAAAAACTCATTAATACCTTTCAAATACCACCATCGCTCTTACTTTGACTCTCCAACCAGTTGCTGATTTTTCAACATCTCATATTACACAAATCAAAATAGAGAGACATTAGAAATCATAGATGTTGTGATTTGGAAGTTTAGGACATTAGAAATAAATTAATTTGATTATTTTATCACTTTCGAAAGAAAATAATTAGTTTGCTGATTTTTGCTTGTTGCGAAGTTAAAAGGCGAGAGCAAACAAAATATAAATAAACTAAAATTAGATAGACATTAATTCTGTGAATCTATGTAATGACTCTCTGCACTAGAGCTCTCAATGGCCAGAGGAGAGAGAAACAGTGAAAATTGTACAAAAGGTGACAGGCTTTGCACTTACATAATCCTGGAACTCCCACTGTACGTTTTTACCATTTTTGTTATTTATTTATGCCATCGCATGCATGTTGCCTGCTACAATATACATCCATTCTAGGGAAAGTTTTATTCTAGGTCTCACTCAACCAACAAAAGTTGTGTGAGACCATATTATTTAAAATAGACACATGTAGATGGGTCCCATTAACCAATTTGTTTGCTCCTTTTCTCCTTTCTTTTCTCTTCAGATTTTTCCTTTTCTTCTCTTTCTAGATTATACAAGTGGCCATAAAATCTTGAAGCACACAATCTCCAAGCAATTATTTCATCTTCATCTTTGTATACTTAAAAACCAAATATCAATAAAATTAAACTTCACTTGACATTAGAAATCATAGATGTTGTGATTTGGAAGTTTAGGACATTAGAAATAAATTAATTTGACGATTTTATCACTTTCGAAAGAAAATAATTAGTTTGCTGATTTTTCTTGTGGCGAAGTCAAAAGGCGAGAGCAAATAAAATATAAATACACTAAAATTAGATAGACATTAATTCTTTGAATCTATGCAATGACTCTCTACACCAGAGCTCTCAGTAGCCAGAGGAGAGAGAAACAGTGAAAATTGTACAAAAGGTGACAGGTTTTGCACCTACGTAATTCTAGAACTCCCACGGCACGTTTTTACTATTTTTGTAATTCATTTACTGTATCGCATGCATGCTGCCTGCTACAATATACATCCATTCTAGGGAAAAGTTTAATCTAGGTCTAACTCAACCAACAAAAGTTGTGTGAGACCTTATTATTTAAAATAGACACATGGAGATGGGTCCCATTAACCAATTTGTTTGCTCCTTTCTTCCTTTCTTTTTTTTTCCAGATTTTTCCTTTTCTTCTCTTTCTAGACTATACAAGTGGCCATAAAATCTTGAACCACACAATCTCCAAGCAATACTTTCATCTTCATCTTTGTATACTTAAAAACCAAATATCAACCAAAATAAAACTTCACTTGACACTTATGGGTTCATCTGAACCGTAAAGTAAAAATAAAAAAGAGTTATCTTCCTTCTTTCATGACAAACCAGGACAATTAATCCAAATCAAAAGTACCCCTGCAGACTTATTCACACCTTATACCTCCATTTCCTCAAAAAACCCATATATACCTTCCAAATACCATCGCTCTTACTTTGACTCTCCAACCATTTGCTGATTTTTCAACATCTCATATTACACAAGAAAATAGAGAGACATTAGAAATCATAGATATTGTGATTTGGAAGTTTAGGACATTAAAAATAAATAATTTGACGATTTTATCATTTTTGAAAGAAAATAATTAGTTTGCTGATTTTTGCTTGTTGCGAAGTTAAAAGGAGAGAGCAAACAAAATATAAAGAAACTAAAATTAGATAGACATTAATTATGTTAATCTATGCAATGACTCTCTGCAACAGAGCTCTCAATGGCCAGAGGAGAGAGAAACGGTGAAAATGGAACAAAAGGTGACAGGTTTTGCACCTACGTACTTCTGGAACTCCCAATGCATGTTTTTACTATTTTTGTCATTCATTTACTCCATCACATGCACGCTCCCTACTACCATATACATCCATTCTAGGGAAAAGTTTATTCTAGGTCTCACTCAACCAACAAAAGTTATGTGAGACCTTATTATTTAAAATAGACACATGGCGATGGGTCCCATTAACCAATTTGTTTTCTCCTTTCATCCTTTCTTCTCTTTTTAGATTTTCCCTTTTCTTCTCTTTCTAGACTATACAAGTGGCTATAAAATCTTGAAGCACACAATCTCCCAGCAATACTTTCATCTTCATCTTTGTATACTTAAAAACCAAATATCAGCAAAATCAAACTTCACTTGACACTTATGGGTTCATCTGAACCAAAAAGTAAAAATAAAAAAGAGTTATCTTCCTTCTTTCATGACAAACTAGGACCAATAATCCAAATCAAAAGTACCCTTGCAGACTTATTCACACCTTACACCTTTATTTCCTCAAAAAACCCATTTATACCTTCCAAATACCATCGCTCTTACTTTAACTCTCCAACCATTTGCTGATTTTTCAACATCTCATATTACACAAAAGAAAATAGAGAGACATTAGAAATCATAGATGTTGTGATTTGGAAGTTTAGGACATTAAAAATAAATAATTTGACGATTTTATCATTTTCGAAAGAAAATAAAGAGTTTGCTGATTTTTGCTTGTTGCGAAGTTAAAAGGAGAGAGCAAACAAAATATAAAGAAACTAAAATTAGATAGACATTAATTATGTTAATCTATGCAATGACTCTCTGCATCAGAGCTCTCAGTGGCCAGAGGAGAAAGAAACAGTGAAAATTGTACAAAAGGTGACAGGTTTTGTACCTACGTACTTCTTGAACTCCCACTGCACGTTTTTACTATTTTTGTTATTCATTAACTCCATCCCATGCATGTTGCCTGCTACAATATACACCCATTCTAGGGAAAAGTTTATTCTAGGTCTCACTCAACCAAAAAAAGTTGTGTGAGACCTTATTATTTAAAATAGACACATGGCGATGGGTCCCATTAACCAATTTATTTGCTCCTTTCCTCCTTTCTTCTCTTTTCAGATTTTCCCTTATCTTCTCTTTCTAGTCTATACAATTGGCCATAAAATCTTGAAGCACACAATCTCCAAGCAATACTTGCATCTTCATCATTGTATAATTAAAAACCAAATATCAACAAAATCAAACTTCACTTGACACTCATGGGTTCATCTGAACCAAAAAAAAAACTAAAAAAGAGTTATCTTCCCTCTTTCATGACAAATTAGGACCAATAATCCAAATCAAAAGTACCCTTGAACACTTATTCACACCTTATACCTTCATTTCCTTAAAAAACTCATTAATACCTTTCAAATACCATCGCTCTTACTTTGACTCTCCAACCATTTGCTGATTTTTCAACATCTCATATTACACAAATCAAAATAGAGAGACATTAGAAATCATAGATGTTGTGATTTGGAAGTTTAGGACATTAGAAATAAATTAATTTGATTATTTTATCACTTTCGAAAGAAAATAATTAGTTTGCTGATTTTTGCTTGTTGCGAAGTTAAAAGGCGAGAGCAAACAAAATATAAATAAACTAAAATTAGATAGACATTAATTCTGTGAATCTATGTAATGACTCTCTGCACTAGAGCTCTCAGTGGCCAGAGGAGAGAGAAACAGTGAAAATTGTACAAAAGGTGACATGCTTTGCACCTACATAATCCTGGAACTCCCACTGCACGTTTTTACCATTTTTGTTATTTTATTATGCCATCGCATGCATGCTGCCTGCTACAATATACATCCATTCTAGGGAAAGTTATATTCTAGGTCTCACTCAACCAACAAAAGTTATGAGAGACCTTATTATTTAAAATAGACACATGGCGATTGTTCCCATTAACCAATTTGTTTTCTCCTTTCATCCTTCCTTCTCTTTTTAGATTTTCCCTTTTCTTCACTTTCTAGACTATACAAGTGGCTATAAAATCTTGAAGCACACAATCTCCCAGCAATACTTTCATCTTCATCTTTGTATACTTAAAAACCAAATATCAGCAAAATCAAACTTCACTTGACACTTATGGGTTCATCTGAACCAAAAAGTAAAAATAAAAAAGAGTTATCTTCCTTCTTTCATGACAAACTAGGACCAATAATTCAAATCAAAAGTACCCTTGCAGACTTATTCACACCTTACACCTTTATTTCCTCAAAAAACCCATTTATACCTTCCAAATACCATCGCTCTTACTTTGACTCTCCAACCATTTGCTGATTTTTCAACATCTCATATTACACAAAAGAAAATAGAGAGACATTAGAAATCATAGATGTTGTGATTTGGAAGTTTAGGACATTAAAATTAAATAATTTGAAGATTTTATCATTTTCGAAAGAAAATAATTAGTTTGCTGATTTTTGCTTGTTGCGAAGTTAAAAGGAGAGAGCAAACAAAATATAAAGAAACTAAAGTTAGATAGACATTAATTATGTGAATCTATGCAATGACTCTCTGCATCAGAGCTCTCAGTGGCCAGAGGATAGAGAAACAGTGAAAATTGTACAAAAGGTGACAGGTTTTGCACCTACGTACTTCTTGAACTCCCACTGCACGTTTTTACTATTTTTGTTATTCATTAACTCCATCGCATGCATGTTGCCTGCTACAATATACACCCATTCTAGGAAAAAGTTTATTCTAGGTCTCACTCAACCAAAAAAAGTTGTGTGAGACCTTATTATTTAAAATAGACACATGGCGATGGGTCCCATTAACTAATTTGTTTGCTCCTTTCCTCCTTTCTTCTCTTTTCAGATTTTCCCTTCTCTTCTCTTTCTAGTCTATACAATTGGCCATAAAATCTTGAAGCACACAATCTCCAAGCAATACTTGCATCTTCATCTTTGTATAATTAAAAACCAAATATCAACAAAATCAAACTTCACTTGACACTCATGGGTCCATCTGAACCAAAAAGTAAAACTAAAAAAGAGTTATCTTCCCTCTTTCATGACAAACTAGGACCAATAATCCAAATCAAAAGTACCCTTGAACACTCATTCACACCTTATACCTTATTTTCCTTAAAAAACTCATTAATACCTTTCAAATACCATCGCTCTTACTTTGACTCTCCAACCATTTGCTAATTTTTCAACATCTCATATTACACAAATCAAAATAGAGAGAGATTAGAAATCATAGATGTTGTGATTTGGATGTTTAGGACATTAGAAATAAATAAATTTGATTATTTTATCCCTTTCGAAAGAAAATAATTAGTTTGCTGATTTTTGCTTGTTGCGAAGTTAAAAGGCGAGAGCAAACAAAATATAAATAAACTAAAATTAGATAGACATTAATTTTGTGAATCTATGTAATGACTCTCTGCACTAGAGCTCTCAATGGCCAGAGGAGAGAGAAACAGTGAAAATGGAACAAAAGGTGACAGGTTTTGTACCTACGTACTTCTGGAACTCCCAATGCATGTTTTTACTATTTTTGTCATTCATTTACTCCATCACATGCACGCTCCCTACTACCATATACATCCATTCTAGGGAAAAGTTTATTCTAGGTCTCACTCAACCAACAAAAGTTATGTGAGACCTTATTATTTAAAATAGACACATGGCGATGGGTCCCATTAACCAATTTGTTTTCTCCTTTCATCCTTCCTTCTCTTTTTAGATTTTCCCTTTTCTTCTCTTTCTAGACTATACAAGTGGCTATAAAATCTTGAAGCACACAATCTCCCAGCAATACTTTCATCTTCATCTTTGTATACTTAAAAACCAAATATCAGCAAAATCAAACTTCACTTGACACTTATGGGTTCATCTGAACCAAAAAGTAAAAATAAAAAAGAGTTATCTTCCTTCTTTCATGACAAACTAGGACCAATAATCCAAATCAAAAGTACCCTTGCAGACTTATTCACACCTTACACCTTTATTTCCTCAAAAAACCCATTTATACCTTCCAAATACCATCGCTCTTACTTTGACTCTCCAACCATTTGCTGATTTTTCAACATCTCATATTACACAAAAGAAAATAGAGAGACATTAGAAATCATAGATGTTGTGATTTGGAAGTTTAGGACATTAAAATTAAATAATTTGATGATTTTATCATTTTCGAAAGAAAATAATTAGTTTGCTGATTTTTGCTTGTTGCGAAGTTAAAAGGAGAGAGCAAATAAAATATAAAGAAACTAAAATTAGATAGACATTAATTATGTGAATCTATGCAATGACTCTCTGCATCAGAGCTCTCAGTGGCCAGAGGAGAGAGAAACAGTGAAAATTGTACAAAAGGTGACAGGTTTTGCACCTACGTACTTCTTGAACTCCCACTGCACGTTTTTACTATTTTTGTTATTCATTAACTCCATCGCATGCATGTTGCCTACTACAATATACACCCATTCTAGGGAATAGTTTATTCTAGGTCTCACTCAACCAAAAAAAAGTTGTGTGAGACCTTATTATTTAAAATAGACACATGGCGATGGGTCCCATTAACCAATTTGTTTGCTCCTTTCCTCCTTTCTTCTCTTTTCAGATTTTCCCTTCTCTTCTCTTTCTAGTCTATACAATTTGCCATAAAATCTTGAAGCACATAATCTCCAAGCAATACTTGCATCTTCATCTTTGTATAATTAAAAACAAAATATCAACAAAATCAAACTTCACTTGACACTCATGGGTTCATCTGAACCAAAAAGTAAAACTAAAAAAGTGTTATCTTCCCTCTTTCATGACAAACTAGGACCAATAGTCCAAATCAAAAGTACCCTTGAACACTTATTCGCACCTTATACCTTCATTTCCTTAAAAAACTCATTAATACCTTTCAAATACCATCGCTCTTACTTTGACTCTCCAACCATTTGCTGATTTTTCAACATCTCATATTACACAAATCAAAATAGAGAGATATTAGAAATCATAGATGTTGTGATTTGGAAGTTTAGGACATTAGAAATAAATTAATTTGATTATTTTATCACTTTCGAAAGAAAATAATTAGTTTGCTGATTTTTGCTTGTTGCGAAGTTAAAAGGCGAGAGCAAACAAAATATAAATAAACTAAAATTAGATAGACATTAATTCTGTGAATCTATGTAATGACTCTCTGCACTAGAGCTCTCAGTGGCCAGAGGAGAGAGAAACAGTGAAAATTATACAAAAGGTGACATGCTTTGCACCTACATAATCCTGGAACTCCCACTGCACGTTTTTACCATTTTTGTTATTTATTTATGCCATCGCATGCATGCTGCCTGCTACAATATACATCCATTCTAGGGAAAGTTTTATTCTAGGTCTCACTCAACCAACAAAAGTTGTGTGAGACCATATTATTTAAAATAGACACATGTAGATGGGTCCCATTAACCAATTTGTTTGCTCCTTTTCTCCTTTCTTTTCTCTTAAGATTTTTCCTTTTCTTCTCTTTCTAGACTATACAAGTGGCCATAAAATCTTGAAGCACACAATCTCCAAGCAATTATTTCATCTTCATCTTTGTATACTTAAAAACCAAATATCAACAAAATTAAACTTCACTTGACACTCATGGATTCATCTTAACCGAAAAATAAAAATAAAAAGAGTTATCTTCCTTCTTTCATGCCAAACTAAGACCAATAATCCAAATCAAAAGTACCCTTGCAGACTTATTCACCATTATACCTTCATTTCCTCCAAAAACCCATTTATACCATCCAAATACCATCGGACTTACTGACTCTCCAACCATTTACAGATTTTTTAACATCTCTTATTACACAAATCAAAATAGAGAGACATTAGAAATCATAGATGTTGTGATTTGGAAGTTTAGAACATTAAAAATAAATTAATTTGATGATTTTATCATTTCCCAAAGAAAATAATTAGTTTGCTGATTTTTGCTTGTTGCGAAGTTAAAAGGCAAGAGCAAAGAAAATATAAATAATTTAAAATTAGATAGACATTAATTATGTGAATCTATGCAATGACTCTCTGCACCAGAGCTCTCAGTGGCCAGAGGAGAGAGAAATAGTGAAAATTATACAAAAGGTGACAGGTTTTGCATCTACGTACTTCTGGAACTCCCACCGCACGTTTTTAAAATTTTGATTATTCATTTACTCCATCACATGTATGCTGCCTGCTACAATATACATCCATTCTAGGAAAACTTCTATTCCAGGTCTCACTCAACCAACAAAAGTTGTGTGAGAACATATTATTTAAAATAGACACATGGAGATGGGTCTCATTAACCAATTTGTTTGCTCCTTTTCTCCTTTCTTTTCTTTTCAGATTTTTCCTTTTCTTCTCTTTCTAGACTATACAAGTGGCCATAAAATCTTGAAGCACACAATCTCCAAGCAATACTTTCATCTTCATTTTTGTTTAATTAAAAACCAAATATCAACAAAATCAAACTTCACTTGACACTCATGGATTCATCTGCACCGAAAAATAAAAATAAATAAGAGTTCTCTTCCTTCTTTCATGCCAAACTTGGACCAATAATCCAAATCAAAAGTACCCTTGCAGTCTAATTCACCCTTATACCTTCATTTTCTCCAAAAACTCATTTATACCATCCAAATACCATCTCTCTTACTTTGACTCTCCAACCATTTGTAAATTTTTCATCATCTCTTATTACACAAATCAAAATAGAGAGACATTTGAAATTATAGATGTTGTGATTTGAAAGTTTAGGACATTAGAAATAAATTAATTTGATGATTTTATCATTTTCGAAAGAAAATAATTAGTTTGCTGATTTTTGCTTGTTGCGAAGTTAACAGGCAAGAGCAAACAAAATATAAATAAACTAAAATTAGATAGACATTAATTCTGTAAATCTATGCAATGACTCTCTGCACCAGAGCTCTCGGTGGCTAGAGGAGAGAGAAACAATGAAAATTGTATAAAAGGTGACATGTTTTGCATCTACGTAATTCTGGAACTCCCACTGCTCGTTTATACTATTTTTGTTATGCATTTACTCCATCGCATGCATTCTGCTTGCTACAATATACATCCATTCTAGGGAAAAGTTTATTCTAGGTCTCTCTCAACCAACAAAAGATGTGTGAGACCTTATTATATAAAATAGACACATAGCGATGGGTCCCATTAACCAATTTGTTTGCTTCTTTTCTCCTTTATTTTATTTTCAGATTTTCCCTTTTCTTCTCTTTCTAGTCTATACAAGTGACCATAACATCTTGAAGCACACAATCTTCAAGCAATACTTGCATCTTCATCTTTGTATACTTAAAAACCAAATATCAACAAAATCAAACTTCACTTGACACTCATGGGTTCATCTGAACCAAAAAGTAAAAATAAAAAAAGAGTTATCTTCCTTCTTTTATGAAATACTAGGACCAATAATCCAAATCAAAAGTACCCTTACACACTTATTCACACCTTATACCTTCATTTCCTTCAATATACATCCATTCTAGCTATTTTTGTTATTCATTTACGCCATCGCATGCATGCTGCCTGCTACAATATACATCCATTCTAGCGAAAGTTTTATTCTAGGTCTCACTCAACCAAAAAAAGTTGTGTGAGACCTTATTATTTAAAATAGACACATGGCGATGGGTCCCATTAACCAATTTATTTGCTCCTTTCCTCCTTTCTTCTCTTTTCAGATTTTCCCTTATCTTCTCTTTCTAGTCTATACAATTGGCCATAAAATCTTGAAGCACACAATCTCCAAGCAATTATTTCATCTTCATCTTTGTATACTTAAAAACTAAATATCAACAAAATCAAACTTCACTTGACACTCATGGATTCATTTTAACCGAAAAATAAAAATAAAAAAGAGTTATCTTCCTTCTTTCATGCCAAACTAGGACCAATAATCCAAATCAAAAGTACCCTTGCACACTTATTCACCATTATACCTTCATTTCCTCCCAAAACCCATTTATACCATCCAAATACCATCGCACTTACTTTTACTCTCCAACCATTTACAGATTTTTCAACATCTCTTATTACACAAATCAAAATAGAGAGACATTAGAAATCATAGATGTTGTGGTTTGGAAGTTTAGGACATTAGAAATAAATTAATTTGATGATTTTATCATTTTCGAAAAAAAAATAATTAGTTTGCTGATTTTTGCTTGTTGCGAAGTTAAAAGGCGAGAGCAAACAAAATATAAATAAACTAAAATTAGATAGACATTAATTATGTGAATCTATGCAATGACTCTCTGCACCAGACCTCTCAGTGGCCAGAAGAGAGAGAAACAGTGAAAACTATACAAAAGGTGACAGGTTTTGCACCTACATACTTCTGGAACTCCCACTGCACGTTTTTACAATTTTTGTTATTCATTTACTCCATCGCATGTATGCTGCCTGCTATAATATACATCCATTCTAGGGAAATATTTATTCTAGGTCTCACTCAACTAACAAAAGTTGTGTGAGACTATATTATTTAAAATAGACACATGGAGATGGGTCCCATTAACCAATTTGTTTGCTCCTTTTCTCCTTTCTTTTCTTTTCAGATTTTCCCATTTCTTCTCTTTCTAGACTATATAAGTGGCCATAAAATCTTGAAACACACAATCTCCAAGCAATACCTTCATCTTCATCTTTGTATAATTAAAAATAAAATATCAACAAAATCAAACTTCACTTGACACTCATGCATTCATCTGCACCGGAAAAAAAAATTAAAAAAAGTTATCTTCCTTCTTTCATGCCAAACTAGGTCCAATAATCCAAATCAAAAGTACCCGTGCAGACTTATTCACCCTTATACCTTTATTTCCTCCAAAAACTCATTTATATGTCACGACTCCAAATTTCCTCCGTAGTATGTCGTGATGGCACTTAGTCTCTAAGACTAGGTAAGCCTATCAATGCGGAATAATAATAAATATCTTAAATAAATAAACTACAATTCAAATAATTTTAACTCCCAAAACCCGGTATAAATAAGTCACAAGCTTATAAGAATTTATTCTTTATGTCTCTATACGTCAGAGTCTAAAGCAAATAAGGAAGACAACATAGTAAGATAGAAGGGGACTCCGGAGTCTGCGGACGCTGACAGATATACCTCGAAGTCTCCTCGTATAGCTAGTTTACTGATGCGTGGTCTGATAAGATGTACCTGGATCTGCACAAAAAGATGTGCAGAAGCGTAGTATGAGTACACCACAGCGGTACCCAGTAAGTACCAAGCCTAACCTCGGTAGAGTAGTGACGAGGTCAGGTCAGGCCCTGCTGGAAAATAAATAATGGCATGGTAAAATATTTAAACAATATTATAAGATAAAATGACAATAAAAATGAATCAAGTAGTATGTCACATTTAATTACATCAAATAATGGCAAATAAATACCTCGTTGAAACAAAACAGAATTCTTTTCAACTTTAAGAAAATCACAACAATAATCAAAGGCAACTACGGTCATAAATCAATATCAACAAGGGCATTCCCGAGGTACCGCCTCGTAGTCCCAAATCATAAATAAATTCACAATATCTCATTTTCTTATATCACCGCGGGAGCCTTCACAATTTATTTAAAGAAAACATTTTTTCCCATAATAGCATCCCGCATTTTAGCCATCCTTATCACACCGCATGACTTCTAGTAGTCACCTCTACTAGCCATGCATATCAAGCCACCCTTATCTCACCGCATGCGTTTCAACACCCAGACCTTATACCACCGCATGTGTATCAATATCACAATTTGCACCTCAAGTGCTCAAATAATTTAACTTGCTAAAATAATTCAACAACAATATTTTTTCACAATAAAGAGCTCACGGCTCATGCCAAAATAAATCATCAATAATAGTTTTCCACAATAAAGAGCTCACGGCTCATGTCAAAATAATTCATCAATAATATTTTTTCACAATAAAGAGCTCACGGCTCATGTCAAAATGAGTATAAAAATATTCAGGAGTAAATAATTTAGGAAAATAATATTTTAAAATCTTTACTATGTTGCTTCAGTATCAAGTTTAAAAATGTCAAATACTTCATATTAATAATATTTAATTTAAAGAAAATCAACCTTCAAATAATGCACAGAATAAAAGAAATCAAGTTTCAACTAAACAGGTAAAACAATTAGTAAGAAAAGATCAAACAAATTTAAAGTATATATCTCAGATCAATGATGAAGAATATAACAAGATAAAATAATTTAATAAATGCGCAACAGTGATCTACACAATTTAAAAATATAATCTTTCACAATTTAGCCCGTGTACACTCTCGTCACCTCGTGCACACGACTTTCAACACATTTCAATAATCACATCAATACCAATCCTAGGGGAAATTTCCCCCACACAAGGTTAGACAAGTCACTTACCTCGATTTGCTCCAATTTAACCAAGTATTATGATTTTTTACTCGATTTTCCGACTCCGATTGACTCGTAACTAGTCATAATTAATTCGATACAGTCAACAAAAAGTATAGTAATCAATTTCATAAGAAAATATTATATTTTCATTAAAATCTGAAATTAGCTCAAATTTTGCCCGTGGGGCCCACATCTCGGAATCCGGCAAAACTTATAAAATCCGATAACCCATTCAATTACGAGTCCACCCATACCAATTTTACCAAAATCCGATAACAATTCGACCTCCAAATCTTAAATTTTCGTTTTTGGAAGATTTTACAAAAATCTTGATTTTTCTTCCATAAATTCACGGATTCATGATATAAATGAGTATGGAATCATGAAATATAATCAATATAGGATAAGGAACACTTACCTCAATTTTTTCCCGTAAAAATCGCCCAAAAAACGCCCAAGAACCGTGCTCCAAAAATCCAAAACGAAATGAATGAAATGACCATTTTTGGTCCTTAAGTTTCTGCCAATCCGTCACTAAAAGTCCATTTTTCGTCACTAAAAGTGCACCAAAAATAGCTCTACCAGTCTTATTTCAATTGATCATAACTTTATGTACAAATGTCCAAATGATAAATGGTTTAACTTTAAGGAAACTAGAATCCACCAACTACAACTTTCATGTTTTGCAATTATTCTGATTCCTTATGAATTGCGAGATATAAGCTCCCAAAGTCGGCTGCATGCATCAGAATTTCTGAGAATTTCTGGCAAAATTCTGGCGAAACTACTCTACTAGCCTTCATTCAATCCATCATAACGTTCTATACAAATGTCCAAATAATGCATAGTTTAACTTTCTAGAACCTATAATCAAACGACTACAATTTTTATATTTTGCACATTTTCTGATTCCTTATAAATTGCGAGTTATAAGCTTCTAAAGTTGGCTCCACGCATGAAATTTCTGCAACAGAAATTTCCAGCACTCTTTGTCCGAAATCCATTCCGTTTACCTTCCGAAATCCACCCGAGACCCTCGGGACCTTAACCAATTATTCCAGCATGTCCCAAAATACCATACAAACTTAGTCGAGGCTTCAAACTACATCAAACAACATCAAAACGACGAATCGCACCTCAAATCAAAATCTATGAACTTTGAACTTTCAAATTCTATATCTTGTGTCGAAACACATCAAATCAATTCGGAATGACTTCAAATTTTGCACACTAGTCATAAATGACATAACTGAGCTATGAAAATTTTCAGAATCTGATTTTGACCCCGATATCAAAAAGTCAACCCCTCGGTCAAACTTCCCAAAAATTCAACTTTCGGCATTTCAAGCCTAATTCCACTACGGAATTCCAAATATAATTCCGATCATGCTCCTAAGTCCAAAATATCATACGGAGCTGTTGGAATCATCAAAATTCTATTCCAGGGTCGTTTGCACATAATTTGACATCCGGTCACTATTCGAACTTAAACTTTTAATTTTTCATCAAAATTCCATATCTCGGGCTAGGGACCTTGGAATTTGATTCCGGGCATACGCCTAAGTCCCAAATCACGATTCAGACCTATCAAAATTGTCAGAACACTGATCCGAGTCTGTTTGCTCAAAATGTTGACCAAAGTCAACTTAGTTGAGTTTTAAAGCTCTAATTCACATTTTAATTCATTTTTCACCTGAAAACTTTCCGAAAAATTACTACGGACTACACACGCAAGTCGAGTAATGATAAATAGTACTTTTCGAGGTCTTAGAACACAGAATTAATTATTAAATTTAAAGATGACATTTTGGGTCATCACATTATACCATCCAAATACCATCGCTCTTACTTTAACTCTCCAACCATTTACAGATTTTTCAACATCTCTTATTATACAAATCAAAATAGAGAGACATTAGAAATCATAGATTTTGTGATTTGGAAGTTTAGGATATTACAAATAAATTAATTTGATGATTTTATCATTTCCCAAAGAAAATAATTAGTTTGCTGATTTTTGCTTGTTGCGAAGTTAAAAGGCGAGAGCAAACAAAATATAAATAAACTAAAATTAGATAGACATTAATTATGTAAATCTATGCAATGACTATCTGCACCAGAGCTCTCAGTGGCAAGAGGAGAGAGAAACAGTGAAAATTGTACAAAAGGTGATTGGTTTTGCACCTACGTACTTCTGCAACTCCCACCGCACGTTTTACTATTTTTGATATTCATTAACTCCATCGCATGTACGCTCCCTGCTACAATATACATCCATTCTAGGGAAAAGTTTATTCTAGGTCTTACTCAACCAACAAAAGTTGTGTGAGACCATATTATTTAAAATAGACACATGGAGATGGGTCCTATTAACCAATTTGTTTGCTCCTTTTCTCCTTTCTTTTCTTTTCAGATTTTCCCTTTTCTTCTCTTTCTAGACTATACAAGTGGCCATAATATCTTGAAGCACACAATCTCCAAGCAATACTTTCATCTTCATATTTGTATACTTATAAACCAAATATCAACAAAATCAAACTTCACTTGACACTCATGGATTTATCTGCACCGAAAAATAAAAATAAAAAAGAGTTATCTTCCTTCTTTCATGCCAAACTGGGACCAATAATCCAAATCAAAAGTACCCTTACAGACTTATTCACCCTTATACCTTCATTTCCTCCAACTCATTTATACCATCCAAATACCATCGCTCTTACTTTAACTCTCCAACCATTTACAGATATTTCAACATCTCTTATTACACAAATCAAAATAGAGAGACACTAGAAATCATAGATGTTGTGATTTGGAACTTTAGGACATTAGAAATAAATTAATTTGATGATTTTACAATTTTCAAAAAAAAATAATTAGTTTGCTGAATTTTGCTTGTTGCGAAGTTAAAAGGCGAGAGCAAACAAAATATAAATAAACTAAAATTAGATAGACATTAATTATGTGAATCTATGCAATGACTCTCTGCACCAGAGCTCTCAGTGGCCAGAGAAGAGAGAAACAGTGAAAATTGTACAAAAGGTGATTGGTTTTGCACCTACGTACTTTTGCAACTCTCACTGCACGTTTTACTATTTTTGATATTCATTAACTCCATCGCATGCACGCTGCTACAATATATATCCATTCTCGGGAAAAGTTTATTCTAGGTCTCATTCAACCAACAAAAGTTGTGTGAGACCATATTATTTAAAATAGACACATGGAGATGGGTCCCATTAACCAATTTGTTTGCTACTTTTCTCCTTTCTTTTCTTTTCAGATTTTTCCTTTTCTTCTCTTTCTAGACTATACAAGTGGCCATAAAATCTTGAAGCACACAATCTCCAAGCAATACTTTCATCTTCATATTTGTTTAATTAAAAACCAAATATCAACAAAATCAAACTATACTTGACACTCATGGATTCATCTGCACCGAAAAATAAAAATAAATAAGAGTTATCTTCCTTCTTTCATGCCAAACTAGGACCAATAATCCAAATCAAAAGTACCCTTGCAGACTAATTTACCCTTATACCTTCATTTCCTCCAAAAACTCATTTATACCATCCAAATACCATCTCTCTTACTTTGACTCTCCAACCATTTGTAGATTTTTCATCATCTCTTATTACACAAATCAAAATAGAGAGACATTAGAAATTATAGATGTTGTGATTTGAAAGTTTAGGACATTAGAAATAAATTAATTTGATGATTTTATCATTTTCGAAAGAAAATAATTAGTTTGCTGATTTTTGCTTGTTGCGAAGTTAACAGGCAAGAGCAAATAAAATATAAATAAACTAAAATTAGATAGACATTAATTCTATAAATCTATGCAATGACTCTCTCCACCAGAGCTCTCAGTGGCCAGAGGAGAGAGAAACAGTGAAAATTGTACAAAAGGTGACAGGTTTTGCATCTACGTAATTCTGGAACTCCCACTGCACGTTTTTACTGTTTTAATTATTCATTTACTCCATCGCATGCATGCTGCCTGCTACAATATACATCCATTCAAGGAAAAAGTTTATTCTAGGTCTCACTCAACCAACAAAAGTTGTGTGAGACCTTTTTATTTAAAATAAACACATGGCGATGGGTCCCATTAACCAATTTGTTTGCTCCTTTCCTCCTTTCTTCTCTTTTTAGATTTTTCCTTTTCTACTCATTCTAGACTATACAAGTGGCCATAAAATCTTGAAGCACACAATCCCCAAGCAATACTTTCATCTTCATCTTTGTATAATTAAAAACTAAATATCAATAAAATCGAACTTCACTTGACACTCATGGATTCATCTGCACTGAAAAATAAAAATAAAAAGAGTTATCTTCCTTCTTTCATGCCAAACTAGGACCAAAAATCCAAATCAAAAGTTCCCTTGGAGATTAATTCACCCTTATACCTTCATTTCCTCCAAAAACTCATTTATACCATCCAAATACCATCTCTCTTACTTTGACTCTTCAACCATTTATAGATTTTTCAACATCTCTTATTACACAAATCAAAATAGAGAGACACTAGAAATCATAGATGATGTGATTTTGAAGTTTAGGACATTAGAAATAAATTAATTTGATGATTTTATCATTTTCCAAAGAAAATAATTAGTTTGCTGATTTTTTCTTGTTGCGAAGTTAAAAGGCGAGAGCAAACAAAATATAAATAAACTAAAATCAGATAGACATTAATTCTGTAAATCTATGCAATGACTCTCTCCACCAGAGCTCTCAGTGGCCAGAGGAGGTGACAGGTTTTGCACCTACGTACTTCTGGAACTTCCACCGCACGTTTTTACAATTTTTGTTATTCATTTACTCCATCGCATGCATGCTGCCTGCTACAATATACATCCATTCTAGGAAATTTTTAATTTTAGGTCTCATTCAACCAACAAAAGTTGTGTGAGACCTTATTATTTAAAATAGACACGTGGCGATGGGTCCCATTAACCAATTTGTTTGCTCCTTTCCTCCTTTCTTCTCTTTTCAGATTTTTCCTTTTCTTCTCTTTCTAGACTATACAAGTGGCCATAAAATCTTGAAGCACACAATCCAAAAGCAATACTCTCATCTTCATCTTTGTATAATTAAAAACCAAATATCAACAAAATTAAACTTCACTTGACACTCATGGATTCATCTGCACCGAAAAATAAAAATAAAAAAGAGTTATCTTCCTTCTTTCATGCCAAACTAGGACCAATAATCCAAATCAAAAGTACCCTTGCAGACTAATTCACCCTTACACCTTTATTTTCTCCAAAAAATCATTTATACCATCTAAATACCATCTCTCTTACTTTGACTCTCCAACCATTTACATATTTTTCAACATCTCTTTTTACACAAATCAAAATAGAGAGACATTAGAAATCATAGATGTTGTGATTTGAAAGTTTAGGACATTAGAAATAAATTAATTTGATGATTTTATCATTTTCGAAAGAAAATAATTAGTTTGCTGATTTTTGCTTGTTGCGAAGTTAAAAGGCGAGAGCAAACAAAATATAAATAAACTAAAATTAGATAGACATTAATTCTGTGAATCTATGCAGTGACTTTCTGTACCAGAGCTCTCAGTGGCCAGAGGAGTGAGAAACAGTGAAAATTAATCAAAAGGTGATTGGTTTTTCACCTATGTACTTCTGGAACTCCCAATGCACGCTTTTACTATTTTTGTTATTTATTTACTCCATCGCATGCATGCTGCATGCTACAATATACATCCATTCTAGGAAAAATTTTATTTTGGGTCTCACTCAACCAACAAAAGTTGTGTGAGACCTTATTATTTAAAATAGACACGTGACGATGGGTCCCATTAACCAATTTGTTTGCCCCTTTCCTCCTTTCTTCTCTTTTCAGATTTTTCCTTTTCTTCTCTTTCTAGATTATACAAGTGGCCATAAAATCTTTAAGCACACAATCTCCAAGCAATACTTTAATCTTCATCTTTGTATACTTAAAAATCAAATATCAACAAAATCAAACTTCACTTGACACTCATGGGTTCATCTGAACAGAAAATTAAAATAAAAAAGAGTTATCTTTCTTCTTTCATGACAAACTAGGACCAATAATCCAAATCAAAAGTACCCTTGTAGACTTATTCATACCTTATACCTTCATTTCCTCCAAAAATTCATTCATACCTTCCAAATACAATCGCTCTTACTTTGACTCTCCAACCATTTTCAACATCTCATATTACACAAATCAAAATAGAGAGACATTAAAAATCATAGATGTTGTGATTTGGAAGTTTAGGACATTAGAAATAAATTAATTTGATGATTTTATCATTTTCGAAAGAAAATAATTAGTTTGATGATTTTTGCTTGTTGCGAAGTTAAAAGGAGAGAGAAAACAAAATATAAATAAACTAAAATTAGATAGACATTAATTTTGTAAATCTATGCAATGACTCTGTAACGATCCGACTGGTCGTTTTGAGTATCACAACCCTGTTTTTCCCTTTACTACTCAAATTGTACTTCACAATTATTGTGTGAATTGCCGGGGTAAATGGTTCGGGTCTAGTGAGGTTTTGGAATGAATTGGAACACTTAGTTCCAAGGTTTGAAGCTTAAGTTAAAATAGTGATCAGATGTCAACTTATGTGTAAATCCCCGTAATGGAGTTTTGATGATTCCAATAGCTCTGTATGGTAATTTTTGGACTTAGGAGCGTATCCCAAAAAATATTTAGAGGCTCTTACCGGAATTAAGCTCGAAATGCCGAAAGTTAAATTTTTGGGAACTTAGACTGGGAGGTTGACTTTTTAATATCGGGGTTGGAATCCCATTCTGAAAATTGGAATAGGTCTGTATTGTGAAATGTGACTTGTGCGCAAAATTTGAAGTCATTCTAAATTTATTTGATGTGTTTCGGCACAAGATATAGAATTTAAAAGTTCAAAGTTCATAGATTTTGAATTTAGATGTAATTCACCGTTTTGATATTGTTAGGTGTGATTTGAGGCCTCGAGTAGGTCCGTGTTATGTTGTGGGACTTGTTGATATAGTTGGTTGAGGTCTCGGGGGCCTCAGGTGAGTTTCAGATGGTTAACGGATTGAGTTTTGAATTAGGAAGACTGCTGGAACTAAGCCTTTTGGTGTAATCGCACATGCGGAACAGTAGTCGCAGGTGCGATGTAATGACCCGACCGGTCTTTTTGAACATTTGCTCTTCGCTCGGTTGTTTGAGGGCATGACTAGCTCCGTATGATGTACTTTGACTTGTGTGAATCGTTGGTTTCGGGTCGCAAATATTTCGGAATCTAATTGGAAGAAGGAATTTCATTGTTGAAGCTTTAAATTGGGAAAGTTGACCAAAATTTGACTCTTTAGCATTTAACCCCGGATTCAAATTTTGATAATTCCAATAGCTCCGTATGGTGATTTTGGGCTTAGGAGCATGTCCAGAATATTATTTGGAGGTCTGTGGTAGAATTAGGCTTGAATTGGCGAAATTGGAAATTTGGCGATTTCGGTCGGCAGTGAAAAATTTAATATCGGGGTCGGAATGGAATTTCGGAAGTTGTAATAGGTTCATAGTATTATTTGTGACGTGTGTGCAAAATGTGAGGTTATTCGGACATGGTTTGGTTGGTTTCGACATCGGTTGCCGAATTTGGAAATTTAGAAGTTCTTAGGCTTGAATCCGAGGGTAATTTGGTGTTTGGATGTTGTTTTGAGTTATTCGAAGGTTCGACTAAGTTTTTATGCTGATATATGACTTGTTAGTATTTTTTATTGAGGTACCGAGGGCCTCGGGGTGATTCCGGGTGGTTAACGGATTTGTCGAAGTTGGACTTTGTAGCTGGAGCTGTTGCTTCTGCTATTTCCACACCTGTGGAAGAAAGGGTCGCAGATGCGAGGCCACTGGTGCGCGTGGGGAGTACACAGGTGCGGGAGACGCTGGGCCAAGGGTGGGAACTCAGGTGCGAAGAATTGGCCACATCTGCGAGCTCGCAGGTGCGAGGCCTTGAGCGCAGATGCGGAGATGAGAAGTTTGGACTGGTTTCGCAGATGCGCACCTGTGACCGCAGATGCGAGTCCGCAGGTGCAAGGAAGGGGTCCACAGATGCGTAATCTGGGTGATTAAGTGAGTTGCGCAGGTGCGGCTTCTTGGACCGAAGGTGCGGTCGCGCGGGTGCGAGAAAATGGCCGCATGTGCGAAAAACCTGGGCAGAAACCATAAATAGAACCCTTCGCGAATTTGGTTCATTTCCACCATTGCTATTCGGTTTTTGGATCTTTTGGGAGAGATTTGAATAGGGAATCAAGGGGATTTCGTTGAGGTAAGTTACTTGCGACTTAAAAATTGTATATATGGGTGATTTTCCGTTGTTTTAATCATGGTAATTAGTGAAAATGAGGGATTAGGGCTTGAAATATTTGGAGAGTAATTTAAGAATTTGAAGGACCAAACGATGTCGGATTTTGATGAATTTGGTATGGTTAGACTTGTGAGTGAACGAGCTTTCTAGTTTTGTAAATTTTGTCTAATTTTGAAATATGGGCTCGGGGGCCGGGTTTGAGCCAATTTCGGGTTTTGGTATAATTTTGTAGTTTTCTTGTGGAATTCATTCCATTAGCGCGTATTGATGGTATTGTACTGATTGTGAATAGATTCAGAGCATTTGGAGGCCGAGTACAGAGGCAAGAGCATTTCGGGTTAGAGATTTGACCGGTTTGAGGTAAGTAATGATTGTAAATCTGGTCCTGAGGGTATGAAACCCCGAATTTCGTATCATTCTTCTATTTTGAAGTGACGCACATGCTAGGTAACGGGCGTGTGGGCGTACACTGTTGGGGATTTGTGACTTGGTCCGTCCCGTAGCAACTGTAAAGTTGCATACTTTGTTGAAACCATTTGATACTTATATGTTCTAGAAAGAATTTCTGTAAATTGGGCTGAATGCCATGTTTGGGCATTGCGCCAAAGCTGTTTGGACCCTTAGGGGCTGTTTCTTACCATCCTCTCATTGTTTTCGATTGAAAATCTATACTCAGTCATGTTTATACTTGTTTACCGCATAACTCAGTTTTATGACTCTATTTTGATGCATATAAATGTTTCGGGCCGAATGCCCTATTTTACTGAAATGCCCGAGTGGCTTGAGAGGTTTATGACTGAGTGAGGCCGAGGGCCTTATTTGTGAGGATGAGTGTGGATCGGGGCTACCCGCCTGCAGCCTATTTATAACTGAGTGAGCACGAGGGCTTGATTTGTGAGGATGAGTGTGGATCGGGGCTGCTCACCTGCAGCATACTTTATTATTATAGCACGTGAGTTGTCCGTGCAGCACGTGAGTTGTCCGTGCAGCACGTGAGTTGTCCGTGCAGATTATAGCGCTTGGGCTGAAGGAGCCCCTCCGGAGTCTGTACACACCCCCAGTGAGCGCAGGTACCTACTGAGTGCGAGTGCTGAGTGACTGAGAGGCATGAGTGATTGTGAGTTATGCCCGAGTAGCATGAGTGATTGTGAGGTATGCCTGAGTGGCACGAGTGACTGTGAGGTTTGACCGAGGGGCTTTATATGAGTGATGTTTTGCTCGAGGGGCTGTTTATGATTTCATCATTTTTGCTCACCTTTGCATTGAGCCTTTGTTTGAAAAACTGTTGGAAAAAAAATGTCTTTAAATGATTTTTACTGGAACTGGGTTTAAACGAGATGTTTGATTCAAATCCTGATTTTTAAGAGCATGTGGTATTTTACTAATATTTCCTGATATGAACGTTATATGTTTTATTGCTCGTCACTACTGCCCAGTCTTTATTTATTGTTGTTACTTACTGATTTGGCGTATTTGTACCTTGTGTGCAGATTCAGGTGTAGCTGGACACGGTAGCGGTTATTGAGTGTTCTGGTTGCAGATTTTCTTGGAGATAGCAAGGTAGTTGTTTGGCGATCGCAGCCCTGCTCTTCTCCCTCTTATCTTCTTCTAGTTGTATTTAACCATTTTCCAGGCTGAGTTAGCCTAGATATTGTTAGGCAGATTGTAGCAGATGCTCATGACTAGTGACACCCCAATGTCGGGCTTTTCTTTTTCGCACTTCTGTTTTTCTTTGATTTGAACTCTTTTAATGGAGGTTTTATGTTAAATAACCTTGAAATTATCTTTAAAATGAAAATATCGGTTTGTTTTGGAAATGAGTCGGCTTGCCTTGTTCCACGATAGGCGCCATCACGACAGGGGTTAGTTTTAGGTCGTGACATGCGAGCTCGCAAGTGCGAGCAGGGGTGCACTGAAGCGAGGTGCGCAGGTGCGGAAGGAACTTCGCAGGTGCAGAGTCATACCTGCGCAAGAAGGAGCACAAATGCGGGCAGAGGGCTGTGAGGCATTGGTCGCAGGTGCGAGGGAAAATTCAGCACCGAGGTAAGTGAAGTCCACAAATGCGATATTTTGCTCGCACAAGCGGAGGCGCATGTGCGCAAATATTGTCCACAGGTGCGAATTTACTAGGTAGAACCCTTTAAATTCGGGGTTTCGTAATTTTCACCCATTTTCGGATTTTGGAGCTCGGTTTGGGCAATTTTGGAGAGGAATATTTTTCACACAACTTGGGATAAGTGTTCTTCAATCCCTTGTGCTTTTAAATGAATTAATCTTCATTTTTAGTGTAATATTATCGAATCTTTAAGAGAAATAGAAGGACATTTCTATAATGTCACAAAATGAATTTTTCAAGTTTGAATACAGATTTGGAGTCAGATTTGAGTGAAATTAGTATGGTTGAACTTGTAATTGGATGGGTTGTCATATTTTGTGAGTTTCGTCGGATTCCGAGATGTGGGCCCCATGGGTATGTTTTGGGGCATAATTTCGGTGTTTTGTGGAAAATATTAGTATTTTGATAGGGAATTAATTCCTATAAATTGTGTGGGCTGAATTAAATTAATTGTGGCTAGATTCGAGCCGTTCGGAATTTAATACGCGTAGAATAGAATTTCTGGAGCATGGTTTAGCTTGCTCGACATTGGATTCGACTTGTTCGAGGTAAGTAACTCTTCTAATCTTGGAGCTGAGGGTATGAACCCTGAATATATGTATTACGTGGATTTTTGGGAGGTGACGCACATTCTAGGTGATGGGCGTGTGGGCGTGCACTATAGAAATTGTGACATAATTGTTTCTGTGGAATTTCGTAGTTATATAATCTTGGCATTCTCCACGCGGTTTTATGTGTTAAAGAAATTGAGCTGAAAAGAATATTAAAAATTATGTTGAGACTATGTGCCAGTATTTTTGGACCCACAGAGGTCATATTGTTGTGAATTATTTGTTTTAAATTGAAAATTTATATTCAGTCATATTCATTTCGTTTCATATCATATCTTAGTCTCTGTTGTTATTCATTGATACATCATATCATCATTTTTGGGCTATTCTCATGACATTGTGAGCGAATGTGAGAGAGACTGAAGAGATTGATGACTGAGGGAGGCCGAAGGCCTGATTGTGAGTATATTTTTGGGATCGGGCTGCACGTCGCGGCAGGCCATGTTGGCTTTATATATACTATTACTATTATATGCATCCGGGCTGCCCACCTATAGCAGGCCTTATTGGCTTATTATGGCACGTGAGTTGTCCGTGCAAATTCTGATATGATATTATAGCACGTGAGTTGTCCATGCAGAACGTGAGTTGTCCGTGTAGATTATAGCGCTTGGGCTATAGGAGCCCCTCCGGAGTCTGTACACACCCCCAGTGAGCGCAGGTACCTGCTGTAACGACCCGACTTGTCATTTTAAGAATTTATGCCCCGTTCAGTGACTTAAGGTCTCGAGTAGCTATGCAATATGTATTATGACCCGCGGGTGTGGTCGAGTTTGATTTACTGAAAATTCAGAATTAAATTAAAAGAACAATCCTTATTTAGAAGCTTAAATGAAAAGAGTTGACTGAAGAGTTGACTTTTGAGCAAACGACTCCGAAATAGAATTTTGATGTTGTCAATAGCTCCGTATGGTGATTATGAACTTAGGAGCGTGTCCGAAAATTTATTTGGAGGTCTGTAGTGGAATTAGGCTTGAAATGGCAAAAGATGAATTTTTGGGAAGTTTGATCGGGGGTTGACGTTTTGATATCGGGGATGGAATCCGATTCTGGAAATTTGAATAGGTACGTTATGTCATTTATGACTTGTGTTCAAATTTGAAGTCATTCCGAATTGATTTGCCGTGTTTCGGCACAAGATATAGAATTTGAAAGTTCAAAGTTCATGGATGTTGATTTGAAGTGTGTTTCATCGTTTTGATGTTGTTCGATTTGATTTGAGGCCTCAAGCAAGTTTGTAATGTGTTATGGGACTAGTTGGTATGATTGGTTGAGGTCCCGGGGGCCTCGGGTGTGTTTCGGGTTGGTTTCGGATCATTTGGAGTTGTTTTGGAACTGCTGATTCTGGTGTCTAGTTTCCTTCTTCGCGTTCGCGAAGGAAGTCCTGCATCCGTGAAGAAGCGATTTTGGGGGTGCTGGATTTGACCTTCGCGAACGCGAAGGAGTGGACGCGAAGGAGAACGCGAGGCAAGGTTTGGTCAAGCTTACACGAATGCGACACAGTGGCCGCGAATGCGAAGAAGGAAGGGGAGCCGGGACATTGAGCCATTAACCCTTCGCGAATGCGAAGAAAGAGGGCAGTTGGCTACTGCAAACCTGAGAGCTTGAACGCGAACACGATGATGTGCATGGTAAGGCCTTCGTGCACGCGACACTGGTCACGCGAACACGAAGAAGAAAAGCCTGGGCAGATTATGACGTATTGGAGCTCGGGATTAGAGCTCGGGATGAAGCGATTTTTGGGAGATTTTCGGAGGAAACAACAGGGTAAGTGTTCTTAACTCAATATTGGTTAAATTACCCGAATTCATGGTTGTTTGTAATATTTAATCGGTGAATTAAGTTGGAAAGAAATTGTGAAAACCCTCTTGATTCAATTTAAGATTTGGAGGTCGAGTTGTTATTGGAATTGAATAAAATCGGTATGGTTGAACTTGTATCGGAATGAGCGTTCATATTTTGTAACTTTTGTCGGGTTCCGATAACACCCGCGGAGAATGTAACGACCCGACATGTCATTTTAAGAATATACACCCCATTCAGTGACATAAGGCCTCAAGTAGCTACGCAATATGTATTATGACCCGCGGGACTTAGTCTCATTTTCCGTTCTTAACTCAATATTGGTTAAATTACCCGAATTCATGGTTATTTTTAATATTTAATCGGTGAATTAAGTTGGAAACAAATTGTGAAAACCCTCTTGATTCCCTTATTTAGTTGTTCTCCTTGTGCCTATCATTCTTTACTGTGGTTATTCCTTGTGAATGAGTTCTACCGTTCTTGTGATTTAAATTCTTGAGTTGATAATTATTCTCTTCTTCTATTTCCTTTTTAAATCTTACGGAAATTTTAGTCTGTTTTTTATAAGAAAACAAACATTTAATATCTATTTACAATTTTATCCAATGTAAATTGTATTTTACGAAGGGCAAAAAAGGCAAACGACATTTCGATAGATATATATATATATATATATATATATATATATATATATATATATATATATATATATATATATATATATATATATATATATATATATATATATATATATATATATATATATATATATATATATATATATATATATGTGTGTGTGTGTGTGTGTGTGTGTGTGTGTGTGTGTGTGTGTGTGTGTGTGTGTGTGTGTGTGTGTGTGTGTGTCACTGTAAGAAGAAGAAGAAGAAGAAAGAGAAGAAAAAGGCCTGAAGTTGTTTAAACTTTGGGTACAAGTTATTAAAAAATTAAAAAATGAGTACAGGGTGTTAAGAGTGTATTTGGGCTAGTTTAACCTAATAGTAGATAAAAAAGTAGGATAAATATCCTTAAACTAACGACAAAAAGAATTAGTAAAATAATAATAATAATAATAATAATAATAATAATAATAATAATAATAATAATAATGGTAATAAAATATTTTATCTTTTAGAAGCTAATTAACGTGTACAGATTCCCTTCCGATCGGCACTTATGTTTCAGAAGCTAATATTATGCTACATTATAAATTATTGAATAGTTTCATATGATGTATTATGACGTGTGTGAATTGTCGGTTTTGGTTTTCAGGTGTTTCGAAATTAGTTCGGAAGAATGAATTTCATGCTTGAAGCTTTAAGTTGGAAGAGTTGACCAAGTTTGACTCTTTAGTATTCGACCTCAGATCAGAGTTTTGATGATTTCGTTAAGTTCGGATGGTGATTTTGGACTTGGGCGTATGCCCGAAATTTAATTTGGATATTTCTAGAATGATTCCACGTCGTTTTTTCAAGTATAAATGGTATCATATAAAGCAAATGAACTCCAAATTCAGTTTTGATTATATCATTAGATCCGTATTGAAATTACGGAGCCATAGCAAAAAGAATCGTCGAATTCGGACATCGTATGAGAGAGTTATGCCCATTTTCGTGTCGGAAAAGATTGTTATTTTTATGGGGCAGAGGCAAGTCGCATTTGACACCTGTGACTTGCCTGGACAGATTCTAAAACCGGGGATTTCGGCCATTTTAATACATTTGGATCTATGAAGCTCGAATTGAAGCGATATTTAGGCGATTTTCACCATATGGATTGGGGTAAGTGATTCTAACTCGGTTTTGGTTAAATTACACGAATCTATTGTTGTTTTTATCAACAAATTAGTGCTTTGAGTTGAAAATAGTAGAAAATTTCATAGACTTTAATTGAGGATTTGAAGGCCGAGTTGTGGTCGGATTTGAGTAATTTTGGTATGGTTGGAGTCGTGGTTGAATGGGGGTTCGGATTTTGTAATTTTTGTCGGATTGCGAGATGTGGGCCCCACCGTTGACTTTTGATTGACTTTTCAAGCGGAGTTGAAAATTTTTATAAATTGTTAAATTGCAAGCACTGGAGTATATTTTGATTAATTTGCACGTTGTTTGGCTAGTTTCGAATCGTTTGGCTTGGAATTGAGGAGATAGGAAGGCATTCGGAGGTTGGTATGAACGGAATAGAATTTTCGGAGTATTGTTTAGCTTGCTCGGTAGCTGATTCAGCTTGTTTGAGGTAAGTGTTTTGCCTAACTTTGTTGAGGAAATTTTTCCTACTAATTACCAGTATTTGTTACATGCGGGGGTGATACATATATGAGGTGGCGAGCATATATGCATGTGTCAGGGCTAATCATGCTCGAGGGTAAATTATACGATTTATTGTGCTTATAGAATTATGTGACACTCTTGTTTCATGTCTTCTTTGACTTAGATTTCTATGAATATGACAGTAAATGCTAGAAACCCATAATTTGATTAAAAATCTGACGGACTTTTCTGAAAATTATTAATGTGCTAAATCTGGACGTTATTATACTTAGTCACAAATACTACTCTACGACCATTATTCTTGAGATTTTGAATTCTATACATGAGTTGAAGATCATTTTTGAGACTTTTTGAAATACTGGAATAATAAAGTACTTAAAGTTTATTCAATTGTTATTGGCTTGAAAGTCGTGATTGATGTTCAATTTGGAACATTCGTTTAAGCACTCTCCTTGATGTTATTTATGTTTCCTACCTTGCTTGTTAATGATATACATGTGCTTAGTAAGGAAGAGTGTAAAGCACGAAGGGTGATGTCGTGTCATTTTATATAATTATCATGTGAGGGAGAGTGTAAAGCACGAAGGGTGATGTTGTGCCATTCATATAAATTAATATGCACGAAGGATAATGCCGTGCCATTTCATTTACATTATCGTGCGAGGATGAGAGTAAAAGCACGAAGGGTAATGTCGTGCCATTATTTCTATATTATCATATGTTCATGGTACGAATGGGTTTCTGTGCATGTGAGGATAAGAGACATGCATTATATTGTGATGGCTTTTCATTGTGTATACATCAATGCCTTTATCTTGAGCTGTTATTGTGCACCTATGTTTTTGTCACGACCCAAAATCCTAACATGTCGTGATGCCGCCTATTTCGAAACTAGGCAAGCCAAAAATCTCAATAAAACAAAACTTCTCTTTAAGGTTGAAAATATAATATTTAAATACAATACAAACACTCCCCAAAACCTGGTGTCACTGAGTACATGAGCATCTAATATGAATATAAGTGTGAAAAATATAGTCTATAATAGTCTGAGACCAAATACAGTAAACAAAGAGATAGAGAAGGAGAGACAAGTTATGCGGAATACGGCAGCTACCTCAAAATCTCCTAAAAATCAACCACTCGAAAGGATCAACACCCGCTATGTCCGGAAACACCTGGATATGCACACGAAGTGCAGGGTGTAGTATGAGTACAACAAACTCATCAAGTAACAATAATAAATAAGGAACTGAAGATAGTAACGAGCTACACAGTTATGGTTCATTTCGAGTAATTCCAGTAAAGAATAGACATGCTATCAAATCTGGCATATTAAGGTCAAATCAACTTTTATACAGTTCCTGTTCATTTAATGCATATATCAACAATCTTTCAGAGATTTCACAACAATGACAGATAGCAACTAAGTGCAACAATAAATGAAAATCAACTACAACCTCTTAGGATACCAATCACTCACTGGGCTCCCATCCCTCATCAGTCCCTGGGATCCCAGCCCTCATCACTCTCTTAATGTGTACCCGTGCTCACTAGGGGTGTATAGACTCTGCAGGGGCTCCTACAGCCCAAACGCTATAATCTGCACGGACAACTCACGTGTTGCACGGACAACTCACGTGCCATATTATAAATATCTGGATCCGCACAGCCAACTCACGTGATGTACGGCCAACTCACGTGCTATAGTATAATATAAGGATCTGCATGGCCAACTCACGTGCTATAGTATCAATATCTCACAATCAAGCCCTCGACCTCACTCAGTCATAAATCTCTCTAGTCTCTCGGGCTCTCAATAATCATGAAATCAGCCCAAACAACAATGATATGATGTATCAATAATAATAATAACAGAGACTGGGATAAAATGTGCAAGTAAAAACTGAGACTGATTACATATAGCATTTAGCAGGCAATTCAACAAGTACGCGACCTCTGTGGGTCCCAACAGTACTATCACATAGCCTAAGCATGATTTCTAACATGATTTACAGTCAAATTTTATCAACACATAGAGAGCATATAGCTAACAACAAATTATTCAACTTTACAGTTTCCTGGGACGGACCAAGTCACAATCCTCTCAGTGCACGCCCACACGCCCGTCACCCAGCATGTGTGTCACCTCCAAAATAATCTCATGATGCCAAAATCTAGGGTTTAATACCCTCAGGACCAGATTTAAAAGTGTTACTTACTTCAAAACGTGAAACTCTTTACTCTGCTATGCCTTTGCCTCGCAGATCGGCCTCTAAATGCCTCGAATCTAGTCACAAATAATTTGTTTCAGTCAATAAAATTTATTGGAATTAATTTCATAAGAAAATACTATTTTTTCATAAATATCCAAAATTTAGCTCAAACATCGCCCGTGGGGCCCACGTCTCGGAACCCGACAAAAGTTACAAAATCCGAAAGCCCATTCAACCACGAGTCTACCCATATCAATTTCACCAAAATACTACCGCAACTCGATCCTCAAATCTATAAATCTTATTTCCAAATTTCTAAGTTCTAATCTCCGATTTATACCTCAAAATCATGTAATCTAGTCGGATTATTAGATGATAATTCAATATTATGGAGTAGAAATTATCACAAGGGACTTACCTCAAGTTTTACTTGAAAATATATCAAAAATCGGCTCTCCCCAAGCTCCAATTTGTCAAAAATGGCGAATGGGACAAAGTCCCTGTTTTTATAATTCTGCGCAGACTACCTCGATCTTGGCCTTCGATCGAGGTCCTCGATCCTGGGTCTCGGACATGCCTTCGATCGTAGCCCTCGATCCTGGCCTCAATCATGGATCTCGACCCTGCCTTCGATCGTGGCCCTCTAACCTGGGCTCGATCGTGGCTTCGAGCCTGATCCTCAACCCTGCCTTCGATGGTGGCCCTCGACCCTGGGATCGATCGTGGCTTCGAGCCTGATCCTCGACCCTGGGCTCGATCATGGCTTCATGCCTGATCCTCGACCTTGCCTTCGATCGTGGCCCTCGACCCTGGGCTCGATCGTCCTTGATTTTCTGGGCTCGATTTATTTGGGCTCGATTCTGGTAGAAGAAATTTCCAACATAAGGAAATTGCAGCAGCTGTTGTAGTTCAATTTTTGATCCGTTAACCATCTGAAACTCACTTGAGGCCCTCGAGACCTCAACCAAATATACCAAAAATTCCTAAAATATCATACGAACTTACTCGAATCCTCAAATTACCTCAAACAACGCTAAAACCATGAATTGCGCCCCAATTCAAGCCTATTGAACTTTGAAACTTTCCATTTCTGCAAACAACACTGAAACTTATCAAATCACGTCCCATTGACCTCAAATTTTGCACACCAGTCATAAATGATATTACAAACCTATTAAAATTTTTAGAATCGGATTTCGATCCCGATATCAAAAAGTCAACCCCCGGGTCAAACTTTCCAAAAATTCAACTTTCGGTATTTCAAGCCTAATTCCTCTATGGACCTCCAAATGTTTTTCCGGAAATGCTCCTAAGTCCAAAATCACCATACGGAGCTATTGGAATCATCAAAATTTAAATCCGATGTCATTTACACATAGGTCCATATTCGGTCCACTTTTCAAAATTAAAATTTTTAATTATGAGACTAAGTGTCCCATTTCATTCCGAATTCCTTCCATACCCGAACCAACTAACTGATACGTCATAAATCAATTGTGAGGAATAAATTGAGAAATAAATGGGGGAATAGGGTTATAACACTCAAAATGACTTGCCGGGTTGTTACATACTCCCCCTCTTAAACAAACATTCGTCCTCGAACGGGTTTAGAACAATACCTGGAGTCTCAAATAAGTGTGGATATTTGCTCCGCATCTCCTGCTCATTCTCCCAAGTAGCTTTTTCGACTGTCTGGCCTCTCCACTGCACCTTCACCAAAGCTATGTTCTTTGATCTCAACTTTCAAACCTGCCGGTCTAAAATGGCCACCGGCTCCACATCATAAGTCAAATTACCGTCCAGTTGTACTATGCTAAAATCCAGAATGTGAGACGGATCCCCGACATACTTTTGGAGCACGGATACATGGAACACTGGATGAACACCTGATAGACTAGGTGGCAAAGAAAGTTCATAAGCCACCTCCCCAATTTTCTTAAGTATCTCAAACGGCCCAATATACTGAGGGATCAACTTGCCCTTTTTCCCGAACCACTTCATGGGTGAAATCTTGAGCAGAACCTTCTCCCCAACCATGTGAACAACATCACGAACCTTCCTGTCGGCACAACTCTTCTGTCTAGACTGTGTCATGCGAAGCCGTTCCTGAATTACTTTGACCTTCTCAAAAGCATCCTGAACCAAGTCAGTACCCAATAGTCTAACCTCACCAGGCTCAAACCAACCCACTGGAGACCGACATCGTCTCCCATATAAAGCTTCATACGGATCCATCTAAATGCTTGACTGGTAGCTATTATTGTAAGCAAACTCTGCGAGTGGCAGAAATTGATCCCAGGAACCCCCACAATCAATGACACAAGCGCGTAGCATATCCTCCAATATCTGAATAGTGCACTCGGACAGTTCGTCCGTCTGAGGGTGAAATATTGTACTCAACAGAACTTGTGTGCCCAATTCTCGTTGCACTGCCCTCCAAAACTGTGAGGTAAACTGTGTTTCCCGATCTGAAATAATGGACACTGGCACACCGTGTAGGCGAACAATCTTGCGAATATAAATCCCAGTCAACCACTCCGAAGAATAATTTGTACCAACTGGAATAAAATGTTCGGACTTGGTCAGCCGATCTACTATCACCCAAACAACATCAAACTTTCTCAAGGTCCGTGGGAGCCCAACTACGAAATTCATGGTAATACGCTCCCATTTCCACTCCGGAATTTCAAGTCTCTGAAGTAATCCTCCCGGCCTCTGATGTTCATATTTTACATGTTGACAATTTAGACACCGAGCTACAAACCCAACTATATCCTTCTTCATCATCCTCCACCAATAATGCGGCCTCAAATCCTGATACATCTTCACGGCGCCTAGATGAATAGAGTACCGCGAACTGTGAGCTTCCTAGAGAATCAGCTCACGCAAACCATCTACATTAGGCACACATAGCCTTCCCTGCATCCGTAATACACCGTCATCTCCAATAGTGACTTCCTTGGCATCACCGTGTTGAACCGTGTCCTTAAGGACAAGCAGATGCGGATCATCATGCTGGCGCTCTCTGATGCGATCATATAAAGAAGACCGAGAAACCACACAAGCCAAAACTCGATTCGGCTTGGAAATATCCAAACTAACAAACTGATTAGCCAACGCCTGAACCTCCAAGGCTAAAGGCCTCTCTGCTACCGGTAATATGCTAAGTTGCCCAAACTCTCTGCCTTACGACTCAAGGCATCGGCCACCACATTGGCCTTTCCTGGGGGGATAGAGAATAGTAATGTCATAATCCTTAATACCTTCACTGGACACTATATGTCCCAAGAATGCCACCGAACTAAGCCAGAACTCACACTTAGAGAATTTGGCATAAAGTTTCTCCTCTCTCAGCCTCTGTAATACAATACACAAGTGTTGTGCATGCTCCTCCTAGCTACGTAAGTACACCAGAATATCATCAATGAATACCACGATAAATAAATCAAGATATGGCTGAAATACACTATTCATCAAATGCATAAATGTTGCTGGGGCATTAGTTAGGCCAAAAGACATCACAAGAAATTCATAGTGGCCATAACGAATCCTGAATGTCGTCTTTAGAATATCCGAATCCCGATTTTCAACTGGTGATATCCAAGACCTCAAATCAATCTTAGAGAACACCCTCACTCCCTGAAGCTGGTCAAATAAATCATCAATACGCGGCAATGGATATTTATTCTTGACTGTAACTTTGTTCAACTGCCTATAATCAATGCACATCCGTATAGTACCGTCTTTCTTTTTCACAAACAGAACTGGTGCACCCCGAGGTGACACACTAGGCCTAATAAACCCCATTTCAAGGAGTTCCTAAAGTTGCTCTTTCAATTCTTTTAACCCAGCTGGTGCCAAACGATACGGAGGAATAGAAATGGGCTGAGTGCCCTGCATCAAGTTAATACCGAAATCAATATCCTTGTCGGGTGGCATACCCGGCATGTCTACAGGAAATACATCCAGGAAGTCTCGCACGACCTGTACTGAATCAATAATAGGAGCATCTGCATCAACATCTCTCACAAAGGCCAAATATGACAAGCATCCTCTTCCAACCATACGTTGGGCCTTCAAATAAGAAATTACCCTGCTAGGAACAAGACCTAGAGAACCCCTCCATTCAACCTTTGGCAACCCCGGCATCGTCAACATCATGATTTTTGCGTGATAGTCCAGAATAGCATGACATGGAGACAACCAATCCATACCCAGGATTACATCGAAATCAACCATACCGAGTAATAAGAGATCAACTCTAGTCTCCAGTTCCCCAATAGTTACTACACACGAACGATACACACGATCCACAGTAATAATATCGTCCACTGGTGTAGATACACAAACAGGTGAAACTAAGGACTCACAGGGAATATCCATATAATGAGCAAAATACGATGATACATATGAATAAGTGGAACCAGGGTCAAATAATATAGAAGCCTCCCTGTGGCACACTGAAACAATACCTGTGATCACTGCGTCTGAGGCAACAGCATCTGGCCTGGCAGGAAAAGCATAGAATCGAGCCTGCCCGCCTCCTGATCGGCCTCCCCCTCTTGGGCGACCCCTAGCTGCCTGAACCCCACCCCGAGATGGCAGGGTGGGTGGTGTAACTGTTGGTGCTGGTGTTGTCGGTCGAGAACTCTGTTGTGAAACCCCACTCAATAGTCTAGGACACTCTCTCTTGAAATGACCAAATTCTCCGCACTCGAAACAACCCTTCCTTTGATAGAACTGCTGCTCCTGATAACCCGAGGAATGACCCGCAAAAGCCTGTGCGGACGAGGCATGATGAGAACTTTGCACTGGTAGTGCACTGAATGAAGACTGGCCTGAGTGAGCACTGTAAGAACCATGGCTAGCTGATGCACCACGATGAGCTAGACGACCCGTCTGAGCATGTCTGTAAGAACGACCCTTACCACAGTAAAACTGACCCCCTGAAGGAACACAACTGTAATCACCCGGGCCATGAGGCCTCTTAGCCTCTCTCTCTCCACGTTCCTGGCTACGAACCATCTCTATCTACCTAGAAATGTCCACTACCTCATCAAAAGTAGCACCAGATACTCTCTCCCTAGTCATAACTAACCGCAACTGATATGTGAGGCCATCAATGAACCTCCTAATCCTCTCCCTATCAGTGGGAACCAACCAGACTGCGCGACGAGCAAAGTCAGAAAATTTCATCTCGTACCGCGTCACGAACATATCACCCTGGCAAAACTTCTCAAACTGTCTGCGCAGCTCTTCTCTGTGGGACTGAGGTACGAACTTCTCCAAAAAGACCACGGAGAACTGATGCCAAGTAAGGGGTGTTGCACCAACAGGCCTACGTCTCTCGTAAGTCTCCCACCATTTGAGTGCAGACCCAGAAAACTGAAAAATAGTGAATGAGACCCCACTGGTCTCCAAAATACCCATTGTCCGAAGCATCCGTTGACACCTATCCAGAAAATCCTGAGCATCCTCTGACTCAGTACCGCTAAATGGTGGAGGTCGAAGCCTCTCAAATCTCTCAAGTCTCTTCTGCTCATTATCTGCCATAACAGGAACTACTGGGGCCTGAGTAGCTGCAACCGGATGGGCTGGTAGTGCCTCCGGTATCTGAAGTCATTGTACTACCTAGTCTGGAGTACGGGCAATAGGGATATGAGTACCTCCCCCAGCCTGAGAAATGGCAGGTGAGGCCTGAGCCGAAACCACCTGAGCAAGGCCAGTGCAGGCTACCAATATCTGGGCCAAAGTCTCCTGAATGCCTGCAATCTCAATGGGCACAGCTGGTGCCTGAGCTGATCCTGTCGACTCAACTATATCTGGGATCTGCTCCTAAGCTAGAATAACTGGTGGTACTACAGGTGCTATTCCAACTGTGGTACGAGCTACACCTCTACCTCGGCCTTGGCTTCTACCACGGCCCCGGCCTTTCGCGGCCCTAACTGGTGGCACTGATGGCTGACCGTCCAATTCGGTAGTACGTGTCCTCACCATATATGAGAGAATAGAATAGCAGAAATTTAGTTTCCAGAATCAACAGATTCGCACGACAGAATACAAGAAAGTGAAATTTTCCTAAGGGTTCTGCAGCCTTTCAAAGATAAGTACAGACGTCTCCATACCGATCCGCAAGACTCTACTAAACCTACTCATGACTCGTGAGACCTATATAACCTAGGCTCTGATACCAACTTGTCACGACTCAAAATCCTAACATGTCGTGATGGTGCCTATCTCGATACTAGGCAAGCCGAAAATCTCAATAAACCAAAACTTCTCTTTAAGGTTGAAAATATAATATTTAAATACAATACAAACACTCCCCAAAGCCTGGTGTCACTGAGTACATAAGCATATAATATGAATACAAGTCTGAAAAATATAGTCTATAATAGTCTGAGACCAAATACAGTAAACAAAGAGATAGAGAAGGAGAGACAAGGTATGCGGAATACTGCAACTACCTCAACCTCTCCTGAAAATCAACCACTCGAAAGGATCAACACCCGCTATGTCCGGGAATACCTGGATCTGCACACGAAGTGCAGGGTGTAGTATGAGTACAACCAACTTAGCAAGTAACAATAATAAATAAGGAACTGAAGATAGTAATGAGCTACACAGTTTTGGTTCATTTCGAGTAATTCCAGCAAAGAATAGACATGCTATCAAATCTGGCAGATTAATGTCAAATCAACTTTTATACAGTTCTTGTTCATGTAATCTGTATATCAACAGTCTTTCAGAAATTTCACAACAATGACAGATAGCAACTAAGTGCAACAACAAATGGAAATCAAGTACAACTTCTTAGGACAACAATCACTCACTGGGCTCCCAGCCCTCATCAGTCCCTGGGCTCCCAGCACTCATCACTCTCTCAATGGGTACCCGCGCTTACTGGGCGGGTGTACAGACTCCGGAGGGGCTCCTACAGCCCAAGCACTATAATCTACACGAACAACTCACGTGCCATAATATAAATATTTGGATCTGCATGGCCAACTCACGTGCTATAGTATAATATAAGGATCCACACAGCCAACTCACGTGCTATAGTATAATATAAGGATACGCACAGCCAACTCACGTGCTATAGTATCTATATCTCACAATCAGACCCTCGACCTCACTCAGTCATAAATCTCTCTAGTTTCTCGGGCTCTCAATAATCATGAAATCAGCCCAAAGAACAATGATATGATGTATCAATAATAATAACAAAGACTGAGATAAAATGTGCAAGTAAAATTTGAGAATGAGTACATATAGCATTTAGCAGGCAATTCAACAAGTACGCGACCTCTGTGGGTCCCAACAGTACTATCATGTAGACTAAGCATGATTTCTAACATGATTTACAGTCAAATTTTATCAACACATAGAGATCATAAAGCTAACAACAAATTATTCAACTTTATAGTTTCCTGGGATGGACCAAGTCACAATTCTCTCAGTGCACGCCCACATGCCCGTCACCTAGCATGTGCGTCACCTCCAAAATAATCACATGATACCAAAATTTGGGGTTTAATACCCTTAGGACCAGATTTAAAACTATTACTTACTTCAAAACGTGAAACTCTTTAATTTGCTATGCATTTGCCTCGCAAATCGGCCTCTGATGCCTCGAATCTAGTCACAAATAATTCATTTCAGTCAATAAAATTTATTGAAATTAATTCCATAAGAAAATACTAATTTTTCATAAACATCTGAAATTTAGCTCAAAAACTGCATGTGGGGCCCACGTCTCGGAACCCGATAAAAGTTACAAAATCCAAAAGCCCATTCAACCACGAGTCTACCCAAACCAATTTCACCAAAATCCGACCTCAACTCGACCCTCAAATCTACAAATCTTATTTCCAAATTTCTAAGTTCCAATCCCCGATTTACACCTCAAAATCATATAATCTAATTGGATTATTCGATGATAATTCAATATTATGGAGTAGAAACTATCACAAGGGACTTACCTCAAGTTTTCCTTGAAAATATATCAAAAATCGCCTCTCCCCAAGCTCCAATTTCTCAAAAATGGCGAATGAGACGAAGTCCCTGTTTTTATAATTTTGCCCATACTGCCTCGATCTTGGCCTTCGATCGAGGTCCTCGATCCTGGGTCTCGAACCTGCCTTTGATCATGGCCCTCGATCCTAACCTCGATCATGGATCTCGACCCTGGTCTCGACCCTGCCTTCGATCGTGGACCTCGACCTTGGGTTCGATCGTGGCCCTCGACCCTGGGCTCGATCATGGCTTCGAACCTGATCCTCGACCCTCCCTTCGATCGTGGCCCTCGACCCTGGGCTCGATCGTACTTGATTTTTTGGGCTCGATTTATTTGGGCTCGATTCTGACAGAATAAATTTCCAACAAAAGGAAATTGCAGCAGCTGTTGTAGTTCAAATTTTGATCCGTTAACCAATTTTAACTCACCCGAGGCCCTCGAGACCTCAACCAAATATACCAACAAGTCCTAAAACATCATACGAACTTAGTCGAATCCTCAAATCATTTCAAACAACGCTAAAACCATGAATTATGTGCCAATTCAAGCCTATTGAACTTTGAAACTTTCCATTTCTACAAACAACGCCGAAACTTATCAAATCACGTCCGATTGACCTCATATTTTGCACACCAGTCATAAATGATATAACAAACCTATTAAAATTTTCAGAATCGGATTTCGATCCCGATATCAAAAAGTCAACCCCCGGTCAAACTTTCCAAAAATTCAACTTTCGGTATTGCAAGCCTAATTCCTCTACGGACCTCCAAAACTTTTTCCGGACATGCTCCTATGTCCAAAATCACCATACGGAGCTATTTGAATCATCAAAATTCAAATCCGAGATCATTTACACATAGGTCCATATCCGGTCCACTTTTCTAACTTAAAGTTTTCAATTATGAGACTAAGTGTCTCATTTCATTCCGAATTCCTTCCAGGCTCGAACCAACTAACCCGATATGTCATAAATCAATTGAGAGGCATAAATTGAGAAATAAATGGAGGAACGGGATTATAACACTCAAAACGACCGGCCGAGTCGTTACAGTTTTCTTTGTGACTTGTAGTCGTTGTTCTTTCTGTGTCCTCTACCCCAATTGTTGATGCGTTATCCATGCCTTCTGTCTCTTTAACTTGCAAATATTATGATTTTCTTCTTGTTTGTTGTATTTGCATCTAAGCCTTCTACCATGCTAATTAGTAAAATTTATATCCCTCATTCCTAATTGCTGTCATAATTTCTATGCCCTTTTTCACATTTTGTTTTTGTGGTCCATATGTACTGCTTCGTTCATTGTTGCTTCCTGTGTATCTACTATTTTATTTCTTTTATTATTATTGGCATTTCTCCCACCTAGTTAGTACTGTTATATGTATGCTCAGTGAGAAAGAGATAAATGCACGAAGAGTGTTGCCGTGCCAATTGATTTGATCTACATATATATATATATATTAGGTGAGAATGAGACAAGTGCACGAAGGTATTACTGTGTCATTCGATGTGATATCCTGAATATATTTCTCACACCAGGAAAGTTATGAATTTGCTATTGTGATTTCTCCTAGTAATCTTTTTCTGCCTCGCATAGTTGTTTCATTATACCCTTATCTGTTATGTTCTATAATTGTTTCTATTGTTAGTATACTGCACAGGTTATAACAATGAATATCGTTGTACTAAAAATCCTCGCCACTGCTTCGACGAGGTTAGACAAAATATTTACTGAGTACATGGGGGCGGTTGTACTCATACTACACTTCTGCACCTTGTGTGCAGATTTTGGATGTTGATGTTGTGGTGTATGGGGGGAGCTGGCATCGAAGATGTTTCCGCAAGCCGGTCATATCTGCCTCTTGTTCTTGGTAGCTTTTGAATCATTAATCTATTCATGTATACTTCAAACAGATGATGTATTTTATTTCATATCAGCTTTGCAAATTCTAAATCTTAGAAGCTCATGATTTGTACTACTAGTCCTTGGGAAAAGTAGAAATGTTCAGTTATTTTATCATTTATGTTCCTCGATAAACCTAATTAAATTGGATTGTAGTGAATTGGCTTACCTAACGGGTTTGGTTAGGTGTCATCACGATTGGTCGAATTTTGGGTCGTGACAATAGATTCCCTTCCGATCGGCACTTGTGTTTCAGAAGCTTATTGTGCTAAATGATAATTTATTTATTTTTGGCATGAAAACAGAATTTTTTATAACAATAATCTCAGAATCAACGTAGTCTCACAAAAAGAAATGAAAGCCATATTCTGATCATTCTAAACTAGTTCTAATTCATGGCCTGAGTACACTTATATATGTTAGATTAAGTATTATCATTATCTAAATCGATGATTACACTGCCTTTTTGTCATGACCCCAAATTCCCTACGTAGGATGTCGTGATGGCACATAATCTCTAAGACTAGGTAAGCCTATAAATGCGGAATAACAATTGAAATATGAAATAAATAAATCTGCAATTCACATAATTATAACTCCCGAAACCCGGTAGAAATAAGTCACAAGCTTCTAAGAATTTATCCTTAATGTATCTATATATATCAGGGTATAAGGTAAATTAGGAAGCAACATAATAATGATAGAAGGGAACTCCACAGTCTGCGGACGCTGGCAGATATACCTCAAAGTCTCCGTACACAGGTAGCTCACTGATATTTGGACTGGTAGGATGTACCTGGATCTGCACAAAAAAATATGTAAAAGCGTAGTATGAGTACACCACAACGGTACCCAGTAAGTGCCAAGCATAACCTCGGTAGAGTAGTGACGAGGTCAGGTCAGGTCCTACTGGAATAATAAAAGACAAGGTGAAATGTTTAACAATATAATAAAAATGAAATGACAATGGAAATGAATCAAGTAAGTAGTATGTCACCAATTAACTACACAAAATAATGACAAATAATACCTTGTGAAAATAAAATAAATTTTTTTTCAACTTTAAGAAAATCACAACAAAAATGAAAGGCAGTTGCAGCCATAAATCAATATCAACAAGGGCACTCCCGAGGTTTCGCCTCGTAGTACCAAATCATAAATAAATTCACAATATCTCATTTTCCTTATATCACTACGGGAGCCTTCACATTTAATTTTAAAGAAAAATATTTTTCCCGAAATAGCATCCCGCGTTTTAGCCACCCTTATCACACCGCATGACTTCTGGTAGTTCCCCTACTAGCCACGCGTATCAATCTACCTTTATCTCACCGCATGTGTTTCAACACCCAGACCTTATACCACCACATGCGTATCAATATCATAAAATATCACAATCTGCACCTCAAATGCTCAAATATTTCAATTTGCCAAAATAAACAATATCAACAATATTTTCCACAACTTGGAGCTCACGGCTCAATCACAAAAATAATATTTCAAAATTTTTAATATGTTGCCTCCGTACCAAATTTAGAATATCAAATACATCATATTAATATTATTTAAATTTAAGAAAATCAACCTTCAAATAATGCACATAATAAGAGAATCCAAGTTTCAACTAAACACGTAAAATAATTAGCAGGAAAAGGTCAAGCAAATTTAAAGTATAAAAATCAGATCAATGATGAAGAATATAACAAAATAAAATAATTTAATTAATATGCAACAGTGATCTACATAATTTAAAAATATAATCTTCCACATTTAGCCCGTGTACACACTCGTCACCTTGTGTATACGACTTTCAGCACATTACAATTATCACACCAATACCAATCCTATGAGAATTTCCCACACACAAGGTTAGACAAGTCACTTACCTCGACTTGCTCCAATTTAATCAAGTAGTATGCCTTTTCCTTGATTTTCCGATTCCGGTCGACTCGAATCTAGTCATAATATTTTGATACAGTCAACAAAAATTATAGGAATCAATTTCATAAGAAAATACTATATTTTTCAATAAAAACTCGAAATTAACTCAAATATCGCATGTGGGGACCACGTCTCGGATCTAGAGAAACTCATAAAATCTGACAACCCATTCAATTAAGAGTCCAACCATACCAGTTTCACTCAAATCCGACTCCGAATCGACACCGAAATGTCAAAAATTTGTTTCTATGAGATTTCTAAAATTTTCCCAAATTTCCATCTCAATACACTAACTAAATGGTGAAAACAATGATATATTCGTGTATATTGACCAAATCCAAGTTAGAATCACTTACCCAAATATTTTTCCTTCAAAATCTATTAAAAATCGCCTCTCCTCAAGCTCCAATTCGTCAAAAATGGCAAATGGGACGAAGTTCCCCATTTTATAACTTTGTCTAGGCAGCCCTCGGTCCTGCCTCCATCCTGGGCCCCGATCATGGATCTCAATTCTGGACTTTGATCATGGCCCTCGATCCTGAGTCTTGAACCTGGCCCTCGACCCTGGACCTAGACCCTGGGCTCAATTTCTGGGCTTCGATCCTGGGCTCGATTTTCGGACTTCGATCCTTGGCTCGATTTCTGCATTTCCAGTAGAAGAAAATTGCCGCAGTTTTTGCAGCAGCTGTTTAAGTCCAACTTTTGATCTGTTAACCATTCGAAACTCACCCGAGGCCCTCGGGACCTCAACCAAATACACCAAAAAGTCCTAAAACATAATACAAACTTATTTGAAACCTCAAATCACATCAAACAACGCTAAAATCGCAATTCACACCCCAATTCAAGCTTAATGAAACTTAAGAATTTACAACTTCTACATTCGATGCCGAAACCTATCAAATCTAGTCTGATTGGCCTCAAATTTTGCACACAAGTCATAAATGACATAACAGAGCTATGAAAATTTTCAGAACTGGATTCCGATCCTGATATCAAAAGTCAACTCCCCGGTCAAACTTCTAAACTTACATTTCCTATTTTAGCCATTTCAAGCCTAATTTAACTACGGACTTCTAAATAATATTCCGAACACACTCCTAAGCCCAAAATAACCATACGGAGCTTTTGGAAATATTAAAATTCTACGGAGCTTTAGAACTTGGAACTAAATGTTCCAATTCATTCCAAAACCTCACACCAACCTAAACCAATTACTCTGGTAAGTCATATATCAGTTATAAAGTATAGAATGAGCAGTAAATAGGGGAATGGGGCTACAACTTTTAAAATGACTGGTCGAGTCGTTACATCCTCCCCATCTTAAAACAATCGTTCGTCCTCGAACGAGCATTGAGACATACTTGAAGTGGTGAAAAGATGAGGATAACGGCTGCGCATATCCTTCTCGATCTCCCAAGTCACCTCCTCGACCGGATGACCCCTCCACTAAACCTTCACGGAAGCAATGTTCTTTGACCTCATATTTTGAACCTGACTGTCCAAAATAGCCACTGATTCCTCAACATAAGATAGATCCTTGTCTAACTGAACTGAACTGAAGTCTAACACATGAGACGGATCGCCGTGATACTTCTGGAGCATAGAAACATGGAATACAGAATGAACTACAGAGAGACTAGGTGGTAGTGCAAGTCTGTAAGCCACCTCTCCAACTCTCTCAAGAATCTCAAAATGCCCAATATACCTAGGGCTCAACTTGCCCTTCTTTCCGAACCTCATAACACACTTCATAGGCGAAATCCGGCAACATCACGAACCTTCCTATCTGCATAACTCTTCTGTCTAGATTGGGATGTACGAAGTCGATCCTGAATCAATTTACCTTTTCCAAGGCGTCCTGAACTAAGTATGTACCCAATAGTCTAGCTTCGCCCGGTTTGAACCAACCCACTGGAGACCGGCACCGCCTACCATATAAGGCCTCATACGGAGCTATCTGAATGCTCAACTGGTAACTGTTGTTGTAAGCAAACTCTGCAAGTGGTAAGAACTGATCCTAAGCACCCCCAAAATCTATCACACACGCAAGAAGCATATCCTCAAATAGCTGAATAGTGTATTCAGACTGTTCGTCCGTCTGAGGGTGAAATGTTATGCTCAACTCAACCCGAGTACCTAACTCCTGTTGTATAGCCCTCTAGAACCGTGATGTAAATTGCGTACCCAGGTCAGAGATGATGGATACCGGTACACCATGAACTCTGACAATCTCGCGAATATAGACTTGAGCCAACTGCTTAGAATAATAGGTAGTCATCACAGGAATTAAATTAGCTGACTTGGTCAGCCTATCCACAATCACCCAAACTGCATCAAACTTCCGCTGAGTCCATGAAAGCCCAACAACGAAATCCATAGTGATCCGCTCCCATTTCCACTCCAAAATTTCTAACTTCTGAAGCAATCCACTTGGCCGCTGATGCTCATATTTTACCTGCTGACAATTGAAACACCGAGTTGCATACTCCACTATGTATTTCTTCATCTGCCTCCAACAATAGTGTTGTGTCAGGTCCTGATACATCTTTGTAGCACCCAGATGAATGAAGTATCGCAAACTGTGAGCCTCTTGGAGAATCAACTCACGTAAACCATCTACATTAGGCACACATAGCCTGCCCTGCATCCGTAATACACGGTCATATCCAATAGTGACTTCCTTGGCATCATCGTGCTGAACTGTGTCCTTAAGGACAAGCAGATGGGGGTCACCGTACTGATGCTCTCTGATACAATCATAACAAGAAGATTGAGAAAATACACAAGCCAAAACTCGGCTCGGCTCGGAAATATCCAACCTGACAAACTGGTTGGCTAAGGCCTGAACATCCAAGGCTAAAGGCCTCTCTGCTACCTGTAAATATGCTAAGCTTCCCAAACTCTCCGCCTTACGACTCAAGGCATCAGCCACTACATTGGCCTTCCCGAGATGATAGATAATGGTGATATCATAATCCTTAAGCAACTCCAACCATCTCTGTTGCCGCAAATTAAGATCCTTCTGTTTAAACAGATGTTGTAGACTCCGATGATCGGTGTAGACCTCACAATAGACACCGTACAAATAATGTCGCCATATCTTCAAGGCATGAACAATAGCTGCTAACTCAAGGTCATGGACCGGATAATTCTTCTCATGTACCTTTAAATGTATGGGCGCGTAGGCAATCACCCTACCGTCTTGCATCAACACTGCGCCGAGACCAATACGCGACGCATCACAATACACATTATAAGACCCTGAACCTGTATGTAATACCAACACTGGGTTGTAGTCAAAGCTGTCTTAAGCTTTTGGAAGCTCTCCTCACATTCCTCAGTCCACCTGAACGGAGCACCCTTCTGGGTCAATTTGGTCATAGGTGCAGCAATAGAAGAGAAACCCTCTACAAATCGGCGATAATACCCCACCAAGCCAAGAAAACTCTCAATCTCCGTAGTTGAGGACGGTCTGGACAAACTCTGCACTGCCTCAATCCTCTTTGGATCTACCTTGATCCCCTCATACGAAACTAAATGACCCAAAAATTCCACTGAATTAAGCCAGAATTCACACTTTGAAAATTTTGCATATAACTTCTTTTCTTTCAAAGGTTGAAGCACAGTTCTCAAGTGTTGCTCATGATCCTCCTGACTCCGGGAATACACCAGAATGTCGTCAATAAATACAATGACGAAGGAGTCAATATAGGGCTGAAATACATTGTTCATTAAGTGAATAAATATTGCTGGGCGTTGGTTAGCCCAAATGACATTACAAGGAATTCATAATGACCATACCGAGTCCTAAAAGCAGTCTTCGGGATATCTGATTTCCGAATCTTCAACTGATGATAGCCTGAACGCAAGTCGATCTTAGAGAACACTCTGGCACCCTGAAGCTGATCAAATAGGTCATCAATACGTTAAACCGGATACCCGTTCTTTATTGTAACCTTGTTCAGCTGGCGATAATCAATACACATCCGCATAGAACCATCCTTCTTTCTTCACAAATAAGATAGGAGCACCCCAAGGTGATACACTAGGCCGAATGAAGCCCTTATCAAGCTACTCCTGTAACTATTCCTTTAATTCTTTCAACTCTGCTGGGGCCATACGATATGGTGGAATAGAAATGGGTTGAGTTCCCGGTAACAAATCAATACCAAAATCAATATCCCGGTCGGGTGGCATACCCTGAAGATTCGCTGGAAATACATCAGGAAAATCCCTTACTATAGGAACTGACTCCACAGTAGGAGTATCAACACTAAGATCCCTCACATAGGCCAGATACGTATCACACCCTTCTCAACCATTCGTTGAGCCTTAAGAAATGAAACAACCTTGCTAGGAACATGATCCAAGGTACCTCTCCACTCTAGCCACGGAAGACCTGGCATAGCCAACATCACCGTCTTGGCGTAACAATCAAGGATAGCGTGATAGGGCGACAACCAGTCCATGCCCAAAATAATATCGAAATCCACCATACTAAGCAATATTAAATCAACTCTGGTCTCAATACCACTGATAACAATTAAACACGATCGATACACGCGGTCCACAATAATAAATTTACCCACAGGTGTAGATACATAAACAGAAGAACTCAAGGAATCACGGGATACACCCAAATACAGGGCAAAATAAGATGACACATAAGAATAAGTGGATCCTAGATTAAATAAGACTAATGCATCTCTATGATATACCGGAATAATATTTGTGATAATAGAATCTGATGCAACGTCCTCTGTCCTAGAAGGAAGGGCATAATATCTGGCCTGACCTCCCCCTCTAGGGTGACCTTTACCTGTCCGACCTCCACCTCTAGCTGGTTGTGCAGGTGGAGTGGCAACTGGTGCAGTAATCATGGCCTGAGAAGTCTAAGGGCCCTGTGGAATAGGTGGGGCCTGAAAAGCCTGTGGAGGTGCACCCCTCCTAAGTCTGGGGCAATCCCTCATGATATGACGAGTGCCACCACACTCAAAACAAGCCCTCGGAGGGCATGGCTGCTGGGACTGGCTCGGGCCTGATCGACTAGACTGCGCGCTGAAGGCACCCCGTACATGAGGTACAAAAGACACTAGCGGTGCATAATATGGAACCTGAGGTCTGGGAGTAGCCGGAATACCACTGGAAGCTGGAAGTGCTGAATGAATAGGACAACTCACATAGCCTCTACCATGATGGGCTGCAGTTGGGGCACGAGAATTATTATATGTGCCAGAATCTCGGGGTCTCTTAGCTTCCCTCTCTTCTCTCTCCCGGATCGGCATACCTTCCAATCTCCTAGAAATTGACACCGCCTGTTGATATATGATGTCTATCTCTAGCTCTCTGGCCATACTGAATCTGATACTAGGGTGGAGACCCTCAATAAATCTGCGAACCCGCTCTCGAATGGTAGCAACTAAGGCTAGTGCATGCCTAGCCAAATCACACTAATCGGAGCGCATATTTTGTCACGGTCATAGAACCATGGCGCAGCTGCTCAAACTCTGCGTGCCATGCATCTCTAAGACTCTGAGGAACATATTCCATTAAGAACATATCTGAAAATTGAGTCCAACTGAGTGAAGTTGCCTCAGCCGAACTATCCAACTCATATGCTCGCCACCACTGGTAGGACGCTCATCTAAGATGGAATGCCGTGAAAGAAACCCCACTAGAATCCACAATACCCATAGTACGGAGGATACAGTGACATTACTCTAGAAAATCCTGAGCATCCTCTAAAGCCAAACTGATGAATGTGAGAGGGTGATAATTCTTGTACCTCTCGAGCCTGAGCTGCTCCCCCTCTGAAACTGACGTCCTAACCTCAGGCTGAACTGGGACAACTAGCTGCACTGCTATAACCTATGGGACATGGTCAACTTAGGCCCGTGGATCGGGAGTAGGGGCGGCGGGATTCTGTGCTCCTCCCCCAGCCTAAGATGTGGCAGGAGCAAGTGGGATCAACCCTGTCTGAGCTAGAGTGCCAAACATGCTTAAAACCTGGGCAAAGGTCTCCTGAAGTGCAGGAGTAGTAATAGGCATCTCAGGTGCCTGCTCTCCAACTGGAGCTACTGGTGGCTCTGCTGCAGCAGCATGAGCAGGTGCTCTGGTCGCACCACGTGGTCTTCCTCGGCCTCTGGCACGACCTTTGCCCCGGCCCCGGCCCCGGCCTCTTGCAGCTCCAACATGGGGCACGAGTGTCTGATCATCGGATCCAGTTGTGCGTGTCCTCACCATCTGTGAGAGAATAGAAAGACAATGGTTTAAAATTTTATAAGTCAACAAATGCGCACGATATGGAATCAAAGAAGTGAATATTTCCTAACAGTTCCATAGCCACCCGAAGATAAGTACAGACGTCTCTGTACCAATCCGCGAGACTCTACTAAACCTGTTTGTGACTATAACACCTATGAACCTAGAGCTCTGATACCAACTTGTCACGACCCTAAATTCCCTTTGTAGGATGTCGTGATGCAACCTAGTCTCTAAGAATAGGTAAACCTATCAATGCGGAATAACAATTGAAATATGAAATAAATAAATCTGCAATTTACATAATTACAACTCCCAAAATCCGGTAGAAATAATTCACAAACTTCTAAAAATTTATCCTCAATATATCTATATATATCAGGGTCTAAGGAAAACAAGGAAGCAACATAATAATGATAGAAGGGGACTCCAGAGTCTGCGGACGCTGGCACATATACCTCGAAGTCTCCGTATACAGGTAGCTCACTGATGTTTGGACTGGTAGGATGTACCCGGATCTGCACAAAAAAATATGCAGAAGCGTAGTATGAGTACACCACAACGGTACTCAGTAAGTGCCAAGCCTAACCTCGGTAGAGTAGTGACAAGGTCAGGTCAGGCCCTACTGGAATAATAAAATACAAGGTGAAATGTTTAACAATATAATAAAAATGAAATAATATTGGAAATAAATCAAGTAAGTAGTATGTCACCAATTAACTACGCAAAATAATGGCAAATAATACCTCGTGGAAACAAAACAGAATTCTTTTCAACTTTAAGAAAATTACAACAATAATCAAAGGCAACTGTGGCCATAAATCAATATCAACAAGGGCACTCCCGAGGTACCGCCTCGTCGTCCCAAATCATAAATAAATTCACAATATCTCATTTTCTTATATCACTGCGGGAGCCTTCACATTTAATTTTAAAGAAACATATTTTTTTCGAAATAGCATCCCGTGTTTCAGCCACTCTTATCATACCACATGATTTCTAGTAGCTCCCCTACTAGTCACGCGAATCAAGCCACCCTTATCTCATCACATGCGTATCGATATCACAAAATATCACAATCTGCACCTCAAGTGATCAAATATTTCAATTTGTCAAAATAAACAATATCAACAATATTTTTCACAAGAGGGAGCTCACGCCTCAATCACAATGAGTACAAAAATCTCACAAAAATATTCGGGAATAAATAACTCAACAAAAATAATATTTCAAAATTTTTAATATGTTGCCTCTGTACCACATTTAGAATATCAAATACATCATATTAATAATATTTAAATTTAAGAAATTTAAACCTTCAAATAATGCACAGAATAAAAGAAATCAAGTTTTAACTAAACAGGTAAAACAATTAGCAGAAAAAGGTTAAGCAAATTTAAAGTATAAAAATCAGATCAATGATGAAGAATATAACAAAATAAAATAATTTATTTAATATGCAACAGTGATCTACACAATTTAAAAATATAATCTTCCACATTTAGCCGGTGTACACACTCGTCACCTTATGTACACGATTTTTAACACATTACAATTATCACATCAATACCAATCCTAGGGAAATTTTTCCCACACAAGGTTAGACAAGTCACTTACCTCGACTTGCTCTAATTTAATCAAGTAGTATGCCTTTTCCTCGATTTTCTGACTCCGATTGACTCGAATTTAGTCATAATAATTTGATACAGTCAACAAAATTATAGGAATTAATTTCATAAGAAAATACTACCTTTTTCAATAAAAATCTGAAATTAACTCAAAAATTGCTCGTGGGGCCCACATCTCGGAATCCGGCGAAACTCACAAAAACCGACAACCCATTCAATTACGAGTCCAACCATACCAGTTTCACTCAAATCCGACTCTGAATCGACACCGAAATCTCAAAAATTCATTTCTATGAAATTTCTAAAAATTTTCTAAATTTCCATCTCAATACACTAATTAAATGGTGAAAACAATTGTGTATTCGTGTATATTGACCAAATTATTTTCCTTGAAAATCTATCAAAAATCGCCTCTCCTTAAGCTCCAATTCGTCAAAAATGACAAATAGGGCGACGTTCCCGTTTTATAATTTCGTCCAAGCAGCCCTCGGTCCTGCCTCGATCCTAAGCCTCGATCATGGCCCTCGATCCTGAGCCTTCGATTATGGCCCTCGATCCTGAGCCTCGGCCTGGCTTCGATCCTGGCCATCGACTCTGGCCTTTGACCCTGGCTCGATTTTTGGTCTTTGATCCTGGGATCGATTCCCGGGCTTCGATCCTTGGATCGATTTTTGGGCTTCGATTTCTGCATTTCTAGCGGAAGAAAATTGCAGCAGCGTTTGCAGCAACTGTTTAAATCCAACTTTTGATCCGTTAACTATTCGAAACTCACCCTTGGCCCTCGGGACCTCAACCAAATACACCAACAAGTCCTAAAACATCATACGAACTTATTTGAAACCTCAAATCACATCAAACAACGCCAAAATCGCAATTCACACCCTAATTCAAGCTTAATAAAACTTAAGAATTTCCAACTTCTACATGTGATACCGAAACCTATCAAATCAAGTCCGATTGGCCTCAAATTTTGCACACAAGTCATAAATGACATAACGAAATTATGAAAAATTTCAAAACTGGATTCCGATCTCGATATCAAAAAGTCAACTCCTCGGTCAAACTTCCAAACTTAAATTTCCTATTTTAGCCATTTCAAGCCTAATTTAACTACGGAGTTCCAATTAAAATTCAGAACACACCTAAGCCCAAAATCACCATACGGAGCTTTTGAAATCATCAAAATTTTATTCTGGGGTCATATGCACATAAGTCGGCAACCGGTCACGATTTGAACTTAAACTTTAAAACTTGGAACTAAATGTTCCAATTCATTCCAAAACCTCACCGGACTTAAATCAATTACTCCGGCGAGTCATATATCAGTTATAAAGTATAGAATGAGCAGTAAATAGGGGAATAGGGCTACAACTTTTAAAACGACTGGCCGGGTCGTTACACTTTTTTAGCTTTATCTTTAAAGTGAACAGATGGGACCCACAAGTCCAATTGTCAAATAATAAAGAGCCTCTTATGAGTATGATTGTGGCATGTGAAACATAAAATAAAATTTCTCCATTTAACCTTTAATTAAAGAGAAAATTTGATTTTACTCCGATCACTAATACTAGTAGAAGTTATAATAAGAGTAAGAAGGGCTTGCTTTATATGCGATGTATATAGCTTTTTTAAAAATAAAAACATCAGGTCGCCTATACTAGAAGCAACGACATGCAGAGAAAATATTTTTAAACCAAAACCGCGGTATTTCCTTATCCCCATTTCCTTCGTTTTCCATTTCTCTACAATTTCTCAGCTATCTTCACTCTCCAAAAAGATACTTAACCATCACTCAACTCCGTGTATTGACAGATTCCCAGTTCTTTACTTCTTGCATATATGAATCTCACAAATTCACTCCCTCCAAAATAGAATATATTTCTAGGATTTGAGTAAAACTTTTCGAAAGTGACATAATGTCTACTTATCGTCATAGACTTATCCAGGATTTAAAGGTGGTAGGCCGCGGGGCACATGAGCGAGTTCGGAACCCAAATATTGTCTAATTAGACTCAAGCGACCAAACTATGCCGAAAAAAAGAGGAGAGACAACAATATGTATAATGCGATAATTTAATGCGCTATCTCCCTTTCTTTAACGGACGTTAACGTATCTCTTTCTTTGTTCCTGAAATCCACATGGCGCAGAAAAGACAGATAAATTAAAACTAATGTACTAAACGACAAGCACAGTGCTGGGTGGTGCAATGGTTAAAGGTTCAATATAGAGCTGGTTTGGGCTTGATGCCAAAGGTTTGATTCCTTTCACCAACAATATTTTGTTTTTCTATTTCTTTTTTATTTTTTATTTCTTTTCATTAATTGTTTTAAGTATATAGATATAAATGCTTTAATATTTATAATTACTTTTTAAATATTTTTCTTTTTAAATTTAATTATTAAATTTTTATTATATTTACACTATATGAATTTTATAAATCAAAATTCTAATTATATTTTTTATGTCTCCTTTTATTCCTTGGATATTGTAATTGTATTATCCATTTAAATTTTTTAAATAAGAATATGGTTTCTCTTATTATTAAACATAAACTGATTATAACCATTTAATTTTTAAAATTATAATCCATTAGGATTATTATTAGTTAAGTAATGGAATATAATTCTTATATTCTTATTAAGAAAACTAATTAAATGGTTGCACATCGACTAATTTTTTTCTAATAAGAATTATCCTAAACTAAACTGAATATAACCATTTAATTTATGAAAAATCATTTAATTAATTTTTCTAAACTAAATTTTCATAAACTAAAATGTATTATAACCATTTAGTTTATGAACAATCATTTAATTAATTATCCTGATAAGAATATAAAAATCATAATCCATTACTTAGTTAATAATAATTCTTGGATTATAATTTTAAAGATTAAATAGTTATAATTAGTTTATATTTAATAATAGGAAAATTATAATATTTATAATTAGAATTTAAATTAATAAAATTCATATAGTGTAAATAGAACTAAAATTTTAATAATTACATTTAAAAAGAAAAATATCAAAAAATAAATAAAAATCAAGCAATAGATTAAACTGTATATCTTATTCTCTTATGAAAATTTTAACTATAAAATAAAACTCATAATCTAATTTGAAAATAAAAGGAGAAAAAAATAATTTTGTTTTACGTATAATACAAAATAACAACTATTAAAAATATCGGTAAATTTTTTAATGAAATAATAAAAGGCTTCTCATTTTTTTTTACTTTAAATGAATTCAAAAATCATAATTTTCTAATAAATATTAAATTATTTTAATTACATTGAAAATTAATTATAAATATTAAAGTATTTATATCTAAATACTTAAACAAAATAATGAAAAGAAATGAAAAATAAAAAATAAAAAATGAAAAAGAAATAGTAAAATAAAATATTGCTGGTGGAAGGAATCGAACCTTTGACCTCAAGCCCTAACTAGCTCTATCTTGAACCTCTAATTGCACCACCCAACACTCTGCTTCTTGTTTTGTACATTAGTTTCAATTTATCTACCTTTCCTGCGTCATGTGGATTTCAAAAACAAAGAAAGAGGTACATAGCGCATTAAATTACCGTGTTATACATATTTTTGTCTCTCCTCTTTTTTCCGCCATAGTTTGGTCGCTTGAGTCTAATTAGACAATATTTGGGTTTCGGACTCCACATGAGCCAGTGTCGCAATTGGACTTTTAATCTTAAGAGTTCCACGCAAAATATATGACCATTTTTAACATATATACACTTATATATTTAAAAAAATTTGCCAAAGTTAATGCGTAGGTCTGCCTTTACAATCACAGAGAAGTGAGAGGATATGCCGTGATTTTTCATTTAGTAGCTAGGAAATGTAGAAACAACCATGTTCATGCTTTATGAAAAAGATCATTGACATAATTACTTACTATTTTATAAGTTGAACTTAGTATTAGTATAATATACTATTAATTTAATATCGTTGTTAATTTTATTTTTGTTTACTTCAAATAATTGATAAAACATTTATTCTATTACAATTTTAAAGAAATATCTTCAAGAAATCCTCGACGGTTCAAACCATTGTTGTGTTTCACTCTCATCAAATATACCTTAAAATGGTCCATATAGGAATATCACACGCATGAACTATCGTAAGAGATGACAATGTGTATAAATAATTGACCCTATATACGCCACAATCCAAAACTCGAAAATAAGAAGAATAAATTAACAACCGGTTAAATTGACTTGACTATGTAAAAAGCTTTATAATATTAGCGTATATAACTTAAATTCCAATTAACATCCGCATCTACCAAAATTTATGTGCATAGTTTCATTTTCATATAAAAATGTAACATGCACGCTGATTACCACACCGTGTATTAATGTGCTTAAGATGTGGTAAGGATGGTTAACCATCATATAAAGAATACTCCAGTATATACATACCATCAACTGAATTGAGACTTAGCACTCTCCATATGTTTAGGAATATTGAACATTAGGAGTATGAATAATATAACATTGGGTCTAACATTAGGTAGTCCAACATAAAAAAAAATGAGTAGGGCCGGAGCTAGAATACCGGTTACAGTTCAGTTAAATTCGGTAGCTTTGGATTAAATTTTGTATTCGTTTAAAAAATTTATTAACTATATACAAGTTATTAATTTAGAACTTAAAAACTTAGAACGACTGAAATTTCAAACTCACAAGCTTCAAATTCTAACAACGATGAATGTGATTCTAATACATCAGGCAAGGCAGCTGAAGGGCCAAGTAGGTAAGGCCACCCCAATTCTCTGGGGCCAATTTTCTAAATTATGTTTTCTATGATTGATTTTCTTTCAAAAATATTGAATAATATAATATAAAAAAGTATAAAATACTTATAGGAGATGAATAGATAACTATTTACTCAAGGATTGAAAATGAATGTTGGTCAATTTACGGTATGACATTAATATTGTCTTTTCCTTTTTTCATAATAAAACTTGTATCTTTTTTTTATTTTTTTCTCGTACAAAGCTATTTATTCCATAAAATACAAGGACACTGAATAAATTAAATTGTACATTCATTGTCATTACTATGTCTCAAGTTTTCAAGCAAGCACAGTAACAATAAAAATTAACTAAAGCAGTGAAACTTTGCTTTGCATTTTTTGTGTGTTTTCACTTCATAGATGTAATTTTTTTCATTAAAATTAGAATTCAAATATGTCAGTATGAATAAGGTTACTCAACTTAAAAAAGATTATTATTGAAACTTTAATACTTTCATGGGTGGTCAAAAAAGATTAAATATGTTATTTATATTGTCAAATAGAAAAGAACGATTAAAATAAATTATATATATATATATATATATATATATATATATATATATATATATATATATATATATATATATATATATATATATATATATATATATATATATATAAATATTTCATTAATAATTTTATATCTAAAAAAGTTAGACAAAATAGAATTAAAATAAAAATTATGTTTGAACTTTTTTTAAAAGTTTAAAGCCTCTTAATAAAGTTTGGCTTTATGCCACAATTTTTCTTGAGCCGCCCCTAATATCAGGTAAAGAAAAGTAGATCTTATATTTGATCTAAAAGCAGAACTCCAAGACTATATAAAGAAACCAGACATATATGTACATATTTTGTTTCTAGTGTTGTATGGCTCTAGTTTGTCCAGAGCATATATGTGTTAAAAAGTTTATTATAAATATAATAAATAATTTATTACACTGATTACATTATCTAAAAGATACTCCAAATAATTATATGAATCATTCATGATAAGTAAAATTAATAATATAAAATTTACTCCGTGAGTATATATAGACACACACAAAAAAAAATAGTTTAAGTAAAGAATGTTGCAACCTACTCAAGCAATGCTAATATACCGATGGAGACCGATCTAGGAGTTTAAATTTATAGTGTGCATGAGTATATATTATTCCTATCAAGTACTCTTCCTTTATATGACAATTTTTCATTATTGGAAATTTATTTTCAAAAAAAAAATGATATATCCCTGAAATTAAAAATAATTTAACTTAAATTTGTCATTTTACTCATAAATTTTATTCTTAAATGTGAACTAATATAAAGTTTTTATCTTAATGGGCCCACAGACTACGAATATCAGGCCATCCCTCGAACTTTATTAAGTACAAATTAAATAGAGTTTAAAGGTGAATGACCAGATGGAATATATGTATCTGTTTTAAGTTTGAATAGTTACTTTGGAAGATCAGATCAGTACCTAAATAAATCTCACTATCTTTTTGAATATTGCTCTTTTCTGGTTTTAAAAAGGATGCCACTTTATAAATTTCATCACCGCTATATATTCCTTTTCCCTTTCTTATAAATAGGGTAGAACCTGAACAACCCCATTTCCATCTAAACTCAGAGCTTCAAAAAAATTATATACCCCTAATACGTAAATCTTCCTTTTTAGTTTCTGTCCTCCTTACATATTATTGTGTAAAACAATTAGTCATCGGATCAAAGTTCAATTTGTTCAAGGTAGAGGAAAGAAGGAATTCAGGATAAGAGAAATAGAGAAAGTAGAGAAATTGGCATCAGAAAATGGAGTAATGATATTCAGCAAGAGTACGTGTTGCTTGTGCTACGCAGTGAGTATTCTATTCCGAGAGTAATTAGGGGTGAATGCGTACGTGCATGAACTGGATCATGACTCAGATGGGAAGGAAATGAAATTAAAATAGTACCAGCAGTTTTCATAGGAGGGAAATTGATTGGTTCCACTAATGAAATCATCTCTCCACCTTAAAGGCTCTCTCCTTCAACTCCTCAAGCCATATATGCCTGTTTGAAAATTAATGAAAGGTTAAGGTATGGAACCGCTAATATTAATTAGGATTTAATAGAAGAACCAAAAATGAATAAACTTGGGTCCATCACGTGGAGATCAAGGTCTTGATCCAGAATATTAGATTACTAATTTAAAAGTAAACATACCAAATCAATCATTAAATATTTTGTACACTCGCGCGCGACAACTATATGAATAGCGAGTGATAATTAAAGAGGATGAATTTAAAGGTACAAATTAAGGAAAAGAGGATTATAATTAAACTGTGGGTCCTACTCCTATTTATAATCTTACCTTAATAAACTTTCCAATTTCAAAAAATTACCTCCCGCTTCTTCTTCATTAATTCCCTTCTTTTCTTTTCTTTTCTTTCTTTACCCTAATTAATCTCCGCTTTGTCTTCTAAAATTGCCCCTGTTGCTTTGGATCGTTTCGACCAGGTATTTGAAGAATTCATTTTTTCCTTTGCAATAATATCTTTTTTAAATCATAATTTTGCAAGTTTATATTGAATTTTCAGAGCGTCAAATTCTCCTCAGTCTTTAAATCCTAAACGAACATTGGTTGAAACTTTTTATATATTACACTTTCCTGTATCATCAACTGCTTTCTAATTCCCCATGCGACGCCGACTTTCAATTTTGGACTTGTTTGTTAAGGCTAATCGCCTCTGTCAATTTATTTATGCATGGAAATATTAACTTTTCTAGTGTTCAAGGTAAAAATTGGTGCCTTTCCCCCCTTTGCTTATGGGATTGAAGTTCTTCCGGATCATAAATCTCTATCTGACTTGTGAATATTTTATCTAGTTATATCTCTGTGATGTTGCTAGCCCCTAATTACTAAACTTTATTTGCTTCCATTTTTTTTTTCTAGTTGTTTACTTTATTAGAAGTGGTGAAATGAACACATCCTTTTCCTTTTATCTTTAATTTAAAATAGATACTATGAATAATCTAATATAAGACTTGTAAATCTAATATAAGAGTTACATAGATGATTCCCGAGTAGTGTCACGCCCCAAACCCAACCCTGGCGCAACAGTCATCCGACGCTAAGGAACCGCACCAGAAGCACCTTATAAGATAGAGATTATGATAATTGTCCCCAAATCATTTAATAAATTATTAAGCAATAATAAGGTCAAGTTAAGTCAAAATAGAATAATAATCCCAGTTAACTTGTCATCAAAAGGTCAAAATCAACTAAGCATAGCATTCTACCCGACACTGCAGACTAACCCAGTCAAAACGACAATATTACCCACAGTGCTAACATATGTCTATGGAGCTTCTAAGAATAATGAAAGATCATCTATACTCGGGACGTAGCCCGGAACTAATAAATGGCGGAGTCCCACGAACAAGCACGAATCTGAAGGCAGCAAGTACTCCTAATTCACGTGATCCTCATGTACCTGCTCTTCTATGTCACTTAACATACCATAAAAAACAACAATAGTATGTCTGAGTACTGGATATTCAGTGAGTGTCTTTGGGCAAGAGTTCATATAATAAGATAAGAATAATAATACATAAAGTGAAACATTATCGAGGGAACATTTCAAATTAAATAAGCGGAATGAATCATGTACTCAGTAGAAATCAGCAGCAAAAGATCAATGCATTTCACATTCATTGTCTGAAAGTCCCATCATGCCAATACATGCCAGTGTCATGGTTGTTCTCCTCTTTAGACCTTGAAGTGGTTTTTTGTGAAAAGTTGTCCTCTCCAGTTATGCTTGTTCATTTTCGCAACTTTATTTGAGATGCCAAATTTGTTTCTCTGGTGTTTATTTCAGCTAATCTCTTCGGTAATGAACGGTGGTGGCACCTTTCTACTTTTGTTCCGTGGTCGTGTACGTATCTGTCCTTTATGACTCTACTGGATTTTTCCGACCCTATTTACATGTGAGCTGGTTGTTTGAAACAAGACTCCATGACCGAGAAAGTTGGAGATGAAGAAGAAGAGACAAGGAAAGAGAAATTGGAGCACTTGGTCACATTGACCAAAACTCTTTATCTCCTTTTGATACAAAGCAGCTGTCCATTTTGTCCACATTGTCCACTTTTCACTTTAGTGCATGTGAGCACGTGACCCACAAATAAGGATAGTATATTTATTGAATAGAGTAGTTATTTTTATATACTTTTATATACTATGTAAATAAGAATGTAAAAGCACGGGGTAAAAAAAAAACAGAAACATTTTTTCATCACTATCTTTTCTTTTTCAATATTCTTACATGGTATCAGAGCAGTGAAAGCTCGATCCATCAGTCGTCTTCCTCATCTTCATATCAATTGTAAACAATGTTGGATAACACTGCAAACACAGTGGCTCTGAACACCACTGGAGGAATCCCTACCATCGACTCAAACCATGCATATTTTCTTCATTCTGCTGATGCACCGGGAATGTCTCTTGTCAACACAGCTTTTGATGGAAAAGGATTCCAAGGATGGAGAAGGTCTGTGCTTATAGCACTATCTGCTAAAAACAAAATAGGATTCATCAATGGTGCTTGCCCTGCTCCAGCTCTCACTTCCAGAGACTATCAGCCTTGGAGCAGGTGTAATGACATGGTAACATCCTGGTTGCTCAACTCATTGCCCAAAGACATAGGAGACAGTGTCATTTACTCTAAATCTGCTAAAGATCTCTGGACCAGCCTTGAACATAGGTTTGGTCAGTCAAATGGAGCTAAGCTCTATCACATGAGGAAGGAATTATCAAGGTTAGTATAGGGAACTAGTGACATAGCAAGCTACTTTACAAAACTCAAACATTTATGGGATGAATTGGATTCACTTAATTGTGATGTGAAGTGCAGTTGTTTGTGTGTCTGTGAAGGGAAGTAAAAATTGGAAAAGTCACTAGATGATGAAAGGCTTATTCAGTTTCTTATGGGTTTAAATGATAGTTATGGCCAAGCAAGGGGAACCATCCTAATGATGAACCCCCTACCAAGCATAAACCATGCATATTCCCTAGTATTGCAAGATGAAAGCCAGAAAGAAGTTTTTTCTAACCTACTCATTTCCCCAGATTCTTCATCTTTCATGGCAACAAATCAAAACGACTTTGCACAAAGGAGTGCAAGGCATATGCAAAGGAACCAAATGCAACATCAAAAGTTTGGGAACAACATCCAAAAAGTGACTAACTCTACTCAAAGAAACATAACTTTCAAGGGAAAGAAAACTAAGTTTAACCCTAATGTAACATGCAGTCATTGCAAGAAAGTAGGTCATACTGTCAGTGATTGCTACAGAGTTATAGGTTTCCCAGAAGACTTTGAATTCACAAAGGGAAATCAAGTTCACGCCAGAAGCAATGGAGCATTTCAAATTGAGGAATCAGATCAGAACAGCAGCAATCAAAATGAAGTACTCAATCAACACCTCTCACATGATCAATTTTCACAACTGGTACAACTAATCAAGCAGGTTAAAGGTGCAGATTCAGGAAATTCTGAAACAAATATCAATGCAAATGCTGTGGCTGGTACTATTGCTAGATATTCTGGAACTTGTCTTTCAGTTTTTAATTCTAGTTCATGGATTATTGATTCTGGAGCATTTGAACATATGTGTTTTGACTCAAATGCCATTATTTCCTTGGCACCTCTCCCAGTTCCATTAAACATAAATCTGCCTAATTCTTTCAAAGTCATTGTCACTCACATAGAAAGAATATCTATTCTTCCTCATTTCATTTTAGAAAATGTATTACATGTACTTAGTTTCAGATACAATCTATTATCTGTTAACAAGTTTTGTTTACAATTTCATTCTATCCTCTTTTTACCTCTAGTAACTGTATGTTGCAGGGGCTTTTAGTGAAGAGGGCACAAGTTTTTGGTAAGGCAAGGGATGGGCTCTACCTTTTAGAACCAAGTGGAGTTAGAAATAGCACAAGTTTGGTACCACTTTCAGTTTTAAATCAAAATGTCTTTAGTCAATTGTCAATCTTATCTGCAAGCTCAGTTTCAGATGTAAGCCTTTGGCACATTAGGTTAGGGCATTTGCCCTTTTCAGCAATGAAACATCATAGTTTTATTTCTTTACCTTCTAACTCTGATTGTTTCTGTAAAATTTATCCTAAAGCTAGGCAAACCAGAATTCCTTTTCCATTAAGTCAAATTAAATCAACAAGGGCGTTTGAGTTAATCTATGTAGATGTTTGGGGGCCTTACAAGGAATCAACTTACAATGGTTTTAAGTATTTCTTGACAGTTGTAGATGATTATAGTAGGGCAGTTTAGACTTTCCTTATGAGCACCAAAAGCAATGCTTTTGGACTCCTTAAAAATTTTCTCACAATGGTGGAAAGACAGTTTGGTGTAAAGGTACAAAAAATAAGAACAGATAATGCTTTTGAACTTAGGAAAGGTTCTCAGGAGGCAGCATTTTTAGCCTCTCAAGGAGTGCTACATCAAACATCGTGTTTAGCAACCCCTCAACAAAATGGAGTCGTTGAGAGGAAGCACAGACATCTTCTGGAAATTGCAAGGGATTTGTTGTTTCAATCTAAGCTTCATCTTTCTTATTAGGGAGAATGTGTACTAACTGCAACATATTTGATCAATAGGTTACCTTCTAGAGTTCTTAAAGGAGGGACACCTTATTTTGTTCTATTCAAACAAAAACCCTCTTCTGAACTATTGAAGTGTTTTGGTTGTCTTTGCTTTGTATCTACTTTGACTAGCGGAAGAGGTAAGTTTGACCCAAGGGCAAAGCCCTGTGTGTTCTTAGGTTATCCCTTGGAGAAGAAAGGTTATAAAGTTCTAGAGTTGGATACAAGAAGAGTAAGTGTATTTAGAGATGTATACTTCTATGAAAATCAGTACACTTTTGCCTCTACTACTATACCTACAGATTCTTTTTTTCCTGTTACATAATCCCTAGAACATAATGTAGACTCATCATCAGAACACATAAAGGATTAGCCCGTTATTCCTAGCTCACCCTTACCTTCACTGCCTACCTTTTCAAACACAAGCAACTCTAGCACTCTTCCTTTAACCTCAGGTACAAGTTCTATTTCCCAACCTAGATCATTTCCTTATTCACCCTTACCTATATCCCTTCCCGAAGTCAAGAAATCCACTAGAACATATAATCCACCCTCATATCTCTAGGAATATGTGTGCAACTCAGTCTTTCTCACATACCTCACAAACTCTTGCTTCACTGCACCAATCCAGCCCATGGTTCTACCCTTCACAACTCTTTCTCCTATCAATCAGTCTATACTTAATTCCACTTCCTACCTTGTTGAACCTACTTCTTACTCACAGGTATCTTTACACCCAGGGTGGCAGGAAGCAATGAAAAAAGAATTAGAAGCTCCAGAACTTAACAAAACCTGAGAGGTTGTGCTTTTACCTAGTGGAAAGAAAGCTCTTCCTTGCAAATGGGTCTACAAAGTGAAATACAAGTCTGATGGATATTTGGAAAGATTCAAAGCTCATTTGTTTATTAGGTGAGATATTCAAAGAGAATGGACAGCTTTACTGAGACTTTTTCCCCAGTTGTAAAAATGACAACAATTAGGTGCTTACTTGTTATTGCAGTGAAAAAGGGATGGAAGGTGTCACAACTAGATGTGAATAATGCCTTCTTGCATGGGGATTTGCAAGAAGAAGTGTTTATGAAATTTCCAGCAGGGACAACACCACCTTCACCCAATCATGTCTATCTTTTGAAAAAATCACTATATGGACTGTGGCAAGCCTCAAGGCAGTGGTATGCAAGGCTCACTGCAGCCCTAAATTTTAAAGGATATTCACATTCTTTAAATGATTATTCCTTATTTTTTAAACAATCAGCAAGAAGGATTACCATAGTTGCAGTTTACGTTGATGATATTCTAATCACAAGGGATGACTCTACTGAGCAGGCAAACCTCAAATCTTTCCTTCACTCTGAATTTAAAATAAAGGACCTAGGGGATGCACATTATTTTTTGGGATTTGAGATTATAAGGGAAGCACTTGGAATAATTTTGACTCAAAGGAGTTTTACCTTAGATCTCTTGTCTGAATTTGATTGCATGAGCATCCGCCCAGTTTCTTCTCCCTTGAATCCTACTCAGAAATTGCGAGCAGATGCAGGGACTTTGCTCCAAGATCCCACTTATTATCGTCGGTTGTTAGGAAAGTTGAATTTCCTAACACACACCAGGCCGGGCTTATCTTTTGCGGTGCAACATCTTAGCCAATTCATGCAAACACCCCGTCAACCCCATTTAGATGTTGCATTTCATTGCCTCAGGTATCTCCTCAAGGACCCAGGATTAAGGCTTTTTTCTGAATTCAAAGCCTAATTATCAGCTCCTTGCTTTCTGTGATTCTGATTGGGGATCTTGTCCTAAATCTCGCAAGTCCATTAGCGGGTTCTTCATCAGCTTTGGGGGTTCTCCCGTCTCCTGAAAATCAAAGAAACAAACCTTAGTGTCATTATCCTCTGCTGAAGCAGAGTATAGATCTATGCGGAGAGTCACAACAGAGGTTACCTGGTTAATTCGTCTATTGACTGATCTTTCGATTTCCCCTCCATTGCCAATAGATCTCTTCTCCGACAGTCAGGCCGCCATTCAAATCGCGAAAAACCCAGTTTTTCACGAGCGTACCAAGCATGTAGAGTTAGATTGTCACTTTGTCCGACAACAATTTATGGCCGGAATCATCTCTCTTTCTTACATTCCTTCACGTTCTCAGGTGGCTGACATTTTTACTAAACCCTTAGCAGGACCGACACACAACTCCATTATTGGCAAGTTGGGTGTGGTTACACACCCCTCCAACTTGAGGGGGGGTGTTGGAGCTGGTTGTTTGAAACAAGACTCCATGACCGAGAAAGTTGGAGATGAAGAAGAAGAGACAAGGAAAGAGAAATTGGAGCTTTGGTCTGCACGAAGTAAAGCTTGGTCACATTGACCAAAACTCTTTATCTCCTTTTGATACAAAACAGCTGTCCATTTTGTCCACATTGTCCACTTTTCACTTTAGTGCATGTGAGCACGTGACCCACAAATAAGGATAGTACATTTATTGAATAGAGTAGCTGTTTTTATATTCTTTTATATACTATGTAAATAAGAATGTAAAGGCACGGGGTGAAAAAAAAGCAGAAACTTTTTTTCATCACTATCTTTTCCTTTTCAATATTCTAACATTACATGACAATTTTAGTGATGGTTTACTTGGGGGTTCATATACTTTCGTGGTACTCTGTATGTTACTAGCATCGCGAGATGTCACCTTGCCGGTTAATTGGTGCGAAGGCGAAATTTATGGCCGAGTCCATCCCTATGGTAGTTGCAGCAGCCTTGCGTCACCTTTTGGAGTTCAATTATTGTCATTTTGGTCTACTGCTAGGCTGCACCACATATTTCTATATATTTGTCCACTTCTTGCACGCAGCGTATGATATAACAGGGAAAGATGCATTGGGTGCAATAGCAATGTTGGTTCTTGTTCACGAGCTGAACAAAGAACTATTAGTTGGTGCTTTAGCTTTGAGCTTCTGCCTTGGTTTAAGTTTCTATAGATACATGACGTATTCTGCTCCTGAATTACCTAATCATCCTAAAAAGGAGTTGGAGAAGCTGCCTTGTTGATCTGAAGGTGCTCGTTGAGGACCTTTGTAGTATCTGATAAGTTATGAATTATTCTCTCTTGCTTTTGGTGTGATGAGTCTTTGATTTACATTTATTTGTTCTAGCTTTATGCTGTCCCGTTGCAGCTGTACATCAACGGAGAAAAGGAAAACATTTAGAAATAACTTCAACTGATCAATGGCCAACTATTTTATTCATAGGAGATTGAAAGTAAGCTTTGGGTGCCTTAATCTAGGGCAAACTTGGCCTAATAGATTCCCTAATAGACCGCAGTGTATGGACAAGGTGTACCTTACAAACGTGTGCCTTTTTGCAGGTTTTATGTATGATATTTGACTCAAATTATAATGATAACATGATCAAATAGTATAACAGATGGTATTTTTAAATCTTTTTCGATAGTAAAGAGATATATTTAGCCATGTTTCCTTTTTTTGCCATGTTCCGTTTATTAATCGTCTTCTTTAACATCCTCAATAAGTAATGTCATTCCTGCACCTTACTTTATTTAAAGGTCAGTGTGCACAAAACATAAAAAATCAGGCGACTTTCTACGACGAAATGGACGACTGCTAATTGATATTTAATTATTATTTTAATATTATATAATGTTTAGTCGTATCTTAATGCAAAAATAAAATTTAAACAAAACTGCTTCTTGTTAAGACATTATAGAACTTCGACTTACAAGTTACAATTCGAACTTCACGAGTTTTTTCTGAATTTTTAAAAGAGCAAATAAAAGAAAATAAAGAAACGGCCATGTGACTATTATCTTTGGCTAAATTTTGCTCTCACATGCTATAAAGTATTACTTTAGTCCAAAATTATTTGATAAACAATTCAGATTTATAAAAATAGACGATCTTTTTTAGTCATAAAAGTTATATATATATATATATATATATATATATATATATATATATATATATATATATACTATATTAAAAGCACGAAGACCCTTAGCGAAATATCGTTCACCTTTTTTACCTTTTAAAAATAGAGTTCATACTGGATAAAATACTAATTTGATTATTTTTTTAATATTTAAGAATTGTCATTTATTATTTTTCAAATATTTAACACTTTAAAATACTAAAATTTAGATTATTAAATCTTTCCGTATTTAAATTATATAAGAACTTCTAATATTTATATAAGAATTTCTAATATTTAGAAACTTCTAATAGTTTCTTCTGTCTACATTTATTTGATGTTTTATATTGACTCAGGTTAGGTTCAAAACTACTAATAAACATCATGTCTATAACTTTCAGCTTGTCTTCTTTAATTTTAATAACATCTCAATTTTAGTAAATAAATAAATTTTATTTAGGTGAAACATAATAATTAATTCTGAGTACAGATTTTAGAGTCATCTATTTAAATAGTTGGAAATAGAAGTAGAGTGTAAACCAAATATGTCGTTTGTTCATTTATAACTTTTAGTCTCCTACTTAAATAATTTTTTTTGTTCATCTATTTTTTGTATGATATTTGAAAATTACACTCAATAATAATAATAGTAAATAAATAAGAAAAAATTTAAAAATTTATAAAAGAGAGAAAAGAGAGAAAAGGCATGGTTGATAAAAGTCAATAACACAAATAATTCTATAAAACAAAGATTTAAAAGTAAAATGTGAGAAAAAATTTATTTGTATCCTTTGGAAATATAACTCTTAGTAGATAAAATTATTATTACATTTAAATATTTAAAATTTAAAAATTGCATGGGCGCCCTATTTGGTCGCCTCTTTTTAACTTATATCCGTTTTGTTTTTCCGTTTGCATCCGTACCCATTTTTTTGTTGAAAGCGTTTTAAAAAGATGATTTTGCCCTTCTTTAATAAAAGACTATTGACAAAACTATAGACTGCAGGGTAAAATTTCAGCATGTTTTGGTATGAACTTTTAGCAAATGAACTAAAAAACTTCAGCATGCATTAGAAAAAACTAATTGAAAAATTATATACTGCAAGACAAAAACTTAAGCATGTTTAGTCTGAAATTTTAGCAAATGAACTAAAAAAACTTCAGCTTGTTTAGACTGAAGTTTCGGATAAAACTCATGACAAAACTGTAGACTGCATGACAAATTAAAACTTCAGCATGTTTTAGTAATAAGTTTTAGCAAATGAACTAAATAACTTGAGCATGCATTAGCAAAAACTCATTAAAAAATTACATACTGCAGGACAAAAACTTAAGCATGTTTAGTCTGAAGTTTTAGCAAATGAACAAAAAAAATTAAGCACGTTTAGTCTGAAATTTTAGCAGATGAACTAAATAACTTCAGCATGCATTAACAAAAACACATTAAAAAATTACATACTACAAGACAAAAACTTAAGCATATTTAGTCTAAAATTTTAGCAAATGAACTAAAAAACTTAAGCATATTTAGTCTGAAGTTTTAACAAATGAACTAAATAACTTAAGCATGTTTAGTATGAAGATCGGTTTCAGAGTTAGGAATGAGGGCTAAAGCTAAAGCTTTTGACTTGGTGTTAGCTAATTTGTGTTTTCAATAGAGGGAAGAACACTTGGTCACTTTCTGGAGTAAGGTAGCCAGGACTCAGATTGATTACCTTCTCCTTAGGGTAATAGGGGCCTTTGCACTGATTACAAGCTTATCTCGAGTGAGTGTGTGTCGATGCAATATAGGCTCTTGGTAATGGACTTGGAGGTCAAGAGTGTAAGGAAGAAGAGTGCGGTGTATGGCCAGCCTAAGATTAAGTGGGGAGCCTTGAGTAAGGAAAATGCTCAGGAGTTGGGGGAGAAGCTATTTTTCATGAGGGTCGGGAGAAGTAGCAGGGACGCGAGTAGTGTCACGACCCAAAATCCTAACCTATCGTGATGGCGCCTATGTGTTGATGTTTGTGGGGGGGGGGGAAATGTACGCACGGAGTGACGAGAGTCCGTACGTAGCTACTATTCCTGTTATGTCCGGGTAGTCTTAGGCTTACACCATGCCTTGTTGATATGATTATTGCTTTATGTATATTGTTTGGCTTGAGAAGGGCGGAATGGAGTGTGCTTATTAAATGTTTCAAAAGGAACTTGGAATTGAGGAAAAATAATGGGATCTTAAAAGTTTTCATTTGAATGTCGTATTTTGAAAAGAATGGGAGAGTACTATAAAAATTTATGAGATTCTTTGTGTAACCGCATCGCATGTATGATCGCGAGCGGGGTAATTCCTTAAATTTATGTTTGACCGCGTCGCATGTATGATTCGCGAGTGGGAGAAAATATATGCATCTATGGTTCGCGCCGTTCGACCCTCGGCAGTGCACAGTTTAAATATTTTGTTGGATCGGGCCGTACGACCTCGTCATAATTGTGCATGCTAATTATTTGGAAATTTTTCATGGTTTATTCTTTTTAAATACCTTGAAATGTAAGTTGCTAAATGGTATTACTGAAATTTGAGTTATAATTATGAAAGATAGACTTATCTCTTCCTGTTGTTGAACTGACAGTATCATTCATGATATCCATGCTTAGTATAATGCTTTAAATTACATTGTTATTGGCCTAGTAAGTGTCAAGTCGACCCCCCGTCACTACTTCATCGAGGTTAGGTGGGATACTTACTGGGTACATATTGTTTATGTACTCATACTATGCGTATGTACTTAATTGTACAGGATCTGAGGATGGTGCATCTAGTTACCCGCCCGCCGCGCATACCTGATTTTTGACTGAGACTTCACGATGAGCTGCCCTTCTGAGCCGTTCAGCAACATGCCGGAGATTCTCTTTTATTTTATCTGTCTATTCTGTTTCAGACAGTAGGATAGTCATCTTTTGTATATTCTACTAGTTGCCCACACACTTGTGACACCAGATCTTGGCACGTATTAGTAGACTTTAATTTTTGGGTTGTAATTCGATAATTATAACTGCTTTTAGATGTTTCCGTTGTTTGCCTTAAAAAATCCTTTATTTATTAGATGCTTTAAATATAAGTAAAGCTAAATGTCGGAATTTCTTAATAAACAAAAGAAAAAGAACGGGAAATCACTGAGTTGTTTACTGTTGGCTTGTCCAGCAATGATACTGGACGCCATCACGACCTGACATGGAGTTGGGTCATAACATTTGGATAGAAGTGTTAGAGCTGAAAATAAGTTGTTCATGTGTTTGGTAAAAAGTGCTTGTAAGCACTTTTTTTGTTAAAATTACTGTAATATTCTCAAATTTGTTAACATTATAGAAGAATTTATTACTACATTCTTTTTAACTTGATCCGTTGCAAAATAATTTAAGTTTAAACTTCTAGTATTTAAATATATAATTTAAATAATATTTCAGAGAGCATGGGGGGGGGGGGTTGATGATTAGAGGCAGCAATGCTTGAATACCGATGAGAACGACAATAAAGACTACAATGTATGTTCTCACGCTCAAGTACTAAGTTCACGCCCTTTCATTTTTTTACGTCGCTTTATTCCTATCTCAATTAAAATAGCACTCAAAGTGGATTGATTTAATGAAAATGTTGCTCAAGAATAAATAGCTAAAACATTTTGAAAACAAATAAAATTAAAAAAGAAATATAAATATTCTAACATATGTGTGACAAGGAAGAAAGGGAAAAAGCTTCGCATAATAATCTAGAAGCACCAAATTAGCAATAGCATAAATAAAAAAAATGAAGGATGATAGCATAGAAATGGAGATGTAGGAACGAAGACAGATATGGTAGAACAGATGGAGATGGAGAAGACGCAGAACAAAGAAGAAATCAATAGAAATTAGGGCTTTGTACAGAAGGGGTACTTTTGAGATTATAAAATAGTTTAAAGGATAATATAGTAAAATGCTGGGTCAAAGGAAAATAAGCTATAAGCTAAAAAATAATAAGTTGGGATTACCCAACTTATCACTTTTGGCTTGTTTTAGAGCTTTTGGCTTAAAAGCACTTGACCTTTAAGCATATTTTAAGTTTGCCAAACACCTTAATAAGCTAAAAAAATGACTTAAAAGCTAGTTTGACCAGCTTAAAAGCCCATCCAAACATGCTCTATTTTTTAGAACCAGTTCGAATTTATACCGGGAAGGTTTGCTACAGAAGCCATTCACCTTGTGAGGAGATTGTTGGAGCAATATAGGGAGAGAAAGAAGGACTTGTATATGGTATTCATACCTAGAGAAGGCCTTTGATCAAGTCCCAAGAGAGGTTCTATGGTGATGTATGGAGGCTAGCAGTGTCCCGGTGGCGTATATTAGGGTGATTAAGCATACGTACAAGGGAGAGAAGACTCGGGTGAGGACTGCGAGAGGTGACTCGGATCATTTCCTAGTGGAGATGGGGTTGCATCAGGGATAGACTCTTAGCCCGTTTTTATTTGCCTTAGCGTTAGATATGCTGACGCGACACATAAAAGGCGGTGTGCCATAGTGTATGTTATTCACTGATGACATAATACTGATTGACGAGACGCGAGGAAGAGTTAACGCTAGGTTGGAAATTTGGAGACAGACACTGGAGTCTAAAGGTTTCAAGTTGAGTAGGCCAAAAACTGAGTACTTGGAGTGCAAGTTAAGTGATGGGATGCTTGAAGAAGAAGTGGAAGTGAAGATTGGTACTCAAGTCATCTCCAAAAGATATAGTTTTAAGTATCTTGGGTCTATTATTCACGGTAATAGGGAGATTGACAAGGATGCTACTCATCGTATTGGAGCGGGGTATTTGAGATGGAGGCTCGCTTCGGGGGTTTTGTATGATAAGAATGTGCCACTTGGACTTAAGGGCAAGTTATATAAAATGGTGGTTAGACCAATTATATTATATGGGGCTGAGTGTTGTCCCGTCAAGAAGTCCCATGTCTAGAAGATGAAAGTAGCTGAAATGAGGATATTGAGTTGAATGTGTGGGCATACCAAGAATGACATGATTAGGAATGAAGTTATTAGGGACAAGGTAGGAGTGACATCTCTGGAGGACAAGTTGCGGGAATTGAGATTGAGATGGTTCGGGCATGTGAAGAGGAAAGACATAGATGCACCGGTTAGGAGGTGTGAGGGGTTGTCCATGGCGGGTCTGAGGAAGGGAAGGGATATGCTTAAGAAGTATTGGGGAGAGGTAATTAGGTAGGAAATGTCATTGCTTCAACTTACCAAGGATATGACCCACGATAGGAAGGTATGGAGGTCGAATATTAGGGTTGTACGTTGATAGATAATAGTGTGTTCCTCCTAAGCTTACCAATAGTACTAGGAATATTTTTTGTATTATTTTAGTTATGGTTCTTTATTATTAAATATTATTTCATTCGCGCTCGTTACCATATTACATTGTTGTTACCATTGTTTGCTACTTGGTAGCTTTATCTTATCTCCATTGTTCCTTCAACCGAGGGTCTATCGGAAATAACTTCTCCATCTTTATAAAGTAGAGATAAAGTCTGTGTACACACTACCCTCCCCAGACCCCAGTTATGGGATTACACGGATTTGTTGTTGTTATTGTTGTTATTGTTGTTGTTGTTATTTTTTGAAGTTTGTTATAGACAAATTACTTTTCACTCTTGAAGTTTGTCTAACTTTATCTATGTGCAAAATATAGTAGGTCTCAATAGTGGTGGAGGCAGGATTTCTGCTAAGAGGGTTTAAGAAAAGAAAAGGAAAAAAATTAGAAGAGACCATGGCCAGTAGGAATTGAACAAACAACCTTATAAAGGTTTTTGTTACACCCCATATTTTCGTGCGTGAGAGTACGTCATAGGTCAATTGATGTAAGCTCAGAAATGAGTTCATATTTGGAAGTATATAAAGTAAGTTAATCGTGTTACCTTGGAGGTTACAAATAGTTAAGATCATGAATAACAAGTACCAAGAGGGTTGGAAGGCTTAGAAGCTAAACGAATTAATGAAAATAAGTTTCGTCGGAAGTCGACAAGTTGAGAATGTTATAACATTTACTTTTAGGGTGAGACTAGGATTATTAACATGATAAGGAGGTTATTTTATGAGTTATTATATTCATATGATAGTCGTATGTTGAGATTTGAAGTCAAGCGAGTTGTGGAATAAAGGTTGGCAAAGGTCATCACAAGTTACATTCATAAATATGCTGAAAGTTAGGTCAAGTGTAGCAGAGCTTTTCTCTCAATATAATATGAATTATAGGGTATCCACCAATAAAATTGGAAGTCTAAGAGTCTCGTTTCCAATTCAGTAAACCATTCGTCGATACGACATCGAAGTAGAGAGATATTCACATTTTCGCGAGACTACGCAAGCAGCTCCCTATGGGATCCACTTAGGCGGTTGATACATCTTGATATATATGTGATGCCTAAAGCCCATTTTAGATCATTAGTTTTCACTATCTTTAGACCCTAGACACCTAAAAACTTTCTCTCAGAGTTCTCTCATGATCCAAGATACAAACCAAGGGCAAACAATACAAATCAAGTGTCGGGAATCCCGTGATGCTAGTGAGTTTCTTGTTCTTCTTGTAGTTGCTGATTTTGGTGTGGTTCCAGCTGGTGTGGGGAGTTATTTAAAGTGTTTTAAGTTCTGTAATATACTCTCCCAATGTTTTCATATCAATCCTACATGATTTCAAGTCTTCCAAAGTGATTCTAGTACAGAGAAACCCGAATCGATTGCTAGTTTTGCTTCCTTGTTCTTGTGGCTATTTTGGAGGATTCTTCAAGTGAAGTAACCTCATATTTCATGTTGTTCTTATTAATTAAGGTAATAATCAGTCCCTACTTCATATATATTAGAGTTTCAAGGTGAAATACAAGTGTTTACACACCAACTTGAACACAAATCTTGATTTAGTCCCTCCTTCTTTATCTTTTTGTGGGTTGTGTTAAGACTATATATATAGTTTGTTGTGGCTAGAAATTATTAGAAATAGTTTGATTATGTTATTGTTGCTGTTGTTAATCTTATATATGTGCTAATTAAGTTGATTGAAGAATATAACATAAAAAATAAGAGGTTGACGATAAATGTTAAGGGGCTATGCGTATGGACTATTTTTGAAGATTATTCTTATGATATTTTGGGCTTTAAAGGATACGGTAAGCATAAGTATGATATTATAGATGTTATAGAAAGATTCATGGAAAAGGAATTGGATTCAAACCATATTTTGTTAATCGTAAATCGAGTTTGCCACTCAAAATAGTTGTGGAAGTAATCAGAGAGCTTATTGTGAATTATATTATTATTGTTTGGGATGTTTGGTGACTTTTAGTTACTTATGGGATATAGTACAAACAGGGACACTGTTGTCCGTTTTCTTGTAGAATATATATTTTGAAATATGAGAGTTACAAAGCTTATATGATGACGATAAAGTCGATTTACTCATTGTAGACGTAAGAAGATCATATTGAGCTAGGTTGACAATTAGAGAGAAGATTGCAAAGGTATGTTAAGGAACTTCCTTCTTTATTTTGGAATGATCTACAGTGAAATGAACGTAAACGATACACTATTTCTTAATAGATCGACTCCTAGCAACTAAGGTTTCCAATGTTGTTCTTTCCTTATAAAGTTATTCTAAGCATGTATGTATGATCCTTGAATCCTATTGATGTTCATGTTGATGGTATGGATGTCCATAACGTGAATAGAAGGTGCAAAGAACCTTACGTCACTCCGAAAGATTTAGAATGTGATTCCATGAATCCAGCATGCATTATATATATATATATATATATATATATATATATATATATATATTATTCTACCGAGTCGCGCTATAGTCGGCCGGGTATGGAACCTATTGTGCAACCATTGATCAGTTAAATGTTACCGAGTTCCACATGGCCGGATACCATTCTACCGAGCCTTATAATGGCCGGGTACATTTTTACCGAGCCTATCACAGCCATGTACGTTTTTACCGAGCTATTACTGCTGGGTACAACATGATGATGATGATGATGCCCACAGAGGTGTATGTTTTTAAAGGCTTATGTATATATATGTATCATGTATTTCATGTCATTAGCCCTCAGAGGCGCTCAGATGCTACATGTTGTATCTCTTTTATCTCTCTTTATATTACTATTCTTATTTATACTTTCCTATCTTATATACTTGTTACTTTATTCATCTTGACGTCGCTTTTGCCTGAGGACGATGTGTTTTATGCCTGCAGGTCCCGATAGACAGGTTGACAGTCTTCCTAGTAGGCTATCAGCTCAGCGGAAGATGTTGGCGCACTCCACTTGCTCTGGAGTTGCCTATTTGGTCAGTATGCTTGGACATGTATTGATTGTTATTGCGGGGCCCTGTCCCGATCTTTATAATGTTTATGTGCTCTTAGAGGCTTGTAGGCAGATGTCATGTATATGGACACTTGTATGGCCTTGTCGGCCTATGTTTTGAGTGTACAAATGATCATGTCGGCCTTATAGGCCAGTATGTCACATGTATAAGTTTGTATATCATGTTGGGTCGTCCTATATCGAGTATCCCTTTATGTTTTATTCTGTTTATCTCATGAGGCCTTTCCGGCTCATTTACCCATGATAGAATGATAAGAAAGATAGGTTATGTTGGTACTCTTGAGTAAGGCACTGGGGGCCCGTCACGACCATTCGGTTTGAGTCGTGACAGTTTTGAACTCTCTTAACCACTGAGTTATACTTTTGAGCGATGCCAAGGGTATTCAAACTATAAAATATAAAGGTACAAATCAGATTTTGCCTTATATGTAATGTGTAATTTTTCGATGAAGGGGATTCGGGTGAACCCCCTTCCGTCCCTGGGTCCGAAGTCCGAATAAACCAAAGGGATCTCAGTAGAAAATAATTTAACTGAGATGAATCCTTTGAATAGTGATTATATTGATGTCTTTTTGCATGTTTGGGTATATATGATCATTTTCTATATAAAAGTTCTCCCCTTTACTTATTCTCTTGAGGGAACTTGTTTGTTCTTTCCGCTTTTCCCTCTTTTCCGCAGTTGAAGTTTGTTTTAACTCTCTCTTTCTGCAAAGCATAGTTGGTCCCAAATCCGGTTAAAAGAGAAATATTCCAGCATAAAATACTTTAGCTATGATGAATCCTCTGAATATTGAATTTATTAGGAGAGCGAAATGGGCACAGAGAATTCATAAAACCGACCCTATCTAGTTTGTGATTAAGGCATAGTAGATTGGTTGATTGATTACCACTTGAAGTTTTCTTTGACCCAAGGAAATGTGGAGAATGGAATCTCTTTCTCTCTAGTTTCTTAGGTCTCGTTTTCACTTATTGTACAGTTTCAAGAAAATAATGATGCTTTCTTAGTTCATGTAACGATGTTCGACCTATAATGCATATATTTAATCATTATTGCCTTATATTCAAGCACTTTTGATCATCTTTTGAGTATTAATTATATTACCACATGCCTAATATTATATTTTAACTGTGTAGGAATAATGCGTGTGAAGATGTAAAGATTTGGAGCAAAATTGAATATAATACGGAAGAAAAAGAAAGAAAATTAAAAGAATAAAAAAGGGGACATCTTTTGGTGTTTGTCCCCCCCAAGTGGAAGACATAAAAAATAAGGAAATACAATTCCAAGCAAAGAATTAAAGAAAGAAAAAAAAATGTACCAGCAGCAAAGAAAGAATTGGAGGAGGCAGAAACTTACAGCTTTCTGCGCCAGGGCCAGCGCCTCGCTCTGCCATGGAAGCTGTGTTGCGGGGGTTTTTCTTATTTCGCCGGTACAAGGTTATTTCGGCCCTACACTGTTCCAACTCATATAAAAGGGGTCCTAAACCTAATTTGGAGGAGATAGAACATATTTTTGGGAGTAGAGACGCCACTTTGAGAGAAAAAGACAACCCACGGAACATTCGGGAACAAGGATTCTCAGTTTTTCTTCATCTTCTCTTCATTTAACTTTATTGGTTATTAGTTCTAGAGTTTGGCTGCTACATAAATGTTGTAGTTTGAAGCTTGAATTGTTCTTATTATTTTATCATATTAATTTATTTATTCAATCTTGTGCTTAATTATTTGATTGTTTGATCACCAATTGATAAACTATCTACGAATCTAGGATTGAACTCGGGAGAGGGAATTCTAGATTGCATATAAGATTGAGTAGAGCGAGATCTTGAACCTGGGTATCGAAAACAGATTTGCGGTTAGAATAGGAATATACATAATTGCCTTGCTTGGTTATTATACAGGAATTATTAATGCGTTCTTGCTAATCCTAATTCCATAGGCGAGTAGTAATTCGGGAGAATACTATGAGTAATATTAACCCTATTAACCAATGAACCAGATAAATTAATTAAACAATTTAAGGGAAAGATTCAACGGGATTGTTAGCTAACCCATAGCTCTAGAATATCAACTCCCATTGAATTCGTGTCTAATTTCGCAAACTTGTTTCCTTTAATCTCTTAGTTTGTTACTCTAGATTAATTTTAGTTAAATATTCATACTTAGAGATTCGCTTGGATAAATTAATTGTGTTAGTTTAATTTAGTAAATAGTTAATCACAAGTCCCTATGGGTATAATATCTGGACTTACAATCTTATATTACTTATATGGCTACGTATACTTGCGTGTGCGTTTGGGAGCAACAAGTTTTGGCGCCGTTGCTGGGGACTTTGAAATTGACTATTTTGCTAGATTAGATTTTTACTTTTTATCTATTCAAGTTTTAATTCTAGTTTAGTGTAGTACTTCTTTAATTATTTTTTCTTTTTTTACATGGCATCTTGGAATGAGAATTGGTCGAATATTGGTTACTCTTATTTTGGTGATCCCTGTCCATATTGTGGAGGACCACACTTGTGGCAAAATTGTAAATTTTAATCTTATGAGTGAAATTTTTTGTAATGTGTGTGGTCATCAAGGTGGCCATTGGGATGGTTGTCCTAATTCTTTTTACCCTTCTCTGAGCCCTTATTATAATTTTTCTAATAATATTTGTGAATTTTATAAGAACAATGAAGTGGAGGATGTGGAATGTGTTGCTCGTATTATGGACATGGTAAGGCAAGTAGGTAAGAAGCAAGATGAAAATCAAAAGGCTATACAAAGAATTAGTGCATCAATCACGAGAATGAAGGTCGAGGCGGAAGAATTGGCTAAAGAGATCGAGTTCCCACAAGAAGATAATTTTGAAGAAGCGGACATAGTGAGCCAATCGTGGCTAGAGGAACAAGCTCAACTGATAAAATTTTAAGTGTTTCTATAGAATGGTCTTTCAAATATGGCAGAACAATTGATAAAAGGAAGAACTGAGTTCAAGCAAGAGATAGACCAATTTGGCTCAGATATCCATGACATGCATGCTCAATTGAATAAAAAGATTGAGGCGTCTGATGCCCAACAATAAATTATTGTGGATACTGACCAGCTTATGGAGCAAAAAGAGGAGTTCCAATAATTCGACCAAAATAGTATTGATGATGCCAAGGTTGACAAAGTGTGCAAAAGTGAGGATGTTAAAAGTGAAGTGGTTTTAGAGTTTGAGCACATCAGACCTCATTCTAATAATTTTTCAACATTGTGCTTGGTTGGTGACACGAGAATTGATCCATTCGAGCCTATGGAGGAGTCAATGGATGGGGAACAAAGTACAAATATTCTAAAATTTGTAATGCCATGGAGACAAAATGATATCCCTCACTTAAGGGCCAAGAAGTGCAAGATGCGATATTTATTGCTTGATTCCTTTATTTTTACACCACCACCCCATGAACGTAATAGAAAAATTGATGTAAAATTAGAGGCGCAATTTATATCCTCAAACTAGAAAGAAAAGTTGTGAAAGTGATGGCGTTGTGCCGCGACGTTAAATCAAGTGCTTGTTGGGAGGCAACCCAATTCTGTTATTTCTTTTTATTTTGCTTAATTTTTTTATTTATTATTGTATTATTTTGTAGTATTTTTTTTTTTTTTTGTGTTTTGTAGGAGTAGGAGCGTGGAATCAAAGCCAGTAGGCATGTGCCAAAGCGAGGAGGTGGTTGAAACTAAGTGTGAGGTGCCCGCACAAGGATCATACATGGGAGAAGTCTGAGTATCCCGTGAGCTGTTAGTGCGTCGGCCTTTGGCCTACCAGGGAGTCTCTTTTACCCTCTTATTATTTATTAGATGCATTGAGGACATTGCACAATTTTAAGTGTAGGCTGAGAAGATTGTCAGAGTGATTTTCTGTGCTATCCTAGTTTAGTTGTAGTACTCTTTCTTAGTGTAGTAGTTTTTGTGTAAAAGAAAATTAAAAAAAAAACAAAAATTGAGGGAAAAAATAGAAATTTTGGATTTTTCCCGACGATAGATCTTGTGGATAGCTTCTTAAGGGATTAAAGTCCAACAAAAAAAATCCAAAAGAATTTTCTTTTTGCTATAGTTAGTTTTAGTTAGGTAATAACCCGCCTTGGTTTTTCTTTGTGCATTGGTTCTTTTCTAGGGGATGTAACTTGAACCGGGTAAGTTTTTTCATATTTAGGATTAGATTTTTTTTTCGAGTAGTAAAAGAGGGATAAGAAAACTTTTTGTGACTTGTTTGACACTAGCATATTTAGTCCTGAGTTTGAGGAGTACTTTCCTCTGAGTGCATGAGTAATAAATAAAATAGGAGACTTTATGACACATAAGCTCAGGGTTATGACTCTGTATATAGCTTATTCTTATTTTGTCATTCGCTATGATCCTGTCTGTCTTAGAGTAGAATTGATCCATCTCGATTGATACTTGTGCCATGTGTGGTGAGAATTTCTTACGTATATTCCATATTTTGCATTTTGGTTTAGAACTTGCCTTGCATGTTATTGAAGAAAAATAAAAGTGTTGCTCTGTTTAGAAGATGATAATAAGCTTTCTTTGATATATCTTATGAATTTTAGCCTTTTCAGATATTGAACAACTAGTTAGCTCTTTGAGCCTGTAGTCTTTTGTCTGGAAGCCGTATTTTTGCCTTGATCCTTTTGTTGAATCTCTAATTTTTGCACCCTGCTTCCTTGAGCATTATTTCTTGGCTATGATATTAATTGATTAATTTGAAGAAATGGATGATTAAGTAAAAAATGGCGACCAACGATAGCTGAAAGTGATGAAAAGGCCCTCTTGAAAAGAATGTTACATAAAAAAAATATTAAAAAAAGGAGGAAAAAAATTGCTTTGTAAAACAAATAAAATTTTCTTGATATGAGGAGAATACTTGTAAAATAATAGATGAAGAGAGGGCTGGAAAATAAAATTAAGAGATGAAAATAATGGGTGATGAAGTCTAAAAGTGCAAAGTACTTAGGGAAGTGTAAGTCACTATTATATAATTATCCTACCCATCCACTAGCCAACATTACAACCCGTTAAAGCCATATTTGATTATATTCAAGTACACTTAATTAGTAGAGGTGTACATAATGGGCAAGCTTATGGTTCATTGTGTATACATGCAAATTCGTTTGAGTGCGAGAGTTGTTCTTTGATGCTAAGTCCTTAAATTATATTCAGTCTTTGATTTGAGAGTATGAACTTTTTTATTCATGTGAGGGAACTTGTTTCATGATAGATAGGTGATGTTATTAGCTTTATTTGACAGAGTTGGTGAGCGAGCTTAAATTTGGTGAGTTAGAGTCCCTCTCTGATGTTAGGAGGTTAGAAGTTTATTATTTTTTTTGTGACTTGTATATCTTGCACGATGATGAGGAAGTGTATATCTGATGGTTTGAGTTGCTATAGGGCCTAATTGTTAGTATCAACCGAAGTGGTGGTCTTCCTAGGCTTGATTTATTGAGAGTGGTTTTAATGCTTACTCGAGTACGTGCAAGAGTCTAAGTGTGTGGTGTTAATGTTCGGTCAAAAATACATATATTTAACCATTATTGCCTCATATTCTAGCACTTTTGATCATCTTTTGAGTATAATTATATTATTGCGTGCCTAATATTATATTTTAACTATATAGGAATAAAGCGGTATGGAGATGAAGAGATTTGGAGCAAAATTGAATAAAACGCGAAAGAAAAAGAAAGAAAATTAAAAGAATAAAAAAGCGGGGACACCTTTTGGTGTTTGTCCCCCCAAGTAGAAGACATAAAAAACAAGTAAATACAATTCCAAGCAAAGAATTAAATAAAGCAAAAAAAAAAAAACGTACCAACAGCAAAGAAAGAATTGGAGGAGGCGGAAACTTACAACTTTCTGCGCCAGGGCAGCGCCCCGCACTGCCCTGGACGCTGTGTTGCGGGGATTTTTCCTATTTCATCCGGGACAAGGTTATTTCAGCTCTACACGGGCTCAACTCATATAAAAAGGGTCCTAAACCTAATTTGGAGGGGATAGAACATATTTTTGGGAGTAGAGACGCCACTTTGAGAGAAAAAGACACCCACGGAACACTCCAGAACAAGGATTCTCAGTTTTTCTTCATCTTCTCTTCATTTAACTTTATTGGTTATTAGTTTTAGAGTTTGGCTGCTACATGAATGTTGTAGTTTGAAGCTTGAATTGTTCTTATTATTTTATCATATTGATTTATTTATTCAATCTTGCGCTTAATTATTTGATTGTTTGATCACCAATTGATAACTATCTACGAATCTAGGATTGAACTCGGGAGAGAAAATTCTAGATTGCATATAAGATTGAGTAGAGCGAGATCTTGAACCTGAGTATCGGGAACGGATTTGCGGTTAGAATAGGAATATACCTAATTGCCTTGCTTGGTTATTATACAGGAATTATTAATGCGTTCTTGTTAATCCTAATTCCATAGGAATATAGGCATTAGGTTAGCTTGAATAGGCAAGTTGTAATTTGGCAGAATACTACGAGTAATATTAACCATGTCAACCAATGAGGCGGATAAATTAATTAAATAATTTAAGGGGAAGACTCAACGGGATTGCTAGCTAATCCATACCTCTAGAATATCGGCTCCCATTGAATTCGTGTCTAATTTCGCCAACTTGTTTCCTTTAATCTCTTAGTTTGTTACTCTAGATTAGTTTTAGTTAAATATTAATACTTAGAGATTCGCTTGGATAGATTAATTGTGTTAGTTTAATTTAGTAAATAGTTAATTACAAGTCCCTTTGGTTACGATATCTGGACTTACAATCCTATATTACTTGTACAACCATGTATGCTTGCGGGTGCGTTTGGGAGCAACACGTAGAATAGATAGTAAGTTTTATGTTGTATGCTTGTACAATGTAGGAACAGAAAATCTTGCCATTGCTTGAGCAACAATTAAAAATTTAAACATTAGTTGTCAAACAAGAGATTTTTCGAAGATGTCTCCTTCTCTACATCAAGTTTTACTATTGAGTTATGAATCTTGTTTCCTTTTACCATAATGCCAAAAGTAATTTTTTTACAGAGCAGTATTTGCTCAAACTTCTTGCTAGGCTTATGGTCATCTATGTTCATTTTCTATTAGTACCGGTGGAATAGGATGCTGCTAAACATTATTAAACTTCAACTGAAACAATATTATGTCTTTTACATGGTAAGTCCAGTTGAAATGAAGTTCAGAACTAAGAATATCAGTATTGCAGATATAAAATTAATTACTTATCTGGTTGTGAGTACACTGTAACTCTGAAGTGTGTTGTTCTCATTTGGTTGTCAAAATTAAAGTATCTGGTTAATGTTATGCATGCCTCAAGTTACTGTTATTACGCTCAGAAACCTTAAATCATCACATTACCTTCCTATACACTATTTAAAACCTTATTACCCTCCCTACTTATGTTTCAATTTAATTACATGGCCATATACAATTTACCAATTATATACAAATAAGTTTTAAATGAGTATCCTTTTATATTAGGAATTGAATAAAGAATATCATTTATTTTTCTAAACCTTTATACTTGCCTACTCTCTCTCCGTTTCTCTACTCTTCTTCTCGGTTTTTTCCCCCAATTTTTCTTCATTTGATGTTCTCTATTTTTTTATACTTTCTTGTTGTATAGAGTTTTGATGGAATTCATCAACGGATTTAAATCGTTTTAACTTAGCAATTTCATTTCATGTTGCACAATTGGTATTCAAATTGAAATTGTCAATCAATAAATTTTGAAGATGTTTGACTCTCCACCATTGACATCCATTAAAAAATTTTGAAATCGAATTTGGGTTTTCAAAAATCATTATTTGTTTGGATTGAGTGTTGTTGCAAACAATTGGGAATATTGTTTGGAGTTTATATCTCAATTTTGAGAGTGTTTTGGTGAAGATTAGACTTGATTTTGGCTGAATTTCAGATTGAAACTCGAAAAAGAAGAAGAAGAAGAAGAAGAAGAAGAACACATGACATACAATATACTTACGAAATTGTAGTAAAATTGTATTATAATTGTATGTAAATTGTATTCTGTTGCAGTTATATATATACAACTATTATAATTATACAACTATTTTTCAAACTATTATAATTATACAATATATATAGTTGAAAAATAGTTGTATAATGTATGGATCGTTGTATAAAATTCGTATTTAAGTCATCAATACTATCTTTTTACATAAAGTTATTGATTTATATCAAAATTATATTAATAGAGTAAGTTTTGATTGGAATTTTAGAGAGGAAAAAGCACACACCACAGACAAAATATATACAAATCAGATACAAAATATATACAAAAGACATATTGTATAAAATTTGTATTTAAGTTGTATGATATTGTAGTTGTATTTAACTGGGTAGAAATAATGTATGAAAGTTGTAGATAAGTTGTAAATAAGTTGTATAATATATAATTAGTTGTATGAAATTTATTTTTACTTTGTATGTTATTATAGATATTCAAATTTGCGTTAAATTTGTACGAAATTTATTTTTAATTTGTATGTTGATGTACCATATATTGTTCTTTTCTCAGTTGATTTTATCTTCTCTGATGTCTGAGGAGATACTAAATTTTGTTCAGCCGCAACATTCGATGGAGGTTTTTCGTCGCCTACTTTTGGAGACATTACCTTCTCCTGGTTGTCCGAAAAATTCAGTCTTTAAAATACACTAGCTATAGCATAACACAATGTTTGCTCAAGAACATAACTTCAACACAAGTTTTGAGTTTTCTAGCTAGTCGCTGGCCATTTTTTCAGATGTGTTCTTTCATTTTTAACCATATTAATCTGTTGCGCTACCACTTGATCGAGACTTTCACAAAATAAACAAAAGTTTTTATGACAAGTAGTCAGCATAAATATCGTCATAAATCCTATTCCAGTATTAAATCCACCATCAATATAAAGAGAAAAAAATATCCAAAAAAGAAAGATGACAACTTCAGCAGTATCTCATGGATTTGACGAATGTATTTTGAAATAATTATCAAACATAAATCCCTAAATATAAGTTCGATCCGGAGAGAAGAGGGGAGAGAGGAGAGAAAAAAGGAAAAAGGTGTAACTAAATCCCTTGATTGAAGGTACTAATAATGGATTATGAGCCTTTTAAGGTGAAATGTATATAATTTGTAAGTAATCCTTGTTTAGGTGGGTTATATATAAAATTAGAATAATTTTGGTAAATAAGTTTCAAATATTGTATAGGAACGAAAAAATCCCAATTTAAAATGCCAAAGTCCACAACCACAAGATCATCTAAATACTTCGGATATCAAGCACACTGAAAAATTTAAGATGGATTTTTCTGTTAAATTTGATAAATAGTGCACTTCAATATTTTATTTTATTTTTGAGATTTTGGTGTCAGTACAATTTCTTTTTATGTTTATTCATCTAAGAACCTTTCATTTAAGTTTTACCTTTTGATAATTTTTCTTTTTGAAGGGGAGTCTTGGCTTAATTGGTAAAGTTGTTGTCATGTGACAAGTAGATCATATGTTTGAGCCGTGAAAACAACCTCTTGCAAAAATGAAAGGTAACGCTGCATACAATAGATCATTGTGGTCCGGCTCTTCCCCGAACACAATACATAGCGGGAGCTTAGTACACCGGGCTACCCTTTATAATTTTTCCTTTTGTTTTAAAACCTTGCTGGAAGAAGTTGATGCACTAGATGCTTCACTTGTAAATTTATAAAGAGAAAAAGGTTAAATTTTACTTTGCAAAATGATCTACATTTACCTTCCAAAGTTGGATCATTCGTAGCCTACCGTAACAAAAGTGGTACATATATACCCCTATTGACTAATAGTCAACTATTTAAAAAATAATTAGTTTCACACTATTTTGTTATCAAAAGAGGCAAATAGCATAGTGATCAATTATAACAACAAAGGTAGTCGAAAGAGACTTGTAAAAAAGAGCATGTTTCAGTTTAAGTATATATTTATTTTTTATTTTTTAATATTATTATTTTGATTATTAATTTATATAACCAAAAAGAGTACAATTAATTTTCAACTCAAGTACTAATATATAGATATAATCGTTAGAGACATATTTGCAAGAAATAGAAATTGGAGATATAATAAATTTATTTTATAATAGAAATATCAAGTGAAATCTAGATCCCAACAATTTTTCTTATATTGGTGGAAAACAAAAATACTTTTCTCTATTACTCCATTTGTGCATTATTTTTTTGTATTTAACTCACTATATTTTTTTTTCTGATTCTCTCAAATAGTAAATAAAACAAGAGTCATCTATAAAATAGATGCTGAAAAAAAATCTATAAAATAGATAAATTAATCTGTGGGATCGACATTTTTCTACACTACTATTTGACAGAGTTTAAAATTTACATATGCTAGTGACTCTTCACTATACAAGTTGCAAAGTTTCTCTAGATCTAATAAAACAGTAAGCGAATTGAAAAATATTAGCAAAAATCATTCTATTTCAACCCATAGAAATCAAAATAAGACAAACATGTTATGAATATCATAATTTATATCTAGTTTAGGCCATCTGTCAAAACAGTAAATAAAAACCACTTGGTAATGACCGTAAGAGCCAAAGTAAACTGTAAGAAGCAAAAGAGACACAGTAAGAAATATAAACAGAAGACCAGAGCAAATTGACATAACTATAAACCAAGTAAGCAGCAAATTTAGCAGTGAAGATTCAGATTCATGGTTCAAACTAGAGCTGTCAAACTTGCCGGTCTGGCCCGGGTCTGGCCCGGGTCCGGACCGGTTTTAGTCCAGACCGGACCGGTACGAAGGGGTCGGGCAGGGCTGGGTTGGGGCGGAGACCGGAATATGCCAGGTAGTATTTTGGTACCGGGTAACCGGAACGACCCGCTATGGTCAAGTCACATGGGAACCAGTTAACCGGACCGGCCCAGACAGGTAAAATGACTTTTTTGATTTTTTTTATAATTTTATCAAGTTGACGATTGTTATAAAAAAAAATTAAATAAACCCAGCCCGGCCCCTTAGGCCCGGATCGTTCCGGTTCAATATTTGACCGGATGGGACCGGACCCGTTAAGCCCGATTTGAAAAAACCGATAATCGGCCCAGATTGGTGACCGGCCGGTCACTTTTTTACTCAACCCGGCCCACCCCTTTGTCACCTATAGTTCAAACACAATGCTAGGACTGTAAAATCCCCAACCCAGCAAATAAACCTCTGGACATTTAGTTCTCAGCCCCTAGCCCTTTATTTTCTCTCAATATCCTCAAATCTGCCAGAAAATTCCTCCTTTCCATCCAAACCTAGAACCAACAAGAGTAGAAAAAGCGTCTAAGCAATTTACCAAAACATGTTTAGCAATCTCAATGATAAGTAAAACTAAAGGCACGTAGAATCTGTGAACATGACACAAACCAGTACAATATGCTCTCACACTTCATCCATTAGCTTTGAAGTCTTGATTTGAGCTCATCAGCCACCGCATCAATGAACTCTTCGGTGCTTAGGTAAATGATCTCTTGAGAGCCTATAAGTTTTTTTGAAGAGCAAAATATGAGAATAGCAACTCCAAGATAAAAGCTTAAAGAAAGAAATATAAACAATAAAAGACAAGAGGCAGACTTGGATCCATGAATGATAAGTGCAAGATCTTTCGTCATCTTTCCAGATTCCACTGCACCAACACATGCCGCTTCTAGTTTCTCAGTGAAATCTAAGAGCTTTTCATTATTGTCCAACTTTTCCCTGATAACAAGATATTATTATTGTTCAAGTTCAATAACCAATCAAGTGGACTCGAACAAGCCAACCAAATGAACAGGTCCAAGTACCAAGTTCAGCAAGTCAAAAATCACAATCTCCTACCTGTGTGCAAGTCCACGCGTCCAAGCAAAGATTGAGGCAATGCTGTTTGTGCTGGTTTCGCCTCCTTTCTGATGAACCCTATAGTGGCGTGTAACAGTTCCATGGGCTGCTTCAGCCTCTATGGTCTTTCCATCAGGACATATCTGACTCGAATAAATAAACCTTTTCACAATCCAAAATAATTTTTCATATCTCCAATATAAAAAAATTGATCTAAAGAGCCTGACAACGTATAGCAATAGTTTTGGCACTATAAGAGGAGAAGAACTGAGCAACTACCAAAAATCTATTTCTCGATAAAGCAAATAATATAACAAGAATGAGATAGATGCCCAAGAAACTACCGAAGTCAGATTATTAAAAAGAAAACAAAGATTAGAGGAGTTGATTTAATTGAAAAGTGTGAGAAAGACAACCAACCAGAACAGATGTCATCAATCAACCCAAGGGATCCAAACCCTGTTCCAAGAAAAAAGGAGGAATATTTATATCCCACATTTATGCAAATCGTCTGAACAACAAACTCAGCATTATCTTTTATGGAAAGGAAGGAAATGGGAATTTGATCTACTTCTATTAGGTGAAATATTCTTTCCTCAAGCCTTTGACACAACAAAGAAAGGAATTAAAATCGACATTGCAGTTCCTGTCTTTTGGAGAGATGGAAAAAATTGATGCGGAAGGATAATATCCTTCCACCTTTACATCCCCTCCTCCATCACTTATTTATGAAATGAACAACACTAGATTCTCCTCTTGTTTTACTAACCTACAATGGCTCATATTTCTCTCACCAAAAGCTAAGCAATTGTGTCTACATACCTTGCGCTAAGAAATCACTCTGTACATCACCATCATAGTTCTTGCAAGCCCATACATAACCACCTTCACTTTTTAAAGCATAAGCAACCATATCATCGATAAGACCGTTATTAAACTGTCAATGTTATGTGCAGGAAATAATACGACCAGTTTCACAAATTCAAAACTGAATGCTCACCAGATTCCTACTTCCTCAAACTTTGACTTCCAATTTGATTCATAAACCTCTTGAAATATATCCTTGAACCTTCAGAAGAGTAGAGAATGAGCAGATATCAAAAGAAAAATAAAATGGAATAAGGTGTTATCGTAGTCCATAAATGATGTGCAAGGACAAAAGAAAATACAAGTGGATCAACACTCGGGCCGCATACCTGCCATCATACTTCTTAAGGATGGTATTTTTTGTACTAAGATAGAGAGGCCATTTCTTTTGTAATGCCATGTTCATTGAAGCTTCAGCAAATGAGCGAATGGACTGAATGGCATCAACAAAGTGATAGCAAAATGATGTACAATAGTACATAAGTCTATCAAAATAATATGCCAATTTTGATAACATATGAAGCTTTTTCAAAAACAAACCTCGTCTGTGTTATACATGGATAGAGCTACTCCACCAGCACCTGTAAAGTTGTAAACTTCTAACTCGGTCTTCTCATCTTTCCCTTCCGGTACTGCAGAAAGGGAATACGTTTGAGCATACATTTTCTAAATGGAGTATAACATACTTCTTAATCACAACTAGAATGGGGCGGAGCATAAGAAACATTTAGCATTATGATCAAATAGGTAAATAACAACTAAAGGAATAACTTTACCGAAAACTAATTTGAGTTTCCCAGCTCCTTGAATAACTGTATCAGTTGCTCGATATTGATCTCCAAAAGCATGTCTACCAATGTATATCGGTTTAGACCAACCTTAAAAGATGGGAAAACCCAGCCAGATTGCTTAATATCTTATGTTCAAATGAACTTAAAAATGACTCAAAGCAGTAAGTATAAGAAATCAAAGTTACCTGGGACAAGTCGGGGTATGTTTTTGCAGAGAATTGGCTCTCTAAAGACCGTTCCTGCAGTAAATGCCAATTTCCATAAGCTATTTTCAAGTAAGCCATATTTTGAAGATACCATGAGAAAGAAAATAATAAGGAAAGAAATCCACAATTACCATTTAAAATGTTCCTGATTGTTCCATTTGGGCTCCTCCACATATATTTCAAGTCGAACTCCTTCATGCGTGCCTCATCTGCAAAGAAGTGGTTACATGAAGTGATATTCTAGTTATAATTTTTACAAGTAATTGATTGACGCCAATAATATGAGTGAAGTTTAAAGCATGAAAAGCATCCAGTTGGACGCTATAATAAGCACCTGGAGTAATGGTTGCACATTTAATTGCAACATTATACCTGCAATTAAACAATATAATAATAAGACACAAAGATACTTGAAGAAGGCTGAAAATAGTGACTGGTGAACCTACTTCAACTAAAATAGAAAGGCAAATATAATGATATTCAGTGGTCATCAATAAATAAAGATGAATATCTAAACATACTTCAAAGTAGCTTCAGCACTTTCAACTGTAACCTTATCATCTGTGGCATCACGGTGGGGAAGGCCAAGGTCAAAGTACTTTATATCCAGCTCCAGAAAGGGTAAGATAAGCTAAAGCGCACAAAGAGAGTTTATCTATGAGCATCTCGTCAATTTTATTAGGAGTATAAAAATAAGAAATGATACTGTGTAGAAACAAGCCAAACGAACTTATTACCTTATCCTTAATTGATTTCCAAATAACTCGAGTCATTTCATCTCCTGAATCACATAATCAATAAGAACCAGATAAGAAAGAGAAAAGATCACAATTAGAGGTCAATAAAAAAAATACTGTGGAACAGCAAAAAACAAAAAAGATAGTAATTCAAAGTGCCATGACAATGTCTAATATGAAATCTATTTAAGTTTTGCTTCCTCTCGTCAACATCTAAAAGGCCGACTACCATTTAACTATCCTTTCCCATGAAAGCCAACATAGCATCGAGTTTGTAACCACCATACAAGAATAAGAACACCATCTCATAAGCAATAGGTTGCCCCCATGCAACAAATAATTACTTATAACTCTCCCAAGCTACATTAAGTTATTATTTTAAATGACTCTATCTGGATCAACTTGCGCCGACCTTGACTACTAGTGTCGGGCGTTCCTACCCACCAAATATGGAGTGGCAATACTAGTACTGAATCATGTACTTGATATTAAAACGTGGGATCTTATTCCCGTGCCCCCCCCCCCCCAAGAACCAGAAGCTATGTAATGTATTTTTCTTTTTTATTTGTCTATCAAGGACACCAACATTTGTGTGACGCATTCATTATTTATTTATTTTATCTTTTCTTTTGTGACGGTGGTGTCCAGGTCAGATTATACGCACCTCCATTATTCCATCGGATACCTACTACCTCATAAGTTGACAAGCACAAGAAGGGGTAACATGTCGATCAAGGAGATTCTAAATTATAAATTTATACAATTTGCACAAGCACGAAAGCTCACTTTCATCCAACCATTCAGTGATTTTTTTTTATCACATTTAACAAATCACTTTACCATTTTACTTGGCCTAAAACTACTACAAGAAAAGTTTAATTAACTTCGTTAATTGGTCAATGACCATCGCATATAAAATTAGATGAGTAGCCACAAAGTACCCGTAACATGTTACTTGACTTACAATCAACTCAACACAAAACATTTATAAAATAACAACTAAACAATTGTCTAACAAACGACTTTTCTTATTGCGAGAGGATCTATTAATCAATTAACTTTCAGTAACAAATAGATCGGGAAGTGTAAGAGAAAAGAAATTAGAAAAAAGATGACAGAGAAAGATATCTGACCGTCCATTTCGACGATGGGGTTTATGACCTTGATCTTATCAAACGCCATTTTCAGGTTGATAGACGAAAAGGAAGCCTCTGAAAAGTTGGCGAAGAACTGGAGAGTGGGAAAAGAGTAGTAGACTGCTTTAAATTTGGGAGTTGGTAAAAAGAGCTGCGCCACCGGCTGATATTTCTATCCATCTTTTTAACTTTTTTTATAAAGGTTCTTTTTATCTTTTTGTGTTTATTTTTGTGTTTTCCGGTTTAGCCTAAATTTCTATGAATATGTTTTTCTACTGACAATTGATTTACCGCTCAATTCGTCGAGTAAAATCTAATAAAATAGTGGGAAAACAAATCTTATAGTCTCGTTAAATTTAATAATTCAAGTTTGTTAAATAATTAACGAATATAAAATATAAAAAATGCTGTAAATAAAACGAATCAATCTTAATATTTCTCTCAATATGAAACCTAAACTTAGTAGGGCAAGCTAAATGAGTCCGGAATCAAAATAGCATAAAATTCAAATCGAAGAACTAAAGTAAAGCGAAAAAAGGAAGAACAATTGCATTGTGCTTGCTAGCATACACTTTACGAGCCTGACCAAACGTCCCAGGCTAACAGGTTTCTGGATAAGTTTGATGGGCCAGCATGCGCTATACTTCTCCTTTTTCCGGTCAGTTTTGTTTACCAGTAATACGGTATAATTGAATTTATACGTGATTTATAGATAAATGAATCGATTTGATCTAGGATGTGCCACCGGAAAGCAGGGGGCGATACCCATACCTTTCTTGGCGGGAAATTCTCTGATCCCCTCTGAAAAATTTCTGACGCTTGATTAGACGCATGTCTCTCTCCATTTAACGCCCCGAACATGTGTCATCCCACGATTCAGCAATAATTTCGTCGATTCTTGAGGTAATTATAACCACAATTTTAGCCGCCTATTCTTTTACTTATACACTTCAATTTACTTTTTTCTTACACTTCACAACCTCTTGGAACACTTTCGGCTTCTTTACTCAACTCCTTCTAACTTTCTTTACCCTTCCTCTTCAGAGAGACTTCTTACTCTTTTCTACTAAATATGACTTCTTCTTCCAAAAAATCCCAGATCCTCAAAGAACAAAGGAAGTGCTGATGATGATGCTCCTCCCACGGTGAGCACCATTATTCCCAGAAGGCTTATTACAACTAAGGACGTCGAAGAGAAGTACCCTTCTCCTAACCCTCGAACATGGGTCGTTGGTGTGTATCCTTCTTCTATCCGTCTTTCCGGCATTCCTGATGTGAAGGAAGATTGTGGTTGTCAAGATTTAAACATTATCATTCCTGACCTGGTGGAGCGGGTGACCTTCTATAAGAAGGGTTTTACGTATGTTTATACGTATACCTTTATTTTTGGCTCGTTCTCATTGAGCGGGGGGCTTGACTCCATCATCTTGGAGTTCTGCCTTCGTTACCAAGTCTGCTTGGCACAGGTGAGCCCTTCTGTGTGGCGGAATATTGCTTGTCTTCGGCGTCTATGCTAGGAGATGGGTAAGAACTCTCCTTAGCTCGGCTGATGAACCTTCATTCCTTCAAGATATTTTGTGGGGAATGATAAACTTCGGCAAACGTGATCACCATGCTTTGCTCACCAGCATGGATGACGATAACGACCGCGGGTAGATGGAGCGATTTGTTGTAGTTGCCACCAAGGATATCATTTTGGCCACGACTTCATCCTTTCCTGAATTATGGAACTGTACTCGTAAGTTTATCATTTGTCTTTTCTTCTAGTTAAAGATTGTCCCATGATGTTACTGGTTCTTCTTCTTTCACTATTTCAGCAACTCGGTGGACACCATCAAGGATTGAGGGCTTAGACCAATGGGTCCAGGAGATTTTGGATGTCACTATGCCTGAGACCCACATGTGGAAAGAAATATCACTTAAATATGGGTGGAAGGCCAAAAATCATGGTAGGTCGAACTCATCATGTTTTTACCTTTCGTATAGGAAAATTGATTAACCTTTCTCTCCTGTTGAATTCAGGTCTACCCCAGGATAATATTACAGCCCATATCACCATCTACTACCTCGAAGAGGGTCGTCTTCATCACTCATTCGGCATTCGTGGGTAGAAGGATTTCTCCTCGGGTTGTCACATTTTCCAGATTGAACCCGGCGAGGAGTTTTGTGGATGGAATGATACTTCCGGTCAACTTAGCCCATATCACCGTCTACTAACTTAGCTTGATCCACTGGATAATATTGTCCGAACTTCCCGTGTCCACCAAAACATGTTTAATCTTAAAATTAAGGCATTTAAAAAGATTACCAAGGCATCGTTATGCATCTTCCTGTGTGAAAGTAATGTCGTCCTCGGCGACTTCTTGGAGTCTCTTACTTTGGGTACTAATACATTCGTCTTTCTTGCCGACGAAAATGTCACACTATTAATCTCGTTTCCCCCGAAAATCATGTTAATCGTCAGACGATGAGGGTCTTCTCCTACCTTCCAGGCTTCCTCGTTATCACGATTGCGGTCGTAGTTATTTTTATCCCGATCACTTAAGAATTCTCTAAGATGGCCATTTTTCAACAACATTGCCACCTCGTCGCGCAAGTGCCGATAGTCCCCAGTTCGATGACTGTTGGTCCCATAGTATTCTCACCACAAATTTGGATCCCTTTGACTGGGATCGGATCTCATTGGTATCGGTAATCGTGCCTCCTTAATGTTCCTCATAGTAGACATTAATTCTACTACATTGATGTTCAAGTTGTGTTCAGAAAGCCTGGGGTAGAAAGAGTCTAGGGAACCCGATATCTCCGTGTCCTGCAACGATTTGTTATTCCAGCCGCGATCAACTCTCCTATCGATAACAAATCTATCCGCTGGCCGAAAACCTCTGTCGCGTCCCTCGGCCCGTTCATAAGGCAAAAACCGACCTCTTGAAGACCGTCGATCTTTGTCGAAATCATCCTTCATTTCTCCTTATTCTTCTTCCGATCTCGACCCTTGGTTGATGTCAGGAAACCGAGCTGATCATCCTTAATTCTGATCTTGGACTCGTACCGGTTGTGAACATCCACCCACGTTGTTGCCTGGAACTCGAGCAAACTTTCTTTCAATTTCCAGGAAGCATCCGAACTTCTCGGATTCAGCCCTTTAGTAAATGCTTCAGCTGCCCATTCGCCTGGTATGGTCGGGAACAGTATCCTTTCTTTCTAGAATCTGGTCACGAACTCCCGTAGCAATTCAGACTCTCCTTGCGCGATCCTGAATGTATCGGCCTTTTGGGCTTGTACCTTTCTGGCCCCGTAATGGGCTTTAATAAAGGAATATGCGAGCATCTCGAAGGAATCTAGTGAATGCCCATGTAAGAGTGAATACGATGTCAAGGCCCCCTTTGTAAGGGTCTCCCCGAATGTTTTCACTCAATCTCATGCGGAGCTAAATCGTTCCCCTTCACCGTCGTTGTATAAGTGGTGATTTGTTCCTGATGATCTGAAGTCCCATCATACTTCGGCACGTCTGGCATCTTGAACCGTTTCGGGATCAACTTTGGTGTCGCGCTTGGTCTAAACGACAACTGGTGTACTCTTTTTAATCCAGTCCTTTCAGCACTAGTGGTACACCCAAAAACTGATCCATTCGGGCATTCATTTCCCTCATAAACTGCATGAGTTCGGTTTTAAAGGGATCATTCTCATTGTTGTTACCGGCTCCGCTACTGTTCCCCCTGACCCTGTCAAAGCCGACTTCGCCCCTCGGGGTGTTGTTGTCGACCCTCTGCGTTGTTTGGTTTGTGGGAACATCGGGAGGAACTGGACCTTGTCCATTCACGTTGTTGGAAGCACCTGACAATGCATGCCTTAGTTCCTTCATGACCTGATCCTGTCGTGAGAGGTGGCCCATAATGGCTTTTTGTTGCCACCTCAAGATCCTGATTGTTTCAACGACGTGCTCTTCTTTGACATCATTAGGGGTTGCCTCTCAAACATGTCGTTGATATTGCCCGCCGTGGACCGGCGTGGCCTCACTCCCCTCGTTGCGGGTATCACTGATGGAATCTTTGTCCTGAGGCTGATTTTTCTTGGGCCTCAACGTTGTGTGCGATATTAACATCGTTATCTGCCATTTTTTATGCCTTTTTCGAAGAACAAAGAATTAAACAAGTTAGTAACAGATGCAAGGATCAACTCAATTACACAATTATCTATGCCCCACGGTGGGCGCCAAATTGTTTACCCGTAAAATGGTACAGTTGAATTTATACGTGGTATATAGACAAGTAAATCGATTTGATCCCAAAATGATAAATAAATGGAATAAGAATGTAAGACTAAGTTTGAAATCAAAATAAGACAGCTGAAATCCTTTTCCCGGGAGCAGAGCTTCCAAATGCAGTCGTATCAGTATTAATGAGCAAAAAGGTAAAATATTATTGAACTATGAACAATGTATAGTATGAGCTTGTCCGAGAAAATCCCCCCTACAATGGTTGTTGAATTCACTGTTTATAGTTGCACCTAGGAAATAAGGTCCTAGGATCAAGCCCATCTTAAATGTCAATTATGGGGGTCATTGAAGAAAGTATAATGAGAGGCTATGAATGGCATATTCTCTTCAACGGACCATGTACTTAATGCCATAGAATATTCTCCATTAAATGTTATCGGGTGACAGACATTTACTTTGTCTTTTTGAGAAATATTCCTTTCGGGAGCAAATGGGATTGCTATCCTCGAACTTTACTATTATTTGTTTCGTTTCTCATCTGCCTTTGGCTCCACGTGTCACTTTATTACGCGAGTATTTAATACAAACATATTTTCTCCTATACAAGTTTTATCCGTAATGATTATCATGTCCTTTCAATCATATCCTTCCAACTGTTATCATCTATATAAACTGGACTTGTAATCATGAAGAAATAACATTTCATTATTCTGATACAAAGTTACATTTGTATTTTGTGTCATGAAGTATTCTGATTAGTTGACCTACATTATTAAAGGCTTGAAGTGTCTAACTGAAAATGAGCTAAATTGAGATGTTTAAATAATCGTTGGAGACAACTTAAAGGGGTCGTTAATACATTTCGCTCTTTTTAGTCTTTCAACAATAACGAATGAGCGACGAATTAGGGTTACATTATATTGGGGCAGTGAGATTGTGTTGGAGTACCACTCATTGATATCTTTTTTAAGTAAGAAAAATGTCACGACCCAAATCTAATAATAGGTCGTGATGGCGCCCAACTATGCTGCTAGGCAAGCCAACACGTGAACCTCCTCTTAACTATCCATTTAAAAATTTTAAACTCAGGAATTTCATTAAGTACATAGAATAAAATCTAGCATTCATAAAAACATGTGCTTTTCTTTACCGAATTTCCGAATATAAATAAATCATAAAGTGAAGTGATAATAATAATGTGAAATAAAATAATGAACAACCACAAGGAACCCCCAAAACCCGGTGTCACAAGAGCATGAGCTTCTACTAGAACTATACATCACTACCATAATATCTGTCTGGAATATAAAATAGACAAGATATAATAACCGAAGAAGATAGAGACTTCGTGTGCTGTGAATCGTAGCATAAAATGCAACTCACCATAAAGTCCCCTCAGCAGATGCGCCAAGATGACCACCTAATGTACATGCCTCAGTACCTGCACATTCAGTGTAAAAGTGTAGCGTGAGTACGTAAATCAACGTGTACCCAGTAAGTATCTAGCCTAGCCCCAAAATAGTTGTGATGAGGGATCGACATTGATACTTACTACTGGTCCAATAAACCAAATATAATAAGGTAGACAAGTATGAAACATGGCAAATAAACAATGAGAACAAATATAGGCAAATAATACGGTCTATAACTGAACAGTGAACACAAAGTCCTCAATTATCAGAAACCTCCTCAAATGGAATATGTAATGGTGAATACCAAATCAACGGTCACATCTCAAGTCAAGAAACTCACGAGTACGCGAACTCCTTATTAAGTATTTCACACGATTCTGTCGAGGCGAGCGGCCCGATCCCATAAGAGTGTTTCATAGAACTGTTGAGGCGAACGGCCCGTTCCCATAAGAGTGTGATGCATAATCCTGCCGAGACGGACGGCCCGATCCCATAAGAATATGTTACTCTGCCGAGGCAAATAGCCCGATCCCATAAGAATATGTTACTATGCTGAGGCGAACGACCCGATCCCATAAGAGTGTGTTATATGATATTGCTGAGGTGAACGACTCGATACCATAAGAGTGTGTTACATGATACCATCGAGGCGAATGACCCGATCCCATAAAAGTGTATTACATGATACCGCCGAGACGAACGGCCCGATCCTATTAGAATATAAAACTTTTACGGGTCACTGACCCCACTCACGAATATACGTATGAGTTATAAAATTCAAGAAAAACTATCAGACGAATACGCACAACGCAGAAGAAATCCGTAAAGGAAAGTACAATTCCCACGGCTAATCAAGTAGCTCAACAAGTATCTAAAATAGCAAGTCTGATACTCTACGCGAGTCTAGTCTCAAGCTAAATGGAAATTAAAGCAGTTAAACATGCAAGAATAACTCAACTAGTACAATTAAAGCATAGTGTGAGTCTAAGTCTACCCAGACATAATCAGAAATTCTAATATACGCACGGACACTCATCACCTCATATGTGCGTGGATCCCACAACATGTAGCACATAATAAATATAACACCTACATGGTAAATTCCCCCTAAAAGGTTAGACATGAGAGTTATCTCGCTCCGAAGTTCTATAACCGGCTCCAACACCTCTCTAACACCTTAAACCAATGCTCGTCGATCTGAAACTATTCAAACAATACACAAACCAATAAAAATATACCCCAACACTCATAAGAAATTAATTTATAACGATTCCCAACTCCACTCGGAAAGTCAACAAAGTCAACCCTCGGGTCCGCATGTCCGGATTCTGAAAATTATCAAAAATAAATATTAATCATAACTTATATAGTCTATATCCAGAAAATTATCCAATTTCGTCCATGAATTGACTCTGAAATCAGGGATTTATCATTTCTTAACTTTGGGGCTCAAAATCCTAATTTCTACAATCCAAAAACGGATAAAATAATAATCAACAAAAATAATCATGAAAAACATCAAAATAAAGGTCAGATATTTACCGCCTTGTTGATACGAGAACAACGCCATGAAAAGTACCTCAAACGGAGCTCTAGAACTCAAGATATGCTCAAAATACTAAAATTCTCGGTTTAAAACACTACCGAGGTGATTTTTGTTCTTCGCCTTCGTGGGACACCTTCGCGTTCGCGAAGAGCAAATTTTCGCTTTGACCGGTCAACCCATATTTCCTTCTTCACGTTTGCGGGACCACCCTAACATTCGCGAAGAACAAAGCTCGCACCAGAAACTAACAATCTTTTCCAGCATGGAAATGGGCATAACTCTCTCATACGACCTCGGAATTCAACGATTCTTGTTGCTATGCTTCTGTAGTTACGATAAGATCTAATAGTTCAATATAATCAAAATTCAAAGGTTGTTTGCTCAATATAGTACCCTTTATACCCAAAGAAACGACATTGAAACGTCAAATAAGAGCTCGACACAACCCAAACACATCTGAAACACACCCGAGGCCCCCAGGACGCCACCCAATCACACAAAATAGTCCCAAAACATAACAGGAACCTACTCGAAGCCTCAAATCACACCAAGCAATATCAAAACCATGAATCGCACATCAATTCAAGCCTAATGAACTAATGAACTTTTAAACTTCTAAAACTCATGTCGAACCATACCAAATCAACCCGGAATGACCTCAACTATTGCATGCAAGTCCCAAATGACACAACAAACCTATACCAACTCCCGGAACCATAATCCAGATCCGACAATAACCAAGTCAACTCTCGGTCAAATCTTTCAACCCTTTAAACCTTCAATCTTCTAACTTTTGCCAAAAAGAATCAAATCAGCCTACGGACTTCCAAATCCAAATTCGGACATACGCTTAAGTCCAAAATCATCATTCGGACCTAACAGAACCATCAAAACTGCGATCTGAGGTCGTTTGTCCAAAAGTCAAACCTTGGTCAACTCTTCCAACTTAAAGCTTCCAAACTGAGAATTATTCTTCCAAACCAACTCTGATCTTCCCGAAAATCTAATCCGACTACACGTGCAAGTCATAATACATGAAGTGAAGCTACTCAAGGTCTTGAATCCCCGAACGACATGCTATAGTTTAAAACAACCGGTCGTGTCGTTACATTCTCCCCCACTTAAACATACGTTCATCCTCGAACGTGCCAAGAACCGTTCCAAAGTTGCCCAAAATCACCGTTTAACACATCGTGCACCTACCCGTGCCACCACAACCCATATGAGCACATTAACTCAAGCCAGACTGAAGATCCTTCTTGCTACCTTAGCCCACGTTCCTTAGAACTAAATTCCAACATCCGGAATTCTCTACTAGGTCTGATTCTAACATACACACGCCGTATCAATCTCAACATGATGTACCAAAACATAATCATGCAGACATGCTGAATTGACGCCATGCACCGCATAATTCGTTTGCTCATAATAATATCATCGAACCATGATAGCTACAAATTCACGAAGCTGGTGCACGAATATACCTCATAACGCATATAAGCCATGTTCTAACCCTCGCAATACTGCAATGATAAAAGATATTTGTAGAAACTCATAACTACCTGCCAAATCAATAACTCATGGAGTCTCTTCGCTTGGCGAGAACCATTGCCTCATTCTTAATTGATTAGTGATATTTTTCCTCTAATATACATTATATAAATCTGATTGCACTAATTATAGGTCCAATAACCTCATCTTACCAGTACAAGCTGCTCGGGCAATAAGCCACATCAAACACCATCTAAAATCTCATACGATGTCATCAATGCGCCACCAAGACACAACTCGAATATGACTAATAAGGAATAACGAACTTGAATACAAGAACTATCCGGCCTACGCAACGAACAAAAAAACCAAACTAATGCTATGAACCTATCTCAGAGATGAAAAACAAAACACATGAAAAGTATAAAGATCTGTACTCAACACCTCACTGTTGCGACCTGCATCCTGATCTAAACATCATGCCCGTGGCGGCGTGCCACCCGATCCACACATAACAATCAATAAGGAAATACCCATCGAGTCAAAATGCTCATACTTACGAAATGCCCGAATATCGACCAAAAGAACGCCAAGTGCATAAACACAACCCTGGAAAATAGGTAGCGCCATGCCCTACGAAATGCCAAACACGACTAAGGTGCAATAAATGACCTACATCTCGAGAGCCATCTTGCTCACATAATACCACAAGCTACACAGGATTACAACACATGTGTGAATAATCAAGTTGTCTCACAACCCATATTGCATAAAATAGTAGCACCCCAAATAGATAAAGGCAGGAATATCATCCACTATGCCCAAAGACCCATCCATAAGCGATGATATGCCGAATAAGCATATTTGATCTAGTATAAAATATACATTCACATTAGGTACCAACGGACCTCAAGCCGATTCCGATCATCCCAAATGGGCTAATAACCTTCCAAAGATCCATAATGACCCTATTAATGGCACATACGATCTATCGTCCAATCCGGAACAAACTCCCACTGTTCGCAACCAAAGAAATAGAGCGCCTCTCAGACATAAACTCTCCCATCAACGATAATACTATAATCTCCATACCTGATTTCTATATCTACCACATAAATGGCTGAAACATCACACTTATACTATCATCCCTCGGGAGATACTCCCATGACCTTCTGCACCAGGTAGAAAAATTTGCATATTCATGGCTACCAACTATACTATTACTATAATGCAAATCAAGAATCCATAAATTAATACATAATGCCTCTTCCATAGAACACCATTCTCAGGTGACACAAAAATAATGCAAGCATACTCTAAACATCTAAAATCTCTCCTCCGCTCTTCCGAGCTTGTGACATTCCTGTCAAAATTGGATCACAACCTTGATCCTCAAATTCCAATTCCATACCGCTCACTACACCTATAATGTTGCTATGCAGAGTACTAGAATTTCATCATAACTCTTGAACCACTGGTAGAATAAACATTTTATCGGCTAGAACCTTTTACTTAACTCATTTTAGCAGAAGAATCGCAACACACAACCAACTTCCCATAGCCAAAAAAGACATAGAATTCAAGTCGTGTTCTAAATTGCCACAACTCTTCCAGAACCCATTTACACATAATTGAAACCATCAGAATCAAATACCTCCAAATAAATCAAATTACGGAGGTTGTCAAGCCCGCACGTACAGCCACGAAACACCTGTATTGCCTTACTACACCGAAGGAACCGATCATTCCCTTAACCATGCCGATCCAAACCACTACTAGGCTGACTCAGCTTCTTCCAATTTCTTCTTGACTTGACTTCAGAATCAATACCTCTATTCAATCACATAACAGATCTCAATCAACACTCGTCCTGAGTGACCCAATTCATGAGACCACGTCATTTTTAATACCCATAAGCCATACCTTCCTCATGTAGGCTATAGTAACTCCAACTGATACACCTACGCTAATTGGATCTTCTGCGAATTCAAAACTATTTCTCTTATTTTTCTAACACTACACTGCAGACCCATTGATAACATAGAAATTCTCCAAGTACCCTTCACACTCTACTGCAAAACCCAATCCTCAGCCACATAACGAACCTGAAAATTTTTAAGCACCACACCTAAAATCTCTAATCCACTAGAACCATTATTGAAAGTCGCCCACTCTAGTCCAATCCTGATTATTTAACCAAACCACTAGTGCTCTGTTAGCACATGAGCACTCCAATGAAGCAACGAGATGAATACTTTCCCTTATATATCACATCCATAAATCCCCTACTCAAATTACCCTTGATATTTTCTTCCCTTAGTAATAACTAATCCACCAACGTAACGATAACCTGAAAATGCAAAGGTACATCACCACGTGACCCAATCATAGCCGGTAGGCTCCCCCACTTATCTTTAGGCCACAATCACATAAATGCAAAACCCACAATGACTCCTCCTCGTTAGTTACCATGATATCGCACCGTTGCTCAGTCAAATTTCTCATAATTTCTTGTTGCACTCCAATTCATGTGGATATGATATTATATTATACTATATTCGACTAGCGAGCATATTTAAGTGTGTGTTTTGCGCTAGTCAAATTTTGGTGTCGTTATCGAGGATTGTCAACCAATAGTGTTGGAAATAGTTTGTAGTGCTAATTCAGGAATTTTTCTTTTTATTTAATTTTTTTCTCTTTTTACGTTTGGTGTTCCTTAACTCTACGCAGGCTACAGGTAAGAGTGGTGCATGACTCGATCCTCTGGGAAAGAATTGCTACCTTACGACCCAGAAATAGAAAAATAACTGTGACAGCTGAGGAAGGAAAGAAACCCTACGAATATAGAAAAGGTCGGCCAATCCTCAACCAAAGAGAATATGGCTAGAGATGATGATAATGTAGATTTGGCTGCACGAGAGACAACCCAACAATGAGAGAAAGCTGCAAGGGATGCTGAGGAAGTAGCTATTAGGGATGCACAGATAATCTATGAAGAAGAGAGAGCTCGGAGAATGGCTCAGAATCAACCTTTGGCTACAAACCAGTTCGAAAATATAGCTCCCGGTGCTGGGAGACCACTTGGCAATTATTCTAGACCGGTCTACAACCAAGTCTTATCAAGTGTGAGACCACATCCGTTGCAGCTAACAATTTTGAGTTGAAGCATGGGTTGCTTCAAACTCTGCAAAATAGTTGTGTCTTAATAAGAAAGATGAACGAAGATCCAAACAATCATCTGATGGACTTCGAGGAGATTATGAACACCTTTCAATACAATAGTGTGTCACAAGATGCAATCTACTTAAGGGCAATCCCCTTCACACTCAAGGATGATGCAAAGCACTGACTTCGAAGCTTACCTAATGGATCGATTAGAACATGGGACGTGATGACCAGAAAATTTCTTGATAAATATTTCTCATCAGCTAAGACGGGCAAGTTTAGAAGAGAAATCCATAACTTTTGCCAGAACGAGACCGAAACTGTGTTTGAAGCTTGGGAGAGGTTTAAGGAGATAGTACGAAAATGTCAACATAGTGGGATTGAACTCTGGATGCAACTCCAGGACTTTTGGGATGGATTGACACCCGCTGACACCCGCGACACGTAGAACATTGAGCAATGCAGCTGGAGGCCCATTGATGAAGAAGACTCCAAAGGAGATAGTCACAATTCTAGATGAGTTATCTGAAGATGCAAATCAGTGGCCCTATGAGATTGCTGAAAGAAGAAGATCAACTAGTGTTCACCAAGTTGATGCTAACACATCTTTGCAGGTACAGCTTGATGCCATGGCCAAGGAAATAAGGAAGTTGACCTTAGCTTCAGTACATAGTGAGCCCTACGCAACTTGTGATATATGTGGAAGAGGACACCCTACTCATGAGTGTTAAGTCTCAATTGAGGAAGTTAATGCTGCTAGGAATTAAAGCTTCAATGAAATGGGTCAGAAGCACCCCGGGTTTTCGTGAAGTTCACTTGGGGGTACTGCAAATGCATGGCAATAAAACAACTCTAGATTCCTGGGACAAGGAGCCCCAAGCTTCCAAAATCAGCAGAGGCCGCAGTTCCAGCCTCAACATTCCACTCAGCCTGGACTAGAAGATCTAATGAAGTCGTTCATTGTCAAAGAAATTGGCACAGGGTTGCGAAACTTGGAGAAGCAAGTGGGGCAAATTGCAACTGTATTGTTCGAGAGAATCCCAGGTACTCTGCCAGCTGATACTGAAAGAAACCCCAAAGAAACAGTGAATGCTGTGACATTGAGAAGCGAGCAAGTGTTAAAAGATGTCACTCCAGTCCAATATGAGGTGGTACCTAAAAAAGAAAGCGAGGAGAAGCTGAAAAATGAAGTTGATAAAAATAAGAAAGCCAAAAAGGGAGATGACAAAAAGAAGAAGGAGGACACTTCGAGAAAGGAGGATCGGAATGAGAGCGAGCACATGCCTGGTCTACCTTTTCCCCAAAATCTATATAGAGAAAAGCTGGATAAACAGTTTGAGAGATTTTTGGATATGCTGAAACAGGTTAACGTAAATTTGCCATTCTTATAAGTGCTCTCTCAAATGCCAGCTTATGTCAAATTCTTGAGGGATATCCTTACAAAGAATAGGAAGATAGAAGATACCTCAGTGGTCAAGCTCACAGAGCATTGCAGCGCAATCTTACAAAATGAACTCCCACAAAAGTGTGGATATCCAGGGAGTTTTACTATACCTTGATCGTTAGGCACTCATAATTTTGGCAAGTCTTTGTGTGATTTTGGTGCCTCAATTAATTTAATGCCTTTGTCTATTTACAGGAAGCTGGAGAATGAGATTGGAGAGATAAGGTCTACATAAATATCTTTGCAGCTGGCAGACCAAACAACTATCATACCCGAGGGGATAGTGGGAGATGTCTTAGTTCGGGTAGATAAGTTTGTATTTCCGGTAGACTTTATAGTAGTGATGATGGAGGAGAATAAGGAGGTCCCCCTCATTCTAGGAAGACCATTCTTAGCGACGGGTAGAGCAATATTGGACATACATGATAGAAAACTCATGCTTAGAGTGGGTGAGGAGATGGTGTCTTTTAAGATGAATGTAGAAACGGGGGTGAAACAGGAGAAGCCAGCTGTAAGTATTGAGTAGAAGGTGAAGAGTTCAAGAGATAAGGCTCCAATGATTGAGAAAGATAAGTGTGGGGTGTATCCCAAGAAGACTGAGAAGAAGCTGTCTGCATGGATGTGCGCATTAGTTCGGGCGAGAAGAATGGAGCCCGACTTTGATTCTGACCCCGACTAGATATTCAGGGATGTTTCCTTTACCTTATAATTTTTAATTGTGTGTCATAGGGATATGCCACAACTTAAAGTGTGGGGTGGGGGATAACTGTTTGTTGTATGTATATGTGTTAGTTTAGTTTTTGTTTAGTAGGTTAGAGATAGAAAAAAAATTGAAAAATCATTAAAATTTTAAAATTTTCAATTTTTCCCAACGATGGATATCATTCGACAGGTTTCTTGAGGGATTAAGTCGAAAGGAAAAGACCAAAAAGATTGTCTTTTGTAGGGTAGTGTAATAATTCTCCCTTAGTTTTTCTTTGGGTCGCGGTTCTTTTCCAAGGGTTTTGCTTGAACCGGATGTAGTTATTTTTAAATTTTTGTTAGTAGTAGGAAACATTGTGCTATGATTTGAATTGAAGACAATGTCCCTTAACTTTATTATGCCTTCAGAATAACGGGTGCTTTAGTTGTGATGCTTAGGCTCACTTTTTGACTCTTGTATAAGTACCTTAAAGTGTATGATCTTAACTTTGCTTTACTGCTTTGACTAGAGTTTCTTGATGATCCAATCTTGAGTGAGTTATGTGCCATCTGTGTGTGAGGTTTGTGTCATTCTGTGCATTACATTTGATGTCTAGAACTTGCCCCGTGAGTTTGCAAAGCGAAATAGTAATTTTATGCAGTCTTGAAAGTGATATGGGCATTTTTTGTTGAGCCAGATATATGTGTTTAGTTATCTAATTGGTACGTATTTTAGTTAACCCATTTGAGCCTGTGATCCAATTTTTTTGGCAACCACATTACATGTCTTACCCATTTATTTGAATTGACCATCTAGTTGAACCTTGTACCTCTTATGAGCACTTGGAATTTTTATGAAGTGTGTAAAAGTTGGAGTGTGGGTGATTGGTTTGACTTTTGAGTGAAACTATTGAAATATGGAGAAAGATGCATTGTTTTTAAAAAAGTGAGAGCCACTTGAATTGAAAAAGAAAAGAAAAAAAATAATTATATGGCTGTGAAAAATATTCCTTGATAGTGGTAACTCTTGATGTAATTGTACTTAAAGAAGTAGGGAGTTAATATATATTGATTTGAAGGTGGAATTTATGGTTTGACATAAGTGTGGGGTTTTGAAAGGTAAATTATATGTATTAAAGTGCTTAGGGAGGTGTAGTCACTCTTATATCCAAATTGTATCCTACCCATCCCGCAGCCTACATTACAATCAATTAAAGTCATCCTTGATCCTTGACTGTAGGGGTGGCATCTGGGCCAGGTCCGGTCCAAAAAGGGCTTCGCGGGCCCGGTCCTAAGTGGGATGGTCCTAGGCGGGCCGGTCCTGAGCGGTCTCGGGCTTCGTGGGCTTCTTGTTGGAACCATTCCGGGACCGGGACCACGAACTAACGGTCCTGTGTTAAGTGGGCCGGTCCCGGGCCCAAACGGTTCTAAGCGGGCCCAAGTGGGCCCAACAGATACTTTCTATTTTTTAAATTATTTTTATACAAGTTAGAGAAAAAAATGGTAATAAAAATATCTAAGGCAATTCCTAGTAAATTATATTATAGAATTGTCACCTAAATTTTTTAATTCAAATTTAAAGACAAAAATATTGTAAAGAGATATTCAAAGTAATGTGTTATAATATATATACTATACTATACTATACTATATCAAAGCAATGCGTTATAATATATATATATATATATACTATACTATACTATATATACATCTTAAGATATATAAGCTATATTCGATTTACTATATATACATCTTAAGATATATATATATATATATATATATACTATATATACATCTTACTATATTAAGATGTATATATAGTATATCGTAAGATGTATACTATCGAATATGGCTTATATACTATGTATATAGTAAGATGTATATATATATAGTATAGTATAGTATAGTATAGTATATACTATATATATATATATATATATATATATATATAGTATAGTATAGTATATATATATTAAATGTATCGTAAACCCTAAACCCTAATATATATATATATATATATATTAGGGTTTAGTATACATTTAATATATATATACTATACTATACTATATATATATATATATATATATATATATATATATATATATATATATATATATATATAAGTAATAAGCTATATTCGATAAGCTATATATACATCTTATATACTATATATAAGATGTATATATAGTATAGTATATATATTAAATAGTATAGTATAGTATAGTATAGTATATACTATATTATACTATATGTATAGCTTAAGATATATAAAAAGACAAAAATATTGTAAAGAGATATTCAAAGCAATGCGTTATATTTTTATTATAACATTAAAAAATCATGGCAGTATCTTTCTTAGTCTTCCTCCCCCTATGGAATGAGCACAACAAGGTGCTAATACCACCATTGAGAAGAAAAAGAAACTAATCAAGATGTGCCAAAATACAAGTTACATATTAATTTACATGGTATCTTTTACAAATTTCATAAATCCTTCAAGGTCCGGAGGAATTTCCGTTGGTGGTGGCGAAAATGAAGCTTGATCATCACCGCTTCGAGGCGAAGCATCATCCACCGCAAGTTCAGCTAGCATTTCTTCATAAGCTTCGTCTACCTCTGGTTGTGATTCAGCAAGTCCAAAATTTCTTCTTTCCGAACGGATCCAATCCCTGAAAAGTACTGATTTTTCCAAGCTCTCCCTCATAGACGCTCTATAATCACCGAGTTGAAGTCTTGCTTGACTGAAAGCGCTCTCTGATGCCACTGTTAAAGCTTGAATAGTTAAAATGTCTCGGGTCATCCTTGAAAGAATCGAAAAGTGTTTTTCTTTGTCCTTCCACCATTCCAAAATATTAAAGGAGCCGTCGGGATTCACTTTCTCAATTCCCTGTGACAAATAAACTTCAAGCTCATTTAGTTGTGAAAAATCACTAGTACTAGAACATTGAGAACCCCTGAACCCTGCCCAAGCACTAAGTGCTCTTACTCCCACAGTTCTTTTAGATGATTGAGAACTAGAAGAAGAAGGAGTTGGAACATTTGGTCTAGTATGATCTAATGCAACTTGATAAGCATTATAAATAGTTTGAACATTTATTTTAATTGAGGCTATTGCGTCCGCAAGTTTAGACAACTCCTCATCTTCAAGTGCTAAACCATTATAAACAGTTTCATACCAAAATTGAGGACCTCTTAATTTCATAGTAGGATTTAAAAATGCAGCAACACCATAAATAGGGGGAATAGGGAAAAAATATTTTTTAAATTTTTTTCTCATGGAATCAATAGCAAGTTGATAAATTTCCCCACCCTCTGAAAAATGATCAAACAAATTTGCAAGTTCTGCAATATAAACTAAACAGTTAGAAATAGTAGGATAATATTGCCCAGAAAATTCATTTGTAGCAATATAAAATTTTTCTAAAAAATCTACAAGCATTTTAACATTAGCCCAATCCGCATTTGTAAGGTGCTCATCATCATCACTTACATGAGCATTAAACTTTGAGTTTATGAGGTTTCTATATTCATATGCAACAACTAAACTTTCATACATGTAATTCCATCTAGTTGGACAAGGTTTAAGAACCTTTCTTTCTCTTAGGCCAAATTTATCGCATCTTTTAAAATATTCTCTAAGTCTACTTCTACGGTTTGAATAAAAAAGCCAATTAAGAGCCATTTTAACCTTTTCAATTTCAACATTTAAAATTCGCATACCATCTCCCACAATTAAATGGTAAATATGACAAATACATCTAATATGAAAAATGTTACTAAATGCAGGACTTAGTGTAGTAGTAAGCAAGGCTACAACATTTGTGTTACTAATAGTATTATCCATTGAAACTGACATTATTTTATCACTAATGCAAAAATATCTATAAATATCCGTAATCGTGCTAGAAATAAATTGTCCTGTGTGACGTGAATTAATTATTCTATAAGCAATAATGCGCTTTTGCATTATCCAATCCTCATCAATCCAATGACTGGTAACAGTAAGGTAATTACAGTCATTACCACTTCTACCAATATCAGTTGTAATAGCAACACGACAATTTATATGAGTAAATAAATAGCGCAAATATTATTCATATTCATGTTTATATTTATAAACATCACTCTTTACGGTTGTGCGAGGAAAACCTTTATAAGTAGGATTATAAACTTTTCTAATATAATGCACAAAGTGAGGGTTAGAAGGAAAACTATAGGGTAAGCACATAACAGTAACCATTTTTGCCAATTCTTCCCGATCTCTTTTTTGATCATAATATAAAATACCACTGGTAACCGTGTTAATTCCCGGTTGAAATTGATTTGACCCGGTACTAAGGTTAGCCTGACTAGGTGCACTTGTCCCCTCGGCCAAAGCTTTCATATGAAAATATCTAGCTTTATCTTGAGGGTGTAGCAATATGTGTCTAGTCAAACTTTCCGTCCCCCCCGACTTCCAACATATTTAAAAATTAACTCTTTACCACAAGTTTTACACTTAGCCCTTTTTTTTCTCTTAGTTGAGTAAAAATAGCCAAACAAGAGATGTTTCTGCCCGTTTAAAAAGTTGTCTAGAAAAAGTAGGGGCAGTAACATGAGGGTTAGATGGGGGATCATTTGGATTATTATTAGTTGGGTTAACTTCAGGAGCAGGACTAGTGGGTGTATCGTCATCCGGTTGCGTTTCATCAAAATCTATTTCTTCATCATCATTTTCATCAATAGTTGGATTACCATAAAGAGCATTCATATATTCATGGTTTAATTGTTCACCGGGTGCAATATTATGGCAAAATTGACTCTCGGTAAATTGTAATAAACTATTATCGCTATCAAGAATAGGAGGTGTAGGACGGGTAACAGGTTTGGGCCGGGGAGCCGGGGGAAGTGGAGGAGGAACAGATTGGCCATTAGATTCACCACTCTTGGATTTTCCCTTATTTTTACTATACATTTTTTAAGGAATACGCCATCTTAATTAATCAAGCAAAGTAAATAAAACAAACAAAACTATAATATTAAAACTTAAGAGTTGGAACGAGTTTACCGAATTGACGAATAACTTGTTGAAAAATAATTATCGTTGAAGACTTGAAGAATTCAATTCACCAACTTCACAATTTTGCACAAATTGTAACATTTAAGTAAGCAATTATAGAAGAATATTAGAGAGAGATTGAGAGAGATTGATGATTTTGTGAGAAAAATAAAAGAATGAGGGGGTATTTATAGTTGAAAATAGGGAAAAAGTGTAATTATAAAAAGTTTGGGGTTAAAACAAAATTTGGGGGGTTAAATGGCTATTTTGCAAATAGCCAACGACTATTTTGGCAGACCAAATGGCTAGTTTTTAAATGGCCAAACAGTCAATTTTTTTTAAAAAAAAATTATCCGTTGGGCCCGTTTAGGACTGTTTAGGACCTCTTGAACCGACCCACTTCTCAGCCGGTCCCGGTCTCGCGGGCCTCACTTATGAGACCGGCCCACCACCCCACGGTTCCGGTCCTATCCGGTTAGGACCGTTTAGGCCCACCGCCCATGTGGGCTTGCGGTCCTGGGCTGGTCCCGGTCCTAACCGGCCCACATGCCACCCTTACTTGACTGAATGAGCTCAATTAGTAGAGTAGTACACTACGGGCAAGCCTATGGTGCATCTTTTGTGGCATATGGATGTTGTTGTTGAGAGTGAGTGATTTCTTTCTATCTTGAGTTCCTAATTGTTCTTATTTTCTATTGTGTGTGAAACTACTCTCGGTTGTTGTGTGAGGGCACTTAATTCATGAAGGAAAGGTAATGTTATTGATCTATATGTTAGATTAAGGGAGCGGATTATAAATAATGCGTGGTGCTTGTGAGTCAAATCTTGAGTCTAGGATGTTACACTAGTGTGCTTAGTCTATTTTAAATATGCTTGGTATGATGTGTTATGAGAGTTGTTTAAAAAGGTCGTGTCGTTATAAAGTGTAGTTTGATTGCTCGAGGATGAGCAATGGTTTATGTGTGGGCTGCTGATGGTAGGCTATAGTCTCGTGTTTAAGTCGCCTATTTCACTCTAATTTAATGCACTTCAATTGAGTTTGAGCTTTAATCGCTAGTATTTTGCACTAATTATATGTTTTATACCTTGTAGAAGTGAAATCGAGCTATGTAGATATTTTGGAATGAATTCGAGCTATTCTGAAGCTTTGAAGTCTGAGTAAAAGCCGAAGGATTAAGTTGGAGTCATGTTCGGGGATCAGCGGGCAATAGTACACTTAACGGGAGAAACAAATAGCGAGCAAGAGGTCACCCAGGTGCGCGATCACGCACTGTGCGCGCAAGTAAAGCAATACACTATCCAAAGTGCGCAGTCATATGCGCAAGCACACCTCCAGGTACGCGGCCGCACACGTCCAATCCCGGAATTGTCCTATTTTGCGTAGGAAAAGGTGTGTTCGTTTGGGCCCGACCCTAATTGGTATATATACATGGAAAAATGGTATTTTCTGGACTTTTTGGCACATTTATGACATAAGGAGGCTAAGGAGAAGTTGGAGAAGAAGGAGCACTAGGAATTCATCATTCAATCCTCACTCAAGATACGAGTTTGGAACGTTTTATGTTTTTATTTACTTTAAGCATATTTGTGATGAATTACTCCATGTCTATGTAGTAGTTCTCCTTAGGGTTTAATGGATTTGGTGTATTGATACTTGTTTGTGGATGATAACTCTTGTTTTTATGTATTGAATCATTTTAGATGTTTTAATAGTTGCATCTATATTCACCAATTCATGTAATCGAGAGAGGCATAACTTGTGATGCTTTTGCATAATATTTTGTGGGTTGAATTCATTAATTCTTCTTAGTAATCGAAAGAGGCTAGTTGAGTTGTTGATAAAATTTAGTTAGGAGGATAATCGAGAGAGGTTCTCCTAAAGACCAATCCACTACGAATTCTTGCATATCTTCACGAGCTTAACTTAGTTCATCTTGCAAGGCTGAGACTTAATCGAGAGAGGAGTTTCTTCTAAATGTGTGAACTGATAATTGAGTGAATTCGAGAGACTCCTTGAACATTAGAAGTGAATTATCAAGAGTTAAATCCCAAACAATTATCTTGCACCTATTCCACCAAAACCCTGTTTTTTCCCATTGATATCTTTCCTTACTTCTTGTTCATTTGTCATTAGTCAATAACCGTAGATTCTTAGTTAATTGTAGTTTTTAATCACATAATTCTCAGCTGTTGATCATCTTGGATAGCAACCAAGCTATAAACTACGAAAATACTGTTAACTCCAATCCTTGTGGATACGATATTATATTATACTATATTCGACTAGCGAGCATATTTAAGTGTGTGTTTTGCGTTCGTTAGCACCCTACCATTCACACTAGCACTGCGCGATAACAATGCATGAACATCACAATACACTATGCATAGCGTCGAAACTATAGGAAATGCTAACACGGGGCTGAAATGACAGAACACCCCTCCATAAGGTGTCAATTATAATTCGCCCGAATACGCAGAGAAAAACATCTTGCACCATATATGTAGCACCACTACAACTCCTCGATGCCCAATTAATAACAAGCGCTCAACATCATATACGAATGAGTAAGAAGGAAATAAGGATATAAGCTTCAATGAAATCAAACCGCACGATGAAGAAATCAAGAAGGGAAGTTCTCCTAACAGCCAGGAAGCCTCTCGAAGATAAGTACAAACGTCTCTGTACCGATCCACAAGACTCTACTCGACTTGCTCATGACCCATGAAACCTAAGTGAACCTAGCGCTCTGATACTAAGCTGTCATGATCCAAATCTAATAATAGGTCGTGATAGTGCCCAACTATGCTGCTAGGCAAGCCAACACGTGAACCTCTACTTAACTATCCATTTTAAAATTTTAAAATCAGGAATTTCATTTAGTAAATAGAATAAAATCTAGCACTCATAGAAACTTGTGCTTTTCTTTACCGAATTTCTGAATATAAGTAAATCATAAAGTGAAGTGATAATAATAACGTGAAATAAAATAATGAACATCCACTAGGAACACCCAAAACTCGGTGTCACAAGAGTATGGGCATCTACTAGAACTATACAACACTACCACAACATCTGTTTGGAATATAAAATAGATAAGATATAATAACTGAATAAGATGGAGGCTCCGTGTGCCACGAATTTTAGCGTAGAATGCATCTCGCCATAAAGTCCCCTCAGCAGCTGCGCCAAGATGACCACCTAATGTACATGCCTCAGTACTTGCACATTCAGTACAAAAGTGTAGCGTAAGTACGTAAATTAACGCGTACCTAGTAAGTATCTAGCCTAACCCCAAAGTGGTAGTGACGAGGGGTCGACATTAACACTTACTAGTGGTCTAATAAATCAAATATAATAAGGTAGACAAGTATGAAACATGGCAAGTAAACAATGAGAACAAATATAGGCAAATAATACGGTCTATAACTGAACAGTGAACACAAAGTCCTCAATTATCGGAAACCTCCTCAAATGGAATAAGTAATTGTCAATACCAAATCAACGGTCACATCTCAAGTCAGGAAACTCACGAGTACGCGGACTCCTTATCAAGTATTTCGCACGATTCTGCCGAGGCAAGCGGCCTAATCCCATATGAGTGTTTCATAGAATTGTCGATGCGAACGGCCCAATCCCATAAGAGTGTGATACTTAATTCTGCCGAGGCGAACGGCCTGATACCGTAAGAATATGTTACTTTACCAAGGTGAATGGCCCGATACCATAAGAATATGTTACTTTACCGAGGCGAACGGCCTAATTCCATAAGAGTGTATTATATGATACCGCCGAGGCGAATAACCTAATCCCATAAGAATGTGTTACATGATACCGCTGAGACAAATGACCCGATCCCATTAGAATATGAAACTTTGATGGGTCACTGACCCCACTCACGAATATACGTGTGAGTTATAAAATTCAAGAAAAATTGTCAGACGAATGCGCACAACGCAGAAGAAATCTGTAAAGGAAAGTACTATTTCCACGTCTAATCAAGTAGCTCATCAAGCATCTAAAATTGCAAGTCCGATACTCTACGCGAGTCTAGTCTAAGGCTAAATGGAAATTAAAGAATTTAAACATGCAAGAATAACTCAAATTGTACAATTAAAGCATGACATGAGTCTAAATCTACCTGGACATAATCGGGAATTTGATGGTAGGCTATACTTGCGTATTTTAGTTGCTTATTGCATTCTAATTCACTCCACTTAACTGTGATTCCGAACTGTGTAGATGTTGTGGAATGAATTTGAGTGATTTGGAGTTTTGAAGTCTGAGTAGAAGCCCAAATGATCATGACGAGATCATGTTCGGAGGTCGAGGACCATATCTGGACGTGAAAAATCAAAGTTTGGTCTGTATTCTGAGAAATCCCCACTGCCACGGCGAGTGGGGCGGCACGTCGGGCACCACACTTGTGCAATTCCCTGTTGTCTATCAGAACTTAGCTCTCTGGATTTCTTCACTAATTCCCCACATGGCGCGTCGCCCCATGCGGCGTGCCTGTGCAATTTTTACAGAGTTATTTTCCTATTACGGCTAGGAGAAGGTGATTACGTCTGGGCCTGACCCTACTTGGTATAAATAAATGGAAAAACGTTAGTTTCTATACTTTTGACACATATTCGACCTAAGGAGGCTGAGGAAGAGTTGGAAGAACACTAGCACAAGGATTTCATCATTCTTTCCTCACTCAACACCCGAGTTTGGATCGAATTTATGTTTTCCTTTACTTTATCTTTATTTGTGATGAATTTCTCCATATCTATGGAGTAGTTTTCTTTAGGGTTTGATGGTTTTGATGTATTGATGATTGCTTATGGATTATAACTCTAGTTTTATGTATTGAAGCATTTTTGGATGATTTAATTGTTGCATCTATATTCACTTGTTCATGTAATCGAGAGAGGCATAACTTGTGATATCTTTACATTATATTGTTGGTTGAGTTCATAGATTCTTCTAAGTAATAGAAAGAGGCTAGTTGAATAATTGATTAAACCTAGTTAAGAGAATAAGCGAAAGAGGTTTTTCTAAAGACCAATCCATTACGCACTCTTGCATATCTTCACGTGCTTAAATTGGTTCAGCTTGTGAGGTTAAAACTTAATCGAGAGAGGAGTTTTTGCTGAATATTTGAACTAATAATTGAGTGAATTCGAGAGACTCACTTGAACATTAGAAGTCAATTATCTAGAGTTAGATCCCAAACAAGTATCTTATACCTATCCTATCAACCCCTATTTTCTCCCACTGATAACTTCCTTGCTTATCTTTGTTTCGATTGTCATTAGTCAATAGCTTTAGACTCTTAGTTAATTTTAGTTAAAAATCATAGAAATCTCTATAGTTGATCATCTTGGATAGAAATCAAGCTAGAAACTATGAGAATACTGCTTAAATCCAATCCATGTGGGTACGATATTATACTATACTATATTTGATTAGCGAGCAGAATTTAAGTCTGTGTTTTGTGCTCGTCAAATTTTGGCGTCGTTGCCGGGGATTGGCAATCAATAGTGTTTGAAATATTTTGTAGTGCTAATTCAGGAATTTTTCTTTTTATTTTATTTTATTTTCCCTTTTTTACGTTTGGTGTTCTTTGACTGTGTGCAGGTTACAGGTTAGATTGGTGCATGACTCGAGCTTCTGCAAAAGAAGTGCTACCATAAGAGCCCGAGATAGAAAAACAATTGCGACAACTGTGGAAGAAAAGAAATATCACTGAGACGTTAAAAAAGGTTGAATCCTCAACCAAGGAAACTATGGCTGGAAATGGTGATGATAATGTAGATTTGGCTGCAAGAGAGGCAGTCTAACAACGAGAAAATGCTGCGCGGGATGCTGAGGAAGCAGCTATCAGATAAGCACTGATTATCTATGAAGAAGAGAGGGGCTAGAGAATTGCTCAAAACCAACCCTTGGCTTCAGACCAGTTCGGAAATATAGATCCCATGCTTGGGAGATCACTGGGAGATTATGCTAGACTAATCTACAATCAAGGCTTATCAAGTGCGAGACCACCTCGAATTGCAGCTAACAATTTTGAAATGAAGCAAGGGTTGGTTCAAACCCTTCAAAATTATTGTGTCTTTATAGGGAAGATGAACGAAGATCCAAATACACATCTAATGGACTTCAAGGAGATTATGAATATCTTTTAATACAATGGTGTGTCACAAGATGCAGTGTATTTAAGGGCATTCCCATTCACACTCAAAGATGATGCAAAGTAGTGGCTTCAAAGCTTGCCCACTGGATCGATTAGAACATGGGAGGAGATGACCAGAATATTCCTTGATAAATATTTCTCCTCAGCTAAGACGGGAAAGTTTAGAAGAGAGATCCATAACTTCTGCTAGAAAGATAGTGAAACTATTTTTGAAGCATGAAAGAGGTTTAAGGATATTGTTTGAAAGTGTCAACATAGTGGAATTGAACTCTAGATGTAACTCCAGGACTTTTGGGATGGATTGACATTGGCCTTGCGTAGAACATTGAGACATACAGCTGGAGGCCCGTTGATAAAGAAGACTCCAGATGAGATAGTCACAATCCTTGATGAATTATCTGAAGATGCAAATCATTGGCCCTCTTATAGTGCTGAAAGAAGAAGATTGACTGGTGTTCACCAGGTTGATGCTAATACATCTGTGTAGGTACATCTTGATGCTATGGCCAAAGAAGTACAGAAGTTGACCTTAGCCCGATACAAAATGAGCCTCACGCAGCTTGTCATATATGTGGAAAACGACACCCTACTCATGAGTGTCAAGCCTCAACTGAGGAAGTGAATGTTGTGGGGAACTATAATTTTAATTCAATGGGACAAAAGCACCTCGATTTTTCATGGAGTTCATCTGGGGGTGCTGCAAATGCGTGGCAACAAAACAACCCCCGATTTTAGGGACAAGGAGCTCCTAGTTTTATGAATCAGCCGAGGCAGCAGTTTTAGCCTCAACATCCAAATCAACCTGGTTTAGAAGATCTTATGAAGGCCTTCATTGTGAAAACTGATGAAAGATTTGAAATACAAGGGCCATCAATTCGAAATTTGGAGAAGCAAGTGGGACATATTGCAACAATATTATCTGAGAGGGTTCCGGGAACTCTCCCTACTGATACTAAGAGAAATCCCAAAGAAACAGTGAATGCTATAACCTTGAGAAGTGGACAAGTGTTGAAAGATACCACCCCGATCCAAAATGATGTGAAACTTAAAAAAGAAAGTGGGGAGCAGCTGAAGAATGATGTTGATAAAAAGAAGAAGGGCCAGATGAAAGCTGAGAAAAATAAGAAAGAAGAATGAAGAAGGGAGGAACCTGAGGAGAGCCAGTATATGCCTGCTTTACCCTTCCCTCAAAAGCAAAGTAGAGAAAAGCTGGACAAGCAGTTTGGGAGATTTCTAGATATGCTGAAACAAGTTCATGTGAAATTACCATTCACAAAAGTGCTCTCACAAATGCCTTCTTATGCTAAATTCTTGAAGTAGATCCTTACAAAGAAGAGGAACATAGAAGAGACCTCAGTGGTCAAGATCACAGAGCATTGCAGTGCGATATTGCAAAACAAACTCCCACAAAAGTGTGGAGATCCAGGGAGTTTTACCATACCTTGATCATTAGGAACTATCAATTTTGATAAGTTTTTATGTGATTCTGGTTCCTCAATTAACTTAATACCTCTATCTATTTACAGGGAACTAGAGAAAGAGATCAGAGAGATAAGGTCTGCACCAATATCCTTGCAGCTGGCAGACCAAATGATTCTGATACCCGAAGGAATAGTGGAAGATGTGTTAGTTTGAGTGGATAAGTTCGTATTTTCTATAGACTTTATAGTGGTGAATATGGAGGAGAACAAGGAGGTCCCCCTCATCCTAGGAAGACCATTCTTAGCGACGGGTTGAGCTATATTAGATATACACGAGAAACTCAAGCTTAGAGTGGGTGAGGAAAATGTGACTTTCAAGATGGATATAGAAAAGGGGGTGCAAAAAGAAAAACCAACTGCAAGTGTTGAGTGGAAAGTGAAGGGCTCGAAAGAGAAGGATGTAATGAACGGGAAAGATAAGTGTGGGGTGTACCCCAAAAAGGCTGAGAAAAAGTTGTTTGCATGGATGTGCGCATTAGTTCGGGCGCGACGAATGGAGCGCAACTTCGACTCAGACCCCGACTAAATGATCAGTGAAGTTTCCTTTACCTTATGCTTTTTAATTGTGTGTCATGGGGACATGCCACAACTTAAAGTGTGGGGTGGGGGATAATTGTATGCTGTATGTATATATGTTAGTTGTTAGTTATAGTAGTTAGAGATATAAGAACAAAAAAACATAAAAATTTTAAATTTTCTGATTTTTTCCAACGATGGATATCATTCGACAGGTTTCTTGAGGGATTAAAGTCAAAAAGAAAAGACAAAAAGATTTCTTTTGTTAGGTAGTGTATTAATTCCCTTGGTTTTTCTTTATGCCGCGATTCTTTTCCAAGGATATTATTTGAACCGGGTGTAGTTAGTTTTTATTTTTGTTAGGAGTAGGAAACCTTGTGTTATGATTTGAATGAAAGGAAATATCTCTTGACTCTATTACACCTTGAGAATAGTGAGTGCTTTAGTTAAAAGCCAGCCCGCTAGTGATATTTTCGCTCTGGGCCTAGGCCCTCACGGGTTTAAAATGCGTCACTAGGGTCTAAGGCTATTTATTGTTTGAAAGTGATCTATCAATATTCATAATAATATTCTTGAGTGTATGCATAGCATAAGAATGAAATAAAATTACTCAAAGTATTTTTAAAAGTTCTATCTAACTCTTGAAACTTTAACATGTAAGATCACGTAATAAAGCATAAAAATATGGAAATATGACGATTATACTTCTTGAGAAAAATATATAACCTTTAACTAGAATATACTTAGTCAATATGTATTCACACGTTCCAATTAAGCATATGTTGACTCTTTAAAACATTTTATCAAGCATTTTGTGGGCGTGTTTCTGTGAGTAGGACAATATCACTAGTGGGCTGGGCTGTTACAGATAGTATCAGAGCCATTCTTGTGTCAGCCTTGTCGATGGTGGGTCAAAGTTGAACTGAGTTTAGGCAATTCCCGGTTAGTCGAGGCAAACCTCAGTGCTGAATCTAGGCGAATCCCATGCGGTGGGGCAAACCTCAGTGAGGACGCTGAGTCCATAAGAGGGGTGTATGTAATACCCCAGACTTTAGACAGAGTCCCACATCGGCAAAACACAAGAAGGATGTTGGGTATATAAGTTAACAAGCCTTAGACCCTAGTGACACGTTTTAAACACGTGAGGGTCCAGGCCCAGAGCGGACAATATCACTAGCGGGCTGTGCTGTTACATTTAGTGTGACGCTTAGGCTTAATTTTTGACTCGTGTAGAAGTACCTTAAACTGTATGATCTTAACTTTGCTTAATTGCTTTGACTAGAGTGTCATGATAATCCAACCTTGAGTGAGTTATGTGCCATGTGTGTGTGAGGTTTTGTGTATTCTGTGCATCGCATTTGATGTCTAGAACTTATCTCGTGTGTTTGCAAAGCTAAATAGTAGTTGTATTCAGTTTTGGAAGTGATATATGCATTTCTTTGTTGAGATATTTATATGCTTTTACCCACCTATTTGTTATGTATATTAGTTAACCTCTTTTGAGACTATAATCCTGTTTCTTTGGCAACCCCATTACAAGCCTTACCCATTTGTTTGAATTAACCATCTATTTGAACCTTGTACCTCTCGTGAGCACTTGAATTTGGTATGAACTTTGTAAAATTTGAAGTGTGGGGTGGTTGGTATGGCTTTTGAGTGGAACTAATAAAATAAGGAGAAATGTGCACTGTATTGAAAAAGTAAGAGCCACTTGAATTGAAAGAAAAGAGAAAAAACAATATTGTATTCTTGTGCAAAATATTCTTTGATAGTAGCGACTCTTAATGTAATTGTTCTTAAAGATGTAGGGAGTTAATGTATATTGATGTGAATGTGGAGTTATGGTTTGACATAAGTGTGGGGTTTTGAACAATGAAATGTATGTATTAAAGTGCTTAGGGAGGTGTAGTCACTTTTATATCAAAATGTGTCCTACCCATCTCGCAGCCTATATTACAGCCAAATAAAGTCCTACTTGATCCTTGACTGAATGAGCTCAATTAGTAGAGTAGTATACTACGGGTAAGCCTATGGTACGTCTTTTGTGGCATATGAATGTTATTTATGAGAGTGAGTGAATTATTTCTATCTTGAGTTCCTAATTGTTCTTAATTTCTATTGTGTGAGGAACTACTCCCTATTGTTGTGTGAGGGCACTTGATTCATGAAGGAAAGGTAATATTGTTGATCTCTGTGTTAGAGTAAGTGAGCGGGGTATAAATAATGCGTGGTGCTTTTGAGTCAAATATTGAGGCAAGGATGTTACGGGTTTGTGCTTAATCTATTTTAAATATGCTTGGTGTGATGAGTTATGAGAGTTGTTGAAACATGCCATGTTTATTTGAAGTGTAGTTTGACTGTGCGATGACGAGCAATGGTTTAAGTGTGAGGTGTTGATGGCAGGCTTTAATTACATATTTTAGTCGCTTATTGCATTCTAATTCACTGCACTTTATTCGTGTTTGAACTTTAATTGGTAGTGTTTTGCACTTATTGTGTGTTTTATGCCTTGTAGGAGTGATTCCTAGCTATGTTGAGGTTGTGGAATGAATTCGATGATTTGGAGCTTTGACGTCTGCATAAAAGCCCAAAGGATCAAGCCGGGATCATGTTCGGGAGTCGAGGACCAAGTCTGGACGTTAAAAATCAAAGTTTGGTCTGTACTTTGAGAAATCCCCACAGCCGTGGCGCGTGGGGCGTCGCGCTTGTGCAATTCCCTGTTGTCTGTCAGAACTTATCTCTCAGGATTTTCCCACTAATGCCCCACATGGAGAGTGGCCCCATGCGGCGCGCCTGTAAAATATTTACAGAGTTATTTTCCTATTTCGGCTAGGAGAAGGTGATTTCGTCTGGGCCAACCCTACTTGGTATAAATAAATGGAAAAATGTTAGTTTCTGAACTTTTGACACATATTTGACCTAAGGAGGCTAAAGAGGAGTTGGAAGAACACGAGCACAAGGATTTCATCATTCCTTCCTCACTCAAGGCCCGAGTTTGGATCGAATTTATGTTTTCCTCTACTTTAACTTTATTTGTGATGTATTTCTCCATATCTATGGAGTAGTTCTCTTTAGGATTTTATGGATTTGGTGTATTGATGATTGCTTGTGGATTATAACTCTAGTTTTATATATTGAAGCATTTTTGGATGATTTAATTGTTGCATCTATATTCACTTGTTCATGTAATTGAGAGAGGCATAACTTGTGATATCTTTGCATTATATTGTTGGTTGAGTTCATAGATTCTTTTAAGTAATCAAAAGAGGCTAGTTGAATAATTAATTAAACCTAGTTAGGAGAATAATCAAAAGAGATTTTTCTAAAGACCAATCCACTACGCATTCTTGCATATCTTCACGTGCTTAAATTGGTTCAACTTGTGAGGTTAAAACTTAACCAAGAGAGGAGTTTTTGTTGAACACTTGAACTAATAATTGAGTGAATTCGAAAGACTCACTTGAACATTAGAAGTGAATTATCTAGAGTTAGATCCCAAATAATTATCTTGCACCTATCCTATTAACCCTTATTTTCTCCCATTGATAACTTCCTTGCTTATCTTTGGTTCGATTGTCATTAGTCAATAACTTTAGACTCTTAGTTAATTTTAGTTAGAAATCATAAAAATCTTAATTGTTGATCATCTTGGATAGAAATCAAGTTAGAAACTACGAGAATACTATTTAAATCCAATCCTTGTGGATACAATATTATACTATACTATATTTGATTAGCTAGCAGAATTTAAGTGTGTGTTTTGCGCTTGTCAGAATTCTAATATACACACAGACACTCGTCACCTTAAACGTGCGTAGCTCCCACAACATGTAGCACATAATAAATGTAACACCTACGGGGTAAATTCTCCCTAAAAGGTTAGACAGGAGAGTTACCTCGCTCCGAAGTTCTATAACCGGCTCCAACGCCTCTTTAACACCACAAACGGATGCCCATCGATCCAAAACTAGTCAAACAACATGCAAACCAATAAAAATATACCCCAACACTCATAACTAATCAATTTATAACAATTCCTAACTCCGCTCAGAAAGTCAACAAAGTCAACACTCGGGCCCGCGTGACCGTACCAAAAATTATTAAAAATAAATATTAACCATAATTTATATAGTCTATATCCAGAAAAGCATTTAATTTCGTCCATAAATTGACTCTCAAATCAAGGATTTATCATTTCTCAACTTTGAGGCTCAAAATCCTAATTTCTATAATCCAAAGACGGATAAAACATAATAATCTACGAAACTAATTTTGGAAAAACATCAAAATAAAGGTCAGATATTTACTCTTTGAGATGAGAACAACGCCGCAAACATTACCTCAAACGGAGCTCTAGAACTCAAGATATGCTCAAAATACTAAAATTCTCAGTTTAAAACATTGCCCAGGTGATTTTTGTTCTTCGCCTTCCTGGGACACCTTCGCATTTGCGAAGAGCAAATTTTTACGTTGACCGGTCGACCCAGATTTTCTTCCTCGCATTCGCGGGACCACCCTCACGTTCGCAAAGAACAAAGCTTGCACCAGAAACCAACAATCTTTTCCAACACGAAAATGGGCATAACTCTCTCATACAACCTCGAAATTCGACGATTCTTGTTGTACGATACAGATGTAATGGTTCAATCTAATCACAAATCAAAGGTCTTTTACTCAATATAGTACCCTTTATACCCAAATAAATGACACCAAAACATCAAATATGAGCGTGACACAATAGGGATATGAGCGAAACACACCCAAGGCCCCCGGGACCCCGTCCAATCACACAAAATAGTCCCAAAACATAACATTAACCTACTCGAGGCCTCAAATCACACCAAATAACATCAAAACCATGAATTGCACATAAATTCAAGCCTAATGAACTTTTAAACTTCTAAAACTCATGTCGAACCATACCAAATCAACAGGGAATGACCTCAACTTTTACATGCAAGTCCCAAATGACAAATCCAAATCCGGACATACGCCTAAGTCCAAAATCATTATCTGGACCTAACGGAATCATCAAAACTCCGATCCGAGGTCGTTTATCCAAAAGTCAAACCTTGGTCAACTCTTCCAACTTAAAGCTTCCGAATTGAGAATTATTTTTCCAAACTAACTCTGATCTTCCCAAAATCTAATCCGACTACACGTGCAAGTCATAATACATGACGTGAAGCTACTCAAGGTCTCGAACCACCGAACGACATGCTAGAGTTCAAAATGACCGGTCAGGTCGTTACATAGGTCTTAATAGGCGGTTGGTGAAACTTAAGATAACTGGAAGATTTTCATATTCAGTTACTCCACAAGGTGTGGCTAGTTTCGTCGAGTTCAATATTCATAATAGTAAAAGTTTGTAAGATTTTTTAAATCACCAGAGAAATATAGGGGTTTAGTTGTGATAAGCATGCTTGAAATATATGTTAGCTCTGAAATTATGAACCGTAATGAAGTTCCACCTACCCCGACAAACACTCATCCATTTATGATGTTTTCGAAGTTGTTTTATCATAATAAATACCATACCAAAGAGTCTAGCCTGATCTAAACCTTTTCCACTGAATGAGGAGTCAGAACTGACTCTTCCTCTGATGCATGAACAATCAAATTACGGCGGGATAACAAATTGGTCGACTTACAGTCTGATTGGTAAAGGCTTATTGATTATTATTATTATTATTATTATTATTATTATTATTATTATTATTATTATTATTATTATTATTATTATTATTATTATTATTATTATTATTATTATTATTATTGTTATTATTATTATTATTATTATTATCATCATCATCATCATCATCATCATTATTATTATTATTACTATTATTATTATTTTGCTTATATGATATGAATACAGAAGCAAAAATACAAGAACACAAATAAAAAAGATAGAAATATAGAATTTAGCAAAAAACTAATTAGGAAATTGAAAGAACACTTGAAATCTATTTTAAATACCCATTCAATTAAAACCTAATTAACCCTAGACTATAGGATAACCCTCAAGGGGAAGAATCCACATAAAAGCCACTTGAACAAGTTTGTAATCAACCAAAGAATTCATCCTTGCCCTTACTCAAGGAGTTCAACATTCATTAATATCAAACTAAGCTAAGTCGAAAATGAGAACCTTAAGGGCTATTTATACGAGGGAGCTAAGTATTACAGGTATAGTCACCAAATGTAAGGTAAACTTTAATTGTTGGCCAATTTGCACATATAGCCCGCTCCGTCATGAAAGTAGCCTCCAATTAGAATCCAAAGTACTTGATGACTATCTAAATTGTCTCATCCTCCCTCCGTTAAAAGAAATTCATCCTCGAATTTGGACCTTTAAACAAAAGAAAGGGAGCTTCCATTAGTAAAATTTCAACTTGGGCATAAACAGTTGCCTCAAACCAACAAGCAAGCCATATTTTTACAAATTTATGATAAATTTGAGCATCCAAGCCAACAAGCAAGACAAACCTACCATTCGAACTAAAATTTAATGATACCCATGACCAAAACAAAGCATAAAAGCTAACCAAATCATGGGAATTACCATGAAATACCTCCAATTCACACACCAAGTGTGCCCCAATATAATAATCATCAAGAAAAGTATTATCTCTCGTAGCTTTATCAAGTCCAAGCATAAGTATAAACCAAATAGACAACTCATTATTGAATTCAAGTCGATATGAGAAATCAAGAATAAGAATGGTATGTTTGTCATGACCAAAATCTCACCTTTAAGGATCGTGATGGCACCCAATCTCTAAGACTAGGTAAGTCAAATGCATGACGAGATTAGCAGAGTAAAATAACTTATCTATTTAATAAAAAACTAGTAAATGACACAACATAGTCGAAAAATGATCAATAGTCATACATCCCAAAACCGGTAGTACGAAGTCATAAGCTCTACTGAGAGTACACTAGAAATCTCAAATACAAAATTGTTCTGAAATACAATAAACATCAGTAAGGAAAAACAATAGAAGGTGACTACGAGGCCTACAAGCGAAACAACAGGTATACCTTGAAGTCTCTACAACAACTCAAAATTAGCTCATTGACGATGAGTACGCTCTAAGGTACCTGGATATGCACAAAAATATGCAGAAGCGTAGTATGAATACACTACAATCGGTACCCAGTAAGTATCAAGACTAACCTCAATGGAGTAGTGACAAGGTTCAAGTCCAGTCACTTACTAGACAAATAACATGTGCTGAATATCAATATAAAACTAACAACAAAAAATATAACCAAATAATTAGTAACAAAGAATAGGCATGCGATAACACAACAATTTAACTAGAACTTGTAAAAAAATAAAGTGAAATCATTTAAGGAAAACAATAGCATGTTCAAATCATAAACTCGTCTCAACACAAGAATAACAACAAGAATCACCTTGAAGCACCACGTAACATAATCACGAATCACCCTTATGACAGCCGCATGAGCATCAAGACAACAATATATAGCCACGGCTCAACATAAGTACAAGAATAACAATAATAACACAAGGTACGAGGAGTGAATCAACAATGAAAATGTGTTTCATATAGCAACAATGTCAATTAAAGGTATATTAATACCCTAAGGATCTGATCGGTCAATTATGACACATACTCTCGTGTACACACTCGTCACCTTTTGTACACGTCATTTCATATAGTACAAATAATGTAATTAGACCAAATCCCAAAGGATAGTCCCCCACACAAAGTTAGGCAAGATACTTACCTCAATTAGGCCAATTCAATACTCTTAAAATTCTTTTCCTTTAAAATTCACCTCCGCTCGGCTCAAATCTAATAAAAATGACTTAATAGTATCAAACAATGCAAGAGAAATCAATTTCGATTAATAAAGTTAACATCTTTATACAATTTTCCAAAAGTCAACCCAGGCCCGCCCGATCAAAACCCGAGTCGAAGGGTAGATCTCAACTATCCATAATCCCTTGAGTTCATATATGTGTTTGGTTTTCAAATCCGAGTCTAATTTGACTCTCAAAACTCAAAATTTAATTTTCCAAAACATAGTCAAAAATCCCCAAAACTTTTCTTCAAATCCCATGATTTAGATGCTAAAAATTATAAACAATCATGTTATACAGTCAAAACTGAGTCAACATCACTTACCAATAGCTTTGTATGAACATCTCCTCCTAAAATTTCCTCCCACTAAGTCTAGGGCTAAAAAATGTGATGAAATGAGACCTAGGGTTCACAAATGGAACCCCTCGTAAATGCGTAAAAAGGATCGCTAATGTGGTCCCTAATGTACCCAGAAAATGTTGCAAAAGCGAGCCCCCTCTTCGCAAAAGCGATGTCTCAGCTGCTAGCCCCCTCTATGCAAAAGCGACCACATGGTCGCAAATACGACCTACCCAGCCCATGACCCCTCTTCGCATTTGCGATGATGGCTTCATAAATGTGAACCTTTCTTTCCGAGCCCCCTTCGCAAATGCGATGTTCCATTCGCAAATGCGAACCGATGCTCGCATTTGTGATAACTGCAGCACCAACACACCACGTACTATGAATGTTGATACCCAATTTGCCCTCATACTTTATAAAATATTTTATATACTTTCAAATATCATTTTGCACTATTACCAATTTATAGGGGTCATATAAATGATTTCTATAATTTTAAAGCTTTTAAAATTGATTTCTTGCATTTTGTTTTATTATTCAAATATTTACTAATTACTCAACAAATTATTTTTAAGGAATTTAAATCAGTCATTATACCCATATACACATTTTATAACATTTTACTCCATTTATATAATTACATTTGCATTTTTATACTATGTATATATTTTTCTTACAATAATGGCATATACTTTACAATTAATTGCATTTACTATTTATTTAGGGTTAAAATAATTTTTTTATATTTTTTATAATCTTCAGCTATTATTTTTACAACAGTTATTTGATTGAATAATATTTTATACTTAATTAGCTATTTTATTAATTTATTCTTTTCTTTAAGTTCTTTATTTAAAGAATTTGGCCCAGATTAGGCCAATTCCGGACCAATTTAATGGCCCAAATGCTCAAAACCCCGGTCCCGACTCCCCTAGTCCAAACCAAACGACCCCTTTATTTTAACCCGATCGTGACCCGTCCTTAAAACCGCCCTGCCTTCCCTCTTAATCTTGGTCGTTGATCTCAAATTATCAACAGCCCACGACAAACCCTTCCCTTTACTTATAAGCATGTTCCCAAACCCTAACCCCATTTTGCACCCGTGCGCCGCCCCCAGATCTTCTCAAACCTTCCCCCTTTCTGAAAAACCCTAGCCGCCTCCCCCTTCAACTCCTCTCCTAATCCCGTTGATAATGGGATTCCTTTATTATTTACTTACCATCTTTGTTCATCTCGCTCAGTTATGGTAACTTGTGTTACCGCTTCACTTATGGCAAGGTCGATTCTCCTAGATGCAGTCTTGACTCTGCGGATTTGGGTATGATTGTGGCTCTATACGCTCAGAAATAGAAAATCTCCTATTAATTATGGCATATTTCCTCTTGTGGACGATTTTTCCTAAATCCAATTTCAACTAGGGTTTCCCCGATTCTGCTCCTATTCCAGATTCTAAATTGATTTTGCATGCTAGTCTTTCCTTTATTATGCTTGATTAGTTATTTTTCCTTGTTTGTTCATTTAGGTTTTACTACTATATAACCCCCCCCCCTCCCCCCTCCAATTCCCCTAAAACAGAGATGAATCTACTGCTATTACTCTTTCATTCTACTATTCTGAAACTTGAGACCTTGGCCGGCTGGAAGCCAAGGCCACCGGAATTCGATTGTTGATCTTTTTCAGTGTGAGCACTGCCCGGGGTTCACCTGAAACCCTTGGGAACTTTGACGTACTGAGATTTTGGGAGTCCTGTTGTTCTCTCTCTACTACTACTAGTTGAACTACCGTTGGCACTTAATTTTCTCCTTTACTTGCTCGTTAATTTGCAAACTGGTGAGTACCTTGATTCTTGCAATTTTATTCTCTTTCACTTGTGTTCATGTTGTGTATATCCATGTTGTTTGAATTTTTGTGAACCAATATGATTTTGTGTTGTGTTATCTTTATTTGCAATCCTATCCGCCTTGAAGTTGGTCTGTCGTCATGTATTTTCTAGCATCCAAACCTGTCTAAATCATAAGCTTTGATATCTGCTCATTATGTGTGACTTCTAATCATCTTGAACCTGCTTAGTCTACTATGTTTATGTATACATGAGTTTCCTATATTTGTTGCTTACCCATCTTCATGCCTTGCTTTTGATTCCTATATTAAAACTCCTAGGAAACTAATTCGTGCCCAAAATTTGTTCGAATGTACTTCTAAGTCCTTCATATACAACCTGCTACTTTCCTGAAATCAATCTGTGATCATATGAATTCCATATGCCAATAATGTTTCAATTCCTAGGCAAAACTTGTTTCCCTACTATTTGTGAACTTTGATATTGTGCTATCATTAAGTGCTCACTGGTTGCTTAAGACTCGTAGGATGAGTTCCAATATACATTTAGCCTATTCTTCCTATGTGTAGTCAACTAGAATGAGTCTTGGTCTTCTTCATATGATGCATGTTTGCCATGTTAACCTGGAAGTTGGCCTATTTTCATCTGCCATGAGTTCTTACATTACTTTTAAGATTTAGAACCTTTGTGTTATGACTGATATTTGCCTAGACACTCTACATATTAAGTTTTGCATGTTAAAACTGAATAGATGCTTGCCAACTATTTGGGACCATGCCCACTAGTCTGTTTCTTAGTCCATTTGGCTGCAAGTTAGTTATGATCATGTCTTCATTAGGCTCTTATGTTAAAGTTTTTCTTGTAAAACTGTCCCACTTTTTTTCCTAATTATGACTCTTCTAGACTTCCATGTTAAGACTCTTATGGCTAAAAACCCCTTTAAGCTAATTCTGAATCATGCTTACTTTAAAATTCTGCTTAATATGGTTTGCTATTCAATCATGTCACCTTGAACTTGTTTATGAAAAATATAGTATGTATCCACCCTGAGTATGTTGTGTGTGCTTGCTGAAACTTTGTGTAATCCTGTCTGTGTGCCTTTGGTTTGGAAACTTTTGTTCTCTGTTAGCTACAAACTTAAGAACTTAGTGTGTAGATTCCAAAGTTGTTTAATTGACCTAGTATATAGCTTGTCACTTGTACGGTTAGTTTGGCATTTAAATGGGTAAGCCAGGTATTTATTTGGGCTTGATTATTGGGCCGGCTTGGTGCTGAGAGCTGAAGCATATCGACAGCTATCCGGAGTATGGGATTGCTCATCCATATGAGGCTCCATGTTTTGGTTGAAAGCCCATAAGCATCCTTGATTTAATTTGTATCTGTATTAGGCATGTAATTGTCTTAGCTGGGCATGTGATCATTTATTTTAGCTTGTATTACTATATTTGGGCCTGTAATAATTGTAAAAATGAATAATGAGAAATTAGTGAAAGTGGGGGGCCGGGATACTTTAATTCATGCATGACAGAGTAGGAAACATGTCTATAGGAGCTAAATGCTTATTTTACTATTTGCTCAACATGCTCCATCTCTATATGTTGTTAGATAGCATGCCTATAAAATCTAAATACTTATTTTACTACTTGCTCAATATGCTCCATCTCTATATGTTGTTAGATAGCATGCCTATAGGATCTCGTTGAGTAGTCAATAATCGCTTACCTTTTGCAATTATGTGGCTCACCTAGGAAGTATGCCTACAGGACTAATGAAACAAACCTACATTAAAACAACTTATTTCCAAATCTGACCATCTAGGGATCATGCCTATAGGACTTTGATTGAGATTGCTGCTACTACTATCCTTATCATATTGCCACCTAGATGATATGCCTATAGGACTAAAATGAAGTCAATATATGTTCTCAATTACTTTGTTGGCCGAGTATTATTATCCATCGATGCTATATGATTTCGCTATTCATTTAGAAATCACGTTTATAGGATCAACGACAAATAACTATGTGTTTTCAATGATCCCACAGCCCAGTCATAAGTCACCTAGAGATCATGCCTATAGGATTTTAATAAGCCATTTGTTAAAATCAGCAGTTCGTAGGATCTTATGTCAACTCTTGGACCGTCCAATCACTTAGAAACCATGCCTATAGGTCTTGAACAATTTTAATGTATCTTGACTCCAAATCTACCCTACCTATAGCCGTTCACTGCATAATCTGGAACAATGTTAACATAAGGCCTATAACTGTTTGCATGCATTTGTGTCTATGTGAGGAGGCCAAGTTGAGCCCTTAACTGTTGACTATGTGCGGTCCTACTTGCTTTGATTGTGTGCCTAATTTTGTCATTCTTGAGCATCCTAAGTAAAATCTAGAACTACCAAAGTAGTAGGTCCACAACCTCCTGGACCATAGGCATGGGATGGGTAAAGTACGCGTAGGACGCAGTTTAGAATTGAACTAAAATGCTTTAGGTAAATAGCTTTAAGATAGTAATCGGGTAGCAGGAGATAATAGTCTGTGCCCGTTAAGTAATATGAGCAACTCTTACCTTTAAGGGAGTTGCAAAGTATTTTTTTTGTTGCACGGGGTGATCCTTTAGGCTAAAAATCTTAGGACCCCCGTAAATGGTCACCACTTGTACATTTGTTTATTTGAACTGAGATCAAGCTAGGTTGCACCTTGTAATCCTCAAAAGATTTGTACCGATCACTTATTGATGTATAATCCACTTCTTTCATATGTGCAATCTCTTTTAATGATTGTTTTACATTGTAAATGGATATTTAGATTCCTTATCTTTCTTAAACTTATATGATAGGATAGTTATAAGTCAATAATCCCACATAGCGTAAAATTTGGAAGGGACCCACAGTTGTGGACCTCAAAGAGTGCCTAACCCCTTCTCTTTGAGGTAATTTGAGCCCTTACCCGATGTTTGGTGACACAGACTAGTTTAAATCAGAGTGTTTTTTGCAAATAGGTGTCCTAACGCACCTTGAAAATTGTTAGGTGGTGACTCTACTCTTTTAGTACCCATTTAAAAGAGTTGTCACATGTCGAAACCCGCTTTCGCGAGAAAAAGGGCGCAACAATGAATCAAGTTTTAACCAATCCGAAACACATCTAAAACTCACCCGAGCCCTCGGAGCTCCACACGGAACATCTACACAAGTCTAAAAATATCATACGAACTCGCTCGCAAACTCAAAACACCAAAATAACATCCGGAACCACAAATTGGATGCCAAAACACATAAAATTCACAATGAAACTCAAGAATCGCTAAAATCACAACCAAGCATCTTATTCCTACCAAATCAACTCGGAATGACACCAAACTTAGCACATAAGTCCCAAATGAAAAAAAAGACTTATTCCATGTCCCGAAACTAACATACGAACCCGATCATCATAAAGTCAAGCCATGGACAAACATAGGAAAATTCTAAACCTTCAAATTGCCAACTTTCGGCAAAAAGAGCCATTTTAACCTAGGAACCTCTAAATCCAATTCCGAGCATACGCATAATTCCAAAATTACCATACGAACCTATTGGAACCATCAAAACAATGTTCCCCTATCGTTTTCATAAAAGTCAAAACTCGATGAACATTTCCAACTTAAGCTTCCAAACTAAGAACCAGTTGTTCCAAATCAACCCAAAACGTCCCCAAAATGAAACCAACGATCCTCACAAGTTATAAAACCACAAATACACATGGAAAACTTCAAAAGGGGAAACGAGACTCAAATATAAAAAATGACTGGTTGGATCATTACATTCTCCCCTTCTTAAATAAATATTCATCCTCGAACGTGTATATAGACATACCTAAAGTGCCAAAAAGATAGAGGATAGCGGCTCCACATATCATGCTCAATCTCCAAGCCTCCTCCTCGACCGGTTGACCTCTCCACTAAACTTTCCCCGATGCAATGTTCTTCGACCTCAACTTTCGGACCTGCCTGTCAAAAATGGCAACTAGCTCCTCAATATAGGTCAAATCCTTGTCCAATTGCAACCGGATGAAATCTAACACATGTGATGGATCACCATAGTACTTTAGAAGCATGGAAATATGGAATACCGGGTGAACTCCCGGTAAGCTGGGTGGCAATAAAATTTTGTAAGCCACCTTACCATCTCTCTCAAGAATCTCAAAAGGACTAATATACCAAGGGCTCAACTTTCCCTTGTTACCAAACCTAATCACACCCTTCATGGGTGAATTTTTAAGTAGAACCCTCTCACCCACCATGAATGCAACATCACGAGCCTTCCAAATAGCATGACTCCTCTGTCTGGACTGCGCTGTACGAAGCTGATCCTGAATCAACTTCACCTTCTCCAAAGCATCTTGAACCAAATCAGCTCCCAACAACCTAGCCTACCCAGGCTCAAACCAACCAATCGTAGCATGACATCGCCTCCCATATAAGGCCTCGTATAGAGCCATCTAAACACTCGACTGATAGTTGTTGTTATAGGCGAACTCTTCTAGCGTTAGAAACTGATCCCCATGAGCCCCCAAAATCCATAACACAAGCACGTAACATGTCCTCCAAAATCTGAATAGCAGGCTTGGATTGTCCGTCCGTCTATGGATGAAAATTCGTACTCAGCTTGACTCGTGTACACAACTTATGCTCTACGGCTCTCCAAAAATGCAATGTGAACTGCATGCCTCAATCTGAAATAATGGACACCAGCACAACATGAAGGCGAACAATCTCACGAAGATAAATCTAAGCTAGTTGCTCTGGAGAGCAGGTAGTCATGACTGAAATGAAGTGTGCAAACATGGTGAGTCTATCCACAATGACTCACACTGCATCAAATCTCCTAAAGGTCTATGGGAGTCCAGCTACAAAATCCATAATGATACGCTCCTCGGAATATCAAGCCTCTGAAGCAACCCACCCGGTCTAAGATGCTCGTACTTCACCTGCTGACAGTTCAAACACCGAGCCACATACTCCATGATGTCTTTCTTTATCCTTCTCCACCAGTAGTGATGTTTGAAACCATGGTACATCTTTGCGGCATCCCGATGAATGGAATACCGCGAACTATGGGGCTCTTCAATAATCAGCTCCCACAACCCATCCACATTGGGTACATAAATTTGTCCTTGAGTCCTCATCACCCCATCATCACCAATAGTCACCTTGTTGGCATCACCGTACTGCACTATGTCCTTAAGGACAAGAAAGTGGGGATCATCATACTGACGTGCCTTGATGCGCTCAAAAAAAGAAGACTGTGAAAGAACGCAAGCAATAATCCAGCTAGGCTCCAAAACATACAACCTCAAGAACCTGTTGGTTGAAGCCTGAACATCCAAAGCTAACGGTCTCTTCCCAACTAGAATGAAAGCAAGACTTCCCATGCTCTCAACCTTCCTACTCAAAGCGTTGGCCACTACATTGGCATTCTATGATGATAAAGAATGGTGATATCATAATCCTTTAGTAGCTCAAACCACCACTGTTGCCTCAAGTTCAAATCCTTTTGTTTGAATAAGTGTTGTAGACTCTTGTGATCCATGAACACCTCACATGACAGGCCGTAAAGATAGTGATTCAAAATCTTCAGCACGTGAACAATGGCTGCCAACTCCAAATAGTGCATTGGGTAGTTCTTCTCATGGGGCTTCAACTGACGTGAAGCATAAGCAATCAATCTACCCTCCTGCATCTACACACTTCCAATGTCAATCCGTAAAGCATCACAATAAACTGTATAAAAACCCGATGCTGAAGGCAAAACCAAAACTGAAGCTGTAGTCAAGGCAGTCTTGAGCTTCTGAAAGCTCTCCTCACACTCATCAGAATGCCTAAATAGGGCACCCTTCTAGGTCAATCTAGTCATAGGAGCTACGATGGATGAAAACCCTCCATGAAACAGCGATAATACCTAGCCAAGCCTAGAAAACTACGGATCTTAGTAGTGATAGAAAGCCTGGGTCAACTTTGAACTGCCTCAATCTTCTTCAGATCCGCCTTAATCCCCTCATTGGACACCAGGTGGACCAAAATTTCCACAGAATTAAGCCAAAACTCGCACTTGGAGAATTTAGCATATAGTTTCTTCTCCCTCAAAGTCTAGAGCATGATCCTTAAGTATTGCTCATGATCCTCCAAACTGCGAGAATACACCAATATATCACCAATGAATATGATGACATATGGCTGGAACACGTTGTTCATCAAGTGCATAAAGGCTGTTGGGGCGTTGGTCAACCTAAATGATATCACCAATAACTCATAATGGCCATAGCGGGTCCTAAAAGCTGTCTTTGGAATTTCTGAAGCCTGGATCTTCAATTGATTGTACCCCGATCTCAAATCAATCTTCGAGAATACCTTAGCACCCTGAAGCTAATCAAACAAATCATTAATATGCAGTAGTAGGTACTTTTTCTTGATTGTAACCTTGTTCAACTACCTGTAGTCAATACACATCCTCATAAAGTTGTCTTTATTCTTCACAAATATAACTGGAGCACCCCATAGTGAGACACTCGATCACCCTTACCAAGGAACTCCTAAAGTTGTTCCTTTAATACCCTCAACTCCACTGGTGCTATGCGATATGGTAGAATAGATATAGGCTGAGTGCTCGACACCAAGTCAATACCAAAATCAATATCCTTATCGAGTGGCAATACCCAGTAGGTCTATTAGAAACACATCTAGTAACTCTCTCACTACCAGAACTAACTCAACGGTAAGTGTAGCAACATTAACATCCCTCACAGAGTCTAAGTATGCTAAGAACCCCTTCTCAACTATCCGTTGTGCCTTCACAAAGGACACCACCCAACTAGGAACATGACCCAATGTACCCCTCTCTCCAACCTTGGCAACCCCAGCATAGCCAACCTCACGGTCTTAGCGGGAAAATCAAGAATAGCGTGATATGGTGACAACCAATCCATGCCTAAAATCACATCAAAATCCACCATATTGAGTAATAGAAGGTCCACCCTAGTCCCATAACCCTCGATAGTGACCAAACACGAACGATTGACACGGTCTACCGTAATAAAATCCTTAACATGCATAGACACATAACAGGGATACTCAAAGAATCACGAGATATATTCAAATATGAAGTAAAATAGGATGACACATATGAATAAGTGGAACTCGGATCAAATAAAACTGATGTTTCTCTACGACAGACCGGAACAATACATGTGATGACATCATCTGATGCAACAACCTCAATCCTACCAGGGAAGGTATAACAATGGTCCTTGCCTCTCCCTCTAGGATTTCCTTTACCCGCTTGTCCTCCTCCCATAGCCGGCTGTGCAGGTGGAATAGCAACTGGAGCAAAAACTATAGCCTGAGTACCCTACGGAGGTCCACCCTCCGAAGCCTGGAACAATCCCTCACCATGTGTCTAGTATCACCACACTCAAAACAGCCTCTCTAGGGGTATGGCTACTGGTATTGAGTCTGACACGGATGGCTAGAATAACCGATATAGGCTGCCCGTGCAGGGTGTGCACTAGAAGATGGCTGTCCAAAATTAGTACTTTGAGGTCCCTGAATAGCTGGAGCACTGTGAGTAACCTGAAGTGCAGGATGAATCGGTCGACTGATATAACCTCTACCATGACGAGCTGAAACTGCAGAGCAGGAACCACTAAATGCTCCAAAAGCTCGAGGCCTCTTAGCCTCCCTATACCCTCTCTCCTGGTTGCGAATATGCTCTAACCTCCTAGCGATCTCCACAACCTGCTGAAATAGAGTATCAGTCTCCAACTCCCGTGCCATCCAAAATATGAGGTCATAAACAAGTCCCCCAATAAATCTACTCTCTCTCTCTAATTTTGGAAACCACAATAGGTGCATGGCAAGATAACTAGCTAAGCCTCATAGCATGCTAGGACATAGTCATAGTCCCTTGGTGCAACTTCTCAAACTCGGTGCGCAACGCATCCCGAAGGGTCTATGGAATGAACTCCCTAAAAAACAGATCAGTGAACTTAGCCCAAGTAAGTGGCATTGCACCAGCTGGCCTACTCTCCTCATAAGACTGCCACCATCTATATGCCGACATTGTCAGCTGGAAAATAGTAAGGCTAACTGCATTCAACTCCACAATGCCCATGGTGCGCATAATATGGTGACATTGGTCTAGAAAACCCTGTGTATCCTCAGAATTTGCGCCTTTGAAAATAGGGGGAAAACACTTCTTGAACCTCTCTAACCTCTTCTGTTTCTCCTCTGACGCCATTGGCCTGACCTCAAGCTAAACCGCAATCACGGGCTGCACCAGCATAACACCCGGAGCCTGATCAACATTAGCCCACTGCTCTGGAGTACTAGCGGTGGTAGTCTGATCTCATCCCCTAGCCTAAGAAGTAGCTGGTGCAAGTGGGATTAGTCCCGCCTGAGCCAAGGTACCGAACAGGCTTAGAAAATGCGTGCCTCTATTGCCAGCTCCCAACTGGAGCTACTGGTAGCTCCTCAGTCGTGGCCCTAGCACGACCCTTCGCTGCAGCACGTGCTCCGCCTCTGCCTCGGCCTCTACCCCAGCCTCTAGAACCACCGGCACTGGGGGCAGCATCATCACTAAATGAAGCTCGTGCCCTCACCATCTATGAGAGAATAAATAAACAAAGGCTCAAATTTTGAAATCAATAAATCCTCATGATAAAGAATGAAAGAAGTGGAATTTCGTAATAGTTATGTAGCATCTCAAAGATAAGTACAAGCATCTTCGTACCGATCCGCAAGACTCTATTAAACTTGCTTATGACTCGTAGAATCTATGAACCTAGAGCTATGATACCAACTTGTCACTGCCCAAAATCCCACCTTAAGGATCGTGATGGTACCTAATACTAGGTAAGCCTAACACACGACGAGATTAGCAGGATAAGAAAACTTATCTAGTAAATAAAAATTGGTAAATGACACAACATAGTCAAAAATTGATCAACAGTCATACATCCCAAAATTAGTATCGGGTCATAAGCTCTACTGAGAGTACACAAGAAATCTCAAAATACAACACTATTTTGGAATACAATAAAAAATAGTAAGAAAAAATAATAGAAGGTAACTCTGAGGCCTACGAGGGGAATAACAGGTATACCTTGAAGTCTCCACAACAACCCGAAATCAGCTCATTGATGACCCTTACACTCTGAGGCACCTGGATCTGCACAAAAATATGCGAAAGTATTGTATGAGTACACCACAATCAATACCCACCTAAGTATCAAGACTAACATCGGTGAAGTAGTGACCAGGTTCAAACCGAGACACTCACTAGACAAATAACTTTTGCAGAATATCAATATAAAACTAACAACGAAAAGCATAATCAAATAATTAGCAAAAAAATAGGCATATGATAACACGACAATTTAACTAGAACTCATAAAAACAAAAAGTGAAATCATTTAGGGAAAACAATGGCATGTTCAAATCATCAATTCGTTCCAACATAAGAATAACAACAAGAATCACCCCGAAGCACCCCGTAACATAATCACAAATCACCCTTATGATGCCGTGTGAGCTTCACATTTAAAACATTTTCCCTATATAGCTTCACGCGCATAAGACCCCTTATCTCGCCGTGTATGCATCCTAATGAAGTATTTTCCCCAATTAGACTAATTCAATACTAAAATGCTTTTTCCTTAAAATTCACCTCCGCTCGGCTCAAATCTAACCAAAAATGACTTAACAGTATCGAACAATGCAAGAGAAACCAATCACTTAATAAAGCTAAGATCTTTATACAATTCACCAAAAGTCAATCCCGGGCCCGCCCGGTCAAAACTCGAGTCGAATGGTAGATCACAACTACCCATAATCCCATAATTTCATATATGTGTTTGATTTTCAAATCCGAGTCTAATTCGACTCTCAAATCTCAAATTTTTATTTTTTAAAATATAGTCAAAAATCCCCAAAATTTCTCTTCAAATCCCATAATTTAGATGTTAAAAATCATGTTAAATAATCACAATTGAGTCAAAATCATCTACCCAATAACTTTGTCTGAAAATCTCCTCCTAAAATCGCCTCCCGCCGAGTCTAGGCTAAAAATGTGATGAAATGAGACTAATTCAAAAATCCCACTACTTTGTTCAGTTATTGATATTGCTAATGCGATCTGGAATTTTCAAATATGACCCCTCGCAAATGCGAAAAAAAGATCACAAATGCGGACCCTGATGTGCCTAGAAAATATCGCAAAAACGACTCCGACTTTGCAAAAGTGAAGTCTCAGCTGCCATTCCCTCTGTGCAAAAGCAACCACATGGTCGCAAATGCGGCTTGCCCATCTCCATACCCCTCTTCACATTTGCGATAATGGCTTTCCAAATGCAAAGCCTGCCTTTCCCAGCCCCCTTCGCATGTGATATTCCATTCGCAAATGCGAACCGGTGCTTGCATTTGTGATAATTCCAACATTATCACACTATGTGCCATGAATCAAGTCCTAACCTATCCGAAATACGTCCGAAACTCACCCGAGCTCCCGGAGCTCCACACCGAACATCTACACAAGTCTAAAAATACCATTCTAACTCGCTCATAGACTCAAAACATCAAAATAACATTCGAAACCATAAATCAGACACCAAAACACATAGAATTCACAATGAAACTCAAGAATCGCTAAAATCACAACCAAGCATCAAATTCCTATCAAACCAACTGGGAATTACACCAAACTTCACACATAAGTCCCAAATAACAAAATGAACATATTTCAAGTCCTGAGATTAAAATTCGAACTCGATAGCCATAATGCAAAATCATGGCCAAACTTAGAAAATTTCTAAACCTTCAAATTGTCAACTTTCGATAAAAAGAGCCAATTCAATCTTGGAACCTCCGAATCTAATTTCGAGCATAGGCCTAAGTCCAAAAAATCACCATATGAACCTAGTGGAACCATCAAAATATCATTCTAGGATCGTTTTCACAAAAATCAAACCTCGATCAATATTTCTAATTTAATCTTTCAAACTAAGAACTAGTTGTTCCAAATCAATCCAAAACCTCCCCGAAATGAAATCAGCCATCCCCGCAAGTCATAAAACTATAACACACATACGGGAAGCTTCAAAAGGGAAAACGAAAGTCAAATATATAAAATGACCAGTTGGTTAGTTATAATGTTCCAACAAAATAAGTCTCTTGGCTTCACCAATATTTTCATTCAAGAAAGATTATATTATGCCTTTTTTTAAACTCATCACACCAGTTCATATGAAAGTTCTCAACTTGTTTTAAACTCAAAGCACTAGTGTAGTGGAACAAGTTAGCTCTATTAAATACATGAGTGAAAAAAGTTAGAAAGTTTACACTAGTATTCAAGTCATATAAATAATTTTTTTCTTTTTCAAAAAGTTTACCTTCCAAAACAATCTCATTAGTAATCTCAAATGACTTCTCAAAAATGGAACCTTTCATTGGTAAATCCAAACAAAACTCAAAAAATTTCATCTTACAATGAAACAAAAAAGAATCAAATGGCTTAAAGCTTGAAACTTTACCACCCAATTCACCTTCAAATAAGCAACCATCACCAATTAAAGAATGATCCTCAAAATAGAGAGCATGAACAATAGGAATCAATGGATCAAACTCAATAAAATCACATAAAGATGCAATCTTTACACTTTCCTCAACCTCAATCAATTCTTCTTCATAAGCAAATAGGTTATTTAAACCATCAAAACAACTAGAATCACTATCTAGTATATCTTCACAACTCAAAGAATCATTATAGTCAATAAATGTATCAAAACTAACACTTAGAAATATCACTATGCTTATAGCAAGAAGAAAAAGTGTTAGGTTTAGAAATCATACCTTGATGCACTTCTAAAGATGTTATTTTACCTCCTTGAAGAATGAAAAAATCTTCACTTTGAGCTAGGGTTGATTCGGTCACCTCACTTGGAGCTCTTTCTTGAAGACTTCCACTTGAATTTTTTTCAAAGTATCTACACAATAAACCAAACAACTAGCAAGAAATGCATTAGTCGTGAAAGAATTATAAGAAGGATGTTCCTCACTTAAATTCTCTTATTTTCTCTCTTCTTTCTTTTCATTATTCTTTTCAATCTTTTCGTTTCCTTCTTTCTTGGCTTTCTCACTCAATTCTTTCATATGCCTATAATCTTCACTTACTTGAAATTAAGTCAAAGGGGTAAGACTTATCTTCTTGCCATTTCCTCAAAAGAATATTTATTAGTCCTTCCATCATGCAGAGCACCCTTGTCATATTTCCATAGCCTTCCCAATAATAAATAACATTATTGCATGGGAACCACATCGCAAAGAATCTCATCAATATGCTTTCTAATTTTGAAACTCACCAAGACTTGTCTAGTCACTTTAAGTTTACCACATTCATTAAGCCATTGGAGTATATAAGGACGAGTATGTCTTTGAGTCTTCAAATTCAACTTATCAACTGTATAAGCACTAGCAATATTAGCATAACTACCACTATCAATACTCAAATAACATGCTTGATCTTTAATCTCACACCTTTAATGGAACAAGATCTCTCTTTAGTTCATATCTTCTATCACTTGTGCACTCAACACTCTCCTAACAACATACATAGGTAAATTAGGAGTGTTATATTCTACTTCATAATCACATTTGCCTCCTTCTTCTTCACATGGTTCTCTACTTTCTTCCATTTCATAAGCTTCTTCCATAAGGATTATGGTTCGTCTATTGGGATTTTCACTCATTTTATGACCATAACCTTGAAATTTAAAGAACCTATTAGAGTTAGGATTTTATAAGTAAGATTTAGAATTGTTACCTTCCTCCTTAGCTTCCATATTTGGTTTGCCTTTATCATTTTACCACTTGGAGACAACTTTTGGCTTGTTTTCATTTGAAAGAGCTTGTCAAGTTTCCTTGTTTTTGCTCCACGAAGTATGTAGCTTTTTGATTTGCTCTCTTTAAATTGATTCTCTTCTTGGAATTTATTTTCGGCCTTGATAGCCCCTTGGAGTACCTCATGTATAGTGGCAAATTTGTGCAAAGTCATTTGGCTAGAGATTTCATACTTAAACCCCGCCAAAATATAGAAATCATAAGTCTTCTGTTATCATCAAATTCTAGTTGTCTCCAACTCTTCAAAGTAAACCTCCAAATTCTTATTTCCTTGCTCCATGTTGTAAAATTTATTAAGAAAGTCATTCATATACTCTTTGGGCACAAATATTGCTCTCATAACCACTCTAAGAAACTCCCAAGAGTTAATGGCAATATCTCAATTTCTATCTATATCATGTTTCTCTTTCTCCTGCCAAGAAGAAGCATAATCAACAAGTTTAGAAATGGTATACTTGAACCTCTTTACTCGGATACATTTTTAAGTTCAAACACCCTTTCTATTTGTATTTTCCATTCTAAGAATTCCTCGTAATCACTACTTCCTTTAAAAGTAGGAAGTGATATTTTGATGTTGTTAAGACTCCGATCTTCTTCATCTCCCACCTTCTACCATGTTTCTCATTACCAATATTTCCATCATAAGCATCATTCAAGTTTTCTATCTTGATAATCCCTACCATGCCTTTCACCTCTCCCTCTAAAATATCCATGTCCATTTCTTCTAGGTTTGACTCTAACTGGTTCATCATATTACTTATCATAGTCCAAATCATCATCAAAGTCATTTTGTGATTGTTGTGGCCTAAGAGGTTGTTGATCATGCTCAACTCTTGATTGTCTAGCTTATGGAAATGCACTTTGTATTGGTACCTGATTGTTAGCAACTTGGGGGTGATTGATTAGTCTTGCAATGTGCGGTGGGAGTAGAACTAGTTTGTTGTGTTGAACTAGTTCCCATTCCTTAGTTGGAACTAGGTGACAATCCTTTCCATTGGTTAAGAAGGTTATCATGAGACTTGACCACTTGTTTCATGTTATCAACTTTCATAATCAAAGCTTGTAAAGCCTTCAAAATGGTCTCATTAGAGACTCCCTCCCCCGGAGTTGAAGTATCTCCAATATTCAAACACATAGTACCTACAAATAAAGAAAACAAGTTTAAAATAAAAAAACCCTCTCTAAGTCACTCCCTTAGTATATCCCTCAAAGATTTCACTCAAATGTTACCACTCGTGTATTACTCTTGTGCACTTGGATTTTAGGTACACACTCTAAAAAATCTCACCACTCAAGCATTTATTCACTCTGGGATAAATATCCAAAGTTGATATCAAACTTAATCAAGGCAATTCTTAGAGGTTCTTCTAACTTCGAGGCGCCATTATAGTTTATGTGACTCAATAAAGAAGTTAAAATAACTAATGGATAGTGGAAACAAGAAATTAACAACGAAACTAAGAGAGAAAAGCACGAAAGAAATAGCACAAAAAAGAAATATGGACGCAAACAATTAATGTGAACTAGTATTAATGTTATCTAATTAAAGAAGCCGAAAGAAAGTGAAAAAAAAATTAAAAAAAATTAAATCAAGGTTGTAACCAGAGACTCTCAATCAGCAACTGAGTTCATTGCCAAGCACTTGTTACAACCATCAGTAGCAGCACTTTATCCACCCGCTCAATTCTGTTCCTCCAGTTTGTAGGTTTTACTTCAAATGTTTAGAGAATGTTTGGAAAGCAATCTAGGAATTGTATTTGAGTGTAATTGGGTGTAATTATACAATTTGGCATGTTGTCTGGCCAAGTAATTACTTGGTCAACCTGGAATTAGGTGTAATTGGAGAGGTGTAATTATACTCTCCAATTCTCAAGAGGGAGGTGGGAATTGGTGGTAATAACACTGTGTAATTACAACGTTACTTTTTAATTTCTTTTCTTTTTATTTTATTTAATTTAGTTTCTTTATATCTTTTTATTTCCATTATTTTAAATTCTTTTTATTTTAAAATTTTTTATTTTATTTTTACTTTTTAATTTCTTTTTAAATTTTAAAATATACCTTTTTTATACATTATTTATCTACCTTTAATTCTTGTTATTCTATGTAATTGCTCGTATATTTTATTTCTTATTTGTTTTATTTTCTTCATTTAGTGTAACTACGTTGTTATTCTAGTTTTCGAAACTACACTTTAACGACCCAACCGGACGTTTTGCTTTCTAGATCCCTATTCCCCTAAATAAGACTCCCCATATGTGCTCTTACTGTTTAATGACATGCGGGGATGGTTAGCTCGGGATTTAGAAGGGTTCTGGTCGAAATCGGAACGCTTGGTTCCTTAGTTTGTCTATAAAAGGCTAAGTTTGACTTTGGTTAATATTTTGGGTAAACGACCTCGGAACCATGATTTGATGATTCCAATAGGTTCGTATGATGATTTTGGACTTGGGTGTATATTCGGATCGGGTTTTGGATGACTCGGAAGCGTTTCGGCGCTCAATGTTGAAAGTTGGCTTATTGAAGGCTTAAAAAGTTTTAAAAATTTGGTTTGGAGTTTGTTTTGGTGTTATCGAGGTCCGTTTGGGATTCCGAGTCTGGGAATAGATCCATATGGTGATTTAAAACTTGCACGCAAAATTAATTTCAAGTAGTTTAGGTATGTTTCGGAGTGTTCGGAGTAAGTTGGAAGAACTTGAAGTTCATAAGTTGATTCAATTTGGTTTGGGGTTTGATTCTTAGTTGTGATGTTGTTTTCTTCATTCCAAGGGTGCGAGCGAGTCCGTTTTATGTTTATAAACTTGTTGATACGTTTGGACGAGGCCTCGGGGGGCCTTGGGTGCAATCCGGATGATGCACAGATCGAATTAGGACTCAAAAGGGCTACTAGTGCACCAGTTCTGGTGTGCCCGCTCCTACGATCTTATGGACGCAGGTGCGAGCTCGCAGATGTAAGCCACAAAAGCGGTGACCCGCAGAAGCGGCTTTGGGGTAAACGGAGAAGCACGCGCAAAAGCGTCCTCGCTTCTGCGATGACTAGCCTGCAGGTGCGATTGGGCCGCAGGTGCGCTTGACCATCCACAGAAGCGGTACCGCAAAAGCGGTGACCCGTCCGCAGAAGCGGGCAATGCTGGGCCTGGGGAATTCCGCAGAAGCGGACCTTTCTCCGCAGAAGTTGTGCCACAGATGCGACCCAGTGACCGCATATGCGAAAGTCCTAGAGGCAGAAGGATTCATTTATTACAGGACTTAAGCCATTTCTAACCCATTACTCTCACCTTTTGGGCGATTTGGAGCTTCTTGAGAAGGGTTTTCACCTAGTAATTTAGAGGTAAGTAATTTCTATCCAATGTGAGTTAAATACATAGATTTTGGTTAGGTTTTAATATGTAAATTTGTGAAAATCATGGGTTTAGATGAATAACCCTAGGTTTTGATAAAAATGGGATTTACCCACGAAAATAGTTATGGGATTGGGTGAAAATTATATATTTGAGTCTGTGAGGTTATGGGTAACAGCTTTCTTCGAAAGTTCCGGAATCCGGGCACGTGGGCCCGGGGGTAAATTTTAAGAATCTTCCAATTTGGGTTGGATAATTACTCTAATAGTTAAATTATGAACTTTGGAACATATATAGATTTATTCATACAATATTTGACTAGTTTCGGATTCTTCGGCATCGAGTTGAATGATTTAGAGCGAATTTGAGACCGAAAAGCAAGCTTTGAGATGAGGTAAGTTTCTTGCCTAACCTTGTAAGAGGGAACTCGTACCCTTAGGTGTATTTTTGTTGTAAATTACTTGTGTGGGGAGCTACGTATGCACTAGGTGATGAGAGTCCGTGCGTAGCTATACTCCATGTCATGTCTGGGTAGTCTTAGATCTACATCATGCTTTGTTTACATTGTTATGTTGATTACGCTTATTAATTGTCTTAAATATAACCGAGATTAAGGATTTTTAGATTTAAAATCCCCAGTTTGGATTTCATATGTTTGGGAAGAATTGAACAGTTTTATAATAACTTTAAGAAATCTATGTTCACTCGCGTCGCAAGTATTTCTGCGAGTGAGGTAAATTCCTCTACTCTCATGGGAGCGGGTCGTTCGCCTCAGCAGGTTAATAGATGCATCTATGGTTCATATCGTTCGACCCTCGGCAGTGCAGTATATTTTTGGATCGGGCCGTACGACCTCAGCATAAATCGTGCGTGATAATACTCGGAGCCTATTGATATTAATTTATGGCTTGAGCGGTTATAATTATTTAAATGACAGGAATTGACTTGGAATTTATTATTAGTGAAGGAATCCCTCGTCACTACTTCTTCGAGGTTAGACTAGACACTTACTGGCTACATGTTGTTTATGTACTCATGCTACACTTCTGCACTCCGGATACTCCGAGACTTAGCGGTGAGCTGCATTCCGATCCTGTTCTGCAGCACCCGAAGTCTTTCTTTTTTTTGTGTTTTGCTTTCTGTCTACTTTATTTCAGACAGTAGCTTAGTATTTTTTATATTCTACTAGTAGCTCATACATTTGTGACACGAGGTCTTGGAATTTTTGCTAGTAAACACTTGGTAATTTGTGTATTTATTTCACTACACTTGATCTTATAATTGGTTACACTTCATTTTATTAAATTTTCTCATCTCTCACTTATTTAATGATTAAAATCAACAATCCCTAAAATGTTAAAAAAATAAACACATGGTTAGTGTACCGTTGGCTTGCCTAGCGGTGTCGTTGGACGCCATCACGGCCTATAGGGAATTTGGGTCGTGACATACACCTCCTAATATTAGAAATAATGAGTCATTAAAGCAGAATTTCATTGTCGAATAAGGTTATAAACTTATTATGTTTCCTAATCTTAAGTTGTATTGGAACTTATTTTTATTATGTTGGAATTTGACATATGTTAAATTATTAGTTTTTGGGATTTTGAAATTGTTTTATATTTATGGTTCTAATTTACTTGTTTTAGTAGTATTGTCTTGTTATTTCACATTGGATATTGTTCATTTTTTTAGTTTGAACTGATAGATTAATTTTGTCAAACATTTGCATAATGTTATGACATTATATTTATAAATATTAATTTATTTTATCAAACATGCATTCCATGATGTTCTTACAAAACGTATGTTTTTAGTTTTTATAATTAATTAAACTAAATATTATTAATTTAAAAATTATATATCAATTATTTTTACAATATTAGTTATAAATATATGACTACTAATTAGTGTATATTCAAGAAAAATATGCATCTTAAATACCAAACTTAGAATCATTTATACTTATAAAAAATTATTTATAGGCATATATTAATTAACTTTTAATTTTTTATAATCACTTCATTTAAAATATAATCTAACTGTGTAATTACACTTGCACAATCAAATAGTACGCTTGTAATTACACTATAATTACGCTATGACAAACAAATATATCGTTTGGACATTTAAACCATCCATCAATAATTTTGTGCATTATCGGTTAGTCATCTCCATAGACGGCACACATGCATGTGAGAATTATGACATAAAATTATTGATTACAGTTGGAGTAGATGCAAATGGCCAAATATTTCATCTAGTGTCACACCCATTTTCTACACCCAAAAAGATATTGTATTTTATAGGTTGTGGGTTAAAGGGTTTTTCCAATTAAAATGACAAACTTGATTAGGGATTATTTTATTTACAGAGTCGCCACTTGGAATTGATTTTTCGGTGTTCCAAGTCACCTTTTATTTGAATCCCTAGTCAAAGGAAGGTTTGACTCTATTATTATTGGTCTGCGAAAACAAAGTCCGGATAAGGAATTCTGTTGACCGGAAAGAAGGTATAAGGCATTCCCCAAGTCCCGTGGTTCTAGCACGATCGCTTTATTGACTAAATTTGGCTTATATTATTTTTGGATAAACTGTGTTTTATTGGTTTTCATATTTTACCTATGTCCGCTTTCATTGCTTGATTATTATTGAAGGACAAAATTACATTGTAAATAACATTATAATTTTATTATGACTTTGCATTTAAGGTCAAGTTACACAAGCGTGCACTCGAATTTAGAATTACGTACCATGATTATGCCACAGAAACCGTACTCATAGTCACGATAATTTATTATTGGCCACACCTAAAGCACACTACGTTATTCAAAGTTGTTGAATTATTTGCTAAGTTTGGGATTATATTGAGGCTCAAAGGTTACGGGATAGAATTACGGAAAAGGTAAGATTGATTATTAAAGATTACTAGAGGTATTAATTATGCCGGGTATAGCTCTGATAATGTGATAAGAAAATAAATCCTACTTATTCATTCTACTTTATCTATACTTAAAAAAATTAATGGAATAAAGTGAAAGCTTGCTAAACTCCAACGTGATCTCTACCAAATCAAACAATAGCTCATTTGACTTTTCCAATTCATGATTAATACTCACACGCAACATGAAGCCATAGGAACCCCACTTGACAAGAATAACTATTAAACAAGATATGCACTTAGTAAAAGATTGATTCAAAACACAGTAGCATTTATCGTTGATGAAGCAGAGAGCAATAAACCACTCAGACTTTCACATTGATTCAACAGTTAAACACACCACATAATCACACCGATAATTCAAAACATGAAACTTTAATGAAAATACTGATAAGAGCATGGAAACGGACATTGAATATGCAACGGTTTTCAAATATATTGATGAGAAAAAATCTCCTACTCGTACATAATCTCGTTCAAAGTGAAGAGATCCAGAAACAAAAATGAGATTTTCGTCGTCAACTCGTAATTAACTGTACGCCGGAACCTCGAACCAAGACCTCGTCGGGAACTTTTTCCGGATTGTTTTCACTCAGATTTTAGCGACCAAGAGTGGCTTTTTCCTGCTGGTTTTGTGATGTTTGCGAGCTGGTTTTTAGAGGGAGAATCACTGCGTTTTTGCGGCAGTTATGAAGCTGAAAATTGGTGTTAATGGAGGTAGGTTTTGCAGCTGTTTTGCTGCATTTGTGGGCAGCTTTTGCTGTAATTTCGTGCTGCTTTTTTCTGGAATTCAGGGTGAGATTCGTTGCTATTTTTTGCTATGTTTTGGGGGTAGTTTCAGTTGGATTTTGTAGCTAAAAGGGTGCTGGATTTTGAGGGTAGTTTAAGGCTGATTTTGAGGTGGGTGTTAATGGAAGTTTGGTGCGTTTTGTGCTGGGGGAAGAAGGAGGTAATCCGTTTTTTCCCTTTTTTGTGTGTGTACATATAATAATAAAATATGAGAGGAGGAGTATTGAAAATGAACCATGGGGCAAGGAATAGTGACACGTGAATAGTGTAGTAAGTGAGTGATGGGACAAGGGAATAGTAAAAGGGGAGTGAGATGTGATACGTGAATAGTGTAGTAGGTGGGTGATGGGACAAAGAAATAGTGTAGGGAAGGTAGGAAGTAATTTTATTAGATTTGGTCAGTGATTCAAATAAATTCTTCCGCCCTCTATGTAATAGACTTTGTTAAAAATATTACATATTCTCTAATAAAGCCTACTAATAAAAATAGTATAAAAGTTAAAATATCAAAATTAAACTTAAAACTATTTAAATACTAAAAAAAAAGTGATGAAAATTTTAAATATAGTCAAAAATTAGGTGCTCACAGCATGCCCATCTTTGCTTGGAAACATGAAATGTTTTCAGGCAAAGAAAGATGAACGATATGACTAATTTTTGTCCATACCATTATTCAAAAGGGAAGAGAGAAAAGAGTGCAATCGAGTCCTGGTTTTGGATGGTGTAATTCAAGGAAAAGGATGGAATGCTGAGTTAGAGAGTCGAGTGAGGTTCCGTCGAGGCTCCGGCCTGTAGTCGTGTTATTACATCAAAATCAAAAGAGAATAAACAAGCCTATCAGCTATGAGTTACAAGATTCATATCTATAAGTCTTCTAAAATTTGATCTTGAGTCTTGACTGGTTATACATGCACACTCTGATCTGAACCTTGATGTTTGCTCACTGCAGATGCCAGTTCATTCATCTACGACCTCTTCTGATGAAAACGGGAAATGCAATGCTCGTGACTTCAGTCATGACTTGAGTAGTTCACATCTTTCATCCGCTTCTGCATTCTGGATTCACTTCTTTTTGTTTTATTTCCTTTATTTTTGGATTGAGACTTCTTTTATTGGTCATCTCGAACCCGTGCTTCGAGGTAAAACCTGCTCAGACACCAAAACAAACGAACGAACAAAAGTTTTCTGCCCCAGTTTTCACTAGGAAATTTTCGTGAGTTATTTGTAACAAAACTCTATACTACTTCATTATTGAAAGCAATAAAAGGTAGGGATTGGTGTACCCTGGGAAGACATGATTCTTTGGGAATGGTATGCCCTGATTGTCTAAATAGAGCCTCAACTAAGGATTGGTGTACCTTATGTTGGGGAAATGCGATGGGGAATAGTATATCTTGATACTGGTAAGGAGACTAAGGAGTGAAGACCCTATGTCTAAAAAATAAAAATTAACTAAGGAGTGGAGACCATATGTCGGAAAATAGAGCTAGGGATTGGTGTCCCTGATACTGGTGAGGAAAAGTAACCAAGGGTTGGTACCCTGTATTACGAAAAATAAAATATAATCAGGGATTGGCGCCCTGTATTACTGAAGAGGAAATGTAACCAGGGTTTGGTACCCTGTATTACTGAAAGGAAAAATGTAATCAGGGGTTGGTACTCTGTATTACTGAAATGAATGTAACCAGGTGTTGTGTCACGACCCAAAACTAACCCCTGTCGTGATGGCGCCTATCGTGGAACTACGCAAGCCGACTCATTTTCAAAATAAAACTATATTTTTATTTCAAAGATAATTTCAAGGTTATTTAACATAAAACCTCCATTTAAAGAGTTCAAATCAAAGAAAAACAGAAGTGCGGAAAAGAATAGCCCGACATCGGGGTGTCACTAGTCATGAGCATCTGCTACAATCTGTCTAACAATATCAAGGCTAACTCAGCCTGGAAAATAGCTAAATACAACTAGAGGAAGATAAGAGGGAGAAGAGCAGGGGCTGCAATCGCCAAACAGCTACCTTGCTATCTCCAAGAGAATCTGCAACCAGAATACTCAATAACCGCTACCGTGTCCAGCTATACCTGAATCTGCACACAAGGTGCAGGGAGTAACGTGAGTATGCCAACTCAGTAAGTAACAACAATAAATAAAGACTGAGCAGTAGTGACGAGCAATAAAGCATATAACGTTCATATCAGGAAATCTCAGTAAAATACCACATGCTTTAAAAATCAGGATTTGAATCAAACATCTCGTTTAAACCCAGTTCCAGTAAAAATCATTTAAAGATATTTTTCCAACAGTTTTTCAAACGAAGGCTCAATGCAAAAGTGAGCAAAAATGATGAAATCATAAACAACCCCTCGGGCAAAACATCACTCATATACAGCCCCCGGGCAAACCTCACAATCACTCTTGCCACTCGGGCATACCTCACAATCACTCATGCCTCCCAGTCACTCAGCACTCGGCACTTGCACTCAGTAGGTACCTGCGCTCACTGGGGGTGTGTACAGACTTCGGAGGGGCTCCTTCAGCCCAAGCGCTATAATCTGCACGGACAACTCACGTGCGATAATAATAAAGTATGCTGCAGGCGGGCAGCCCCGATCCACACTCATCCTCACAAATCAGGCCCTCGGCCTCACTCAAACATGAAGTATGTTGACGGCGGGTAGCCCCAATCCACACTCATCCTCAAATATCAAGCCACTCGGGCATTTCAGTAAAACAGGGCATTCGGCCCAAAACATTTATATGCATTAAAATAGAGTCATAAAACTGAGTTATGCGGTAAACAAGTATAAACATGACTGAGTATAGATTTTCAATCGAAAACAGTGAGAGGATGGTAAGAAACAGCCCCTAAGGGTCCAAACAGCATTGGCGCAAGGCCCAAACATGGCATTCAACCCAATTTACAGAAATTCTTTCTAAAACATATAAGTATCAAATGGTTTCAACCAAGTATGCAACTTTACAGCTGCTACGGGACGAACCAAGTCACAAATCCCCAATAGTGCATGCTTACACGCCCGTCACCTAGCATATGCGTCACTTCAAAATAGTAGAATGATACGAAATACGGGGTTTCATACCCTTAGGACAAGATTTACAATCGTTACTTACCTCAAACTGGTCAAATCTCTAACCCGTAATTATCTTGCCTCTGGACTCGGCTTCTAAATGCTCCGAATCTATTCACAATCAGTACAATACCATCAATACGCGCTAATGGAATGAATTCCACAAGAAAAACTACAAAAATTAGACCAAAACCTGAAATTGGCTCAAACCCCGGCCCCCAGGGCCCACGTCTCTAAATCCGACAAAATTCACAAAACTAGAAAGCTCATTCACTCACGAGTCTAACCATACCAAATTCATCAAAATCTGACATCATTTGGTCCTTCAAATCCTTAAATTACCCTCCACAAATTCCAAGCCCTAACCCCTCATTTTCACAAATTACCATGATTAAAACAACGGGAAATCACCATATATAAAAGTATTAGGGCTCAAGTAACTTACCTCAACGAAATCCCCTTGATTCCCTCTTCAAACCTCTCCAAAAAGCTCCAAAAACCGAGTTGAAATTGTGAAGAATGACCAAAATTCGCGAAGGGTTCTATTTATGGTTTCTACCCAGGTTTTTCGCACCTGCGGCCATTTTCTCGCACCCACGCGACAGCACCTGCAGTCCAAGAAGCCGCACCCGCGCAACTCACTTAATCACCCAGATTTCGCACCTGCGGACCCCTTCCTCGCACCTGCAGACTCGCATCTGCGCTCCCAGGTGCGCATCTGTAAAACCAGTCCAAACTTCTCATCTCCGCATCTGCGCTCAAAGCCTCGCACCTGCTGGCTCGCAGATGCGGCCAATTCTTCACACCTGCATTCCCATCCTTGGCCCAGCGTCTCCCGCACCTGCGCACTCCCCACGCGCACTAGCGGCCTCGCACCTGCGACCCTTTCTTTCGCAGGTGCGGAAATAGCAGAAGCAACATGTCCAGCTGCAATTTTCCAACTTTAACAAATCCGTTAACCACCCGGAATCACCCCGAGGCCCTCGGGACCTCAACCAAAAATACCAACAAGTCATATATAAACATACCAACTTAGTCGAACCTTCGAATCACTCAAAACAACATCAAATCATCAAATTACCGTCGGATTCAAGCCTAAGAACTTCTAAATTCCCAAATTCGGCAACTGATGCCAAAACCAACCAAACCACGTCTGAATGACTTCAAATTTTGCACACACATCACAAATGACACTACGAACCTACTCTAACTTCCGGAATTCCATTTCGACCCCGATATCAAATTTTCCACTGCCGACTGAAATCGTCAAATTTCTAATTTCGCCAATTCAAGCCTAATTCTACCACGGACCTCCAAATCACATTCCGGACGCACTCCTAAGTCCAAAATCACCTAACGGAGCTAACTGAACCATCATAATTCAAATCCAAGATCATTTACACATAGGTTAATATCCGGTTGACTTTTCCAACTTAAGTTTCTACTTAAGAGACTAGGTGTCTCAATTCACTCCGAGTTCCTTCCGGACCCGAACCAACTAACCTGATATAACATAATATAGATGAATAACACAAAAAGAAGTAGAAATGGGGAAAATAAGGCTATAACTCTCGAAACGACCGGTCGGGTCGTTACATCCTCCCCCTCTTAAACATCATTTCGTCCTCGAACGGGTCTAGAAACATACTTGGAGTCTCGAATAGGCATGGATATCTGCTCCGCATCTCCCGCTCGGTCTCCCAGGTGGCCTCTTCCACAGGTTGACCTCTCCATTGCATCTTCACTTAAGCTATATACTTTGACCTCAACCTTCGAACCTGTCGATCCAAAATAGCCACCGGCTCCACATCATAAGTTATATCACCCTCCAACTGAATCATGCTGAAATCCAAAACATGGGACGGATCTCTAATATACTTCCGGAGCATGGAAACATGAAACACTGGATGCACACTCGACAAGCTGGGTGGGAAAGCAAGCTTATAAGCCACATCCCTATTCTCTGAAGCACCTCAAAAGGCCCAATGAACCAGGGGCTCAACTTGCCCCTCTTCCCAAACCTCATAACACCCTTCATGGGTGATACCTTCAGAAAGACCTTCTCCCCAACCATAAAACACACATCACGGACCTTCCTATCCGCGTAGCTTTTCTGCCTAGACTACACCGTGCGAAGCCGCTCCTGAATCAATTTTACCTTATGTAATGCGTCCTGAACCAAGTATGTACCTAAGAGCCTAGCCTTACCTGGCTCAAACCATCCAACCGGAGATCTACACCTCCTCCTATACAAAGCCTCGTACAGATCCATCTGAATACTCGATTGATAACTGTTGTTATATGCAAACTCCGCGAGTGGCAGAAACTGGTCACATGAACCCCCAAAGTCAATGACACAAGAACGCAACATGTCCTCCAATATCTGAATAGTGCGTTCGGACTGCCCGTCCGTCTGAGGGTGAAAAGTTGTGCCTAACTCAACCTGAATACCCAACTCTCGCTGCACGGCCCTCCAAAATTGCGATGTGAACTAAGTACCCCTATCTGAAATGATGGAAACTGGGACACCATGCAGGCGAACGACCTCTCAGATGTAAATCTTAGCCAACCGCTCTGAAGAGTAAGTAGTACCAACTGGAAGGAAGTGCGCGGACTTGGTCAGCCGATCCACAATAACCCAAATAGCGTCAAACTTTCTCGAAGTCCGTGGGAGCCCAACTACGAAGTCCATAGTGATCCGCTCCCACTTCCACTCTGGGATATCTAACCTCTGAAGTAAGCCACCCGGTCTCTGATGCTCATACTTAACCTGCTGACAGTTTAGACACCGAGCCACAAACCCAACTATATACTTCATCATCCACCTCCACCAATAGTGCTGCCTCAAATCCTGGTACATCTTCGCGGCACCCGGATGGATGGAATACCGTGAGTTATGGGCCTCCTCAAGAATCAACTCTCGAATCCCATCTACATTAGGCACACATATCCGGCCCTGCATTCTCAGCACGCCGTCATCACCAATAGTCACATCCCTAGCATCACCTCTCCGAACCCTGTCCTGAAGAACGAGCAAGTGGGGGTCATCATACTGACACTCCCTAATACGGTCATAAAGAGAAGACCTAGAGACCACACAAGCCAATACCCGGCTAGGCTCCGAAATATCTAATCTGACGAGCTGGCCCGCTAAGGTCTGAACATCCAATGCCAAAGGTCTCTCTGTTGCTGGAAGATATGCTAAACTCCCCAAACTCTCTGCCCGGTGACTCAAAGCATCGGCCACCACATTGGCCTTCCCCGGATGGTACAAAATAGTGATATCATAGTCCTTAAGAAGCCCCAACCATCTCCGCTGATGCAAATTAAGATCCTTCTGCTTTAACAGATACTGCAGACTCCGGTGATCAGTATAGATCTCACAATAAACCCCATACAAATAATGACGCCAAATCTTCAAGGCGTGAACAATGGTTGCTAACTCAAGATCATGGATAGGATAGTTCTTATCATGGGTCTTCAACTGGCGCGAGGCATAGGCAATCACCCTACCCTCCTGCATCAAAACACAACAATGCCTATCCTCGAGGCCTCACAATACACGGTGTAAGAACCTAAAGCTGATGGCAAAACTAACACTGGAGCTGTGGTCAAAGCAGTCTTGAGCTTCTGAAAGCTCTCCTCACATTCATCTGATCACCTGAATGGAGCACCCTTTTGGGTCAATTTGGTCAAGGGCGATGCAATAGATGAAAATCTCTCCACAAAGCGACGGTAGTAACCCGCCAAACCAAGAAAGCTCCTAACCTCCGTGGCTGAGGACGGTCTGGGCCAACTCTGCACCGCCTCTATCTTCTTCGGATCCACCTGAATACCCTTACTAGACACCACATGTCCCAAGAATGCTACTGAACTGAGCCAAAACTCACATTTAGAGAACTTTGCATAAAGCTTCTCCTCCCTCAATCTGTGCAATACAACCCTCAAATGTTGAGCGTGCTCTTCCTGGCTACGAGAGTATACCAGGATGTCGTCAATGAATACAAGGACGAATGAGTCCAAATAGGGCTGGAATACACTGTTCATCAGATGCATGAACGTTGTTGGGGCATTGGTCAGCCCAAAAGACATCACCAAGAACTCATAATGGCCATATTGGGTTCTGAAAGCTGTCTTGAGAATATCTGAATCCCGAATCTTAAGCTGGTGATAAGCGGAGCTCAAATCAATCTTGGAGAACACCCTCGCTCCCTGAAGTTGGTCGAATAAATCATCAATACGAGGCAAAGGATACTTGTTCTTGACTGTGACCTTGTTCAACTGCCTGTAATCAATACACATTCTCATGGAACCATCCTTCTTTTTCACAAATAGAACCGGTGCACCCCAAGGTGACACACTAGACCGAATAAACCCCTTATCAAGGAGTTCCTGAAGCTGTTCTTTCAATTCCTTCAATTACGCCGGTGCCATATGATACAGTAGAATAGAAATGGGCTGAGTGCCCGGCACCAAATCAATACCAAAGTCAATATCCATGTCAGGCAGCATGCCCGGTAAGTCTGCAGGAAACACATCCAAAAAATCGCGTACCACCGAAACAGAATAAATGACAGGAGTCTCTGCACTAATATCCCTCACAAAAGCCAAATAAGATAGGAAACCCTTCTCAACCATGCGCTGAGCCTTTAAATATGAAATCACCCTACTTGGTACATAATCTACAGAACCGCTCCACTCAACCCTCGGAATCCCTGGCATAGCCAACGTCACCGTCTTAGCATGACAATCTAGAACATCATGACATGGAGATAAGCAATCCATACCCAATATCACATCAAAGTCAACCATACTGAGCAATAATAGATCTACTCGGGTCTCCAGACCCCCAATTGTCACCACACATGATCGATATACGCGGTCCACAATAATAGTATCACCCACAGGAGTAGATACATGTACAGATGAAACTAAGGACTCATGGGGCATATCCAGAAAATGGGCGAAATACGAGGAAACATATTAATACGTGGAACCAGGGTCAAATAATACTGAGGCATCTCTGTGGCAAACTGAGACAATACTTGTAATCACAGCATCTGAAGCAATAGCATCTGGTCTGGCAGGGAGAGCATAGAAACGGGCCTGACCACCCCCTGATCTGCCTCCCCCTCTAGGGCGACCCTTAGCTGACTGACCTCCACCCTGAGCTGACTGGGCGAATGGTGAGGTAGCTGGTGCTGTAGTCGGAGGCTGACTCCTCTGCTGAGATAGACCTCCATGACGACGAGGACACTGCCTCTATATATGCCCAAGCTCCCCACACTCAAAACAACTCCCTGGTGCTGGCGGCGGAAACTGAAGGGAACCCCTAGCACCGGGATGACTGGTAGAAGAACCTGGCATGGAAGAGCCCTGAACAGGTGGAGCACGGGATGAACTATGAACTGGAAGGGCACTAAGTGATGAGTGGCCCTGATGAGAACTGTGAGAACCATGTCCAGATGATGCACCCCAATGAAATGGCCGAGCTAACTGAGCCTGTCTGAAATGACGACCTCTACCGTGCTGGAACTGACCCCCAAAACGAGCACCGCTGAATCTACCCTGACCACGAGGCCTCTTGGCCTCCCGCTCAACCCTCTCATGACCGCGAACCATCTCAATCTGCCAAGCAATGTCGACAACCTCATCAAAGGTAGCACCCGAAACCCTCTCCCTGGTCATGAGCAACTGTAGCTGATAAGTGAGGCCATCAATAAACCTCGTGATCCTCTCTCTATCCGTGGGAACCAACCAGATAGCATGATGGGCCAACTCGGAGAACCGCATCTCATACTGCGTCACAGACATATCACCTTGGAGGAGCCGCTCAAACTGTCTACGCAGCTCCTCCCTGCGGGATCGAGGCACAAACTTTATCAAAAAGACCACGGAGAACTGTTGCCAAGTAATAGGTGATGCGCTAACAGGCCTACGCCTCTCGTAAGTCTCCCACCATCTGAGTGCAGCCCCAGAAAACTGAAAGGTAGTGAATGAGACCTTACAAGTCTCCAAAATTCCAGCAGTACGGAGTATCCTCTAACACCTGTCCAAAAAGTCCTGAGCATCCTCTCTCTGTATGCCACTGAAAGGTGGTGGCTGAAGTCTCCCAAACTTATCCAACCTACGCTGATCATCCTTACGCATAGCAGGAACAACATAAACCTGAGCAACAGCAACCAGCCGGGCTGGTGGTGCCTTTGGTGTCTGAAGTCCCTGAATAACCTGCTTGGGTGTGCGAGCGATGGGAGTTTAAGTCACTCCCCTGGCCTGAGAAGTGGTTGCAGCCGTCAAAATAGAGACCGCCTGAGCAAGGCCAGTACACGCTGTCAGAATCTGAGCTAGGGCCTCCTGAAGGCCTGGAATCACAATAGGCACATGTGGTGCCTGAGCTGGTGCATCAACAACTGGAACTTGGTCCTGATCTGGGACAACCGGTGGATCTGTAGGTACTACCCCAACTATTGTACGAGCTGCACCTCTGCCCCTACCATGGCCTCTACCGCGGCCTCGGCCTATCACGGCCCTGGTTGGTGGTACTGGTGGTTGGCCCTCCTGACCGGTAGTACGAGTCCTCACCATATGTGAGAGAATGAAACAACAGATGTTTAGTTACTAGAATCAACAGATTCACACGACAAGAATTCAAGAATGTGGAGTTTCCTAAAGGTTCTGCAGCCTCCTGAATATAAGTACAGACGTCTCCGTACCGATCCGCAAGACTCTACTAAACCCGCTCATGACTCGTGAGACCTATGTAACCTAGGCTCTGATACCAATCTGTCACGACCCAAAACTAACCTCTGTCGTGATGGCACCTATCGTGGAACTAGGCAAGCCGACTCATTTCCAAAACAAAACGATATTTTCATTTCAAAGATAATTTCAAGGTTATTTAACATAAAACCTCCATTTAAAGAGTTCAAATAAAAAAAACAGAAGTGCGGAAAAGAAAAGCCCGACATCGGGGTGTCACTAGTCATGAGCATCTGCTACAATCTGTCTCACAATATCAAGGCTAACTCAGCCTGAAAAATAGCTAAATACAACTAGAGAAAGATAGGAGGGAGAAGAGCAGGGGCTGTGATCGCCAAACAGCTACCTTGCTATCTCCAAGAGAATCTGCAACCAGAACACTCAATAACCGCTACCGTGTCCAGCTATACCTGAATCTGCACACAAAGTGCAGGGAGTAACATGAGTACGCCAACTCAGTAAGTAACAACAATAAATAAAGACTGAGCAGTAGTGACGAGCAATAAAGCATATAACGTTCATATTAGAAAATCTCAGTAAAATACCACATGCTTTAAAAATCAGGATTTGAATCAAACATCTCGTTAAAACCCAGTTCCAGTAAAAATCATTTAAAGATATTTTTCCAACAGTTTTTCAAACGAATGCTCAATGCAAAAGTGAGCAAAAATGATGAAATCATAAACAGCCCCTCGGGAAAAACATCACTCATATACAGCCCCTCGAGGAAACCTCACAATCACTCTTGCCACTCGGGCATACCTCACAATCACTCATGCCTCCCAGTCACTCAGCACTCGGCACTCGGCACTCGGCACTCGCACTCAGTAGGTACCTACGCTCACTGGGGGTATGTACAGACTCCGGAGGGGCTCATTCAGCCCAAGCGCTATAATCTGCACGGACAACTCACGTTTGATAATAATAAAGTATGCTGCAGGCGGGAAGCCCCGATCCACACTCATCCTCACAAATCAAGCCACTCGGACATTTCAGTAAAATAGGGCATTCGGCCCAAAACATTTATATGTATTAAAATAGAGTCATAAAACTGAGTTATGCGGTAAACAAGTATAAACATGACTGAGTATAGATTTTCAATCGAAAACAGTGAGAGGATGGTAAGAAACAGCCCCTAAGGGTCCAAACAGCATTGGCGCAAGGCCCAAACATGGCATTCAGCCCAATTTACAGAAATTCTTTCTAAAACATATAAGTATCAAATGGTTTCAAAAAAGTATGCAACTTTACAGTTGCTACGGGACGGACCAAGTCACAAATCCCCAACAGAGCACGCTCATACGCCCGTCACCTAGCATGTGCGTCACTTCAAAATAGTAGAATGATATGAAATTTGGGGTTTCATACCCTCAGGACTAGATTTACAATCGTTACTTACCTCAAACTGGTCAAATCTTTAAGCCGTAATGATCTTGCCTCTGGACTCGGCCTCCAAATGCTCCGAATCTATTCACAATCAGTATAATACCATCAATATGCGCTAATGGAATGAATTCCACAAGAAAAACTACAAAAATTAGACCAAAACCCGACCCCCCGGGCCCACATCTCGAAATTTGACAAAATTCAAAAAACTAGAATGCTCATTCGCTCACGAGTCTAACCATACCAAATTCATCAAAATCCGACATCGTTTGGTCCTTCAAATCCTTAAATTACCCTCCAAAACTTCCAAACCCTAACCTCTCATTTTCACAAATTACCATGATTAAAACAATGGGAAATCACCATATATACAAGTATTAGGGCTCAAGTAACTTACCTCAACGAAATCCCCTTGATTCCCTCTTCAAACCTCTCCCAAAAGCTCCAAAAACCGAGTTGAAATTGTGAAGAATGACCAACATTCGCGAAGGGTTCTATTTATGGTTTCTGCCCAGGTTTTTCGCACTTGCGACCATTTTCTCGCATCCGCGCGACCGCACCCACGGTCCAAGAAGTCGCACCCGCGCAACTCACTTAATCACCCAAATTCCGCACCTGCGGACCCCCTCCTCGCCCCTGCGGACTCGCATCTGCGGTCCCAGGTGCGCATCTTCGAAACCAGTCCAAACTTCTCATCTCCGCATCTGCGCTCAAAGCCTCGCACCTGCGGGCTCATAGATGCAGCCAATTCTTCGCACCTGCGTTCCTAGCCTTGGCCCAGCATCTCCTGCACCTGCACACTCCCCACGCGCACCACCGGCTCGCACTTGTGACCCTTTCTTCCCCAGGTGCTGAAATAGCAGAAGCAGCAGCTCCAGCTACAATTTTCCAACTTCAACAAATCCGTTAACCACCCGGAATCACCCCGAGGCCCTCGCAACCTCAACCAAAAATACCAACAAGTCATATATCAATATACCAACTTAGTCGAACCTTCGAATCACTCAAAACAACATCAAATCAACAAATTACCATCGGATTCAAGCCTAAGAACTTCTAAATTTCCAAATTCGGCAACCGATGCCAAAACCAACCAAACCACATCTGAATGACCTCAAATTTTGCACAGAGGTCACAAATTATACTACAAACCTACTCCAACTTCTGGAATTCCATTCCGACCCGGATATCAAATTTTCCACTGCCGATGGAAATCGTCAAATTTCCAATTTCGCCAATTCAAGCCTAATTCTACCACGGACCTCCAAATCACATTCCGGACGCACTCCTAAGTCCAAAATCACCTAACGGAGCTAACGGAACCATCATAATTCAAATCCGAGATCATTTACACATAGGTCAACATCCGATTGACTTTTCCAACTTAAGTTTCTACTTAAGAGACTAGGTGTCTCAATTCACTCCGAGTTCCTTCCGGACCCGAACCAACTAACCCGATATAACATAATATAGCTGCATAACACAAAAAGAAGTAGAAATGGGGAAAACAGGGCTATAACTCTCAAAACGACCTGCCGGGTCATTACAGGTTGGTACCTTGTATTACTGAAAAGAGTGTAAGCAGGAGTTGGTACCCTGTATTACTGAAAGGAAGAATGTAACCAGGGGTTAGTACCCTGTATTACTGAAAGGAATATAACCAGGGGTTAGTACCCGGTATTACCGAAAGGAGTGTAACTAGGGGTTGACACCATGTATTACCGAAAGGAGTGTAACCAGGGGTTGGCACCATGTATTACTGAAAGGAGTGTAACCAGGGGTTTGCACCCGGTATTACTGAAAGGAGTGTAACCAGGGTTGGCACCCTGTATTACTGAAAGGAGTATAACCAGGGGTTGGTACCCTGTATTACTGAAAGGAGTGTAACCAGGGGTTGGCACCCTGTATTACTGAAAGGAGTGTAACCAGGGGTTGGCATCCTGTATTACTGAAAGGAGTGTAACCAGGGGTTGGTACCCTGTATTACTGAAAGGAGTATAACCAAGGGTTGGCACCCTGTATTACTGAGAAGGAATGTAACCAGGGGTTGGCACCCTGTATTACTGAAAGGAATGTAACTAGGGGTTGGTACCCTATATTAGCTAGAGAAAAGAAATAAACTATCTAATTTGTTGAAAGGAAGACAAAGAAAGTAGTATAAACTAGCTATGCGGTGATATGCAACCAAGGGCTAGTACCCTGTGTTACCAAAAGGAAATGTAACCAGGGGTTGGTACCCTGTATTACTGAAGAGGAATGTAACCAGGGGTTGGTACCCTGTATTACTGGAAATAAATGTAACCAGGGGTTGGTACCCCATATTACTGGAGAGGAATGTAACCAGGGGTTGGTACCTTGTATTACTGAAAGGAGGCGTAACCAGGGGTTGGTACCCTGTATTACTGGAAGGAAATGTAACTAGAGGTTGGTACCCTGTATTTGTGAAGATGAATGTAACCAGGGGTTGGTACCCTGTATTACCAGAAGGAATGTAACCAGGGGTTGGTACCCTGTATTACAGAGAAGAGTGTAACCAGAGGTTGGCACCCTGTATTACTGATAAAATATTGAATCACATGGCCAAAAAGGTTCTACCTGGGTTAAACTACGAAAAGCAAGCCTGGGTGAAGAGTATTTCTACCCGGAAGTATGAGATGAATCCCCCTAGGCGAAAAGGTTCTACTTAGGTTAAGCTACAAAAAGCAAGCCTGGGCGAAGAGTACCTCTACCCGGAAATATGAGTTGGATCCCCCTAGGCAAAATGGTTCTACCTGAGTTAAGCCACGTAAAACAACCTGAGCGAAGAGAACTTTTACTTGGAACTATGAGCTGGATCCCCCAAGGCAAAAATGTTCTACCTGGGTTAAGCTACGTAAAACATCCTGAGCGAAGAGTACTTCTACCCGGAACTATGAGCTGGATCCCCCTAGGCGAAAAGGTTCTACCTGGGTTAAGCTACGTAAAATATCCTGAGCGAAGAGTACTTCTACTCGGAACTATGATGTGGATCCCTCTAGGAGAAATGGTTCTACCCAAGTTAAGCTACGTAAAACAATCTAAGTGAAGATTACTTCTACCCAAAACTATGAGTTGGATCCCCCTAGGCGAAAAGGTTCTACCGGAGTTAAGCTACATAAAACATCCTGAGCGAAGAGTACTTCTACCCGAAAATATGAGTTGGATCCCCCTCGGCGAAAAAGGTTCTACTTGGGTTAAGCTAATGTAAAACAACCTGAGCGAAGAGTATTTCTAACCGAAAATATGAGTTGGATCCTCCTAGACGAAAAGGTTCTACCTGGGTTAAGCTACGTAAAACATCCTGAGCGAGGAGTACTTCTACCCGAAACTATGAGCTGGATCCCCCTAGGCGACAAGGTTCTACCTGGGTTAAGCTACGTAAAAGATCCTAAGCAAAGAGTACTTCTACCCAGAACAATGAGATGGATCTCCCTAGGTGAAAAGGTTTTTACCTAGGTTAGGCTACCTAAAACATCTTGAGCGATGAGTACTTTTACCCGGAACTATGAGCTGGATCCCCCTAGGCGAAAATGTTCTACCTGGGTTAAGCTATGTAAAACATCCTGAGCGGAGAGTACTTCTACCCGGAACTATAAGCTGGATCCCCCTAGGCGAAAAGGTTCTACCTGGGTTAATCCATGTAAAATAGCCTAAGCGAAGAGTACTTCTACCCGGAACTATGAGCTAGATCCCCCTAGGCAAAAAGGTTCTACCAGGGTTAAGCTACATAAAACATCCTGAACGAAGAGTACTTCTACCCGGAACTATGAGCTGGATCCCCCTAGACGAAAAATTTCTACGTGGGTTAAGCAACATAAAACATCCTAAGCGAAGAGTACTTCTACCCGGAACTATGAGCTGGATCCCCCTAGGCGAAAAGGTTCTACCTGAGTTTAGCCACCTAAAATAGCCTAAGCGAAGAGTACTTCTACCCGGAACTATGGGATGAATCCCTCTAGGCGAAAAGGTTCTACCTGAGTTAAGCTACAAAAAACAAGCCTGGGCGAAGAGTACTTCTACCCGAAAATATGATCTAAATCCCCCTAGGAGAAAAAGTTATACCTGGGTTAAGCTACGTAAAACATCCTGAGCGAAAAGTACTTCTACCCGGAACTATGAGTTGGATCCCCCTAGGCGAATAGATTTTACCTGGGTTAATCTACGTAAAACATCCTGAGCGAAAAGTACTTCTACCTGGAACTATGAGTTGCATCCCCCTAGGCGAAAAGGTTCTACCTGGGTTAAGCTACGTAAAACAAACTTAGGCGAATAGTACTTCTACCCGGAAATATGAGCTGGATCCCCCTAGGCGAAAAGGTTCTACCTGGGTTAAGCTACGTAAGACATCCTGAGCGAAGAGTACTTCTACCTGAAATTATGAGCTGGATCCCCCTAGGCGAAAAGGTTCTACCTGGGTTAAGCTACGTAAAACATCCTGAGCGAAGAGTACTTCTACCCGGAACAATGAGCTGAATCCCCCTAGGCGAATAGGTTCTACTTGGGTTAAGCTACGTAAAACATCCTGAGTGAAGAGTACTTCTACCCAAAACTATGAGCTAAATCCCCCTAGGCAAAAAGGTTCTACCTGGGTTAAGCTACGTAAAACAATCCGAGCGAAGAGTACTTCTACCCGGAACTATGAGCTGGATCCCCTTAGGCGAAAAGGTTCTACCTGGGTTAAGCTACGTAAAACATCCTGAGCGGAGAGTACTTCTACCCAGAACTGTGAGTTGGATCCCCCTAGGCAAAAAGGTTCTACCTGGGTTAAGCTACATAAAACATCTTGAGCGAAGAGTACTTCTACCCGGAACTATGAGCTTGATCCCCCTAGGCGAAAAGGTTCTACATAGGTTAAGCTACGTAAAACATCTTGAGCAAAGAGTACTTCTACCCAGAACTATGAGTTAGATCCCTCTTGGCGACAAGTTCTTATCTGGGTTAAGCTACGAAAATGATTTGTATGAACAATAGTGATGCATGCTAAAAATAAAAGAAAATGGAGATTTTGCGGAAACTTACCTTTGGTGACATTCGTCCTTTAAGAATTGCCATCCTGCACTGTTTTGTTCCTGCTTCAAAACAAAGAAAAATTGTGAGTTTTAAAAGTGGTGGTCGGTATGTGTCCTTGATGTCTTTGGCAGCTTGGCTTTGTGCCCATCTTCTTTTGATTATGATTTCAACCTACCACTAGATGTTTCATGAATACCATTTGCATTTCTGGCCCCAGATAGCCTTTGACTTTTCAAACTTTTACATGACGGTTGGTCGCGTGGGACTTAACCTTTTCAACTTTATTTTTGCCTTTGTGGCATTTCACTTTCGACTTCTTTCCTCCAAAACTTTCAATTTTAGAGCATTAGGGAACCTTTGGCTTTTCAAACTTTTCCAAAACGGTTAGCCACTTGGGACTTAACCTATTCAACTTCATTTTGCCTTGTAGGCACTTTCTATTTGATTTCCTCCTTACAAGAGTTTTTGATTTCTAAGAATCGGTCGCCATGGCCAGTCGGGGTCGACTTGATGCCCCTGCCGAGTCTGGGTGCCTTTTTTGCATATTAGCTTGTATCAAATGAGAGCCCTGTAAATCAGTCTTGCCATCCCTTCTTTGCCTTAGTTTTTGGAACAAAGTTAGACCTAAATGGATTCAAAGTATAACAAACAATGGAATGGACAATGAATATAGACAAGAGGTATCCCTTTCGGGGAAAGGAAAGGACTTATCTGAAGTACATGCGGACTTCAATGAACATGACATGCCTTTTGGACTGGATGCCTGATCTGTGTAAACCGTCCGACTCTTAGAAATTCATCACAACTTTTGTCTCAAAATCAAGAAACCTTACCTAGGACTGTGTCGATGCCAATAGATGTGAGGATCCTCTTTTCGATTAGTGGCTCCCTTTGTGGGTTTTCACCAGTTGACCTCTATCTTCTCACCATCGCCTTATAGTGCTCCTTGCGACTTTTCACTAAAAAGACTCATTTTAGTTTTTTTATGCACCATTGCCTTACGGTGCCCCTGAGGGTTTGGGTAAAAAGGGTTTGGATTGAATTACAACTTTGGAACCTCTCAAGCGAGACCATCGCCGAACCATTGTCACATTTGCCCCAGTTTCAACGTTTGGGGGATGTGGATTTTTGTTTTTTGGTGTGACTGAACCCCAGAGAGAGGCTACCTACGTATCCTTTCGAAATCAAGTCGAACGTAGTTCGATTCACTTTGTTTTGATTTTCTTTTCTTCTTCTTTTTTTTCATTTTATTTTCTCTTTTTTTTTCATAAAACTTCCAGGATCCAAATAGGGTAATCAAAGAAAAGTAACCGGCTCAAAATAGTTGATAGTGTTTGGGTAGCGAGAATGAAAGCATTCGTCATCCCAATCAGAGAACATTAAAGATGCGTAAAAGGGTCAAACATAATACCTGTTGACCGTGTCTATATAGACAGTTGTCTCGGAGACATTTCCTTTGATATCTCCCAAATACAACGCTTCCTTTTGGCAGTAATCTTGTTACAATGTATGGATCTTTCCAATCTGTATAGACAGTTGACTCGGAGACATTTCCTTCGAACTTTCTGGGCCGCACTTTCTTGTTGTAGGCACGGGTCATTCTTTGTTGGTACAACTGCCCGTGAAAAACTGCGGCCATGCGTTTTTCATCAATCGTAGTCAATTGTTCCAAACCGGTTCTTGACCCAATCTTTATCCTCAATCTCTGCTTCAATAATGATCCAAAGAGAGGAAATTTCTACTTCTTCCGATTTCATTTGGATCTTGGCTTAGGCCTAGTGTTCCACTTCTTTGCTTATTTTCTCACAAGCCTTATCTTCAACACATTCTGCTTCTTGATTCATTATTTTGAGGTCTGACGGCGTTTTAGGATCTGGGCATGAAGTCCGCAAGAATGTCATGTTATTAAAATCTGCAATAATAGAACTGAAAAGAGAATGAGAAAGGTGATAAGATTAAAAAAAGAGACATTCCTAGACAATGAAATATTAATTTCATTTAATTAATTTTTTTTGAATTTTAAAGATAGAAGGGTTTTAATCGCAAAGTAAGACAATAATGTAAAACATCCGGATTACACCCTGAAATAATTTGGACGCAGAAAGGATAGCAAGACTGGCTACATAGTCTCCCGTTTGATGGGGGACTTTCAGGTTTAGCGACCGTTTTTTTTTTTGCTTTTCTTCTGTCTCGGTAATGGATGCAATGGCCTTCAGTGCCGGATCAAATTCCTCATCTGCACAGATCATTCTGACTACTGGCCCATTGGTGTGAACGGGCAAAGGATTGTTCATCATATTAGAGGCCTCTTCATCCCTAAGTATTATTGTCTTGACCTCGATGAGGTCTTCCACTGCTCTCTTAAGAGTCCAACATTCTTCTGTATCATGCCACACTGATCTAGAGTGGTATTCACATCTAGCATTAGCCCGGTGCGAGGGGGATCAGGGTTTAGCCGGTTCGGGGCTATTGGCTGCAATAGACCTAGCCTGACTAGCTTTAGAACAAGCTCGAGTATGATTCACCAACAAGGGTGAAATGATTCCATCTCGGGGGGTTCTTTTTTTTTCTTTTCTTTTTTCTCTTTTTTTTTTTGGTTGTTTTCGCTCTTTGTTTTTCTTTGTTATTTTCTGTCACTCTTTTCTTTTTCACTCAATTTTTTTTTTCGATTTATTTTTTCACTCAAATTTTTTATGGCTATGATCGAATCCGATGGGGTTTGCCTACGTATCATGACGCCACATGAATCAGATCTTGCGTAGTTCAGGCAAATCGAGAATAAAGTAAAATAAACTAATTCTTTTTTTAATCATATACAAATAATCCCACAAAAGCTGCTAACAAGGAAAAATATTAGTTTTTTTTTGTTTTTTTGGAATTTCTTTTTTTTGGTCGAAAGAAAACTTCTAAAGATAGATTTGTTTTTATTTTTCTTTTCTTTCTTTTTTTGGAATCTTCGAAAGAAATACTTTTTTTTAAAAGAAAGAAAATATTTTGAATTTTTTTTTGTAAATTTAAAAAGACAAAAAATATTTTTTTGGATTTTTTTTTTTGAATTTTGGGAGAAAGACCTTTTTTAAAAAAAACATAAGGAAGAAAATATTTTTGGAATTTTGGATTTGACGTTTCAAAGAAAGACTTCTAAAGAAGGAATTAAAGAAAAATATTTTTCTTGGATTTTTGAAAATTGGGGGCCGGAACCGATGAGGTTTGCCTACGTATCTCACATCCGATGAAAATCAGACCCGCGTAGTTCGGTCAGTTTTGTCACAACAGGAAAAATATGCTTTTGAAGATATTGACTCATTTGGAAATGACTTTTTTTTTTCAAAAACTTTCGGCAGAGTTTCGGGACTTTTTCAAATACCAGAATTTTCAGAACCGGAAAAATTTCTCTTTCCTACCTCACTCTTGATTTTTCTTTTGATTTTCTTTCCCTAGGCGATCAACAAGCAAGCCGAAACAAATAAATGCACAAATAGCACGTAAGATGCATCAGGATGGTCTTTTATTTTTGGTACACCTGTCCTAGACGGACCCAACCTCTGTGTTGAGTCCCCAAAGTCAAATGCACGTGACGCAAATAAAGCGAACCTACTAGGGATATCCGGCATGAGGTTTGTTCTTCCAGGTTTAAAAATCCTAAAGGAGATGTTATCTAGACCTGGCTTACCCGGGCGGACAACCCGAGCCGAGGAGCGTCAAGCGTCACCAGTAGTAGAACAACATTGGCTAGCTAACGGCTCTCCCGCCAAAATATATGTGACTAAATCCTTCACCAGAAGCTGGTAGGCTAACTTGCTTTATCTCAAGACAGAAATTTTGTGATGCTGGTAGGCGAACACAACATAACTAACTATCAGAAGACTCAGAAGGGTGCGAGAGAGGATACAATTTATATGTACAGTTCAACAATATCAAAACGGTAAAAAGTGGACAAGTAACATATTAGGCCCAAATAAATCACAATATATACAAAAATTAATAAAGCCAAATAAAGTCAATATACAAGGTCGAATTTTTGAGAGTCCCCAGCAGAGTCGCTAGAGCTGTCACACCCCTTTTCTACCCCCAAAAAGATATTGTGTTTTATAGGTTGTGGGTTAAAGGATTTTTTCAATTAAAATGACAAACTTGAGTAGGGATTATTTTATTTACAGAGTCGCCACTTGGAATTAATTTTTGGGTGTTCCAAGTCACCTTTTATTTGAATCTCTAGTCAAAGGAATGTTTGACTCTATTATTATTGGTCTGCGAAAATAAAGTTCGGATAAGAAATTCTGTTGAACGGGAAGAAGGTGTAAGGCATTCCCCGAGTCTCATGGTTCTAGTACGGTCGCTTTATTGACTACATTTGACTTATATTATTTTTGGATAAACTGTGTTTTATTGGTTTTCATGCTTTGCCTATGTCCGCTTTCATTGCTTGATTATTATTGAAGGACAAAATTACATTGTAAATAACATTATAATTTTATTATGACTTTGCATTTAAGGTCAAGTTACACAAGCGTGCACTCGAATTTGGAATTACGTACCATGATTATGCCACAAAAACCGTACCCATAGTCACGATAATTTATTATTGGCCGCACCTAAAGCACACTACGTTATTCAAAGCTGTTGCATTATTTGCTTAAGTTTGGGATTATTGTGAGGCTTAAAGGTTACGGGGTAGAATTACAAAAAATGTAAGATTGATTATTAAAGATTACTAGAGGTATTAATTATGCCGGGTATAGGTCTGATAATATGACAAGAAAATAAATCCTACTTATTCATTCTACTTTATCTATACTTAAGAAAATTAATGGAATAAAGTGAATGCTTGCTAAACTCCAACGTGATCTCTACCAAATCAAACAATAGCTCATTTGACTTTTCCAATTCATGATTAATACTCACACCCAACATAAAGCCATAGGAACCCTACTTGACAAGAGTAACTATTAAACAAGATATGCACTTAGTAAAAGATTGATTCAAAACACAGTAGCATTTGTCGTTGATGAAGCAGAGAGCAATAAACCACTCAGACTTTCATATTGATTCAACAGTTAAACACACCACATAATCACACCGATAATCCAAAACATGAAACTTTAATGAAAATACTGATAAGAGCATGGAAACGGACCTTGAATATGCAACGGTTTTCAAATATATTGATAAGAAAAAATCTCCTACTCGTACATAATCTCGTTCAAAGTGAAGTGATCCAGAAACAAAAACGAGACCTTCGTCGTCAACTCGTAACTAACTGTACGCCGGAACCTCGAACCAAGATCTCGTCGGGGACTTTTCCCGGACTGTTTTCACTCAGATTTTAGCGACCAAGAGTGGCTTTTTCCTGTTGGTTTTGTGATGTTTGCGAGCTGATTTTTAGAGGGAGAATCACTGCGTTTTTTGCGGCAGTTTTGAAGCTGAAAATTGATGTTAATAGAGGTAGATTTTGTAGCTGTTTTGCTGCATTTTTGGGCAGCTTTTGCTGTAATTTCGGGCTGCTTTTTGCTAGAATTCAGGGTGAGATTCGTTGCTATTTTTTGCTATGTTTTGGGGTAGTTTCAGTTGGTTTTTGTAGCTAAAAGTGTGCTGGATTTTGAGGTAGTTTAAGGCTGATTTTGAGGTGGGTGTTAATGGAGGTTTGGTGCGTTTTGTGCTGGGGAAGGAGGAGGTAATCCATTTTTTTTTTCCTTTTTTATGTGTGTACATATAATAAGAAAAGATGAGAGGAGGAGTGTTGAAAATGAACCATGGGGCAAAGAATAGTGACACGTGAATAGTGTAGTAGGTGAGTGATGGGACAAGGGAATAGTAAAAGGGGAGTGAGATGTGATACGTTAATAGTGTAGTAGGTGGGTGATGGGACAAAGAAATAGTGTAGGGAAGGTAGGAAGTAATTTTATTAGATTTGGTCAGTGATTCAAATAAATTCTTCCGCCTTCTATGTAATAGACTTTGTTAAAAATATTACATATTCTCTAATAAAGTCTACTAATAAAAATAGTATAAAAGTTAAAATATCAAAATTAAACTTAAAACTATTTAAATATTAAAAAAAAAAGTGATGAAAATTTTAAATATAGTCAAAAATTAGGTGCTCCAATCTAGCATTTGTTATTTGCGCCAATTAGAGTAACAAGACATAGACATGATTTTTCCACTTGAAGGAGCATGTCGTGAAGCAGTTTTCAGGTATTTATCTAATATCTCATCCACATTATGAGATTTTAAGTACTATGCATGATTTAGTAATGACAATCATTAATCCATGCTACTAACTCAATCAATTGTTCATTTAAGGTCAAATTGGCCACTAATAGCTTCACATTATTTCTACCCCTGAATTTTATGAGTCTCACCATTCAAACATTGACCTACGCTATAAAAAAATTTAACTTTAATAGTAGGGAGCAAAGAACTTATCTTGAACGTTGTTCTCAAAAATGATTTTTGAATTTTTGAAAAGTCCTTTGAATTCTTGCTGAAAACCTAGAATTTTTAGAAATTCTAGGTGTTAAACAATGTTAATCTAAAGTTTCAACTTAAATCTAAGGTAGGAATCTTACCTTGGATGGATTAGTGATACCCTAAATCGTTCTTTCTCTCAAAAACCGCTCTACAATGTTGTAGAAATAAAGTGCGTTTCTCTATCCTCAAAGTGCCTTTAATATCTGACGAATTTTTGGGCATGGGGAACTGTTGTGCGTCGCACAACCATAGCGCCAGGCAAAATCTGAGACGTTTCCAAGATTCTGTGCACTGCACAGCTGTGGCACAGCAACACTGGAATTTTCTGTGTTTTTACAATGCTATGCTTGTGCGACGCACATGGCCTGTTCAATTATGTAACGTTTTATTCTGTGTGTTTTGAGTACTTTTAAGCCATCACATTGCTTATAGTAAGTCCCGTATCACTTCAAACATCTGGTAACATCATCTAATCACTCAGTTAACTTTAAACAAGCTTTGAATTAGCTAAAACAATCCCCAGAGGATAGCTTATTTTGAGCCTTCCTAAATGGGATGGTGTAACTGATATCAATTTGTGCTAGTCATGGAAATCACCATAAACTGTTCTTTGCTTTAAGGAGTTTAATGGAGTTATCAGTTATGTATTTTAATTGTGGCTTTTGAAGATTTTTCCATGATTTGGGGAAATGGAGGATGTGGGGCTTTTGGGGAAGGTATTATTAGGGGAGAAAAAAGAGAGGAAAAGTGGAAAGTGGTGGTGTTCGCCGGTAATGATACATAGCACAAAGAACAAAAGAAAGCATCCCCACAGAGAACTCAAAAATTACAACTTTTTCAAAACCCTCACCTATACAGAATGAAATATGACAAGGATCTAAGAAGATCGTCAGAGTCAGGATGCCCAACTTGCTAGATGCTCAATTATGTGTTAGCACATGGCAGTTGTAATGGTGGGGACGGTGGGAGTTCTTAATACAAGTTAACGGCCCAATATGATTAATTTTAACTTTTATATAATTTCCGGTATAAAAGAATTTATTTAATCATCAGTAATAATAATAACTTACAAAATAAGATGGTAATTTACTAAAAAGGACTAAAATGCACTGATAATAAAATTATCTTACGTTGCCACAGTGCATTAGTCAAATCTAAAAAGTAATGTCATTCATTGCAGCACATGTTGCTCTTTCCAAAATGCCCCTTTCAAAATGCCCCTATTCAAGATTTTTTCCCACAGTTAACCACTTCTTGATTTTAAAAATACTTTTCAAAAAAATATTTAAAAACAATTTGTGTTTGGCTAATTAATTTAAAAAATACTTTTGAGCAGTAATTAGTGTTTGACCAAGCTTTTAAAAACTGTTTCTAAGTATATTTTTCTCAAAATTACGTTTTAAAAAAAGTGCTTGGCCAAACACTTCAATTTTTTTGAAAAAAATACTTAACCAAAAAAAGCATTTTGTCCCAAAAAAAAAGTTTGGTCAAACAGGCTATACAATTCACAATCCATTATACTAGATACTCCCAAGTATGGAGTATACAAAAAATAAAATACAAGAAGATGACAAAAGGCCTTTGTTTCTTTCTAGCATTTTGAGAAACCAGGCCACTTCCCCCATTCACTAACATGGAGAGAACCTTTAAAAATGTCAACTTCCCACTACAGAAAAGGTTCACACTCACCAAATCAAACCTAAAAAATGAGAATCAAGATAGGGTATACAAATGAAAGAGAAAGATAAAGCATTAGACTATACTATAATTTACAGGGTGGGATTTTAAACTTCATGGGCAATTGGGGTTTCTACCAGGACCTCCATAGTAAAAGTAATGACCCCAATCATCATTATCTCCTGTTTGAACATCATAGCAATTCGATTGGTCAGTAAAGGAGCCAAGACTTTTGGGAGACTTGAGATTGTTGGAGCTATCAACCACTTGAATGTTCCTGAAATAACTTGACTTGCCAAAACCTTCTTCAGGGAAATGACCACTGCCCATTTGTGTTGCAGTATGTTGACCATCTGGTTCTGAATTCACCACCTCCCCACCCCATTCAATCATTGAAGCACTGTCTGCTAAGTAGGAGAACAAGAATGATGGCCAATACCCTAAGACATAATCATTCCCAAACTGCATCCACCAATGCCCTTCTTTTGTATCCTACAAACAGATATTCCAGATATAAAATGGCTTTACAGACAAACAACAACAAGCCCAGTAATTTCTCACAAGTGGGGTCTGGGGAGGGTATGATGTACGCAGCCATACCCATACCCTGGAAGGGCACAGAGGTTGTTTCCTATAGACACTCGGCTGGAGAACGGATGAAAAAAAAAAAGGCTTTACAGACAAAATCAAAATATAGCAAAAGAAAACTATGGAGTTATTAATGGTGCTTTAACAACTTGGTGCAGCACAATGCAATTGTGACAATAATTCACAACTGACAAAGCCCTGTTTAGACAATATTTGGTTGAAGTTGACAAAACGAGTGCCTGAAGTTGATGTTGAAAATACGTATTTGGAAGTCAAGTTGTATTTCACTTTGATAAAAGGTTTGAGATTTTGTGAGTGAGAACCTAATATTTCACTTGAAATACTCCTCAAGCAAGACAGAATTGTAAAACAACTAATTTGCAACTAATTCAACATTTGCAAATAGTGTATATCCCAACGCGCCTATGAAGAGTCCCTTCAACAGTTACTGAGAAAAAAGAAGTGAGTTTAGTTTTCTAAACAAAAAGACTCCTTTCTATCAAACAGTTATTTTAAATAAATTTATCAGCCACTTTTACCACATAACGATCATATGAATCTTTATAGCATCATTTTTGAGTTATTATTCACTTTATTTGATGTGCTAGCTGCTGCAGCCACAACTTGGCAATGGGCAAAAAGGGCATAGAAGTCTGAAAGTGGATTTACCTTCCAGATAAGAATACTTATATCATATTGGGAATTTCTTAAGGCAGAAACAGGTGAGATGCTAGCTCCCATAGCTATTTCACTGTTGATTTGAATGAAACCCGAGCAGAGGAGGTTGTAGCAGCCAGTGGCTTGATATGCATCACTCTGCAAATAGTTATAACAAGGCATTCAAAAATTAGCAGCAGCACTGTGCTGAAAAGGCCAAACTAATTTCAAAAAGAAGCAGAGCATCAGTAATTTGTTAAGAATCTTACAGTCCAGTAAGTGAACAGTCTCGTGTTATTGTCACCATAGAGGTTCGGGCTAACCTGAGATTATGCGCATACTTCTATTAGACTCATAATTAGGCATACTATTTTACAGCATTAGTACTTCAATTTTGTTATTATCTACTACAGCTCAACCTGTATCAAAGCAAAAGTACCTGCCAACCTGCTTCAATGCTGTTCAAATCTTGACCAAAAGAACCACCAAGTAACCAAATCTGAGACAAGCTGAACTCATTTGACTGCTGTATTTTAGGTTCCCAAACATTAATAGTTGCCTTTGCTCCATAATACTTGTCACCTTCAACATAAGCTATTGCATGCTGATCATCCATAAAACTCAATCAGAATTAACAAAGTCCAAAAAACATGTGTGCATAGAAAAAGTAATCATGGATTCATATATTTGTCAGTCCTTTATTATATTGCTCGGATCCTTCAAAATGCTGCTGCAACCCTGTTGGATCCTCCAAAAATGAGTAACTTTTGGAGAATCCGACAAACCACGCGGCATTTTTTAAGGATACGAGCAATGCATGTCCTTTATGATGGTAAAACTATGCACCTGGTGGCCGCTTTGATTGATGAAGTCAGGATCTGTGGACCTGGGCTTAGGAATGTTCCTATGCTTCTTCTTTCCATATCTTTTCACTGAACTCGCCCTTAAAACATCCTCTTTCTTTGTTCTCCTTACTGGAATCGCGTCTTCGGGACATCTTCCATTCATATGCCACAACTGAGTTAATGGTTTTGTTCTTTCTTTAGACCTGGCGGACATCTTATTCTCGTCGTAAAGCCCTTCTGGATGATAGCTAGGCCTCATCTGAGCATTGCAAAAATACCCATTAAACTATTATCAACTATTTTCAAGTAGCAAATAAAGTTACAGAAGAATTCTGAAAAATACTGGTCCTTTTCGTTTTTCTTTTAAGAGTAAGAAATAGGAACCTGGATTTTGTGATCTTTGAGGAATGGGTGGTCAAAAGCTGGCTGGTGAGAGATGTGGACACAGTCAATGATATCTCCATCTGGGCTCTGTCCAATCATTACATTCACAACATCAATATTCTATATTAATGTAATGATTTTTTTCCACCCTGAATGATTTTTTTCCACCCTGAATCAAATATACTCCATTAAACAAAGGAAAGTGCTCTATTTAAGAATCTGGATTAAGTAATCTCAATTGCATCCAATAATAAAGGACTAAGATTTGAAAATTAAACAGAAGGGAACAAACGAGTTTTAGCAAATTTCCTCTTCCCCCCCCCCCCCACACACACACAGAGACACACGCTCACAGAGGCCAGCATTCCCAAAAGAGGGGGTGGGGATAAGAAAGAAAAAGAGTAAAGAAAATAAGAAAGACAACATAAAACAAATTATTAGCTGAGAAAATAAGGTACAAAACTGAAAGAAAAAAGGAAAAACAACACTCAGAACAATAATACGGAGTACTATTCGTCTTTTACTGGTGCACATTACTTTTCTCTAGCTATGAAATATAACTCAAATCTCAAAGCCAAACTAGAAGAAGAAATTGTTTTTCCTAAACAAGATAACAGTGAGCTTTTCAAATTAGCAAATGTAAGGATTTACCTGAATGCTTTTAATGGGAGGTTTATTGAGCCTTTTCAAGTGCTTCTCTACCTCAAGTTTCTGTCTGGCGACTGATGATAGTCTACCGGCGCAAGATAGCGAGATTAGAGAACCCCAGAAATAAAGCAAGAACAAAGTTACTCTAACTGCTCCTCTCCTCCTTCTCCGACAGCTGCTAAAATGCACAGCAGTTGCCATTGTTTAGAAAAAAACAATTCAACCAACGAAACAAGCAAGATGCCCAAGTGAAGAAATGTGCTAAACTGAGCAGTTTAGAGTTCAAAGTCGTTCCGCCATAACCCACAAATCAGCAGAGAGAGAGAGGCAAGAATCTACCTAAACTACACCCCAACACGCGGTTTATCCTACGCACCCTTCCCTTTCGACTTTATCCTCAAAGAACCGCTCTCAAGTCAAGTGTCTAGGACAGTGAGAGTGAATGAGATTTGACGTTTTCTTCTCTCTCTTTACTTTATCGAAAACTCCAATAAAAATGCAGTGTGGCGGGACTGTCTATTTTTGTTTTTATATGCTAATTTATCGCTCAAATATTATATTTCCTCTCTTTCAATTTATGTTACACTTTTTTTAATTAGTCCCAAAAATTATATTTTTTTATTTAAAAATAAGTTATCTTTAAAATAGAGATTTATGATTTGAATTTTTTTTTTCTTCTTAAATTTCATGTCCAATCAAACACCGTCACATAAAAGACGGAGGGAGTATTGCTATTAACTCTTCCCATATTTATATCTTTTTATCAGTTAAAATAATCCAATTACTCTTTCTCTCCCGATTTATATGACAGTATTTTATTAAAAATAAATATATTTAAAATTTGTTGTCCTGAACACGTTATAAAAAATTTTGTAACAATAAATTAAGTAATATATTAATGATAAAATAAAATTTTAAATTTAATTATTACTAAATATAAAAATATTAGTTTATTTTTTGGATCGACTAAAAAAAGTTTTATTAACATTTAACATAGAGAAGGTCTGCAAGTATGGAAAGATGTGAGGAAGAAAATGGAACTTTAAATGCTTTATTCTATTACTCCTATTATTTATAGGATGGATTTGTTAATTCAAGCATTTTCATTTGATATTCAATCAAACACCTACGAAAGAAATTTTGCTTATGCACGACACTAAAAAATAGAACTATTGAAAGAAAGTAAGGGAAAGATTAAAAAAGTTAGTTTCATAAAACAATAGTTAACATCAAAATTCTAAAACAAAAAAAAATTAAATTAGTCATGAAAATCATATGAAGTACTAATACTATTAGAAAGTGTCAAATATTTAAAATGTCTTACGATATGTATTAGATACGAGAGAATATTATCAGATCAATTTAGTTCTTGCATTTTTTTTCCCTTCCTCACTGCTCTGAATAGGAGAATTAAAAAAGAGACAAACATACAAAGGAGAAGGAAATGAAGAGGAGAGAAAGCACAAAAAGATTCACAGTATGGTATTCCCTTTTTGCCATTTTTCTTTAAAAGTATTTAACCGTTATCATTTTGAAATTTGCCCCTCCGTTCACTTGTTTCAAGATTTGATGGAATCTTTTTTCCCCTCTTTTTACCTTTTCCTTTTCTTTATTACTTATTTGAGCGAAGCAGAGAGAATCTAATATTAGATTTTCTGGTCCTTCTTATATAGATGTATAGTCTGTTTGGCCGAGCTTTTGTTTTTTGCCAAAAATATTTTTTTTTGTCAAAAGTATTTTTGGCCAAAAATTAAAGTGTTTGGTCAAACTTTTAAAAGAAAAAATAATATTTTTGAGGAGAAGAAGAAGCAGATTTTGAGAACAGAAAAATGTAGCTTCTATCCAAAAGTATTTTTTTGAGAATCACTTTTGAAAAAAATACACTTAGAAACAGTTTTCAAAAGTTTGGTCAAACACTAATTACTACTCTCAAAAGTATTTTTCAAATTAATTAGTCAAACACAAACTGATTCTCACCAAAAGTATTTTTTTGAAAAGCACTTTTAAAAAAAATACTTTTCAAAATAAGCAAACTTTAGAAGTTTGGCCAAACGGGCTATTAGTGTTAGGCTTTTGTATAACTGTACCAACTATCAAAATTCAAAACATGAAGAAAAAAAAACGGATTGAATCACAAAGATTTATTCATTTGTATGGACGAAAATTGGAAAAGGAGCGGATGGATCATTTAAAATGGAAGAATCAATATTTTTCAGTTGTGGTAAAAATCTAATTTCTTTTTAGGAATATTTTTTTTAAACTAAACTTCATTAAATTTTTTTTTTTTTTTTTTTGGTTTTTCGTAAAATTGAGAAACTACTTAAGATGTGAACGTTAAAAAGCTTTTTACTCATGGTGTTTGGTTGAACTCTTTTTCGGAAAATTTTTGAAAAAAATCTGAAAACTATATTAACTATTTTTTAAAACAACCCCACCGGTGGCCAGTGGGTAACGTTTGGGCTGGTAAAACTTTGAACATTTATAAGTAATAAAGAATCTTCTTACAACTTTAACAAAATGGCAGCATAATTTTTATGAGAATAACCTGAATAACAGTCTCTTTTCTCGACATGAATGATTTCTCTTTAATCTAGTCATAGTTGAAGGTATAAATGAACCTTATTTAGAACGAAGAATTAGACATGACAATTATCGGAGATTTAAAGCCAATTTCCACATTATCATATTCTATAAATATGATGAAATATTTGAGAGTACATCTGTCATAATTTACTCAATACCGATTTATATACAATTTATTTTTTTTGCACTTGATCCTTTTATGTTACCTCGAGTCACAACAAAGATGGTTTCTAAGTCCATTTCGTTATTCTTTTACTCAAAATAATAATAATAATAATAATAATAATAATAATAATAATAATAATAATAATAATAATAATAATAATAATAATAATAATAATAATAATAATAATATAAAAGCAATATTTCTTCCTCAGATCAACCAACCTTAAAATTAATGCACTATTTCCAACTTCAAGTGTTCTTTCTTCAAATCTAAGCTGATGTTTTATTAGAAGAATATATACACATGACAAGATACATAGGACTGACATCTGATTTATCTTATCTTCCATGTGAATGCATCGTCATGGCTTCAGCAGATTCAGAAATAATGAAAATCGTCCTAACATAATTTTCATAAAAGAGAAGAAAAACGAGTGAATACAATGAAAATTATTATACTAATTCAGTTATCATTTTTTGTCAGAGAATCAGCTGCCAACGTGGAGTCTCCTCTACGGTAATGTTTCTTTCTTCTTCTATTAGACAAAGATTCTGTCCTTTAATATTGTTTAGAGCACAATATCAAAGGGACTAAGTTTTGTTAAGTTTATGATATTTGGTTGTCTTATGTTTATCTGTATAATTATGGGGAAAAAATAAACAAAAAAAGAACTTAGAAGAACCGCTAAAACGTTAAGCATGTACTTGAAGCATCAAACTCCATCTAATAAAACAAATAAATATTGCGACGATTAATCACTTTTAACTGGAACATAAATATTTTCAATGAGTTTCCACTCGCAGTTGGAGCATTTCTTGCTTATATCTTCAGATCCATTGACATGGCCATGACCAAAAAAGCAATTTTTTTAGTATGGATGTTCATGTTTAGTGAAAATGTTAATTCTATTTTCGTCACTTTTTGTCAAATTTATGTAACTAGAATTAATTGAACTTTCCTAATATAAGAAACTTGCTAAGCATTTTAATTAATCTTAATCTATTGAATGGAGATCAACTACGGAAAAATAAGAATCTCTATGTTGTTTAGACTAAGCTGGCCTTTGAAATGCACTTGTTTTGTACAATTAAAACTCCATTTCAAAAAGAAAAAATACAACAACAATAATAAATTAAGGTCTATGTTTCTCCATTTAAACTCGCTGGATGTCAATATTATAGAAAATTAAAATAATAAAAATAAAAAGAATTAGACGTCATTTTGAAAAAATCAGAATTCATTTCGCTTGCTTGAATCAACAGATAGGCCTGTTTCAATCTTTAGTACAACAACATCAGGATCATATCATTAAGAAAACACTATTCTCACATCTGATTCTCCACCTTCTGTCGCTCACTTTATATGCAAAATTGAAATAACACCACTTTTTTTTAGGATAAAGGTCTTTTTTTATAAAAGAGATATCCTTTTGTACCAAACAAACACTAAACCTTTGTGAATTCTTAAAAAGCTATATTTACAGGCAGTGAGAATTTTCTTAAAATAATTAATTTTGATTTGTAATATTATATTAGTTATCAAGTTACCAAATTATCAATTGACACTTGTTTTTAAAATTAATTGTAATAGATTAGCTATTAAGTTACCAAATTATCAATTAATATTTCTTGTTAAATTTAATAACTACTTTGTAAATATTTTATTGTGTAAATGCTTTTATACGATCAGTTTTTAGAACTTAACTATCAAAGGACTGTGCTACTGCCAGCACCTCGGAAATGACCATTTTTGACATTATTACGTTCCAGAGTAACGGCGTTAAAGTAGATGCCCGGTCCGTTATCTTATTTCATTCACATTGAGCATCCGTCAGTCAAAGCAGAGCCCGTGAGCATAACATAGTTAGTCAACAGACCAATTCATTAGCCTGGCCTACACTAATCACAAGAAATCTGCGGACCAACGGCTGATGAGGTAAATGGACCCAACCGACCCCAACATCTACATAAAGAGAATCCAATGATAAATACCTAAGGAATTGGAGGTTTAGGAAGTAAATATACTTTCCTTACAAGTGTTTACATTAATTCAACGCAAAAGGTGTTAAAAATCAATTCAATGAATACATTACATCCGTCTTCACAAATATGATTTTCGCTAAATTCTATATTAACTAGTGAATTTGATCGCGTGAATAAGTAAATATACTTTCCGCACAAAATGTTTACATTAATTCAACGCGAAAGATATTGACATCAATTCAACGAATACATGACATACGTCTTCATAAATATGATTATCCCAAATTATATATTAACTAGTGAATTTGACCACGCTTTGCGCGGTCATAAAAATATTTTTTAAAAGGTAAAATTAGTAAATTCATTGATAAATAAAAGTGAAAAGAAATTAATTCATACATTTACATCATAAATGCGTAAGAAAGTAAAACTAATATGATAATAAAAATAAAAGCTTTACTAAAAAGGAAAATAAAAGGAAAAGATCATCGTATTCTTGCTTATACCCAACTGATAATCCCAATACAATCATCTGAATCTTCCCAATTGAAGTTTTGGAAAGCTTTACTTTGGAAGCGATTCACAGTATTTGGTACCATATAATATCTTTGTCACATGGCTTTTATTATATGTTCATTTATGTCATCTTCGAGCTTAAAAATACATACTTCGGAGTTTTATTATGTCTGATTGTCGGATGTGAATAATACTGGCTCTTAATAATTTACATCCTTTGATGTGTCCTTAATTTTTAAATACCCATCAAAGTGCTTAACTGCAACGTTACATTTATAGAAAAATATTACCATTCATAAGCCCAAAGCGAAGAAATTTAAGGAAAAAAAATGACAATTTAAGTCGCAATCTTTTGCTTGCACATAGGCACATATGGACAACAGTGAATTTTGAGACTAAATTATCTTTTTATTCCATTAAAAATGAATATGAAAAGTTGGCATGTTGATTTATATTTTTTATTACAAAGAATGAGAAAGGTTTGAGTAGAAATAGTTCTGAATTTTTATTATTTTATTTATTTTAGTTTTCATTCTTGTTGATGCATGAGTTTTAAAACTATTTTGTAGATTCAAATGATAGTATTATCTGAAAAATACCTATGTGTTAAAGTAGTACATGTAGAAAGCAAAGGATGCAATGGAACTTCAGAGAATTGAGAGGCCTAAAATATTTTCCGAGAAGTGCAAGGAAACATAAAGGAAACGGAAGCCAAAAAAAAAAAAAAAACTCCTTCATGTCAGTCCCAAAATTCTCTTTGAACAATTATGAAATGCTGAATTTTAAAATAGAAGTATTTCAAGGATCTAAAACATGAAGTGTATTTATTTGTGCAAAAAATAAATAAATTAACGGATAGAATTCTAACATATCTTAGCGAAGTTCTTTTTCATTCCAATGACTTTGACATAGAGATGACCCAAACCATGGCAAGCAGAACAAATTTGTTGCAAGAGAATCTATTTCAATGCCTTGTTAAATTGCATTCCAACTCCACCTCCTCTTGCATATGTATATTTCTCCAAAAAGTTTTGTAACTCTCCAAAAAACAAATCCTTAGACATGGGGAAAGAAAACGTTTTTTTTCCTTTACTAGTGTTTAATACACATTAATCACATTCATTATGGCAGAAGGGGAAAATAAATGCTTAGTATTTTTGAAATTTTTAAATAAGATAAAGGGAAACATGAGGGGAAAAGGTAAAAAAAGGAAGAAAAAAAAAGATAATTGAGTTTCTTGGCCAAAGAGATCTATCTATCTATCTATCTATCTATCTATCTATCTATCTATATATATATATATATATATATATATATATATATATATAGATTAAGAATATTATACATTAATATTATTATTTCATTATAGTAATAGATTAATATAATTTGATATGAATATCTAATACAAATAAGCTTTTACTGCTCAGGGTGGGGTCAAAGAGCATCATTGGATTGGTTAAGTTCGTTTGGCTACACTTTGTGGATAAAATCTTTAGAGAGTTGTCATTACGTTGGGTTTGGCGGGCAATTTCCACACCGAAGACGCGGGATCGGATCTCCCCTTAATGTTTTCTGGGTTGAGCCTGTCGCACAGGGTTTGTCTAGTGCGGTTTACATTTCCTGTATGGCTTGTAGTCTATTACATAGGGGGAGGTTTACCCAGTGCGCACAAAGTGCTCACCACAGAGTGCTCACCCGAAGGGCAAAGAATGTGGCAGAGATTGTAGCGGCTGCGGGTTTCCCTTCTTACCAAAAAAAACTCCTTCCCCCCCTCGGGGGCCAAAAAAAGAAGAAGTTTTGGGTTGTATTTTTTCTTCAAAAGTTTTTAGTGTGGTGCCTAAGTGTGTTAGGTGGGCTGGGTTGGGGAGGGATCGGGGTCGGTCAGATTTGGGGAAGGGGGCGATTATTTCTGGGGAGAAATTCAAAAATAGCCAGATTTACAAGTGGTCATTCAAAAATAGCCACAGTTTCAAAAGTCATCGAAATTTAGACATTTTTCATGTAAAGATAATTCTGAACGAAAGCACTGTTCAAAATCCGAAAAATACTCCAGCATAATATACTGGAACTCCAGTATATTATTGTCACGACCCAAAATCTATCCATGACCGTGATGGCGCCTATCGTGTTACAAGGCAAGCCTATTTCCCAAAATATTACTACTAAATCGATTATAAAAATTAATAAAATATTTCCAACATTTGAATTTTTCATAAACTAAATCAACCCTAAATTTAATTATAGAAAATACGGAAACGAGCCCCAAACATTGGGGTGTCACTAAGTCATGAGCGTCTAAATCTATAAACTAAGAAATAAAACTGTCTAACTGTCAATACAGTCCAAAAGAAGAAATGATAAAAGGAGTAACAAGGTCCTGCGGACGCTAGCAGCTACCTTGCAGTCTCCAACGATCGCCGCGCTCTAACTCACCTGGATCTGCACATAAAGTGCATGGTGTAGTATGAGTACAACAGACTCAGTAGTAACAGAAATAACTAAGGAACTGAGTAGTAGTGACGAGCTAAGTAGAACAATTCAATTATTTCTTTATCACAATTTAAAATAAACAGGTAAATTGTATCAACTCAATAAATGCTACAAAGAAATTAATGGGTAAAATGCAGCAACAGCAAAAGCAATGAATTCTCACAGCAAAGTCACTCCATCACTCAGTACTCGGCTCTCGGCACTCGCACTCAACACTCAACACTCAATAAGTACCTGCACTCACTGGGGGTGTGTACAGACTCCGGAGGGACTCCCAAAGCCCAAGCGCTAAGCACGGACAACTCACGTTCTATAATATCAATCCCTGAATCCGCACGGTCAACTCACGTGCTACGCGGACAACTCACGTGCTATGGTATCAATATCTGGATCCGCACGGACAATTCACGTGCTGTACGGACAACTCACGTGCCTCAATCAAATACCTTACAATAGGCCCTCGGCCTCACTCAGTCATGTACCTCTCTACCCTCACCATCATCAACAAATAAGGAAAACACAACCCACGTCAAGTATCACAGTATATCAGCAAAATAATAGGGACTGAGGTAAATATGTACAATAATATCTATGACTGCGTGCAATTAATGTGAGCATGAATAAAGCCTAAGCATGATCTCTAACACGAAAGCAAACAAGTTCAATAACAAATAAACACATAACCACAGCTAATAGCCATTAGGCCTCACAGCCTCTCGGGACGGACCAAGTCTCAATCCCTCGCGGTGCACACCCACACGCCGGTCACCTAGCATGGGTATCACTTCCAACCAATCACATGATGTCAAATCTCCGGTTTATACCCTCAAAGCCAGAGTTAAAACTGTTACTTACCTTAACAATATAAAATCCTACTCCGAGATGCCCTCGTCTCTGGACTCGATCTCTAAAAGCTCTGAATCTAACCAAAATCAAAATACTACTATCAACATAGTCTAAAGAATCGAATTCCACAATAAAAACTACATAAATATGCCAAAAATTCGAAATCGGCCAAAATCCGGCCCCAGGGCTCACGTCTCAAAATCAGTCAAAAATGGCAGAATAACAAACCTCGTCCTTACCCGAGTCTAACCATATAAAATTCGTCAAAATGGGACTCCGTTTGGTCCCTCAAATCCTCACTTAAAACTCTCCAAAACTCAAACCCTAACTCCCTCAATTTCACCCTAAACCCCTACTAATTTCATGTCTAATCAGTAGAAAAACATCATAAATGCGTCTAAATAAACCTAAGCGACTTACCTCACTGATATCTCGTGATTCTCCCTTGAAAAACACTGCCCCAAAGCTCAAAACCATTCAACAATGGTGGAAAAAGGGCAAAAATTCACGAAGTGCAATTTATATAGGTTCTGCCCTAGAGATTCCGCACCTGCGGACCCTTTCTCGCACCTGCGGACTCACATATGCGGTCCCAGGTGCGCATTTGCGAAAGTCACTTAAACGCCAAGCTCCGCACCTGCGGCTATCCCTTCGCACCTGCGGGCTCGCAGGTGCGATCCTCTCTTCCGCACCTGCGCCCAATGCCATGCCTCCATTTTCCGCATCTGCGACATGCCATCCGCACATGCGGCTCCCCATCCGCAGATGCGGCCACACTAGTAGCCTTACACCATCAGCTTCCAGCTGCATTCCCCAACTTCCAAACTTCTCGTTAACCATCCGAAATCATCCCGAGCCCCTCGGGATCTCAACCAATAATTTCCATAACTCATATATCACTACCCGAACTTAGTCGAACCTCCTGAACACCCAAAATACCAAATCAACCTCGGATTCAAGTCTAAGAACTTCTAAACTTTCAAAATTCGCCAACGACGTCGAAACCTATCAAACCACGTATGAATGACCTCAAAATTTTCACACACGTCACAAATGACACTACGAACCTACTCCAACTTCCGAAATTTCATTCCGACCCCGATACCAAATTTGCCACTGCCGGCCAAAATCGTCAAATTTCTAACTTTCGCCAATTCAAGCCTAATTCTACCACAGACCTCCAAATTACATTTCAGACACACTCATAAGTCTAAAATCACTCAACGAAGCTAACCGAATCATAAAAATCCAAGTCCGAACTCGTTTACTCATAAGTCAACTTCCGGTTGACTTTTCTAACTTAGCTTTCTAACTAAGAGACTAAGTGTCTCATTTCACTTCAAAACTATTCCGAACCCAAACCTACCAATTCGATACAACTCAACACAGCTGAACAACACGTAAATAAGCAGAAATGGAAAAAATGGGGTTACAACTCTCGGAACGATCGATCGAGTCGTTACAATTATACTGGAGCCAGCAAAGTATACCGGTCCAGCATAATATGCTGGAAGTTCATACACAGGTGCACCGAACTCCAGTATATTATGCTGGACCGGTCTCTATTACAGCAAAGTAGTGGTTATTTTTTAATGACTTGGCAAACGCCGACTATTTTTGAATGACCAGTCCGAAAACTGGCTAGCCCGTGCTATTTGCTTAGAAGAATCAGATGCAAAAATCCTATAAACTAAATCAAACTTTAACGACAAATTTAATATTTATTTTTTTATAGTCGATATATATAAATGATACATTGATTATACATGATTATATATATACACTAGTTTCTATAAACGTGGGTTACACGTTAACACCATATCAATTATTTATAATTGCATGAACAAAGATGGATTTGTTCTGAAAAAAGCAATTGATATTATTACATTAATGATTCACAACGCATTAACATGAATAATTAGGTAGTAGCCCAAATGAAATTTGCATATTAACCAACAACTCAATTATAGGAAGTTTTGATAAGTGTTACGCTTTTTTTTCCTCACCTAAAATTCTAACTCGTTCTAAGTTTCAAGAAATAAGAAAAAGAAAAGGGATTTTGAAAATTCAAAGTGACAAAATAGTGAACTCATAAGTTTTTTTTATTTTTTTATTTAAGGATTCACCACCTAACATATTTCTTTTTACCTGTGCTAAGTCATTTTATTTATTTATTTATTTTAAAGTAAAACCCTTTTCGAATTTAATGAATTCTACCAAAATATTCAAATTAGGAGCTTAGCATGATCAAAAGAAAGGTGTTATTTATCCCTCAGATACGGTGGTAATTGCTAAACACATTTATAGCCTGTTTGGCCAAGCTGGAGAAATCAGCTTATTTTGAGATATGCTTTTTGCAAAGTGCTTTTGAAAAAAGTACTTTTGGAGAGAACAGTTTGTGTTTGACTAATCACTCTGAAAAGTATTTTTGAGCAATAATTTATGTTTGGCCAAACTTTTCAGAAATTGCTTTTAAGTATCAAATTAAGAATAAGGACATGAATAGATTTACTTAATAGTTAATATTATAAGTAAATAAATAATTTTAAAAATTTATTATTGCATGCATTAATTAAATCTTTTCATTTTATTTAAGTAAAATATGAAAATAAAATTTAAAAGTACTTAATTCTTTTAATATAAGTTAAATATATTAAAAATCATTCAACAAATATAAAAGCATTCACCCCTAAAGTCACTATATATTAGAAACCTATCCTAAAAATAATAAGAAATATTTATACATTAATATTTTAAGTATTATGTTTAACAGTTATTTTGGTATATACTATATTTTGTTAAGAAATATAGTATGATAAGCTATCCTATCTATGCATCCCTATTAGAAGAGGCTTTTGGTAAGTATTTCAACTGAAGCTCTCTGTTCCTTCTCATACAATGATATATCATATATAATACAAGAGTCCTAAACCAATTGAGAGTTCTAAGTAAATACAACAACTGAGAGTAAATATAGAAGAGTCCTAAACTAAATCTAGTTAGCTATAGCACCGAGGGAATATCTGAAAGATAAGGTAGGTCTAATACCCCCTTGCAAACTGAAGGTTGGTCTTTCACCTTGAGTTTGTCCCGGAGAAACTGAAATCTTGTTGCAGAGAGTGGTTTTGTGAGAATATCAGCCACCTGATCTTTGGAAGAGAGGAATTGAACCAACAGGTCACGTCTCGCAACTTTATCTCGGAACAATGAAAATTTATCTCAACATGTTTAGTGCGAGAGTGAAAAATAGGATTAATAGAGAGGTATACAACACCAATATTATCACACCATAAAAATTGGAGCGCAAGGCAGCTGAGCTCCAAGCTCAACATCAAAGATTGAGTTTACGTCAATTTTGCAGCAGCATCAACTAATGCTTTGTACTCCGACTCGGTAGAAGAACGTGCCACTGTTCGTTGCTTGCGGGATGACCAGGATATCAGATTCGGGCCAAAGTATATTGCATAGTCACCTGTTGACTTGCGATCATCAATACTACCAGCCTAATCAGAGTTTGTAAAAGCTTGTAAATAAAGGTTAGAAGCATTTGAAATGAGAAATGACATGGATTTAGTGTGCTGGAGATATCTAAGGATGCGCTTCACAGCAGCCCACTGGTTGAATGATGGATTGTGCATAAACTGGCACACTTTATTTACCATAAATGATATGTCTGATCTTGTTAAAGTAAGATATTGAAGAGCACCAATAACTTATCGATAAAGACTTGGATCATCAAAGTCGGGACTGTCACCTTTGTGAAGCTTTGCATTTGTGGCCATGGGTGAGCTTAGAGGCTTACAATGAATCATACCAGCTTTAGTAAGGATACTCTCGATATACTAAGATTGAGAGAGCCAAATACTATCACTATTACGGTTCACCTGAATTCCAAGGAAGTAATGTAGTGGACGAAGGTCCCTTATGGAGAATGCACAACCCAGAGCTTGAACAAATGAGTCAATAAATGAAGAGCGGTTTCCTGTGAGCACAATGTCATCCACATAGACTAATAGGTAGACGACCACATTGTTATGAGAGTAGATAAACAAAGAAACATCAGTCTTAGAGGTGGTGAAACCAACAGAGATGAGAAATTGATGAAGCTTGTTATACCAAGCTCGTGGAGCTTGCTTAAGACCGTAAAGAGATTTGTGAAGCTTGCAAACATGAGTTGGGAATTAAGGATGAACAAAACCTGGAGGCTGAACTAAATAGACATCCTGTTGAAGATCACCATGTAGAAAAGTATTTTGAACATCTAATTGACTCAGAGTCCAGCCATAAGTGACAACCAATGATAATATAATTCGAATTGTCGTGGGCTTGATGACCGGACTGAATATTTTATGATAATCTTGACCCTCAACCTAATGAAATTCCTTGGCAACTAAGCGATCCTTATAGCGCTCAATAGCTCCAGTAGAGTTTCTTTTAATCCAAAAGATCCATTTGCACCCTAGAGTGTTCATGGAGTAATTGAAGGGAACCAACGACCATGTTTCATTTTTGAACAAAGCTGTCATCTCAGATGACATAGCATCACGCCATTCTTTGAACTTAGAGGCTTTTGTAAAGCTGGTAGGCTCAATGGAGGGAGATGGGGATGTAGTAGTAGTTGTAGCGTTGAAAACATGTTGCGACTTGATGATTGGTACCATTACACATTTGACACTTTACTCTTCCATCATTATTTGAATTCCAAGGTTGACCCATTGGAGAGTAGTTATTACTATAGTTGTTACGATGATACTGATTGCGACCACCACGACCCCCTCGACCTCGTTACGATCTGCCACGGCCCCTTTGAGAATTAGTATTGATCTGACCAAGGTTGTGTTTATCACCATGAAACGAACGCTGAGCAACATTAGCCGTTATTGTATGAGATGTAACGCCTGAAGTAAGGGATAAGGAGGACATGGATGAGCCATGAATAAACTCATAGTTCAACAGTAGGCTATGAAGCTCGGAGTAAGAAACTGGTTCAGGTCGCGCAGATAACGTAGTAACAATATCCTTGAAATCAGATCGTAACCCTTTAAATACATAAATATAAAAATCTGAAGCATTCAAGGCTCGCCCTGCAGCTGCCACCGATTTTCATTAAAAAAAAAAAGAAATTAAACAAATATCTATATTGACTCACAAACAATAGATCCATTTTTTCTTTAAGCTTAAAACTAATTTCAACAAACATCTTAACTACTAATTTTCAGCAGCCAAATAAACCATCAGAATTTTTGCAAAATCATCAACTTAGTTCATTAAAGAAAAACATGCAGCATCCAATTGTAAGGCATAACGAATAAAATATGTGTACATATGAATATGCAGTGTGTGAAGGTTGAAAAACTTAATAAATTCCTTGTGCTATACAATGTTCTGGATACAAAAATATTGATTTCTTCGCTGCCTTCTTACCGCTTACCGTGTACAGTGGTTGTATTAATATACCTTATTCTCTTTAATCGGAAGTTACATAGATTAATAATTACTATCCTTGTTTAACTTCTACTTCATAGTATTTATTTTCTAAACATTCTCAAACTCGGCAACTGTACATTCTCGTATTGACAACTTTGGAGGATCAACATATGCGTAGTTTAAATCGAAAAAAGAATTCCATCATTAGGTTATATATCTACAATTTGATCCTTAAATTATACAAATATTTAAGGCCATAAAAGTCGATCAATATTTCGGAAATATTTTTGTCGTTCAATATTTAGCATAAATTATTTGTGCTTATACATATATATATATATATATATATATATATATGTATATATAGATAGCCGACTATTTTTAGTTTAGCAGTTTAGGTGAACAATCTTTTGGGTTAATTCTTCATTTTTATCTCACTCCAGCCTACATTCTGATACTTAGTGGGCCAGATTAGGTGTGCGGGGCCGTCGGTACGGGACGGGTTAGGGTTGGATTAAATTTTTTTCTTTTTCTTTGTGAATTAAATTTTAATTGAATACTTGAACAAGAGCATGAAAAATAATTCTAAGGCAAAAAGTCTTTTATATTGAATAGAAATATAAACTTAGAATTATTGAGTATTTTTTTTTAATCTCTCCCAATTTAGGAGGATCTATATTGTTTACTCGAGTATAGTTTTTAATTTGTAACTTTATGTTTTAAATTTAATATTTGCAAATTACATAGTATGATTATATACTAAAATTACATAACTCTAAATTCTTTGGCGCTCTTACCACTTCCTGCTGACTGGATTTTCGGCATAACGTGCTTCCTCTTCTTCATTAATCTCTAGGTGGCCAAAATATTTTCTATCCGTTTTGATTCAATCTCTAAGGGCTCGTTTGGTACAAAATATAAGAGATAATTAATTTCGGTATTAAATTTGAGCCGAGTTTATCCTATATTTGGTTCGTATAAAATCGTGGTATAACTATTCTCGAGATTAGTTATCCCGAGATTATAGTGTTGTTTTATCCCTATAGAAAGATGATATAACTCTCCCAAGATAATTAATTATGAGATAACTTGTTTCCCAACTAAACTAACTCTAAGTAAGACTATATTTTCTGAACCATCTCACGCCAATTAGTGTCGATGCTCTCCAATTTAAAACCTTCCAACACTAAAGCGCTTTTCGAAGCTAGAGATGATATTTGAATAGCCAATACATTCTAAGTCATCCTTACTCTTTGATGCTCCCTCTAATATTTCAGCATATCTGCACGTCCGTTTTCATCGTAAATAGTAGTTTCACGTCCCTGTAGAATATAAACATCAAATTGTTTAATTTCTGAAGAGCGCGACCCACTCAGCGACTTTTCTATAAGGTGAAAATAATACGGTGCTAGTCAATTTTCGGATTGGTAATTGAAAAATAGCCAGTGTTTACAAAGTCATTGAAAAATAATCACTATTTTGCTGCAACACGGAAAGGTCCAACATAATATATTGCAGATTGATGCACATTTGTATGAACTTCCAGCATATTATGCTGGAACTCCTACACATGAAAAGTTCCAGCATAATATACTGGAGATTGGAGCACATTTGTATGAACTTCCACCGTATTATGCTGGAACTCCAGTATATTATGTTGAAATATTTTTCGGATTTTGAACAGTGTTTTCATTCAGATTTATCTTTATATGAAAAATGAATAAATTTCGATTACTTTTTGAAACTGCGACTATTTTTCAATTACCACCTGTGGTTATTTTTAAATTTCATCCTTCTACGAGGATGCCACTGACATTGCTGGAAGAAAAAGTCATTTTTTAAAAAAAGAATTAATTGTAGAAGAAGAAAAAGGTGGAGCAGATGGTGAAGTAGTGGTTGGCAAGGATTGATAATAATTATACATAAGTATGCAATTTGGCTTGATGGTACTAATATAAATATCCTTATTTAGTGCATCAGTAATTTCTAAGCATCCATAAATTATTTCAATACGTCTTCGTAACTTTTTACTTTTATAGTAAGGTTTAATGCAATTGCAATTAAGAAAATAGGGAAAATAGGAAAAACATACTTTCTAAAATTTTCAATCATGACATCAGCGCATGTTTGTAATTTGGTTTCTTATTATATTCAGCAAAATGTCATAGATATAATAGCTATATGAAATAACATAGATAAAAGAGTAGGATAATACACAGCAAAAAATTATTTAGTAGCTAAATTTTGTTTTCCTAAAAATATAATAAACTCATAAATAGCTTTCCAATCGTCATCTAAAAGATGATCACTAGGATTAGCATTATAGGTATTAAAAACTAATTATAAAAGCTTTCTACATTCGTAAGCAACTATTAACTATTCATACAAAGAATTTCATCTTGTTTTGACTTTCAGTGAAATTTTCCTATAAGGCAGGTTACAATCATGGCACCTGTGCTTAAATTCTTTACGTCTTGCTAGTTTTGGAGATTTAAAAATATAATAGATAACAAGTTAAATTTTATCAAGAGTAGAGCTAAATAAATCTAGGTCATCCTTTACAACTAAGTTATAAATATGATATACACATCTAATGTGAAAAATATCAGGAAAATGTGAAATCCATTTAGTTTTTAAATTTTCAATAGAACTAATATTACTAGAGCATTATCTAAAGAAATAGTAATAACTTTATCACTAATTGAATAATACTCCCTATATTTCAATTTATGTGGTTTAATTCGGAGTACGAGAGTCAAAGTTCTTAATATTGACCATGAAATTAGACATAAATTTTTCAAATTTGTTAAAATAAAAGATTTTCATATTTGGAAACTACATATAAAGTAATATAAGTCATAATACTTTATATTTTAAATAATTATAAATTATTTAAGAAACTTGTGGTCAAATATGAATCTCGTAGACTTCCCAATTAGTGATGCAGACACATAAATTGAACAGATAGAGTAATCAACAATTTCAAAAATATTTTTGAAAATAAATGTTCCAGTATGTCTTTCATCAACATATGTATATATTAAAATGCGTTTATTCATTACTCAATTTCTATCTATCTAAAGACAGGTAACAATTAAGTAGTCATGCCTATTAGTACTATCACCTATGTCTGAAGCGATAACAACTTTATAAACCAAGTGATAAAATAAATAGCATATATATATAACTGGTGTATATACTTTGTATATTTTGTGAAAATGACACTTAAGAGCCCCAGTTAAAGATTTAAAGACTAAAATGCTCTTAGATTTTAAAAATGACGCGACCTGCTCCAAAGTTACACTTTATCACACGCGTGCCTCACGTTTTATGCCAATACCTTCTCTCTCTTTCCTAATTTCAAAATAGACAGCCGTTCTATGATTGAACGTAGGCGAAATTTCTGCAACTTTTCTCAAATTTCCTGCAAAATCGCGAATTCTCGCTTCTAAATCTTCATTAGGTTTCAATTTCGTTTCTCCTCCTTTAAAATTTGGCTATGTCAAGCTTTAATTTCGAGAAAAAAGTGTTGAAGTCTTATGGGTAGAAAATACACTCTTAAGCGTGCAAGACCTTTCCATCCAATTCCACATTCATCACAGGTTTCTAATATTGATATGGATGTCGAAAATCAGTCAGTTATAATTGCCGAGTCTTATATGAAAGAGGCTCCAAGCATCCATGCAAATGGAGAATCATCTTCGAAAAATGGATCTCAACCAGTTAGTTTGGGAAGAACGCGTTCTCAGAGGGCTAAGGCACAAGATATTGATGGTTCTCTAAGTTCTAAGCCTCCAAGTTCTAAGCAACAACAAATCGATGTTTCTCAAACTGGTTCGAAAACCCCATTAAGTGGTCATGCAAATGGAGAATCATCTTCAGTAAATGGTTCTTTAGCAAAGTCAAATGGATCTAGAGCAACTAGTTTGAGAAGAACGTGTTCCGAAAGTGCTAAGGAACGCGAAATCGATGGTTCTCCAATTCTAAGCAACGAAAACTCGATATTTCTCAAACTGATTCGAGGCCTACAAAAAAGAGGAAGGTTTCTGAATCTGGTATTCATCAGAAAAAATATGCCAAATTCCCTTCAAAGGTAAATTTTTGAATGTATTCGAAGTTTTATGTACGTTAGAGCTTACTTTTTAAGAGTTAGTTCCTCTAATGTATACCATGTGATATAATTATATATGTGTGTCTATTTAAATGCAGTTTAATGCAAGTGATAAGACGAAACTTGGTATTCATTTTAATTATGAGATTGTTAGCGATTTGAGAAGAGAATTATCAACAACACAAGTTAGGCTTTTTAGGTCAACTTGTTTTGGGTATTTGTTGGATTTGCCTAGAATAGAAATACAATCATAGTTGATATATTCTTTGTTGACGATGGAGGTTGAAAAAGAAAATGAGGCTGAAATGTAGTTTGTTTTCAATAGAGTTAAGCGACGTTTTGGTTTGTCTGAGTTTACTTGTGTGACTGGATTAAAATGTACTGGTGATATACGGATCCCTACTCGTCCTAAGGGAAAGAAGAACCATTTGATTGAAAAGTACTTTGAGGATTATCCTTCCCTTGCTAAAAAATACCTTTTGGATTGTTTTCTTAATAAAACATTTGAGTATGATGAAGATGTTATGAAGGTGGCAGTGCTCTATGTAATAAACCTCTTTCTCTTATTTATTTATTTATTTATTAAGAACACCAAATTAGTTGATATGAGTTACTTTGACTTGGTTGAGAAAGGTGATTATAACAGTTATCTATGAGGAAGAGATGTATACAAGGCTATCTTGGAATCAATATCTGGAATTTTGGATAAGCGGGCACAATATTATCTAATTTCTGGGTTTCTTCTGGCTATTCAGATATGGTTCTATGAATGTTGTGGATATGTGCATAATAGTGTCGCTATTCGGTGTGAGAATAAATCTCCACGAATTCTTAGATAGAAGGTCACAAGGTAGCTAAAGTTAGAGAAATTACATGAGAAAATGTATGATTTTCCTTCCAACAAGGTAACTTATTTTCTTGTTTTCTCATGTATTTTCAGTTAACAGTGGTATATCATATGATGTACTCATTTATATTTCTGGTATACCAAGTCACTGGTATAACTGTAACTTTTTCTTATATAAAATAGTATACCATCAGTAAATACTTTTTTTTTTACTAACGTATTAGATGTTTGTTTCAGTTAATAGTTGTATATCATATGATATACTCATTTATATTTCTGGTATACCAAGTCACTGGTATAACTGTGACTATTTTTTATGTGAAATAGTATACCATCAGTAAATATTTTTTTTTTTAACTAACTTATTAGATGTTTGTTTATGTAGTTGAATTTAAGGAATATGTCTCTTGACGACTTGAAAAATGACGCGGCAGATAATGTTGATCAGAAATACTCTAGTTTAGATGATGACTTTGTTGATCATCCACTTGAGAGCTCAAAAAGGCAAGCAAACGGCAGGTGAAAAGGCAAGGGAAAACTACAGTTAAGTTGGACAATAAGGTGGGAGATAATGACTTTATCAATCCTCCACCTCAAACATAAAAAATGCAAAGCAAAACTGCAAATGACTTGGAGAAGGAGGTGGTAGAGGGTATTCATGAAAAAAATCATAGTTCAGAAAATGTCTTTGCCGACCCTCCACCTGAAAAAATAAAAAAAAAAATCTCAAGTTAAATATGCCTTGCCTGTAGGTAATGACTGGGATGTTCAGTTTAAGATTTTGGTAGATGGCCAAGAGGAATTGAAAAAAGAAGTATTGTCATTGAAGAAGGAATATAAGGATAAAATAGTAATTTTAAAGAATAATCTTGCCAAAATATTTGTGGACGTGTTCGATGAGATTGATTCAATTAAGAAGAGCAATTCAGAGGTATACTAGTATTCAATATTGTATTATTTTTCTATTTTTGGTAGTTCTGAAGTTAATAAGATTTTTTTTGAAATTTCTGATGCAGCACTAATACAACAAAGATGCCGAAAAAAATGAAGATGGTGATGGTGATACTAACAAGGATGAAGTCGATGAAAAAAAAGAGAAAGAAGGTATATGTCACACCCCAACCTTGGGAAGTGCAACCGGTACACGACGCTCTAAGGCCCGTGCAAACCGACGTTCATACTTAACCTTTTAAGTCATAAAACCTGGGCCAACGAGACATCTAAGCAGCAATACTGGAAATTAAGATGAACACAACTGACAGGGAAAAGAACGTTAATGTTTATACAACTTTACAACTGTTATCAACATGGTCATAACTCATCCTTACACACAACCAGACACTAGTATGCAAGCCTCTAATAGTACCAAGAGAATATACATATACACAACTTGGTCAGGATAGGACCCCCACTATACCCAAAATGATTAGAACACATGCTTCAGTACCTATTGGCTTTTGAACAGCTACTCCGGAGAAATGGAGAGCGATAACCAACAACTGAAACGTGCACCTACTGAGGAGGGGCGTTGCCGGGCCTATTTGTACCTGTGGGCATGAACATAGCACCCAAAAAAAGGGACGCCAGTACGGGAAATATACTAAGTATGCAAGACTAAGGAGATATGTAATCCAAAACATAACATAAGAAACATGATTTCATGATTTCAACTTGGGTACCGAAGACCAGCCACCAGGGCGTAAACTATAGAAACCATCAAACTTTAAGTATGCAAGTTTTACAAAGGTTAAACAACTCATGGAGACTATGCATTGATTATAATATAGTAATACTCATCCACTATTTGGGGCACATTATTCATATCGTACCCAGCCTCGTAGAGGACTCGGTAAAGTTTATTTCTTCCATTACATCGAACCTGGCCTCAGGGGGTCCTGGTTGTACCTGAACTGAAGAGATCTTGGTCGTACCCGACCACAAAAGGACCAGGTGGTGTTTTATAGCATATTATTCCATGCTTGGCCTCATAGAGAGCTCGGTCGTACCTGGCCACACAAAGGATCGGTCGTACCCGGCCACACAATGGCTCGATCGTACCTGGCCACACAAGGGCTCAGTAGTATATCATATTGTGCCTTTTCATACCCAACCGATCAGTGATTGCACAATAGGTGCCATACCCGACCGTCTATAACACTTCTCGGTAAAGTAAAATAGATACATTAATATATAAGTGCAATGTAGAATCAATTTCAAGAGAACATTAAGTTTAGATTCATAATGAATTATACGTTCTGATCTCATAGTACCAACTAGGAACATCTTAGACTTTGAGAGAAATGCTATAGATAATAATGTATAAGAACAGGGATAACGTCATCGAGAGGGACTCAGAACAACCAAATCCTTACAATACACGAATCCTTAGAGGAAGAGAGTGAGAGAGAGAAACTTACACCCGATCATGCCAAGAAAGAAATTTGCCTTACATACCTTGTTGCAGAACTAGCTACGCTTCTTTGATGGTTACTCTGCCTCCAACAAATCTCTAGAATCAATATAAAAAGTGTAATGACCCGGCCGATAGTTTTGAGTATTTTAGCTCCGATCCCCTATTTATTACCTCGTCTATGTCATATCATGATTATGTGAGTTACCGGGGTGTTTGGTTTTGATTTCAAGTGAGTTCCGGAGTGAAATGGGACACATAGTCCATAAGTTGGAGTCCTAAGTTGTTAGAGTTGACCATAGTTTAACTTTTATGAAGACGATTCCGTAATAGAGTTTTAACGGTTCTAATAGCTCCGTATGGTATTTTGGACATAGGAGCGTGTCTGGATGTTGATTTGGAGGTCCGTAGGTCGTTTCGGCAAGAATTGGCGAAAGTTGGAAAGTTAAAGGTTTGGAAGTTTGGAAAGTTTGACCGGGAGTTGACTTTATTGATATCGGGGTCAAAAATTGATTTCGGAAGTTATAATTGGTCCGTCATGTCAATTATGACTTGTATGTGAAATCTGAAGTCATTCGGAGTTGTTTTGGTATGTATCGTCATTAGTTTGGAGTTCGGAAGTTTATAATTTTCTTAGGTTTGAATCGATGCGCGATTTGTAATTCTACTATTGTTTGATGTGATTTTATGCTTCGAGCATGTTCGTATGATATTTTAGGACTTGTTGGTATGCTTGGTTGAGGTACCGAGGGTCTCGGGTGTAATTCGGACCATGTTCGGCGCATTGTGGAACCTTAAGGATTGTTGAAGTTTTGGTTTTGCTAGAGGCCTAGTTTCCTTCTTCGCATTTGCGAGAGAGGTCTCACGTTCACGATGGGTTTCTAGGGAGGCAGGTGAGGTTGTTCTTCGTGTTCGCGAAGGTGGAAACGCATTCGCGAAGGAAGAAGGAGTTGGTCACCGCGTTCGCATAAGAGGAGTTGTGTTCGCGTAGGTTTGGACTCAGTGTGCACATCATGTTCGCGAGGGGTATCTAGAGTTCACAAAGAGGATTTTGGCAGTTGTGTATTTTTGTGCATCGCGAACGCGAGGCACATTCCGTGTTCACGAAGAGTAAATCACTGGGCAATAGATTTAAATTTCAAAATCGAGGGTTCTTATTATATTTCACATTTTGGACCTAGAGAGCTCGGTGTGAGGTGACTTTTCGAGGGATTTTCAAAGAAATCATTGGGGTAAGTGATTCAAACTTGAATTAGTCTATATTTCATGAATCTATTACTATTTTCATCATCTAATTATGGATTTGGGTTGGAAATTTGGGAAGCAATAGTAGAAACTTCCTAGACTAAATTTTTGAGTTTTGAAAGACGATTTGAGGTCGGATTTAAGTAATTCTTGTATGGTTTGACTCGTTATCGAATGGGTATTTGGATTTTATAATTTTTGTCCGGTTTCGATATGCGAGCTCGGGTTGACTTTTTGAGTTGATTTTTTAATTCTTTGAAAATATCGTAATTTTATTGTTCGAATTAGTTTCCTATAGTTTATATTTATAGTAAGAAGTTTTTTTGGCTAGATTCAAGTCGTTCAGAGTTGGATAATCGAGGAAAAGACCTAATAGTGGATTGATTTAGCATGATTTGAGGTAAGTGACTTACTTAACCTTGTGTGAGGGAATTATACCTTAGGATTTGTATTGGTTGTGATAATTGTAATATGTGAAAGCCGTGTACGCAAGGTGACGATTGTGTACATGGGATAAATGTAAAAATTTATCGGGTTTAGCTATATATATTCTTTTAATTCCTTAATTGAGTTATCTTAACATGTTATAATCATTATTTCTAGTCTATTTTCACATGTCTACTTGTCTTATCACTTACTTGCTAAATTGCCCTACATGTTTAGTTGATGTTCTTGTTTCCTTTATTCCGTATTCATTACTTAATTGTTGAACTCTTTACTTGAAGTTGTTAAATAGTGGAATATCTTGTTATTGAAATGGTATTGAGATATAAAGACTGTGATTCACATTGAGGCAAAGTGTTAAGTTATGAAATACCATTCTGTTGAGTTGTTCATTTCGGTTGTTATTGTTAAAACTCTTGTGTACTTTGTGGTTGAGCCATGGGCTCTTTACTGTGAAAATACTGTTATTGTTTGGTTTCTCTAGCAAGTTGTGATATTGGGCACTTGAGATGTGATTTGTGATACGTTGTGATATTGATATATATATGCGGTGGTATAAGGTTTTGGGGTTGAAACGCATGCGGTGAGATAAGGTGTGCTTGATATGTGTGGTTAGTAAGGGAACTACTAGAAGTCGTGCGGTGTGATAAGGTGGGCTAAAATGCGGGATACTATTTTGGGAAAATAATTTTCAAAACTAAATGTAAAGACTCCTCCCGCGGTGATATAAGGAAAGATTGTGATTTATTCTTGTGATTTGAGACTACGATACGGTACCTCGGTAGTGACTCTTGTTGGCATTTCTCCATTTTTGCACTTGTCTTTGGTTGTTGTTTCCTTAGCATATTTTTCATTGTTTTCTCCGTGTTGCACTAATTGCTTTAGTTCCGTGTAGCTAACCTTGATATTCTATTTGTTATATCAATTTCATTACTATTATTATTACACTGCCTTACACTTGTTCAGTTTTTTATTTATTCCAGTAGGGCCTTGACCTAACCTCGTCACTACTCTACCGAGGTTAGGCTTTACACTTACTAGGTTCCGTTGTGGTGTACTCATGCTATGCTTCTGCATATCTTTTTGTGCAGATCCAGGTACGTCCAAGCATCAGTGATTTGAGTCCGTGCATGGAGACTTCAAGGTGTACCTGCCAGCGTCTGCCTCGGTGTCCCCCTCTTCCTAGCTTATTTATTTCCTTATCCTTTATTAGACACCATTGTATAGAGATGATCGATATTACTTCATAAAGATTGTGACTTGTATTTCGCCGGGTTTTGGGCAATTATGTGTATACTGAGTTGTGGAGATTTTCTTTATATTAGTTGTTGGATTTTGAGACTTTAATCGTTATTTCAGTTATATTCCGCATGTTGTTAGTCTTACCTAGTCTTAGGAGGTGCAACCGGCACACGACGCTTGAAGTCCAATGCAAACTGACGTTCATACTTAACCATTTAAGTCATAAAACCTGGGACAATGAGGCCTCTAAGTAGAAATATTAGAAATTAAGATGCACACAACTGACTGGGAAAGGAACGTTAATATTCATACAACTTTAAAACTATTATCAACATGGTCATAACTCACCTTTACTCACAACCAAACACTAGTCTACAAGCCTCTAAGAGTACCAAGATAATATACATATACACAACTTGGTTGGGACAAGGACCTACCGTACCCAAAATGATTAGAACACATGCTTCAGTACCTACCGACTTTTGAATAGCTACTCCGGAGAAGTGGAGAGCGATAACCAACAGCTAAAACATACACCTACTGGGAAGGGGCGTCACCGGGTCTATCTGTACCTGTGGGCATGAACATAACACCCAAAAGAAAGGGGCGTTAGTATGGGAAATGTACTGAGTATGCTCCAAGGAGATATGTAATCCAAAACATAATATAAGAAATAAGATTTCATGATTTCAACCTGATTACCGAAGACCAGCCACCAGTGGGCGTAAACTGTAGAAACCATCAAACTTTAAGTATGCAAGTTTTACAAAGGTTAAACCATTCATTGAGTCTATGCATTGATTATAAAATAGTAATACTCAGCCACTCTTTGGGGTACATTATTCATATCGTACCCGGCCTCGTAGAGGACTCGATAATGTTTATTGCTTCCATTACATCGTACCCCGTCTTAGGGGGTCTCGGTTGTACCCAACCTCAAGAGATCTTGATCGTAGCCGATCACATAAGATCTTTGTAGTGTTTCATAGCACATTATTCCATATCCACCCTCATAGAGAGCTCGATTTTACTCAGCCACATAAGGGCTCGATCGTACCCATCTACATAAGGGCTCGGTCGTACCCGGCCACACAAGGGCTCGATAGTATAAAACATTGTGTCTCTTCATATCCAACTGATATGTGGTTGCACAATAGGTTCCGTACCTGACTGTCTATAACGCGGTTGGTAAAGTAAAATGGATACATATACATATTAGTGCAATGCACAATTAATTTCAAGAGAACATTAAGTTTAGACTCAGAATGAATTATACGTTCCGATCTTTGAGTACCAACTAGGAAAAGTTTAGACTTTGAGAGAAATGTTATCGACAATAATGTATAAGAACAGGGACAATGTCATCGAGAGGGATGCAAAACAACCAAATCCTTATAATACAAGAATCCTTTAGAGGAAGAGAGTGAGAGAGAGAAACTTACACCCAATCATACCAAGAAAGAAGGTTGCCTTACATACCTTGTTTCAAAACTAGCTATGCTTCTATGATGGCTACTCTGCGTCCAACAAATCTCTAGAATCAATACAACAAGATAATAAAGGTTATAGTGTGTCACGATCCTAATTTCTCTCTCGTGAATCATGATGGTACCTAGTCTCTACGATTAGGTAATCCTAACAATAACAACAACTGAACATATATAAATTAACAAATTACTGAAAGCAATTGAATAATAGATAAAAATCCTCCGAAAATAGTATCTCACAATACATGCCCCAAAATCTGGTGGAACTGAGTCATAAGCTCTACAGATTATAACTAGAGTACTACTATATCAATGTCCGAATGAAAATGCAACAGGAAGTAAAATAGGGAAGGTGACTTCGAGGCCTGCGGACGTGAGGCAGGTATACCTTGAAGTCTCCCAAGAAGCAGCTACAACAATCCTCTAACGACCGGCACGAGTATACGTACCTGGATCTGCACAAAACGATATGTAGAAGCGTAGTATGAGTACACCACAACAGTACCCAGTAAGTAGTGAGACTAACCTCAGTAGAGTAGTGACGAGGCCAGGTCAAGACACCTACTAGGACATAAAATAGACAATATGAAATTGCAATACAGATATGTAATGGAAAGTCAAGAAACAACTAACATGGAAAGATAATTACAAAAACTAGTACTGAAACCCGACAATAGATATAACATAAAAGAAGCAACCAAAGTGCCGCAATGATCGTGTACGGACAACAACCGCTAGAACAAATAAGGAATGACACAACAAGATATAGTTTTCCACTAAAAACACCTTGCAATATTAAATGAATAGCAAAAATCACAACGAGGTACCACCTCGTGTATAATGAAATCAAAACCGAGGTACCGCCTTGTATAATCAAGAATCACAATCGAGGTACCGCATCGTATTCACTTTTCTCAATTTCAATCACAATCTTTTCTTATACCACCGCGTGAGCCTTACATTTGAAAATAGGTTTTGAAAATAATTTTTTCGAAATAGCTACATGTACTTTAGCCCACATTATGACGCCGTGTGGCTTCACGTAGTTCTCCTACAAGCAACACGCATATAAATCCCACTTTATACCGCCACATGCACATCAACCCAAGTCTTATACCGGTGCATGCGCGTCAATATCATATCATGATAACAATTCGCACCACAAGTTCCCATATAACACAACTTGCCAATAACAACAATATCAATATTTTCACAATAATAGCCCATGGATCCAACACAATGTATATGAGAATATCAACCACTACAATGGATGAAAAATGCTCAATAAGATAGATGTTTCAACAATAACCAACATCGCCTCAACGTACTAACGACTTCCACAACTTCAATACCAAATAACTCAACAATGAGAGAAATAATGTATAAGCACAATATTAGATAAGACTAACTTCACAGTAAAAGAGATAATATTCAACAATGAGTCTCAAATAATGGAAATCAACAAGTAAAGGGATAACATGAACAATTACTTCAACAACGATAATTAATAGTGAAGAGATAGCATGTAACACTAAAGGAGACAACATGTTCAACTAAAGCATGAGAGTAATTTAGCAAGTAGGATGTAGAACAAATACTAAACAACTCAACTAAGGCATTTAAGGGTAGTCTAACACAATTAAGGATAATTTTACTATGAAAATTTAGAACATAATATGGCATTTCAATTAAAGCATAGAATTAGTCTAAGTAGCCTAGACCGGTCAATTACTATGTACAATCCGTGTACCCACTTGTCACCCTGCATACACTGATTTCACTTTGCATAATTAAACCAACAATACCAATCCTAAGGGGTATTTCCCCCACACGAAGTTAGGCAAGACACTTACCTCAATTGGGCCAATTCAATACTCGAAAATAGCTTTTCCCTTACAATCCGCCTCCACACGGCTCAAATCTAACCAAAATCGACTCAATAACATCAAACAATACTAGGGAATTCAATTGCAATAAATAAAGTTAAGATCTTTACACTTTTTCAAAAAGTCATCAAAAGTCAACTTGGGGCCCGCCCGGTCAAAATCAGGGTCCAATGGTAGATTCCGTCTACCCATGACCCCACGAGTTCATATATGTGATTAGTTTTAAAATCCAAGTCCAAATCGACTCTCAAAACTCAATTTCTTATTTTTCAAAAACTTGACTAAGTTTCACAAATTTCAACTTTGATTCACATGATTTTGATGTTAAAAACTAAGATATGTTGATGGAATATGAATAGATACAGATTAGAATCACTTACCCAAGGTTTGTAGGTGAAACTCGCCTCTCCATATCGCCTCCTACCGAGTCTAGGATTCAAAAATGAGAGAATAACTTCAAAAATCTCGTCTCTCAACCCTTTAACTAGTTTCAGATGTCGCATTTGCGAACCCTCGCAATTGCGAACCCTCGTAATTGCAAACCCTAACAGACTTAGCTTGCATCGCAATTCGATACAGTCTTTGAAATTGCGAACTGGTAAAGATCGCAAATGCGAACAAATTGTTCGCAATTGCGAACATGATCAAATCATGCTGGCTTAGAAAATACGAAGATGGGGTCGGATTTGTGTTCACTCCTCCCCTGGGATCCTCGCAATTGCGAACCTGGTGTTCGCATTTGCGACACCAAACACTAGAATTTCCTATTTTTCAATCCAAACTACTCCGGAACGTATCTGAAACTCATTCGAGCCCTCGGGGCTCCAAACTAAACATACAAACAAGCCTACAAACATCATACGAACTCGCTCGCCCGATCAAAACACAATAATAACATCTAAAACTACGAATTGAACTCAAAAATGTATGAAATTCAAATAAATTTTCAAGAACTTCTAAAATTATAACTAAGCATCCAAATCCTATCAAATCAACTCCAAACGACATTAAATTTTGCAGACAAGTTCTAAATTCCATAACGGACTTATTTCAAGTCCCAAAATCAAATTCCGAGCTCGATAACTAAAAGTCAACCTACAGTCAAACTTTTCAACTTAAAATTGTCAAATTTCGGCAAATAAACACAAATCAACCCACAGACTTCCAAAATCAATTTCGGGCATACGCTCAAGTCTGAAATCATAATATGAAGCTGTCGAAGTCAAAAAAACACAGTTTCAGGGTTATTTTCATAAAAGTCAAAGTTTGATCAATATTTTTAAATTTAAACTTCTAAGTCAAGAATCAAGAGTCCAAATCAATCCGAAAGCTTCCCAGAACAAGACTAATCAACCCCACAAGTTATAAAGGCATAAACACACAAGTGTGAAGCAATAAAAGTGGTAACGGGATGCAATTACACGAAACGACTGGTCGGTCATTACATAGTGACGATTCCAAGCTCCTTCATGCACGATCCTACTAGATTCACTTTCGACTGCCTTAGACTGTTTGGGAAATTCTAAAGGGGGTTTGAGAGCATTTTTGGTTGAACCAGTGTTGGTGATATTTTCTAGAATGAGTGAGAAAGAGCTACACTGCCTATATATATCACACCAAAACTTAGGAAATTCTGTTGTTGCTACATGCAAAATGGGTCGCCCTGCCCTGGTGGAAGCACTCAGTGAAATAGCTGGCGTTCGCTTAAAGAAACATATAGCCACCTTCTGTTTGATAACGTGCTGCCATCAGGTTAGTTGTTCTTAAAACTCATAAATCTTCCAACTTCGTATGTGGGGTATAACTGTATACTAGTATACCGTTGTATTATATGTTGGCCTATTTTTGTGGTTTCAACATATTGATTATTTCATTTAGATGCGATTTTTTACCTGTTCTATAATAAGAATTTTAAAAATGCTTCAGTTTTTGGCTTTGGAGAGGATGCCCATGATATCAATAAAAATGATGGCAATAATATTGAAGATGTGAATTTAGAAGGGATCAAGAAAGGGACTTCTGGTATTTAACTGTATAGTGTATATATATATATTTTATGTTTATCTTTCTGGCATCTTGATTTATTTTATGTAGCACTTGGGTTAGTTGATGTTGGAGTTGGTAAAACGACTTTAGGAAATGTGGATGATGATAAGTGGTTTGAAATGTGTTATTCAGAGGCTCATAAATTAATAAGTGAGCTTGGTAAACAAACAACAACTGAAGATCTTTCATTTTGTCAGATGCCTAAATAGTCAGGTGATAAAGATGTCCAACTGTTGAGATTCTAAACAATTAACAACAAAAGTATTTTCTGATTACGAGGTTGAGATGAACGACTCTCAAATTGAGTCTCAGATTCATAAACTAACTTCTGAGATTTCGAACCAATCCATAAGTGTAGGTCCTGTAATGTGTTCTATGCCAAATTACTCTGCACGTGAAGGTGCTGCAATGTTTTCTTTGCCGATTCAGTCAACATGTGAAGAGGCTGAAGCTTATGTGATTTCAGATGGCTCAAGTCAAGAAGATGCAACAAGAATAAGAGAACCTGTTGTACCTCGTGCTGTTGTGAAAGGGGATCACACTTTTAAAACCTCAATTACAGAAGAAGTTCCTCTATTATTTAGTCATGATTTTTCTCAGTTTGTTGAAAGAAAGTTAATTGTAACTCGCAGGTAATGTTGCAATTTTACTTATAGTTGATTGTATTTTTTTATGATAGTTTCGACCAATTTATACATAGCTCAGAGGACGTAGCTTTTTGAACTACACTATGCTGGTATATGTATTACTTCGATGGTATGTCAACATACATTATTTTTATTTTGTTTAGTTGACATGTGTGTGCATGTATTGGAGTAATGGCTTTTTCTTTTACAACATATTAATGTGATATTCTACTACCTCCGGAAGAAAGCTAAATATGGAAATATGATGATGACAATGACTGAAATTATTTTCAGTTGTATCATTCAAGAGTTATTCTCTAAATCAACTTCAAGGAGCACAAATGTAAGAAGCAAGATGTTCGACTTGACAAAGAAATTAAAAGAGTATATAATTGGGTATTACATTTTTTGTAACACCCCATGGATCGATGTTGATTATGTGCTTATGCCAATTAATGTAAAAACTGCATGGCATTGGGTATTGGGCCTCCTGTCTTTCCATGATGGGTGCATTTACGTATACGACTCTATGAGATCTGCAAGTCATGTTACAATTGTTCTTGAAGCGTTGCAGTCATTTGCTATCTTAATACCATTATTGCTGGCCGCTACTTCATTTTATGAACAAAGATATGACATTGCAAGGAATCACTCTTATTATTTGGGGAAAGAGAATCTAGCTGATCAATTTCCTATTTTACCAGTAAATGAATTGTCTGAATAGAAAAAAGTGTATGTGGTTATGTTGTTTTATATAATCTTCTTTAGTTTTTGCTATTTTATTTATTTTTTATTTTGTTTTAGTATGTAGTGATTGCGGTGTATATGTTTGTGCATTTACAGATTATATCGTTGAAGGTGAGAAGATTCCTGCAGACAATGCATCTTTGATTGTGAATGTTTTTGAACCAGATTTGGAACATTATTATACCATTATGAGAAGAAGAAGCATGTGAAAATCTGGTTAGTGAAGATAATGCCACTGTAAGATTGGACAAACCTTGTGTTTCAAAAAGGCGCAACACGAGGAGAAAGAAGTAGTTTTTTAGGTTGTAGGTGTCAGTGATGGTGTTGATTAATTAGTACTCTCATACTTTGAAAAAGTAGTATTATACTTGTGAGCATTGCAGAATTACTGATGCACTTTAGGAAATTTCTAATTTTGTGCTTCTGAGTATGGTATATGCAAACATCTTCTAAACTTCTTTTTAGCAACTTAAATTTAGTCTTTTGTGAGCATTTGATTTGATGATAGTAAACTCGAGTTTTCCGAAGAAGATAGAGCACTTGGTCTCCTTTCGGAGTTCGGTGGCCGAAACTTGGATTGATTATTTACTGTGCAAGAAGTCCGATAGAGGTCTTTGCATGGATTGCAAGGTCATCCCAATTGAGAACCTCTCGACCCTTCATAGGCTCTTGGTCATGGGCCTTGAGATCGCGAAAAAGAGGGCGATGTATAGCCAACATAGGATAAAGTAGGGAGCCTTGATGGAAGCTAAAGTGCAGGAGTTGGGGGTCAAGCCGGTGACTATGGGGGGTTGGAGGAGTAGTGGTGACGCAAGCGTTATGTGGACCACGACTGCGCAGTGCATTAGGGAATCCACAAGAGAGGTATTTGGGGTCTCAAAGGGTTACTCTGGTGGTCACATAGGAGACTAGTGGTGGAATGGAGAGGTGCAAGGAAAAGTAGAAACCAAGAAAGCAGCGTATCTGAAGCTAGTGGAAAGTATAGACGAGGAGGAGAAGAGGGCGAATATGGAGCATTATAAGTTGGCTAAGAAAGAGGCAAAGCTAGAAGTTACGACGGCCAAGAATGCAACTTTTAGTCGTTTATATGAGGAACTCGAAGGCCGAGGTTGGGATAAGAGGTTGTTTAGGTTAGCCAAGGCGCGAGAAAGGAAGGCGTGTGACTAGGACCAAGTGAAGTGCTTCAAGGAAGAAGAAGGTAGAGTTTTGTTGGATGAGGGGCCTATCCGTCGAAGATGGCAGACCTACTTCCATAGTCTCTTGAACGAGGAGGGGGACATGAGCATTGTACTGGGTGATTTGGAACTCTCCCGAAGTCATTATAACTTTGGGTATTGTAGGCGGATTAGAGTTGATAAAATTGAGAGGGCTATGCATAAGATGAGTAGGGGCAAAGCGACTGGGCCGGATGAAATCTCGGTGGAGTTTTGGAAGAGTGCGGGCAGGGCAGGCTTGGAGTGGCTCACTAGGTTATTTAATATCATTTTTAGAATGAAGAAGATGCCCGGAGAGTGGAGGTGGAGCACTATGGTTCCTGTATACAAGAACAAGGGTGGTATCCAAAATTACAATAACTATCGGGGTATCAAGCTGCTTAGCCATACTATGAAAGTCTGGAAAGAGTGGTAGAGCTAAGGGTGAGTAGGAGTGTGTCTATTTCAGAGAACCAGTTCGGGTTTATGCCGGGGTGTTCAACTATAGAAGTCATCCACCTTGTTAGGATATTGATGGAGTAGTATAGGGAGAGAAAGAAGGACTTGCGTATGGTGTTCATCGACTTAGAGAAGATGTATGATAAAGTTCTGAGGGAGGTTTTGTGGAGATGTTTGGAGGCTAGAAGTGTACCGGTTGCCTACGTTAGGTTGATTAAGGACATGTATGATGGATTAAAGACCCGAGTGAGGATAGTGGATGGGGACTCAGACCATTTTCCGATTATGATGGGGTTGCATCAGGGGTCAGCACTCAGCCTTTATTTTTTGCTCTGGTGATGGACATACTGACGTGCCACATCCAAAGGGAGGTTTAGCGGTACATGTTATTTGCATATGATATTGTATTGATTGACGAGATGCGAGACGGTGTGAACGCGCAATTAGAGGTATGGAGGCAAACCCTGGAATCTAAAAGTTTCAAGTTGAGCAGGACCAAAACAGAATACTTAGAGTGTAAGTTTAGTGGCGAGACTCAAGGAGGGGAAGGAGAGGTGAGGCTGGACTCGCAGGTCATCCCTAGGAGAGGGAGTTTTAAATAGAGACTCGCTTTCGGTATTTTGTGTGACAAGAAAGTGCCCCCGAAACTTAAGGGTAAGTTCTACAGAGTGGTGGTCAGACCAACGATGTTGTATAGGGCTGAGTGTTGGCCAGTCAAGATCGCTCATGTCCAGAAGATAAATTTTGCAGAGATGAGGATATTGAGATGGATATGCGGGTACACCAGGTTAGATATGATCAGAAATGAGGTTATTCGCGACAAGGTGGGTGTGGACCCTATTGAGGACAAGATAGGGGAAGCGCGGCTTAGGTGGTTTGGTCATGTGCAGAGGAGGAGTACAGACGCCCCAGTGAGGAGGTGTGAGAGGTTGACATTGGAGGGCCTACAGAGAGGTAGAGGTAGGCCAAAGAAGAGGTGGGGAGAGGTGATTAGGCAAGGCATGGCTCAGCTTCAGCTGACCGAGGACATGACCCTTGATAGGAAGGTATGGAGGTCGAGGATTAGGGTATTAGAATAGGTAGTCTAGAGTGTTCATAACAGTAGTATTGACACACAGTGTAACTTTCTGTTGGTAGTACATTTTTATGACTAACCGTTGTTTTTTTTCATTGTTGATCACCTTACTGTCTTGTTGTTTTTATTCTGGTTTTATATGACTTTTTGGTATTGTCTCTTCTTGTTTATATTTTCATTAATGTGGTGCTTATGCTTTCCTGAGCTGAGGGTCTATTGGAAACAACTTCTCTATCCTCACAAGGTAGGGATAAGGCTTGCGTATACACTACCCTCCCCAAACCCCACGGTGTGGGATAGTACTGGGTATGTTGTTGTTGTAAATTTAGTCTTTTGTATTGTACTTGTGCTCCTTGTGTAACTGTTACCTTATACAAATATCATAACTTTTTCTATGCTTCTATAATTTGTTTTGGTCTATTAATGTTTAAGATATACCAAGACCACTGGGAATACCAGTTATTATAGTACACTATGTTGTTATATCAAAGACCTAATGGAAATACCACTAATGATCAAGGATACTGGGAATATCAGTTAACATGGTATAGTACAACATGATGTAGTATACCAACTATAATGGAAGTACCAGTAACCATGATGTACTAAAAATAGTAGTATACAAATATTCTGGGGGAATAACCATGGTATACTCTATTGTATACTAACACTACTAAGAACACCAATAATCGCAGTATACTTTATAGTATACCAAGATTGGGAATAATGGTATACTCTATAGTATACCAAAACCTCTCGCAATGCCACTAAACTTGGTATACTACAGAGTATACCAATACCCCTAGTAATACCAATAATTGTGGTATTACTGGTATACTTTGTAGTACACCGACTATAATGGGAATACCAGTAACCATGGTATACTTTGTAACTTACTATCATTACTTAGATAAGTAGTATGCCAACACTATGGGAATACCATAGTGTTGGTATCATGATATACCAGTAGCCAGACTATACTAACTATAATAGGAATACCAGTGTCACGACCCCAATTTTTCACCTTTGGATGTCATGATGGCACCTAGTCTCTAAGACTAGGTAAGCCTAACACATGCTGATTTAATAACAGAATTGAACTATTAATCATTTATCATAAATCATTAAATGACATATATAGCCGAAAGCGGATAGTTATACATTTTTCAAAACCGGTAGTACGGAGTCATAAGCACTACTAAAATACACTAAAGTTTCTAAACACAATATTGTTTTGAGTTACAATTTAACACTAGCATAATGAAGTAAGATGGTGACTCCGAGGCCTGCGAATGTCAAGCAGGTATACCTTGAAGTCTCTCGCCGCGCCGATGTAACTCTCAACAATATAATTAGAATACCTGGATTTGCACAAAAATGTGCAAACATGTAGCATGAGTATACCATAATGATACCCAGTAAGTAGCAAGCCTTACCTCGGTAGAGTAGTAACGAGGCCAAGTCAAGATACCTACTAGACATAGAAACCTGTTCAACATATACATAAGCTAACAATGGAAAGAAATCAATGTAAGACCAACGACGGAAATATTTTTGATTTACAACCAACAATGAAGTAATAAAAATATAAATGGCAGCAAGTAGTAAACGAGTAATAAAGAAACAACATAATCAGACACAGATGAGATGTAAATAAACTCAAATAAGGAAAAACGGATGACAACTCAAATAATCAAATCGCTCTCAACGCATGGACTTACAATAAGAATTATCCCGAGGCACCACACCTCATAAACTACAAGTCATGGACCACAATTTCCAAATCTTACATATACGGTACGTCATGCCCACAATAACAATCACCTTCGTACAGCAAAACCCACATGCTACCATGTACTTTGCAACCATGATAAATATTAATTAAGATGAAATAAAGATATATTTAAACATCATAAAACATAATAACAATCTTGAATAAAGTACGGTATCAAATGAAATAATGAGTTTATTTTAAAAATCAAGTAAAGTGAAGTAATATACAATTTGTACGGAACAAAGTGTAAGATGAGTTTAGTTTAGAAATCAATAAAATCGAGTAAAAGTATCATTTTTAAACAAAACAAAACATAAGTTAAATTAATGAATTAAATATAGAATTTGTTAAGGAAAAACATGATAACAATTTTAAGTAAGGTAAACATCTAATAGGGTGATGAGTATAATTTGAGAACCCAATTATAGTGAAAGTGCGATAACCATTTAGAATAATAAGGCACCGAGTGAGATAACGAGTTCTATCTTAAGAGACACATAGAATAAAGAATGTTAATAATTCTTTTATTTAAACCATTATGTTACCAACAACTCAACATAATATGATATAGTGAGTCCACGTACTTAAATTCATATTGACACTCAATTCACCAAGTTATAACGGAGGCACAGATTGGCATGTTAAAGCAACACAACAAATCACATAGAATGCATGACTCACACAAGAAACCATAATCGTTCCAACAACAAGATAACAACAAATAACCAAACACAATCAAAATGCGGATGAATGATTGAAGGAAGAATAATGACCGTTCAAATCAACAATTTGTTCCAACATGGAATGTACAATAAAAATCACAGCCGAGGTACCGCCTCGTATTTACATTTCACAATTTCAATCAAAATCTTTCCTATATCACCGCATGAGCCTTACATTTATTTTTGAAAATTATTTTTTCCGAAATAGCTACACGCGTTTTAGCCCACCTTATCTCACCGCGTGGCTTCAAGTTGCTCCCCTACTAGCAACACGCGTATCAAGCCCACCTTAGCTCACTGCATGCATATCAACCCCTAGCCTTATACCACTGCATGCGTATCAATATCACAACACAATCACAACCCGCACCACAAGTGCCCATATGCCACAACTTGCCCCACAAAGTCAACAACACCAATATTTCTACAACAAATAGCCCATGTCTCAACACAATGTGTAGAATAATTTCAACAATAACAAAATGAATGTGAATGCTCAACAAGGAAAGGTATCTCAACAAGTAACAACTTCGCCTCAATGTGATAACGGCTATTACAACTTCAACACCAATAACTCAACAAGATGATATTCCACGAAATAACAACTTCAATTAAAAGTGATTCAACAATTAAGAGGTAACTAGATAATAAGGAAGGGAATAACTTCAACTAAAACATATAAGAGCAAAATAACAAGTAAGAGGTAGAACAAGTGCTAACAACGTCAAATAGAACATGAAAGAGTAGATTAATAATGAGAGATATAATATGTTATGACAATTCAATTAAAGGCATGGAAAGAGTCTAGATAATCTAAACCGGTCAAATTATCACATATAACACGTGTACTGTCACGCCCCAAAACCGGGGAGCGTGACCGGCGCTCAACCGAGTGAACCCGACCGAGCAAGCCTGTTAGATTCCTTGTACCCAAACTCATTCATGAATAAAGAGAATATATGTTTTCCTAAATTAAACAATAAAGTGGTCATGTCTGCAATTGCCAATTCATTTCCAATTGTTCATCATTTTTAAAGTCTCAATGGACAAGTAATACATCCACAACATAACATAGTTTGTCTTTTTCCAGTACCAATACACAACCCACACTATGTCTACGGAGCCTCTATAGATAAAGAAGAGTATAATGATAATGCAGGCAACAAGGCCCCGGTTATACCTTAACCATAATACATAAAGATCAAAAGATACATGACCCCGGGATGAAGTGGGGCTCACCAAGTCAGCTGGGAAGAAGGTGTACTGCTATCACTGATCAATATCTCCTGCTGTGGAACCACCTGCATCCATTTAAATATATAGCGCCCCCGGCAAAAGGGACATTAGTACTGTTGAATAGTACTAGTATGAAAAATAAACACCAATTTAAGAATTTAGAAATACAAGATAATTATGATGAACCAGTGCGGCAATTGTATAATATAGATAACTGTCTCAACCATAGCAAGCTTATTAAAAGCTATCAACAACATTTATAGGATTTAAGATGAGATCCTCTATAACCATCTTCACACAAAGCGGCCCCGCCGCCTCACCTCAATGTATGCAGGTGGAGGTGTACGTTCAACACCACAACTCAAATCAAGCGGCCCTGCCGCCTCACCTCAATGTATGCGGGTGGATGTATAACCACAGTACCAAGAACCTACACAAAGCGGCTATGCCGCCTCACCCCAATATATGCGGGTGGTGGTGACACAACAATACCAAAACTATACGCAAAGCGGTCGTACCACCTCACCCCAATATAAGCGGGTGGAGGTGCAGTCCCACAATACCATAATTCCTTCACAAAGCTGTCATGCCGCCTCACCCTAATTTATATGCGGGTGGAGGTGTATCACAATCACACTCTCTATACCTTAATCCCCACACAAAGCGGTCATGCCGCCTCACCCCAATGTATGCGGGTGGAGGTGTATCACAATCATAATCTCTACACAACTTAGCATAATAACTTTCACATAAATCACGACTAGAAATTATAACATGTGGATACATAATCTATAGTTTGGGACACATCCTCAATTTATAATGCAATATGATAAGAGCATTTGAAATATGAATTGAACATATATCTTCGTCACAAAACTTATCGAAATACTCGATTTATAATCAACATCTCGGAACTCACAAGGATAATGAGAATTCCAACTCTTAAAGAAGAGTTTAGCCAACATACCTCACTTGAGCTTCCTTACACTCTAAATATTCTGAAATTCTTAGCAACTTCAATCTATTTTAGAAATATAACAAATTAAACCAAAAGGGAAGATGATCATGGTTCTAGCTCATCTGAGCATTTTATCAAACACTAGATGTGCATTAAGGTTTCAAGATCCTTTTATGGAGGATTCCATCATCCCACAACCCAACCTTTACCATTTTTAGCTCAACAATCTTTCTACACCCCTTGATAACACATGCATATAAAATAACCAACCCTCTTGCCCAGAAATTATCTTGCTTATTATCCATTTCTACACAAAATTCGAAATTGAGGGTTAGGGTGTAGAATCTTACCTCTAGGATGAAGACCTAGTGAGTTTCCCTTCTCAATCTTCCAAAACTTGGGCAAGAATTGAAGAACAATTATTGGAGAACACCTTCTCACTCTAGGGCACCCTCTCTCACTCTAAAATATCACATAATAGCTCAAAAATGACCCAAAGAGTGTATTTAACGAAATAGGGTCGGGTTTTAAAAACCCAAAAATGAAGCTCCGGAACAGGTTTTGCGGTCGCATATGCGACCGCATAATGGTTATACGGACCGCATATCAGTCGCATAATTGGTTACAAAATAGCCAAAAGAACTGCCTGTGTATGCAGTCATTATGCGGTCCGCATAACTGTTATGCGGTCGCATAATGCACCGCATAACTGTTATGCGGTCGCATAATGCACCGCATAATAGTTATGCGGTCGCATAGTCGACCGCATAGCTGCTTCCAGAATAGCCCTCTCCTGCTCACTTCTGCGGCCATTATGCGGCCCGCAGAGTGATTATGCGGTCGCATAATGGACCGCATAAATGCACTATTCTGGCAAAAAATTTCCTTTACTTTTCTGTGCATTGTTCAACCCAAAAGGTCCGAGCCGCGGCGAGCTTGCAAAGAATTTCTATAATCCTAAAACACGTAAGCATAGTCCGACACCATGAAATATTATTTTCTTTGTAAATTTTACCAAGCCTTACACTTAAGTACTTTGAAATTTTTCGGGGTGTTACATGTACCCATTCGTCACCTTGCATACACGGCTTTCATATAACACAAATAGCACAATCAACTGAAATCCTAAGGGGTAGTTTCCCCCACACAAAGTTAGGCAAGATACTTACCTCAAAACAAGCCCAATCGATACACTAGAAGCGTTATCCCGCTCAAATCATCCTCCGAACGGCTCGAAACTATCCAAAAGCAACTCAAAATCATCAAATAATGCAATAGGAGAAAACCCAATCTATAAAGGTCGAATCTTTACACATTTATCCAAAGGCAAACAAAAAGTCAAACTCGGGCCCGCACCTCGGAACCCAACAAAACTCACAAAATCTGACAACTCATTCAATTACGAGTCCAACCATACTAATTTACTCAATTTCGACTCCGAATCGGTGTTCAAAACTCAAAAATTCACTTTAGGAAAGTTTAGACAAAACCCCCTAATTTCTCTTTTGAAATCATCAATCAATTGCTAAAAACGAAAATGGAATCACGGAATATAATCTAAACCGAGTAGAAAACACTTACCCCATGGAAAAACTTGAATAAAATCATTGAATTCTCCCAATCCCAAACTTTCAAGATGAGAAAAACTCCAACAACATTAATAGCCTAAAACACCCAACTGTTCTATCGTTTCTTATGGAAAACAATCCCGAAACTCGCTTTTGATGCCTCCAATGGATTTCTCGTGAAATTTCAGTTATGTTAGGTATTTGAATCACTCCATTTGACCTTATAATGAAGGAGATATGTTGGCTTCAATATTTAAAAATAGTGCAGATTTTTAAATACGAATTCAGTGGCAATTTGATAATTAATCTGAAATAATCTAGCAACCCAATTCTTAGTAAAATAACCATAAATTTCTCATACGATGTCGAAACTTGATAATTTTAGTTGCTACAGTTCCAAAATTACGATATGGATATAATGGTTTAGACGAAACACAAATCAAAGATCGTTTGCTCAATATGGTAACCTTTATGCTCAAATCGATATCGAAACCGAAAACAATCACCATACAACCCAAACTTATCGGAATTTAATCAAACTTTGTGGACATGTCCAAAATCATCATAAAAACTTATTGGAATAATTAAAACTCGATTCTTAGCCCGTTTACCCAAAAGTCAAACCTTGATCAATTCTTCCAACATTATGGGGAAATACCAATAACCATGGTATACTTTGTAGTATACTAACACTACTAAGAATACCAGTAATTATAGTATACTCTATAGTATACAGAGATTGTGAATAATGGTATACTCCATAGTATTCCAAGACCACTTGCAATGCCAATAAACTTAGTATACCACAGAGTATACCAGGACCCCTGGTCATACCAGTAATCATGGTATTACTGGTATACTTTGTAGTATACCAAAGACCTCTATGAATATCAATAATCGTGGTATTCTATAGAGAATATGAAGAATAGTGGCACATCAACAATATGGGGAATAATAGTAATGATGGTATATACTATAGAATACCAAGACAATTTGGAATAATTAGGATAATGGTATTCTCTCTCATAAAACAGTCTGATATATTAGCACATCATCTCATTAACTGATAAATTGATTGAAATAAAAGAAAAGAAGCTGAGATATATAAGGCCAATATACTTTTGAACACTATTCCAGAAAAGTATATATAAGTAACATTATAACAGTAATCCAATAAAACAATTTGATACTATAAAAATTTCTAAGACATTAAATGTATGTTAAGTGCTCTTTGGAGGATTCCTGCACGTTTTACGGATGTGACCCTCTTGTCCACATATTTCACATGTAACTTTTGATCGCTTGGATTTTTTTTTTCATGTGATTTTTTGTATCTCGATTTCTGTGGCCTTCCCTGATTGATCTTCCCTTTGGGTGGTAGCAACTCATACTTTGAGATTTCTGTAGAGATCTTCCATGTAGTTTCATCAGGTATATGATACACTGATTCTTCATAAGTCTTAAACAAGTATTCCTTTTAGTAGTATATTGAGCAGTATTGATATGGATCCATATTGAATTTCTTAATAATTGCCAAAAAATACGGACATGGAAGTTCATCCAATTGAAATCTTCTGCAACTACACTTTCTTTCCTCCATACAGACAACATATCTGCTGCCTCCATCATATATACTGTATACACTAAATTATTCAATGGCTTTACCTACATTATTAAATGTCATGACCCAATTCCAATATAGGCCGTGATGGTGCCCAACACCATTGTCACGCAAGCTAACACTAATCAAACTAATGATTTTCCATTTAAATAAATTTACTAAGGGGAAAAACATTTCCTCATTTGTTAAAAAGGATTTAAAAATTTGCAAATGTTACGTAATTTAACGGAAACAACAAGTACTAATCGTAATCATGTAACCAAATTCAAAATCATAAGTCTACTAGTGCATGTACCAAGACCTGGTGTCACAAGTATGTGGTCTACTAACAGAATATATAACATAATACTAGATGACTGTCACGAGGAAATAGACAGAAATATAAATCCAAAAGAGAGATTCCGGCTGCTGCTGAATGGCTCGGAAGGGCAGCTCACCGTGTAGTCTCGAGCTAGAAGTCAAACGTGCACGCCGGACTGGTATCCAGATGCACCTGTCTTAGATCCTGCACATCAAGTGCAGAAGTGTAGCGTGAGTATGTAAACAACGTGTACCCAGTAAGTATCTAGCCTAACCTCGAAGAAGTAGTGACGAGGGGTCGACTTCGACACTTACTAAGGGCCAAAAACATAATACTGTGTAAAGCAGGTAATATACAATAATAATGGCGCTAAAAACAATAAGTAAGTAAGTAAATCCTCCTTTCAAATAAAAGTCAAACCATTTCTCGCATCTATTCCTTTCACCTTTCAAATCTATGAAACATTATTAAATAAGAAGGAATTTTGGTGTCGCTACGCACGAGTTATGCCGATGACGTACGGCCCGATCCAAATATATATAATAATATACCGTGCACTACTGAGGGTAGAACAGCCCGAACCATATAATATATTAATAAATCCTGCCGAGACGAATGACCCGCTCCCATGAGAGTAGTGGAAGTTTACCCTGCTCGCGTAATATATTTGAGAAGCGGTTGAACATAAAATTTCTCAACTCATCGTAGTATTTCTCAATTCTTTTTTAAATATACGAAATTTAACTTGGGCTTTAAATATTGGGACCTTCAACTTCCACTTTAATCCAACAACTAGTAAGCATAACCAAACAACGGTATCAACAAAGCATGGTGTAAACCTAAATCTACCCGGACATAAGCATGAGTAGTAGCTACGCACGGACTCTCGTCACATCGTGCGTACGTAGCCCCCCACAAATAGAAGTACATATTGATTACGTTTACCTATGGGGTTAAATTCTCTCTTACAAGGTTAGCAAAGAGGCTTATCTCATATCAAGGCTTACTTCCCGATTCAAGAATGCGCTCAAACCTCCAAATTTGATGCCAAACGACTCAGAACTAGCCAAACATTAAAAAAATCGATCAATCTATGCTCAAAAGTTCATATCTCCACTATTGTAGTGATTACCTAACCCAAATTGTAAGATTCCTAAAATTCACCTCCCAGGCCCACATGCCCGGATTCCGAAAATTTTGAAGAAAGTTGTTACCCATAACCTCATGAACTCAAATATATTAATAAATTTTGTGGTTAAATCACATTTTTATCAAAAACCTAGATTTTCACCTAAACTCGTAATTTTTACTAATTTACATATTATAATCTACCCATAATCTATGTATTTAACTCACATTTGATAGAAATTACTTACCTCAACTAGTTGGTGGAAATCCCCTCTCTAACCAGCTCCAAAATCGCCCCCAAGAAGAGTAAGAAGTGAGCAAAAAGTGCTCAAATTCTGATTTAAAACATCACAGCCTTTCAGCGATTTCCGCACATGCGGTTCAATTAGCGCACCTGCGATTCCACTTCTGCAGAAAAACTCGCGCAGGTGCGGACCAAGGCCAGGCTGCCTCATATCGCTTCTGTGCCCAGGTGATCGCACTTGCGACCACGCATCATCGACCAATGAAGCGCATCTGCGACATCTCTCGCTCCTGCGATGCCTGCCTTCGCACCTGCGCTTTCACAGGTGCGGTCCTTTTTCCGCTTCTGCGATGGCTGGGTAGCCTATGCTGGGACGCTTCTGCGATCATGGGGCTCACACTTGCGGCTGTCCAAGCGCAGGTGCGATTATGACAGCAGCTGGAGCTTCAGCTTTGACTCCTAATTTCCAACTTGGTCCGAGCCTCATCCGATCGACACTCGGGGCCCCGCCTGAACATACCCACAACTCTGGAATCATAAAACAGACTCGCTCAAACTCTCGGAAGGCCCGAAACAATACTAAAACTAAGAATCGCACCCCAAAACCAATTGATTCAAACTTAGAAACTTCAAGTTCTTCAATTTACTTACAATGTGCCGAAAGATACTTAGACTACCCTGAATGACATCAAATTTTGCGTGCAAGTCTTAAATGACATTACGAAACTATTTCCGGTCTCGGAATTCTATTTTGACCTCGATATCACCAAAACCCGCTCCAAACCAAATTTAAAGAATTCCTAAAACCTTCAAGGAATGACTTTCACTATTAGGCGCCAAAACGCTCCCGGGTCATCCAAAACCCGATCCGAACATACGCCCAAGTCCGAAATTATCATACGAACCTATTGGAACCATCAAATCATGATTCTGAGGTTGTTTACTCAAAATATTGACCGAAGTCAAACTTGGCTTTTCAAGCCAACCTTAAGGAACCAAGTGTTCCGATTTCAACCTGAACCCTTCCAAATCCCGAACTAACCATCCCCGCAAGTTATAAAATAGTAAATGCATGTACGGTAAGTCATATTTAGGGGAACGGGGTTCTAGAAAGCAAAACGACCGGTCAGGTCGTTACATTAAAATAGATTTATCTGTGCTATATAAAAATTATAACATAAACTGTTCTTGCATAATATCATACAAACTGAAATGTATGTAATAAGTATGGTCATGAAAATTATACCGTCATCTTTCGTACAGAAATAAAGTTTTCTTCTAGCATATCTTCATACTTCTATCCAAGCTTTATAAATGTTTCTGTTGCGAGCTTTTTGTTACTGTCGTTCCACTCCTTAATTAAATTTGTCATGAAATCTAGCAACAAAGTTACTCGGAGATCTCTTGCAGACTTATTTGCTGAATTCATGGATTCAACAATGTTAGATGTCATTATTGTTGTTGTGTTAACTTTTGAATGTGCTTTCGACCATTTGTCATATCCAACATCAAACGGATATTCCTGCACCCTCTTATCAATTGTTTCAATCTCTTCTATTTGATAATTAAACTCGCCAATTGTGTATGCTTTGGCCATTTTGAATAATATTTGCGCAAGTTAGTTATGACTCTTCTTGAACTTTGCCTTAATGTTGTTCGAGATGTGGAAAATACAGAAACAATGGGGTACCTTTGGATAGATAGTAGAAGTTGCCTTTGCGATACTCTCATGCCTATCAATTACGACCCAACGTCTCACCATAAAGATCGTGATGACACCTATTCTCTAAGACTAGGTAAGCCTAACACATGATGAGATAAAATAAAAACAACTTATCTATTCAATAAAAGCTGAAAACTGCCATAACATAGCCGTAAAATGAATACAATAGTCATACATCCCAAAACCACATAATACCGAGTCATAAGATCTACATAGCGTACACAAAAAATCTCAAACTACAACACTATTTGGAATAAAATATACGATAGTAAGAAAATAATAGAAGGTGACTCTAAGACTTGCGAGCGGAAAAACATGTATACCTTGAAATCTCCTCAGTTCTGGATCGACTCTTTAGTGACCAGCACGATTGGAGGTACCTGGATTTGCAAACAAAAAATATGCATAAGCATAGTATGAGTACACCACAATCGGTACCAAGTAAGTATCAAGACTAACCTCGGTGGAGTAGTGACGAGTTTCAAGTCCAGACACTCACTAGTCAAAACAACCTGTGCAAGATATCAATATAGAACGGACAACGAAAAGCTTAATAGAACAAATATTTACAACCTTGAAGAATATGCAACAACAACTCAATGTAAAATAATCCGCCTATGACAACATAATATCGATGGGATTGGCCCACGTAATGACATATCAAATTCCACTAACAACTCATAAAAACGCAAGGGAAATTCATTTAACTAAAACAAGAATTTGATCAAAACATCAACCCTCCTTTCCAACACATGAATAATAGAAAGAATCACCCCCGATATATCTCATAACAATCCCCGACAAGCCACCCTTTTGTCGCTGCATGCACATTATCAATGGAATGCCATCCTTATGTCGCTGCATGCACATAAATAACCACCCTTATCTCGCCGAATGCACATAAATAATGGAATGCCACCCTTATGTCGCCACATGCGTATCTCATTCACAACACAACAATCAGCCCACACAATATGTGCCCAAGTGCCATAATATCACCAAAACAACAATACCAAAATCACAACCAGATATAGCCATCGGCTCAACAACAATATGTACAAAAATCATAACAATAGCATAAGAGTACGGCGAGTGAAAAACAATAAAACATGTTTCAAACAAAAACACAACCCCAATTCAAGGCATGTTAATAGCTAGGTCTAATCCGGTCAATTACTACACATATGCCCGTGTATACACTCGTCACCTTATGTGCACGTCGTTTCACATAGCATAAATAAAGCAAATTCGGCCAAATGTTAAGGGTAATTTCTCCTACACAATGTTAGGCAAGATACTTACCACAAACAAGCTAAGCAAATAATACTCTAAGAAGCCCTTTCTGTGTGTTTCAACCTCCGGACGGCTTGAATCTTGCCAAAAAAACTTAATAATATCAATAAAAGCCATAGGAAATAAGCCCAAATGATAAAGCTATGATCTTTGTTCAATTATGCAAAGCCAACCCAAAACGTCAACCCCAGACCCGCATCCCGAAACCCGAGAAAACTCACAAATTCCGAATACCCATTCCAATACGATTCCAAATATATTTGTTTCATCTAATTCCGAACTCAAATCGACCTTCAAATCATCAATTTTTACTTTAGAAAAGTTTTTACTGAGATCCCCAATTTTTCTTCAATTTGATTCACCAATCAATAGTTAAGTTCAAGGTTGGGATAATGAATAATAAATAAATCCGAGTCAAAAAATACTTACCCCAATTCAAATCGTGAAAATCTCCTCCAAAATCGCCCAAATTCAAGCTCTATAACTCAAAATGTGATAAAATAACCAAAACCCTCGAAATAGAGTACTTAAGTGGTCTGCCCAGGTGTACACATCGCGATCGGGTGTCACGACTCAAATTTTTCCTCCTTAAGATGTCGTGATGGCACCTAGTCTCTAAGACCAGGTAAGCCTAACAATGAGAGATTATGACAGAAATAAAAGCTAAGACATGATATAAAATAATAATTCTCATAAATATCCCGATAACTGAAAACACAACTACAATGCTCCCAAAACCCGGTGAGAGTGAATCATAAGATTCTACATTATGTTCCAAAAAAACCCACTACAACATGGTCTAATAAAGGAAACGACAATATAATAAGGATAATAGAAGGTGACTCCGAGGCCTACGGACACCGAGCAAGTATACTTTGAAGTCTCTGGCAAACAGCTACAATTAACACTAACGTCCAGCACGAGCAGGCGTACCTGGATCAACGCAAGAATATGTGCAGAAGCGTAGTATGAGTATACCACAATGGTACCCAGTAAGTATTAAGCCTAACCTCGGTATAGTAGTAACGAGTCCAGGTCAAGACACCTACTAGGACATAATAAACAGAATGAAAACATAATAACGAGAAGTAATGGGAGGCGGAGAAATAACTGATACGAAACAAGTTAATATCATAGACTAATTCCGGAGTTGTAAGCATAAATATAACATAAGGGAAGCAATTAAAGAGAACCACCAGAGTCAAATACGGATCCAAACTAATAAGACAAGGACGAATAAAAGCAACAAGAAATGTTTCACCAATAACTCTTTACAACATGAGATAAAAAATAAGAATCACAAACAACGTACCACCTCGTATACAACAAGAATCGTAACCGAGGTACTGCCTTATATACAATAAGAATTACAACAGAGGTGTTGTCTCGTATACAACAAGAATCATAACCGAGGTACCACCTCGTATTCACATTCCTCAATTTCAATCATAATGTTTCCTTATACCGCCGCGTGAGCCTTACATTTAAATAATCTTGAAAATAATTTTTCTGAAATAGCTACACGCACTTTAGCCCACCTTATGATGCCGTGTGGCTTCAAGTAATTGCCTTACAAGCAACACGCACATAAGTCCTACCTTATGTCGCCACATGCACATTAACCCCTATCCTTTTACCGTCGCATGCGCATCGATAACACATTACAATAACAACTTGCACCACGAGTGCCCATATATCACAACTTGCCAATAATCAACAATATCAATATTTTTACAACAATAGCCCATGGCTCAATCACAATGTGTACAAGAATATCAATAATAACAATGAATGTAAATTTCTCACAAGAAGGATATCTCAACAATTAACAACTTCGCCTCAATGTGATAACGACTTTCTCAACTTCAATACCAATAACTCAACAATGAGAGAGATAATTGTGTAACCACGATATTAAATAAGAATAAACTCACAATGGAAGAGATAATATGTAACAATGACTTCAATTAATGATAAATCAACAACGGAAAAGATAACACGTAATAATGACTTCAAATAATGATGAATATCAACAATGGAAGAGATAACATGTAACAATGAAAGAGGCAACAACTTCAACTAAAGCATAAGAGCAAAATACCAAGGAAGATGTAGAACAAGTGTTAACAAAATCATTTAAGGCGTGTAAGGATAGACTAACACAAGTAAGAATAGATTGACTATGAGAATTTAAAACATGATATGACAATTCAATTAAAGCATGGAAAGAATATTGACCACTCTACTAAACAAATTAATGGACCACACATGGAAATCAACTAAACAGTTTTAAAGCAACACCTCATAGCGACATGATTGTGTGACATTTAGCAGAATTCATGAACACATGGTCATTTAGAAGCAAGATGTGACATATTTGATTAAGTAAGGAGCATGAAATAAATTCAATCTCAACATGGTAAATTTGACATGGCAAACTAATAACATGGGTTAAATCATTAAGTAGGTGAGGACATGCTAAAGATAGGCATAATATCATGAGAGTTGAGGAAACACGCCACTTAGAGTTTACAAGGTAAGCATACACAAGATGCACATATTAAGCTGCCCAGAGTGGGTCTAAGGTAGATCATAGTTCAAAATTAGTCCAAAGGGATTTTAAAACTATGAATCTAAGTTAGGAAGGTCTGATAGAGCCATAGTCAAAGGAGGACTATTACACACAGTAAGCAAGTAGACATGCATAATCTATAGCAGCTAATAAGAATCTTAATTGTGTTAAGTACAACATAGAGATTTCCAAGTTCAGAATTATCATGGTAGAAGAGATTGTCAAATTAGGATCAAGTAGAGCAGACAGATTTCAAAACTTAAATCAGTCGACCAGGCATAATACAGAAAAAGCAAGTGCATTAGAATTCGACTGGAACCTAGGCAATACTAAAGAGCACAGAGTTTGCTAAATACCACATTACAATTCTTAAAGTTACATGTTTGATTAAAGAAAAGATTCATGTAAATAAGGACAACAGTAGAGCCTATACAAAGGATTCAGAAACCAATTAAGACAAATTCTAGGCAGATAGTAATCCCCTGTAATCTCAAGGTAAATGTTAAAATTGAGACAATATTAAACATTCAATATGAGGCAGCAAACATTTATCAACATAACAACTTCAAACAAGTGTCATAATCCAGAGAACCTTCTAATCAAGATAACGTACTCGAATCCAGATGAAAAATTACAAGAGGAAGATCAAACAAAGTTGGCGTATAATCATATTACCAGTTTGCAAACAAACGAATAAAGAACGAGAGACTCAAAATATCAGGAATAGAACAATTGCAGGAGAGTAATGAAAAACCCCAAACCTCCAGTGCTTCAGAGTTCACAAGAGCCTCAAAACGGACCCCGAGCAGTGCTTGCACTGGAAGAAGGTTAACAGAATATGGTGGCCTTGACTTTCAGCCGGTCAAGAGCTCAATTTCAGGATAATATCGAATAAGTGAGAGTGAGGGGATAGTTCTTAAGGTGATTAAAGTATCTCTAAAGGGAAAATTAGAAAGGGGTTATATAGTGGTAGAATCAAGAAAGCAAACATGGAAAATAATTAATCAATCACAAAATAAGGAAAGAGTATCACATGGAATGAGTAATAGAACCGGTAAAGGGGAAATCGAAATTTTAAACCCTAGTTGAGTCCAATGGCCATGAATCTGGTCGGAAATGCGAGAATCGTTCATTGTAGAGTATATATAGATGAAACATCGGCCAAATATTTACAAAAATAGAACTAAATCAGGCCCGTCTTGCAGGTAGCGTTTACCAAAGTTAGGTAAATATCAAGTAACACCATGAACGCATGAGTAGTAGCAGAATAAGGTAAGAGAATCACAAAAATATTCCATATCAGGGCCAGATTTGGAGAGGATTTGAGGGTATGACGGCTAGGGCTCCTCAGAGACGAGTGGGATGGAGGGGCTTTAGAGGCCGCTGTTTAGGTGGGAATGTCCCTAGGGTTTAGGTTAAGGGGATATAAGGAAATGTGAAAGGTTATTATGGGCCGTTGATCATCTAAGATCAATGGTCATGATTAAAGGGAAGTGGGGCGGGTCAGGAGATGGGTATAGGATAGTGGGTTGCTGGTGCTAGGTTAAAGGGTATTGGGCCAAGGTTTTTGGTCCGCAAATTAGCTCTATAATAGGCTAATAATTAAATACACAAAAATTATTTAAAACATAATTTACAAAAACTAATTAATAGATAATAAAATATTACTTGTGCAATAAAATGATTGACAATAATAACTTAACATTATAAAAATATAAAAATGCTATTTTAGCATGAATAATGTAATAAATATAATTATGCATATAATAGGCTATTATTGCAAAATTATGTAAATGGCTCAAAAAATACAAAGATAATTAAATGAAATGAAGTAAAATATTATAAAATATATATGTAGATATAAATAATGAACTTGGATTATTAAATCATCACAAATAATTTAAAGGGTAAATAATACATATTCAAGTAATTTAAATGCAAGAAAATCAATTTAAAAGCTTTAAAAATTGTGAAATATTATAGAAAATACTTGTATAACTCTTGTAAATTAAGTAATGATACAAAATGATATCTGAAAGTATATATACTATTTGAAAAAATATGAGGAAAAAATTGGGTATCAACACCATGTCACGATCGCGAAGAAGGAAACTAGTCACTAGCCAAATAACATTCCAAAACAAGGGAAAAAGAACCGAAACTCATCCAAAACTAACTCGAGGCCACTGGGACCCTGTCCTATCACACCAACCAATTCTAAATCATAACACGGACCTACTCAAGCCTCAAATAACACCAAGCAACATCAAAACTACCAATTGCATCTCAATTTAAGCTTAATGAACTAATGAACTTTCAACTTCCAAAACTCAAACCGAACCATATCAAATTAACTCGGAATGACCTAAAATTTTGCATGCAAGTCACAAATGACACAAAAGACTTATTAAAACTCCCGAAACCATAATCCAAACCCGATATCAACAAGGTCAACTCTCAGTCAAACCTGTAGACCTTCTAAACCTTCAACTTTTCAACTTCCGCCAAATAGAACCAAATCAACCTAGGAATCTCCAAATCCAAGTACGGACATACGTCTAAGTCCAAAATTATCATAAGCTATCAAATCCATCAAAATATCATTCTGGAGTCGTCCACACAAAAGTTAAACTCTAGTCAACTCTTACACCTTAAACCTCCAACCAAGGGACTAAGTATCCTAAATCAATCCAAAACCTCCGGGAGACCAAACCAACCATCCCCGCAAGTCACATAACCACAAGTACACATAAGTAAAACATCAAATAGGGAAAACGAGGCTAAAATACTCAAAATAACCGGTCAGGTTATTATATTCTCCCCCTCTTAAATAAACGTTCGTCCTCGGATGAGTATAGAGGCATACCTTAAGTGCTAAAAAGGTGGGGATATAGGCTCCGCGTATCATGTTCGGTCTCCCAATTCACCTCCTCGACCAGTTGACCTCTCCATTGAAGCTTCATTGATGCTATGATATTCGACTTCAACTTTCAGACATGCCTGTCCAAAATAGCCACCGGCTCCTCAACATAGGTCTAATCCTTGTTCAACTGCATGGAGCTGAAATCTAACACATGTGACGGATCACTATAATACTTTCGAAGCATGGAAACATGGAACACCGAGTGAACTCCTGATAAGCTAGGTGGAAATGCAAGTCTATAGGCCACCTCACCAACTCTCTCTAAAACCTAAAAAGGACTAATGTACCGAGGGCTCAACTTGCCCTTCTTTCCGAACCTCATCACACCCTTCATGAGCGAAACTCTGAGTAGAACCCTTTTACCCACCATGAATGCCACATCACGAGCCCTCATATTAACATAACTCTTTTGCTTGGTCTGTACAAAACTGCTCCTGAATAAACTTCACCTTCTCCAAAGCATCGCAGACCAAATCAGTGCCCAACAACCTAGCCTCCCCAAGCTTAAACCAACCAACCGGAAAACGACATCACCTCCCATATAAGGTCTTATAAGGAGCCGTATGGATGGTTGACTTATAATTGTTGTTGTAGGTGAACTATGCTAGAGGTAGAAACTGATCCCACGAGCCCCCGAAATCAATAACACAGGCACATAACATGTCGTCCAAGATCTAAATAGTGCGCTCGGACTGCCTGTCCGTCAGTGGATGAAATGTAGTACTTAACTCGATCTATGTGCCCAAATCATGCTACAAATCTCTCTAAAAATATAATGTGAACTGCGTGCCTAGATCCGAGTTAATATACACCGGCACACCATGAATGCGAACAATCTCACAAAAATAAATCTGAGCCAGTTGCTTTGAAGAGTAGGTAGTCATGACTGGAATAAAGTGTGCAGAATTGGTCAGTCTGTCCATAATGACCCACACTGCATCAAATATCCTCAAGGTCCGTGGAAGTCCAACTACAAAATCCATAGTGATACGCTCCCACTCCCACTCCAGAATATCAAGTCTCTAAAGCAAATTACCCAGTCTCTGATGCTCGTGCTTAACCTACTGGCAGTTCAGACGTCGAGCCACATACTCCACTATATATTTCTTCATTATTCTACACCAGTATTGTTGCTTCAAATCATGGTACATCTTCATGACGCCCAGATAAATGGAATAATGCGAACTATGGGCCTCCTCAAGAATTAGCTCCTGCAACCAATCCACATTGGGCACACAAATCCGTCCATGAAGTCTTTACACCCCATCATCACCAATAGTTACCTCCTTGGTATCACAGTGCCGTACTGTGTCTTTAAGGACAAACAAGTGGGGATCATTATACTGACATGCCTTGATGCGCTCTAACAAAGAAGACCATGGAACCATACTAGCAAGAACCCGGCTAAGCTCCGAAACATCCAACCTCATGAACCTCTTGGCCAAAGCCTAAACATACAAAGCTAACGGTCTCTCCCCAGCTAGGATAAAAGCAAGACTACCCATGCTCTCAGCCATCTTACTCAAAGCATTAGCCACCATATTGGCCTTCCTAGGATGATAAAGAATGGTGATATCATAGTCCTTTAGTAGTTCTAACCACCTTCGTTGCCTAAAGTTCAGATCCTTTTGCTTGAATAAGTGTTGTAGACTCATGTGATCCGTGAACACCTCACAAGACACGCTGTAAAGATAGTTCCTCCAAATCTTGAGCGTGTGCACAATGGCTGCTAACTATAAATCGTACACTAGGTGGTTCTTCTCATGAGGCTTCAACTAACATGAAGCATAAGAAATCGCTCTACCCTCCCACATCATCACACACCTAATGCCAATCCGTGAAGCATCACAATAGACTGTATAAGAACCTGATGCCGAAGGTAAAACTAGAAGTGGAGTTGTAGTCAAAGCAGTCGTGAGCTTTTAAAAGCTCTCCTCACACTCGTCAGACCACATGAATAGGGCACCCTTCTGGGTTAGTCTAGTCAGTGGGACTGCTATAGATGAGAAACCCTCAACAAAATGGTGATAATACCTAGCCAACCTAAGGAAACTCCAGATCTCAGTAGCGGTAGAAGGTCAGAGCCAACTCTGAACACCCTCAATCTTTTTTGGATCCACCTCAATCCCCTCACTGGACGCTACGTGGCCCAAGAATTCCACCAAATCAAGCCAAAATTCACACTTGGAGAATTTAGCATATAACTTCTTCTCCCTCAAGGTCTGGAGCATGATCCCCAATTGTCGCTCATGATCCTCCTGGATGCGAGAGTATACCAATATATCACAAATAAACATAATGACGAATGAATTAAGGTACAACTGAAACACATTGTTCATCAAGTGCATGAAAGCCGCTGGGACATTGATCAGCCCAAAAGACATCACAAGAACTCATAGTGACCATAGCGGGTCCTGAAAGCCATCTTCAGAATATCTTAAGCCCAGATCTTCAACTGATGGTACCTCGATCTCAAATCAATCTTCGAGAATACCCTAGCATCCTGAAGCTGATAAAACAAATCATCAATACGCGGTAGTGGGTACTTGTTCTTAATAGTAACCTTATTCAGTTTCCTGTAGTCAATACACATCCTCATAGATCCGTCTTTCTTCTTCACAAATAGAATTGGAACACCCTAAGGTGAAATACTCAGTCTGATAAAACCCTTATCAAGCAACTCCTGAAGCTTTTCCTTTAATTCCTACAACTCCACTTGTGCCATGCGATATGGTGAAATAGAGATGGGCTGAATGCCTGTCACTAGATCAATACCAAAATTAATATTCCTATCGGGCGGTATGCTCGGTAGGTATGCTGGAAACACATCTGAAAACTACCGGAATTGATTCAATAGTAGGAGTATCAACATTAACATCCCCCCACAAAGGCTAAGCATGCCAAGCACACCTTCTGAACCATCTGTTGTGCCTTTAGAAAAAGACACCACCTTATAAGGAACATGGTCCAATGAACCTATCCACTCCAACCTCGGCAATCCCGAAATAGCCAATGTCACGGTCTTAGGGTGATAATAAAGAATAGCGTGATATGGTGACAACCAATCCATGACCAAAATCACATCAAAATCCCTCATATTGAGTAATAAAAGGTCAACATTAGTCTCATAGCCCCTAATCATGACAAAATAAGAATGATAGACCCGGTCCACCATAATAGAATTTCCAACAGCGTAGACACATAAATAAGGGGTACTCAAAGAATTACGAGTCATATCTAAATATGAAATAAAATAGGATGACACATACGAATAAGTGGAACCCAGATCAAATAAGACTGATATATCTCTATGACAGATTAGAACAATACATGTGATGACAGCATCCCTACAGGGGAAAGCATAACAACGGGCCTGACCTCCCCATCCAGGACAACCTCTACCCGCCTGCCCTCCACCTCTAGCTGGTTGTGCAGGTAGAGTAGAACCTAGAGCAAAAATCATAGCTTGAGTACCCTACAGAGGTCCAACCCTCCGAAGCCTGGAACAATCTCTCACCATGTGCCAGTATCACTATACTCAAAATAACCTCTCTGTGGGCGTGGCTGCTGGTACTGAGTCTGACCCGGACGACAAGAATAAATGATGTAGAAACACCGTGCAGGAGGTGCAAAGGAAGATGGTTGTCCAAAATGAGTACTTTGAGGTCCTTGACTAATTGGAGCATTGCGAGTACCTGAAGTGCAGAGTGAACAGGTCGACTGACAAAACCTCTGCTATGACGAGCTATAGCTGAAGAAAGGGAACCGCTAAATTCTCCAAAGCCTCGAGACCTCTTGGCATCCATGTAAGCACGTAATTTTTGACCCGCGCAAGTTTTAAAAGTAGTATTTTAAAAAATATTTATTTATTTTTATTTTAATAGGATTTTAGTCAACTTTTAGTTTTAATTTTAAAACATAAGTTTAAAAAAAAATACAAAAATAGTTTTATAACGTTTGTTTTATCTTATTAGTATTTTATAATATTTATAACATTTAAAAAATACCAAAAATATTTTTTATTTAAATATATAGTTCACTTATACTTTATTCTTATTAACTAAAATTAATTAGTATATTTTGGTAGTATTTTTATTGTTTTATTTTATTCAATGAGAGAATTGAATTTGGGCCAATTGGGAGCTCATTTTCGTATTTTAGTGGCCCAGCAAGACAAATGCCATTATTCTCAATCCATTAGCCCACTCTACACTTAAATACAAGATTTAATCTTAGCCAGCTATTCTCCTCTAGCCCATGTTAATTCTTACACTCATATAAAATCAAAATTAAACCCTAATCTAGGCAGCTGGACACAGACAGAAATTGAGGGATAGAAAAAGTGGGGGGCCGAAAGGGACTAGGGTTAGGAGGTTGGAAATTTTGGCTTTGTTCATCAATTATCTTCTTCAATTTTTCTGCCTCTTTGAGATTTCAATAAGAAAAACTTATACAAAAAAAATGTTTCGTGCTAGATAGGATTAGAGTTTCAAAATCAGAATATACAGAAATATAAATTTCCGCTTCTTCATTCTAATTTCGAATTTGGTTTCGAAAATGGATTTCACTCGAGGTACTGAGATTTGGTTCGAGTTCGTCGCCGATCGAGGTCCGTTCATGGTTGCTAGTTCCTACTTCTTGGCTGCTGTTACTTCAGATTTCCATTGCTGGACTCACTTGTATTCGATTCCAAGCGAAATTAATTAAAGAGTTTCGCATTCTCAGGTCTACTTCTCTCTTTCTTTTTCATGTTTGATGTTTGATTTTTGTGTGGCTAAATATGACTTGAGCCTTAGTTAATTGGTATTCGGGAATATATAACTCATTTGGTTCTTAATTAAGTATGAATAGAGGTTGGTTCTGCCAAAATTTATATGAGTTGATTTGAGTGATTTTCTTTTTACATCTAGGTACATGTAGATCTTTTGTGTGTTTTGAAGTGTTATTCCAGTAGTAAATCTGTTGAAGTATTAGGGTTGTTTCCTTTTGAAAAGATCTAATTAAAGTCTAGTATTTGGCCTGTTTAATCAAAGCTTGAATGAGTTTCAATGTTGTTAGCATAGGTATGAATATGTCGTGTTTGCTAGATTAATTTGATCACCGCTTGGAACCATTAGTCTATAGGATAGCTACATGGCATGTTCTCATATTGTTTCTTTCGCTTGAGTTAGTAACGCACGCATGCAAGTTTTCTTCACGAGCCTCATTAGTCTCTAAACAATGTTAGTCCCTATATTTTCTTGAGAAGTTGATCCAATGCTGTTTGAACCTAGTCCGTTTTAGGTCCCATTGAATTTGAGTTGAAGTAGCACTCCTGTTAACTAGACTTAGGACAAGAAAAATGCATTTTATGGATTACCATTTGGCCTCACACCGAATCCCAAATGTAGCAAGAATTAAAATCGCTGCTTTAGGCATACTCGATTAATAATAAAATCATCGTGACTATGAGTACAGTTCCCGTGGCATAGTCATGATACATAATCCCCAATTCGAGTGTACGTTTCACGTGACTCGACCACACCTTCAAATTATAATAAAATAAACATGTTGTAAATCGCGGGTGCGTTTCACGTGGCGCGATTCGCAATGTGTACAAAAACAAATGATTGCGCGACATCGCGCCTTGTTCAAACAAATTCCATAAATACTAAAAACGGTTAAAAAGTAAAAAATGCACAATAAGTTTCTATTATGTATTAAATCAGATAATTAGGCCAATTATTAATAGTTGAGCGACCGTGCTAAAACCACGGAACTCGGGAGTGCCTCACACCTTCTCCCAGGTTAACAGAACTCCTTACCCGGTCTTTTGATTTTCGCAGACTTTAAACTGAGTCATTTTTTCCTCGATTTGGGATTTAAAATAAACCGGTGACTTGGGATACCATAAATTATTCCAAGTGGCGACTTTGAAATCAATAAATAATCTCATTTCGATTAATGTCACTTTAATTGGAAAAACTCCCTATCCCCTCGGGAAAAAAAAGGAGGTGTGACAATCCCTATCCCCCGTCTCCTGACCACTGATATGCTCTAACTTCCTGGCAATCTCTACAACCTGATAAAATAGAGTATCATTCTCCAACTCCCGTGTCATCCCAACTCTGAGACCACAACCGAGTCTCTCAATAAATCTGCGGACTCTCTCTCTAACAGTGAAAACCAAATCAGGTGCATGATGAGATAATTCAGCAAACCTCATAGCATACTCGGACACAGTCATAGTCCCATGAAGCAATATAACGCATCCATGAAGGTTTGCGAAACGAACTCCCTCAAGAAGAGAGTAGCGAACTGAGCCTAAGTAAGTGGCGTGCTTCAGCTGGACTACTCTCCTCATAAGCCTGCCACCATTATATAACAGACCCGTCAGCTGGAATGTAATATGGGGAAACCCTACTCAACTCCACTATGCCTATAGTATACAGAATACGGTGACACTAGTATAAAAAGCCTTGTGCATCATCAAAAGTTGCGCCACTGTCCTGACCTCAGGCTAAACCGCAATTATAGGTTGTACCGACATAACACCCAAAGCCTGATAAATATGAGCCCGTTGCTCTGGAGTACGTGCAACAAGAGTCTGACCTCCTCCCTAGCTTGAGAAGTAGCTGGTGCAATTGGGATCACTCCCGCCTGAGCCAAGGTACCCAACATGCTTAGGAAATGTGCCAAAGTCTCCTGAAGTCCAGGGTTAGAAACAGGCGCCTCAGGTGCCTTCTCATCAACCGGTGCCTCAACTGCTACTCTAGCAGGTGCTCTAGTTACAGTACGTGCACCACCTCGGCCTCTGCCTCTGCCCCATCCCCTAGCAACACTAGACCTGGGGGCAGTATTATCAGTAACTGAAGCTCGTGTCCTCACTATCTGTGAGAGAATATAAATACAAAAGATCAAACTCCGAAATTGATAAATCCGCATTATAAGGAATGAAAAGAGTGAAATTTCTTAATAGTTCTGTGGCCTCTTGGAGATAAGCACAGATGTCTCCGTACCGATTTGCAAGACTCTACTAAACTTGCTTATGACTCGTAGAACCTATGAACCTAGAGCTCTGACATCAACTTTTCACGACCCAAAATCTCACCTTAAGGATCGTGATGACACCTAGTCTCTAAGACTAGGTAAGCCTAACACATGATGACATCAAACAGAATAAAGCAACTTAACTGTTAATTAAAAGCTGGAAACTGCCACAACATAGCCGTAAAGTTAATACAACAATCATACATCTCCAAATCCGATAATATTGAGTCATAATCTCTACATAGAGTACACAAGAAATCTCAAAATATAATATTGTTTGGAATAAAATAAACAGTAGTAAAGAAACAATAGAAGGTGACTCCGAGGCCTGCAAGCGAAAAAAAAGGTATACCTTGAAGTCTCCTCAGCTCTGGCTCGACTCTTTAGTGATTAACACGATCTGAGGTACCTGGATCTGCACATAAAAAATGTGTAGAAGTATAGTATGAGTATACCATAATCGGTACCCAATTAGTATAAAGACTAACCTCGATGGAGTAGTGACTAATTTCAAGCCCAGACACTCACTGGTCAAAATACGATGTGCAAGATATCAACATAGAACGGACAATGGAAAGCTTAATAGAACAGATATTAACCACCTCGAAGAATATGCAACAACAACTCAATATAGAATAATCCGCCTATGCCAACATAATATCAATGGTATCGAGGCACGTAATGACATATCAAATTCCACTAACAACTCATAAAAACTAAAAGGAAAGTCATTTAATGAGAACAAGAATTTGATCAAAACATCAACCCTCCTTTCCAACACATGAACAATAGCGAGAATCACCCCCGATATATTTGATAACAATCCCTGACAAGCCACCCTTATGTCACCACATGCACATTATCAATGGAATGTCACCCTTAAATACCCACCCTTATCTCGCCTCATGCACATAAATAATGGAATACCACCCTTATGTCGCCGCATTCATATCTCACTCACAACATAACAATCAACCCGTATAACATATGCCCAAGTGCCACAATATCACCAAAACAACAATACCAAAATCACAACAAGATATAGCTCACAACTCAACAACAATATGTTCAAAAATCCTAACAATAACATAAGAGTACATGGAGTGAGCAACAATAAAACATGTTTCACATAACAAATAAACCCAATTCAAGATATACCAATAGCCTAAGGTCTAATCCGATCAATTACCACATATACGCCCGTGTATACACTCGTCACCTTATGTACACATCATTTCACATAGTAAAAATAAAGCAAATTAGGCCAAATCCTAAGGAAAATTTACTCACACAAAGTTAGGCAAGATACTTACCACAAACAAGCTAAGTCAATACTCTAAGAAGCCCTTCCCGCGTGAATCAACCTCTGGACGGTTCGAATCTAGCCAAAACAACTTAATAATATCAACGAAAAAGGGCTAAAATTACCCCTAACATATCAGAATTAGTACAAAAAGGCCCTCCGTCCACCTATTTGAACAAAAATGCCCCTACCATTATATTTTGGGCTCAAGATTACCCCTAATACTAATAGAAAAATTCGAAAAAAGAAAAACTTAATTAATATCTGCATGTCACCATCCCATTGGCCTAACGTAAACCCTAAGAAAAATTATAATTAAACTCACTAGTAACCCGCACGAATATTTGCTCGCCCCAATTTTAAAACATAACTCTCTCTCTCTCTCTCTCTCTCTCTCTCTCTCTCTACCATTTTCGTTTTAATGAGTGTTTTTGTATGAATTGTATATTTACGATTATTCATGAAATAAATCCAAAATTGAGTTTTCTATTAGAATTATTTTTATGGAAGAAGGAAGGAAGTGTCATATTATTTTTTATGCTAAAAAGTTTAGATTCTTTTTTGTTTGTGTAAGCTTTTTAATTCAAAATTTCTGGACGTTTTCTTCACTAATTTTTGTTATTTCTGTGTGAAAATCTAAGGATTGTTTTTCATTTTTTTCACTGCTTACGTAATTTGTATTTTTATTTTAAATTTATTTCGCTATTTGTTCTATTAATATGTAAGCTTTTTTGCTATGTGTAATGGGTATTGTGCAATTATCACATTTCACACACACTGGGTTCATATGATGTACTAATAATAGGTGACAAATTTTTATTTAATTTCTTCACTAGTATTTGTTTTCTTCTTTTGAATTATTTTTTATTATCATGGATTTTATTTTTTCGATTAGATAATTGTGTTAAGTCTAGTAAAAAAAAGGATTTTCTCTTCATAATTTGCAAGTGAGATGGGGTTGTTGTGTTTGTTTGATATTTCCTGTGGATTCCGCCTAAGCAACAACGAGGAAAAGAAGGCATAGAGAGAGAGAGGGAGAGAGAGAGAGAGAGATGTGTTTTAAAATCGGAGCAAGTCAAAATTCAAACGGGTTACGTGTGGGTTTAATTATATTTGGAGTGAAGTTTAAGTTAGGCCAATAGGACGGTGACAAGTGGATATTAATTAAAAAAAATTTCAGAATTTTTTGTTAGTGATAAGGGTAATGTTGAGCGAGAAGAATAACGGTAGGAGCATTTTTATTCAAATAGGTGGACATAGGATATTTTTGTACCAATTCAAATACTTCAGGGGCAGTTTTGAACCTTTTCCGTAATATCAATAAAAGCCAAAGGAAATAACCCAAACGATAAAGCTACGATCTTTGTTCAATTATGAAAAGTCAACTAAAAAGTCAACCCCAAGCTTGCATCCCGAAACCTGACCAAACCCACAAATTCTGAACACCCATTCCAACACGAGTCCAAATATATGTGTTTCATCCAATTCCGAACTCAAACCGACCTTCAAATCATCAATTTTTTTTACTTTAGAAATATTTTTACTAAGATCCACAATTATTCTTCAATTAGATTCACCAATCAATCGCTAAATTTAAGGTTGGTATAATGAATAATAAATAAATTCGAGTAAAATAATACTTACCCCAATTCAAATCGTGAAAACTCCCTCCAAAATCACCCAAATTCGAGCTCTATAACTCAATATGTGATAAAGTAATTAAAACCCTCGAAATAGAGTACTTAAGTGGTCTGCTGAGGTGTACACATTGCGATCGCGGGACCTATATCGCGACCGCAAAGGAAAAATCCACTCCCAGCTGCTGACCCTCCTACGCAAACATGAGACAACCTTCGCGAACGCGATGCTCAAACTGTCGGGGCCTACACGAACGTGGTTGCACACACTCGATCGCGAAGAACGAACACGTGCCACCCCCAGCCGACCTTCCCTTCTAGGCGAACACGACCTCACCTAAGCGAACGCGAAGGCCACTGCCTCACAAGCTAAGCGAACGCGGCCCATCCTTCGTGAATGTTGATACCCAATTTTACCCTCATATTTTATAAAATATTATTTTGCAGTATTACTTAGTTTACAAGAGTCATATAAGTATTTTCAAGTACTTATTAATTATCCTTTTAAAGTATTTTGTGACTTAATCATCCAAAGTTATTATTTATACCCACATGTGTGTTTTATAATATTTTTACTTTATTTCATATAATTGCATTTGTATTTTTAGCTATTTACACAATATTTTGCAATAATAAATCATATTCTATACATAATTATATTTATTATATTTATTATATTATTTATGCTAAAATAGCATTTTTATATTTTGATAATGTTAAACTATTATTTTCAACAATTTTACTGCATAAGTAATATTTTTATTATTTATTAATTATTTTTTATAAATTATATTAAATACATTTCGTATATTTAATTTGCAGCCCAATATAGGGCTAATTTCAGACCAAAATAGGCCCAAGTCATCGGCCCAGAGATCCCAAATCTTTAGTCCAACCTCCCTTGTCCCAAACCAAACGACCCCTCTCTCAAACCTGGTCGAGACCCGTTAAAATGACCGGCTCCGCTTTTGTCACGACCCAATTTCCCCTCAATATGATGTCGTGACGGCACCTAGTCTCTACGACTAGGTAAGCCAAATATTTGCGGAATAATGAAATAAAAATATAAATTTAACAACTAACTGTTAAAAAATACATAGTAATCCCAAAACCCGGAACATCGTTAATCACAAACTACAGAAGAAAAATTTAGTGTCTCTATACATCAGAGTCTAATAAGGAAAAATACAGAAGATAATGGACATAAGAAAGAGTAGAAGGGGACTCCGTGGTCTGCAGACACGACAGATATACTTTGAAGTCTCCAAAGCTGTCCCGGCTCACTGATAGTCCGGCTGATAAGGAGCACCTGGATATGCACACGAAAAACATGTACAGTAGAGTAGCATGAGTACACCACAATCGGTACCCAATAAGTGCCAAGCCTAACCTCGGTCGAGTAGTGACGAGGTCAAGTCAGGACCCTACTGGTATAAATAATAATAAAGCAAGGCAAGAACGAAATATCGCAGTAAAATAAAGACTGAAATTTAACAAGAAAGAATTCATAGAAGATAACAGCTCAGTACACAGAGATAACAATAGGGGATCTCCCGAGATACCGTCTCGTAGTTCCAAACGTAAATGTGCAGGGGGATTTCCCAGAATACCGTTCCGTAGTCCCAAAGTAAATATGCAGAACAGAAGTATCTCCCGGAATACCGTTCCGTAGTCCCAAAGTAAATATGCAAGACAGGGGGATCTCCCGGAATACCGTTTTGTAGTACCAAAGTAAATATGCAGTACAAGGGGATCTCCCGGAATATCGTTCCGTAGTCCCAAAGTAAATATGCAGGGAGAACTCCCGAGGAACCGCCTCGTTGTCTCAAAAGTAAATACACAGATCAAGCGACAAATACAACAGTTAACATTAGGATTTCTACGGCTATACTGATAAAGAACAAGGAAAAAGCAGGAAAACAACTAGGCATGCTTCATAGAGTTCAAGTAAGCAGTTAAAGCACGTAGACATGCGATATTAGACTAAACATGATAGCTACATATTGGAATAACTCAATTAAGAATGAAAACATGTTAATATTCATTAAAATGGTATAACTAAAAATAAAAGGAAAACAGGTTGTTGCTCAGTAAAAATTGGGTTTTTCAACAACTAGTCGTGTACGTACTCGTCACCTCACGTGCACGACGCTCCCATATCATAATAGTTCCAAATCTTAAGGGAAATCTCCCCCCCCCCCACACACACACACAAAGTTAGGCAAGCCACTTACCTCGAGTCAAGTTCAATCAATCCGTAAGAATGTCCTTTCCTCGATTATCTGACTCCGAATGGCCCAAATCTAGCCAAACGCAATTGCATATCATGAATACAACCATAATACACTCATCTAATTAATGAAATCAATATTTTAACAAATATTTAGAAATTCGCTTTAAAACGTCGACCCGGGCTAACGTCTCAGAATCGAATAAAGTCAGAAAATACGAACACCCATTTACTCATGAGTTCACTCATACCAAAATTATCCAAATCCGATGTCTAAATCCCAATCAAAACTTAGAAATTTTGTTAGGGAACGTTTCTCCCATTTTCCCAGCTTTTCAATCCAAATCTGAAATTAAATGGAGAAAACAACTATAGATTAATGAAATATACCCCAAAATGAGTAAGGAATCGGAACCCCAAAGCTCTCTCTGCAAATCCCTCAAAGAATTGCCAATTTCCGAGCTCCCAAGTCCAAAAATGGAGAAATGAATCAAACCCTCGAAATTCTCTCTTTTCTGCCCAGCGAACCCGCTCCTGCGACCTCACCATCGCACCTTCGGTGCTATTTCTACAGCTAGGACTCCGCACCTGCGAGTTTTCATTAAAACTCTAGAGTCTGCACCTGCGCGCCTAAGTCTGCATCTACGGATGCGCTTCTGCATCTACTCGTCCGCTTCTGCGGAACCTTGGGTCCTTCTCATCTCCGCGTCTGTGACTACCCTTCCGCAGATGCGGCTCCGCTCTTGCGATCCCAACCTCGCTTCTGCGGGTCCGCACCTGCGGACTCCCCACCGCAGGTGCGAAAACACTAGAAACCAGCATGTCAGAAATTCTTCTAATTCCAAGCTTTCACTCGTTAAGCACTTGAAACTCACCCGAGGCCCCCTGGACCTCAACCAAACACACCAACCTATCTTAAAACACCATACAAACTTAGTCGAATCCTCAAACTACCCCAAATACCCTCAAAAACACTGATTACACTCGGATTCAAGCCTAAAGATCTTTGAAATTTCCAAATTAGACAACCGATGCCGAAACCCATCAAGTCACGTTCGATTGACCTCAAATTTTGGACACAAGTCATAAATAACATTACGGACCTACTCCAACTTCCGGAATTAGAATCCGACCCCGATATTAAAATTTCCACTGCCGGTCCAAATCTCCAAAAATTCGACTTTCGCCATTTCAAGCCCAAATGAGCTACAGACCTCCAACACACAATCTGGATACGCCCCTAAGTCCAAAATCACCCAAACGGAGCTAACGGAACCGACAAAACTCCATTCCGGAGTCGTCTTCATATTATTCTGACTACGGTCAAAATTCTAAGACTTAAGCTCCCGTTTTAGGGACTAAGTGTCCAAAAATACTCCGAAACCAAAACAAAACCTCCCGCCAAGTCACATAACCAGAAAAAGATACGGGGGAAACAGTAAATAGGGAATCGAGGCTATTACTTTCAAAACGACCGGCCGGGTCGTTACATCCTCCCCCGAACGAGTATAAAGACATACCTGAAGCGGTGAAAAGATGAGGATAACAGTTGCGCATATCCTGCTCGGTCTCCCAAGTCGCCTCCTTGACCGGCTGTCCCCTCCACTGAACCTTCACGGAAGCAATGTTCTTTGACCTTAGCTTTCTGACATGTCTGTCTAAAATAGTCACTGGCTCCTCAACATAAGATAGATCCTTGTCCAATTGGACTCAGCTGAAATCCAATACATGAGCCGGATCACCGTGATACTTTCGGAGCATAGAAACGTGGAATACCGGATGAAATCCTACTAGGCTGGGAGGTAAGGCAAGCTCGTAAGCAACTTTCCCAACTCGCTGCAACACCTCAAAGGGACCAATAAACCTTGGGCTCAGCTTGCCCCTCTTTCCGAACCTCATAACACCCTTCATAGGCAAAACCCGGAGCAAGACCCGCTCTCCAACCATGGATGCAACATCGTGAACCTTTCGATCCGCATAACTCTTATGTTTGGACTGGGTTGTGCGAAGTCTACCTTGAATCAGCTTAGCCTTCTCCAAGGCATCCTGAACCAAGTCCGTACCCAATAATCTGGCCTTGCTCGGACCAACTCACTGGGGACCGACACCGCCTACCATACAATGCCTCATACGGTGCCATCTGAATACTGGACTGGTAACTGTTGTTGTAAGTGAAAACATCGCAAGTGGCAAAAACTTGTCCCAAGCACCCCCAAAATCTATCAGACAAGCGCAGAGCATATCGTCCAATATCTGAATAGTACGCTCGGACTGTCCGTCCGTCTGAGGGTGAAATAATGTGCTCAGCTCTACTTTAGTACCCAACTCCTGCTGTACGGCTCTCCAGAATCATGATGTAAACTGCGTACCTCGGTCAGAGATGATAGAGACCGGTACGCCATGAAGCCTAACGATCTCACAGATGTAGATTTCGAGCTAGCTGCTCGGAAGAATAGGTAGTCATCACAGGAAAAAAATGAGCCGACTTGGTTAGCCTATCCACAATCACTCAAACTGCATCAAACCTCCGTTGAGTCTGTGGGAGTCCATCAATGAAATCCATAGTGATCCGCTCCCATTTTCACTCCGAATCTCTAACTTTTGAAGCAACCCACCTGGCCGCTGATGCTCATACTTTACCTGCTGGCAATTTAGACATCAGGCCACGTACTCTACTATGTCCTTCTTCATTCTCCTCCACCAGTAATGTTGTCTCAAGTTCTGATACATCTTTGTGGCACCCGGATGAATAGAGTACCGCGAACTGTGAGCCTCCTGGGGAATCAACTCACGCAAATCATCTACATTGGGCACACATAGCCTGCCCTCCATCCTCAATGCACCATCAAATCCAATAGTGACCTCCTTAGCATCACTGTGCTAGACCGTGTCCTTAAGGACAAGCAGATAGGGGTCATCATACTGACGCTCCCTGATACGGTCATAAAGAGAAGACCGAGAGACCACACAAGCCAATACTTGACTCAACTCAGAAATATCCAATCTCACAAACTTGCTGGCTAAGGCCTGAACATCCAACGCCATGGGCGTCTCTGCTGCTGGTAGATATGCTAAGCTCCCCAAACTCTCTGCCCGGTGACTCAAAGCATCGGCCACCACATTGGCCTTCCCAGGGTGGTATAAAATGGTGATATCATAATCCTTAAGTAGATCCAACCACCTCCTCTGACGCAAATTAAGATCCTTATGCTTGAACAGATGCTGCAAACTCCGGTGATCGGTGTAAATCTCACAAGGAACACCGTACAAATAATGCCGCCAAATCTTCAAGGCATGAACAATAGCTGCTAACTCAAGGTCGTGGACATGATAGTTCTTTTCATGCACCTTCAGCTGTCTGGACGCGTAGGCAATTACCCTACCGTCCTGCATCAACACCGCGCCGAGACCAATCCGCGATGCATCATAATATACAGTATAAGACCCCGAACCTGTAGGTAATACCAATACTGGGGTTGTAGTCAAAGCTGTCTTGAGCTTCTGAAAGCTCTCCTCACATTCCTCTGTCCACCTGAACGGAGCACCCTTCTGGGTCAGCCTGGTCATAGGTGCTGCAATAGATGATAATCCCTTTACAAAGCGACGGTAATACCCCACCAAACCAAGAAAACTCTAGATCTCTGTAGCTGAGGACAGTGTGGCCCAACTATGCACTGCTTCAATCTTCTTCGGATCCACCTGGATCCCATCACTCGATACTATATGACCCAGGAATGCCACTGAGTCTAGCCAAAACTCACAATTTGAAAATTTTGCATATAACTTCTTTTCTCTTAAGGTCTGAAGCACAGTCCTCAGGTGCTGCTCATGATCTTCCCGAGTCCGGGAGTACACCAGAATGTCGTCAATAAACACAATGACGAATGAGTCAAGATAAGGCTGAAACACACTGTGCATTAAGTGCATAAAATCTGTCGGGGCATTGGTCAGCCCAAAAGACATTACAAGGAACTCGTAGTGACCATATCGAGTCCTAAAAGCAGTTTTCGGGATATCTGGCTCCCGAATCTTCAACTGATGATAGACTGAGCATAAGTCAATCTTGAAAAACACTCTGGCACCCTGTAACTGATCAAATAAGTCATCAATACGAGGCAATGGATACATATTCTTCACTGTAACTTTGTTCAACTGGGGTAATCAATACACATCCTCATAGAACCATCATTCTTCTTCACAAATAAGACAAGAGCACCCCAAGGTGACACACTGGGCCGAATGAAGCCCTTATCAAGCAAATCCTGTAACTACTCCTTCAACTTCTTCAATTCAGGAGGAGCCATACGATATGGAGGAATAGAGATGGGTTGAGTGCCCGACAACAAATCAATCCCAAAATCAATATCTCTGTCGGGCGGCATGCCCGAAAGATCAGCTGGGAACACATCTGGAAAGTCCCTCACTACTAGAACTGACTCAACTGTAGGGGTATTAATACTGACATCTCTCACATAAGCTAGATACGCGTCACACCCCTTCTCAACCATTCGTTGAGCTTTAAGAAATGAAATAACTCTGCTGGGAGTATACTCTAAGGTACCTCTCCACTCTAATCACGGTAAACCTGGCATAGCCAGCGTCACGGTCTTAGCGTGACAATCACGAATAGCATAATTGGGCAACAACCAGTCCATGCCCAAAATAATATCAAAGTCCACCATGCTGAGCAATAATAAATCGGCTCTGGTCTCAAAACCACTAAGAGTAATCAAACACGACCGATACACGCGGTCCATAACAAGAGAATCTCCCACAGGAGTAGACACATAAACAGGGGAACTCAAAGAATCCCGAGATACGCCCAAATACGGGGCAAAATAAGAGGACACATAAGAATATGTAGAGCCAGGGTCAAATAATACCGATGCATCTCTATGACAGACCGGGCCAATACCTGTAATGACAGAATCAGAAGTGACTGCCTCTGTACGAGCAGGAAGGGCATAATATCTGGCCCGGCCTCCCCCTCTAGGGTGACCTCCACCTCGAGCTGGCTGAGCAGGTGGGGTGGCAACTGGTGCTGTAATCATAGCCTAAGGACTCGGTGTAGCACGCTGTGGATGAGAAGTCTGTGGTGGTGTACCCCTCCTAAATATGAGGCAATCCCTCACCATATGGCGAGTGTCGCCACAATCAAAACAAGCTCTAGGAGGGTGTGACTGTTGTGGCTGGCTCGGGCCAGGTCTGCTGGACTGGCCGCTACGAACACCCCGTGCAGGAGGCAAATTAGATAATGGCGGTGCATAATAAGGCTCATGGGGCCTAGAAGGAGCTGGAACACTACTGGCGGTTGGAAGAGCTGAATGAACGGGGCGACTCACATAACCCCTACCATGGCGAGCTGTTGGGGTATGAGCACCCGAATAATAACCAGTCTCTCGAGACCTCTTGGCCTCTCTCTCCTCTCTATCTCGGGAAAGCATGCCCTCCAATCTCTTGGCAATACTCACAACCTGCTGATAAGAAATATCCATCTCTAGCTCTCTAGCCATACTAATCTGGATACTGGGTGGAGTCCCTCAATAAACCGTTGAACCCTCTCTCGAACTATGGCAACCAAGGCCGGTACATGTCGGGCCAAGTCACTAAAATGGACTGCATACTCTGACACAGTCATAGAACCCTGGCGCAACTGCTCAAACTCCGCGCGCCATGCATCCTAAGGCTTTGAGGGACATACTCTCTCAAAAACATGTCCGAAAACTGAGTCCATGTAAGTGAAGCTGCCTCAGCCGGACTACTGAACTCATAAGCACGCCATCACTGGTAGGCTGCTCCTCTAAGTTGAAAGGTGGTAAAAGAAACCCCACTCGTCTCTGCTACGCCCATAGTACGGAGAATACGATGACACTCCTCCAGAAAACCCTAAGCATCATCTGTAGCCAATCCGATGAAGGTAGGTGGGTGGTACTTCTTGTACCTCTCAAGTCTAAGCTGCTCCACCTCAGAAGCTGCTACCCTAACCTCGGGCTGAGCTGGAGCTACCGACTTCATTGGTACAATCTCTGGAATTTGATCGACCTGAACCCGCTGCTCTAGATTACCGGCGATGGGAGTTTTTGCTCCTCCCCCGGCCTAAGAAGTGTCAGGAGCAAGTGGAATCAATCCAGCCTGAGCTAAGGTGCTGAACATGATCAGAAACTGGGCTAGAGTCTCCTGGAGGGCTGGTGCAGAAACAGGTACCTCAGGTGTCTGCCCTCCAGCTGGAGCTACTGGGGGCTCCTCTGTAGCAGCTAGTGCGGGTACTCTGGCTGCACCACGTGGACGTCATCGGCCTCTACCCTGGCCCCGGCCTTTCGCGGCTCTAGCAGGGGGCGCGGGTGCCTGGCCATCAGATCCGCTTGTACGTGTCCTCACCATCTGTGAGAGAATAGAATACAGAAGTTTAGAATTTTTGAAGTCAACAATTTTTCGCACGACAAGGAATCAAAGTAGTGAAATTTTCTTAACAGTTCCATAGCCTCCCGAAGATAAGTACAGACGTCTAAATACTAATCCGCGAGAATCTAATAAACCGACTTGTGACTCACGACACCTATGAACCTAGAGCTCTGATACCAACTTGTCACGACCCATTTTTCCTCCGTATGACATCGTGATTGCACCTAGTCTCTACGACTAGGTAAGCCTAACATTTGCGGAATAATGAAATGAAAACAAAAATTTAACAACTAACTGTTCAAAAATACACAGTAATCCCAAAATTTGAAACACCGTGAATCATAAACTACAGAAGAAAAATCTAGTGTCTCTATACATCAGAGTCTAACAAGGAAAAATACATAAGATAATGGACATGAGAAAGAGTAGAAGGGGACTCTGAGGTCTGCGGACGTGGTAGATATACCTTGAAGTCTCCAAAGCTGTCCCGGCTCACTGATAGTGCGGCTGATAAGGAGCACCTGGATCTGCACATGAAAAATATGTGCAGAAAAGTAGCATGAGTATACCACAATCGGTACCCAATAAGTGCCAAGCCTAACCTCGATCGAGTAGTGACGAGGTCAGGTCAGGACCTTACTGGTATAAATAATAATAAAGCAAGGCAAGAACGAAATATCGCAGTAAAATAAAGACTGAAATTTAACAAGAAGAATTCATAGAAGATAATAGTTCAGTACACAGAGACAACAATAGGGAATCCCCTGAGATACCGTCTCGTAGTCCCAAACGTAAATGTGCAGGGGGATCTCCCGGAATACCATTCCATAGTCCCAAAGTAAATATGCAGAACATGGGATCTCCCGGAATACCGTTCCGTAGTCCCAAAGTAAATATGCAAGACATGGGGATCTCTCGAAATACCGTTCCGTAGTCCCAAAGTAAATATGCAGTACATGGGGAATCTCCCGGAATACCGTTCCGTAGTCCCAAAGTATATATGTAGGGAGAACTCCCGAGGAACCGCCTCGTAGTCTCAAAAGTAAGTACATAGATCAGAAGACAAATACAACAGTTAACAGTAAGATTTCTACGGCTATACTGATAAAGAACAAGGAAAAAACAGGAAAACAACTAGGCATGCTTCATAGAGTTCAAGTAAGCAGTTAAAGCACGTAGACATGCGATATTAGACTAAACAAGATAGCTATACATATTGGAATAACTCAATTAAGAATGAAAACATGTTAATATTCATTAAAATGGTATAACTAAAAATAAAAGAAAAATATGTTGTTGTCTCAGTAAAAATCAGGTTTTTCAACAACTAGCCCGTGTACGTACTCGTCACCTCACGTGCACGGCGCTCCCATATCAATATAGTTCCAAATCCTAAGGGAAATTCCCCCACACAAAGTTAGGCAAGCCACTTACCTCGAGTCAAGCTCCATCAATCCGTAAGAATGCCCTTTCCTCGATTATCCGACTCTGAATGACCCAACTCTTGCCAAACATAATTACATATCATGAATACAATCATTATAGACTCATCTAATTAATGATATAAATATTTTAACAAAAATTCAGAAATTCGCTCTAAAACGCCGGCCCGGGCCCACGTCTCGGAATCGGATAAAAGTCACAAAATACGAACACCCATTCACTCACGAGTTCACTCGTACCAAAATTATCCAAATCCGATGTCTAAATCCCAATCAAAACTCAGAAATTTGGTTAGGGAACATTTCTCCCATTTTCCCAGCTTTTCAATCCAAATCTGAAATTAAATGGAGAAAACAACTATAGATTAATGAAATACACCCATAAACAAGCAAGGAATCGGAACCCAAAGCTCTCTCTGCAAATCCCTCAAAGAATTGCCAATTTTCGAGCTCCCAAGTCCAAAAATGGAGAAATGAATCAAACCCTCGAAATTCTCTCTTTTCTGCCCAACGAACCCGCTCCTGCGACCTCACCATCGCACCTTCGGTGCCACTTCTGTGGCTAGGACTCCGCACCTGCGAGTATTCATTAAAACTCCAGAGTCCGCACCTGCGAGTATTCATTAAAACTCCAGAGTCCGCACCTGCACGCCTAAGTCCGCATCTGCGGATGCGCTTCTGCATCTACTCGTCCGCTTCTGCTGAACCTTGGGTCCTTCTCATATCCTCATATGCGACTACCCTTCCGCAGATGCGGCTCCGCTCCTGTGGCTCACTTGTCGCATCTGCGACCACTGACTCCCAGGCCTAAAGGCACACCTGCGATCCCAGCCTCGCTTCTGCGGGGCCGCACCTACGGACTCCCCATCGCAGGTGCGAAAACACCAGAAAGCAGCATGTCAAAAATTCTTCTAAGTCCAAGCTTTCACCCGTTAAGCACCCGAAACACATCCGAGACCCCCGGTACCTCAACCAAACATACCAACCAATCTTAAAATACCATACGAACTTAGTCAAATCCTCAAACCACCCCAAATACCATCAAAAACACCGATTACACCCGGATTCAAGCCTAAAGTTCTTTAAAATTTCTAATTTCGACAACCGATGCCGAAACCCATCAAATCATGTATGATTGACCTCAAATTTTGTACACAAGTCATAATCAACATTATGGACCTACTCCAACTTCCGGAATCAGAATCCGACCCCGATATCAAAATTTTCACTTCCGGTCCAAATCTCCAAAAATTCGACTTTCGCCATTTCAAGCATAAATGAGCTACAAACCTCCAACACACAATCCGGACACGCCCCTAAGTCCAAAATCACCCAACGAAGCTAACGGAATCGACAAAACTCCATTCCGAATTCGTCTTCACACTGTTCTGACTACGGTCAAAATTCTAAGACTTAAGCTCCCGTTTTAGTGACTAAGTGTCCCAAAAATACTCCGAAACCAAAACAAAACCTCCTGACAAGTCGCATAAGCAGAAAAAGATACGGGGGAAACAATAAATAGGGTATCAGGGCTATTACTTTCAAAACGACCGGCCGGGTCGTTACAACTTTCTTTTAAATCCTGGCCGTTAATCTCTCAAGATCAACGACCCACAATCACCCCTCCGCTTTTAATTAACCAAACCCACCCGAAACCCTTAAATCCTCTCTTCTCCTATCCTGTCAAACCCTAGCTGCCACCCCCAAACCTCCTCCGAATTCGATCAACTCATGGAATCTTACCATGATTCACTTACCTTTAATAGATTATCTCATTGTTACTTATGTGACTATGATGTTACTTAGTACTTACCCGATTTTAGCAAGTACCAATCTTCCGAATCAAGAGAAATCGGACTCACTCCTCAAGATTCAGACGATTTTTCGTCTATATACATTTGTGGTAATGCCTTACCTCTATTTTGATGTTTTCGTGATCAAGATGAGTTTTACTACATTGAGTTATTATTACCTGTTCTAAAACGGATTGTGATTATTGTTTTCAATTATATTCCAATTATTGGGTTTTTTCGATATATTTATTGCAGAGGTTATTTGTCTAGTGAGTATCACATGACTTGAACCTCGTCACTACTCCACCGGGGTTAGTCTTGATACTTATTGGGTACTGATTGTTGTGTACTCATACTACGCTTCTGCACATCTTTTTTGTGCAGATCCAGGTCCTCGGATCGGACTGATCGGCAGTGAAGCGTAGCACGTACCGGAGACTTCAAGGTATTCCTGCATGATCCGATCGCATGCCTTGGAGCCACCGTCTTATTTCACTTCTACTGTTTATGTGTTTCAGACAGTATTGTATTTTGATATTGATCTTGTATATTGAGTTAGAGCTTGTGACTCTATACCACCTAGTTCTGGGATATTATGTTGAGTATTTGCCGCGTTCGCCTGTATTACTCTTATTTATGTTAGACTCCGTTTTCATTAATTCATGGTTTTATTGCTCATAATAATGTTGAGTGACCGGATTACCTAGTTGAAAGATTATGTGCCATCATGACTTCCAAGTAGAAATTTTGGATCGTGACAAAAAGCATGAGACTTATTTAGCCTTGATGCTTTAAAACCCCAAGAACAATTCTTATATACACAATCAATGAAGTAACTGTTATTATGTAGGTATGATGTTAGTTTCTAACATATGCCAATTAAAATATGGTATATTATCACAACTTTGAAAGTTAACAATAAACAGTAAACATAACTTGTTGAAACTAAGACAAAGAATACTACCTCAGGCAAAGCAGATACATCATTAGCTAGTATCTTTGATGACAAAATCAAGTGTTGGTAAACTTATTCAAATCCTAATCTCATACATACCTGCTCGAATATGATTTTCGAACTTTGAATTGGAAATTATTCTTGATTGCATGGTATTTCATCACATTACGTATGTTCTCCTTATCTTTGAATAACTGAGCCACTTCAACTTTTTTGTGTAAAGCGTTTGTAATTATATTCATATCATTGACTTCCATATTCTTATCACTCTCTAATTTTCTTATTGTTAACATATCAACAACTTCATCTTCATGGTGCGATGTTGCTTTCACGGTCATGCTGTGTATTCTTAGCCTTGGCATTGCAACTGATCTTATAGTCGAGCAGCTCGCATATGCATTATTCTCTTTGAATGTAAGATACAGGGGAAAAACTATCACATTTGAATTTGTCTCTTTCAACTTGATATACATCTTCAAAGCCATTTCACTATTTACTGTTAATGGTGGATAACCATCTTTAATAGTATACTTGATATCAACTGTAGTCGTATACTACTTATGAAGATAGTTTGCAACCTAGAATTGAAAATCATCGAAATTCCAATTCGATTTGATTAACATTCCATCAACTTCAAAATTTATAAATCGATTATCATCAGACCAATATCCACTGTGCTGTAGCAACATAGGTATTTCGACCATTGTTATATTTCAACTTTGAATCATAACATTTAATCCGAAATTTGTCATTGCGTCAATTTTCTCCAAAAGTTTCTCTAGAATTCGTCTGCTCACCAACAAACGCGCAAACAGTAGGAAAGCAACGTACATATTTCAACCATTGGTATATTTCATCTTTGACTCAAAATAATTCTCCCAAATTTGTCAAAGCTTCAATTTTCCCCAAACGTGCAGACAGTAGGAAAATTCTTAGGTTTTATTTGAATTTGCAATTTATATAATCCATAGGTACCGAGAAATACGCAGAAAATCACGTGTATCTCGTGTTGGGGAAAGAGGGATATCAGATGGAAAGATTTTGGGCGTACCGACAGTAATTAGAGGTTTTAGGGGTATGGCTTGTCATTAAATTTTAATAGTGGAGTATATCTGTCCTTCCCCCTATATTTATTCTAGCGTCCGTAACTAATTTCGGATAATGGGTCAAAAATGAAAAAAAAAAACTATTTTCTTATGTATGTTTGAATTCATAATATGATCTCTCATGATTTTCTTTCGAATCTGAGCCACACCTGTAATTATGGCCAATATTTTGGCTAATGGAGTCCATCTCACATAAGCATAAGTATCTTTGCAAAGTGTAGACTTTGTTGGCAATATTCTTTGGGACCCAAAAAGATTACATTGTGTGGTGAACATTATTTGTATAAGTTGTATCTCTTCTTTTACAACTAAGAGACCAAAACTTTTTTACCTATAAAAGGGAAGGACATTAGTTCATTTTAGACACACCAACAAGACTTGAGTCTTCATTTCTTATTTCTTCCTTTCCTCATTATTAAGAGTGTTTTGTATGAGAGTTGAGTGTTGGGAACCACTTGTGTGAATCTTTTTTTTGGAGTGATCTTGTGAGGTTATTACCTTAGGGTATTTGGGATTAATTAGAGTATTTACTTAATTACAGTATTTACTCTAATTTTTTAATCTCTTTTGTACTCTTATTGATATAGTAAAATTGCTCTTCTCCGCTTGTGGACGTAGGTCACACTGACCGAACCACGTTAAATTGGTGTCATCTTTATATTCTTTAATTATCGTTGTTATCAACTTGCATTGTCTTTGTTATTGTCATTATAACATTGTTTGGCTAAATTTCACACTTCCAGAGTTCTCGATCCTATCAAATTGGTATTAGAGTCGGATCTAATCGGGTTTGTTTCAGTAGTCAATATGACTTTAACAAAGACTTATGTTGAGAAATTTGATCGAAGTGTAAATTTCGGAATGTGGCAATTAAATATGGAAGCTATCCTAATTCAGGATGGCATAGATTTGGCGTTGCAAGGAAAGGAGAAGAAGACGGATGGGGAGTTTGCCGTCATAGACAAAAAGGCAAAAGCATGTATCATTTTAAATCTCTCAAATGAGGTTTTACGTAATGTTTCTGTAGAAACCACAGCCAAAGGCATGTAGAAAAAATTGAAAACCTTATATATGAAGAGGACGGTGGAAAATAGACTTTACCTGAAGCAGAATCTTTATACAATTCGTATGGGTGGAGGTACTTCTATTATCTCTCATCTTGATGCCTTTGATTCCATTCTTATGGATTTAAGTAATATAGATGCTTAAATTAAAGATGAGGATCAAGTCGTGTTACTGCTTTATTCTCTACCCCCATCTTTTAAGCATATAAGAGATATTATGCTTTATGCAAGGGATAATTTCTCTTATAAGGATATTAAATCTATCTTAAAATCAAAAGAACAGATAGATAGTGATATTACTAGGGAAGCTAGTGAAACTCAAGCGGAAGTTGGCTTGTTTGTTAGGGAAAAATCCGACTCCATATCAAGATACAATAATTTAGAGTGTCGCTATTTTCATAAGAAAGGTCACATTATATTTGAATGCTTTAAACTGAAAAATAAAGAAAAGCATAAAGAAAGAAAAAATGAGCACAAAAATACTGACACCGCTGAAGCTAGTGTAGCAACTGATGAGATTGAGGGAACTATATTTTTAGCAACTGAAACTAGTTTCAGATCAGACAATGAGTGGATTTTAGATTCCGGTTGTTCATATCATGTGTCCTAGTAAGGACTTGTTTTCTACATATGATTCAGTTGCAGGTGGAGTTGTCCAACTAGGTAACAATGTTACTTGTAACGTTATTGGCAAAGGTACAATTCGGATGATAATGTACGATGGTGTAGTGAGAACTCTCACCGATATTAGACATGTTCCTGACTTGAAGAAAAATCTCATTGTAACGACCCGACCGGTCATTTTGAGTATTACAACCCCATTTTTATATTTACTACTCAAATTGGGCTTTACAGTTGTCGTGTGACTTGCCGGGGCAATTGGTTCGGGTCCGGTGAGGTTTTGGAATGAATTGGAACACTTAGTTCCAAGGTTTAAAGCTTAAGTTAAAATAGTGACCGGATGTCGACTTATGTGTAAACGACCTAGGAATTTAATTCTGATAATTCCAATAGCTCAGTATGGTGATTTTGGACTTAGGAGCATATCCGAAAAATTATTTGGAGGTCCGTAGTGGAATTAGGCTTGAAATGCCGAGAGTTAAATTTTGGGAAGTTTGACCGGGGGATTGAATTTTTTGATATCGAGGTCGGAATCCGATTCTAGAAATTGGAATAGTTTCGTTATATCATTTATGACTTGTGTGCAAAATTTGAAGTCATTGCGGATTGATTTGATGTGTTTCTGCACAAGATATAGAATTTGAAAGTTTAAAGTTCAAAGATTTTGATTTGAGGTTTGATTCGACGTTTTGATATTATTTGATGTGATTTGAGGCCTCGAGTAGGTCTGTGTTATGTTATAGAACGTGTTGGAATATTTGGTTGAGGTCTTGACAGGGCTTGGGTGTATTTTTCGATCATTGGTTGAGACATTTAATAAAGTTAAGAAATTTGAAAGTTTGGCCATGATCAATATCGGGTCAAGACGACCTCTTTTTAGTGTGTGAGTACACGAGCAGATCCATAGCGTGTCTTATGATTGAAATTCATATATGGTTTGTGTCTGGGAGTGTTTCGGATGAGTTTCGATGTGAGTTTTGAGCGAGTTCGGGCATTTCGTCACTCTAATATTTTTCTGGCACTTTTGGGGGTGCGGAGCGCACATTTTTTGGTGCTGAGGTGAAGGAGGGACGTGGACCGCACATAAGAGTGCGGACCGCAGCAGAATTTTGCAGACCGCACAATTCTGTACGCGGCCGCGCTCCAGGGACTTCTGCTGATTTGCTGGTCCAACTTCGGAAGCCTATATCTTTTGATCTACAAGGAATTTGGAGATGATTCAAAAACGGAAGTTGTAGTCCTTCGTGTCTATTTTCCAGAAAAGTACAAAAGTCATCATTTGGACATCTGTAGATAAAGTTATGACCAAAATACTAAAACCTAGCAGTGCAGCCACCAAGAATTTCGCGGACCGCAGCAGAATTTCACGGCCGCGCTTGGACTTTTGCGGACCGCGAAGTGGGAGTTCAGAAGGTGCACTATATAATGGGGTTTAGGGTATTATTTCATATTTTAGACCTAGAGAGCTCGGTTTGTGGCAATATTTCGTGGGTTTTTCAAGAAATTCATCGGAGTAAGTGATTCTAACTCGAATTTGGTTAATATACATGAATATATCTATGATTTCATCATTTCATTAGTACTTTGAGGTGAAAATTTGGAAAAAATTGTAGAAATTTCATAAGAACAAATTTTTGGGATTTGAATACCGATTCGGAGTCGGATTTGAGTGAAATTAGTATGGTTGAACTCGTAATTGAATGGGTTATCGGATTTTATGAGTTTCGTCGGATTCCGAGACATGGTGAGTTTCTACTCTTGGAGTGTAATTTTGGATTTTGTGGGAAATATTAGTATTTTGATATGGAATTAATTCCTATAATTGTGTGGACTGAATCAAATTAATTGTGACTAGATTCGAGCCGTTCGAAAGTTGATACACGCATAATGGGATTTCTGGAGCATTGTTTAGCTTGCTCGGCATTGGATTTGGCTTGTTCGAGGTAAATAACTCTTCTAATCTTGGAGCTGAGGGTATAAACCCGGATTATACATGTTATGTATTTTGTGTTGAGATGACGCACATGCTAGGTGACGGGCGTGTGGGCGTGCACCGTGTGAACTGTGTAGTTATTTGAACTTGTTTGAAATCACGAAATCTCTACGTACTAGAGTTATCAAAATGTGATTCATGCTATAAACTATGTTTAGACTACAAGTCTAATCCTGTTGGGACCCACCGAGGTCATTTATGCTATTAAGTTATCTGTTTTCATTGCATTTCATACTCAGTCATACGTATTTATATGCATATCATATCTCAGCATCTGTTGTTATTTATTGATACATTATATCATCATTTTCGGGTTGTTTACATGACATTGTGAGCCCATGAGAGAGAGACTGGAGAGATTGATGACTGAGTGAGGCCGAGTGCCTGATTGATTCTGATATTGATATTATGATACGTGAGTTGTCCGTGCGGTTATTAGCGCTTGAGCTGAAGGAGCTCCTCCGGAGTCTGTACACACCCCAGTGAGCGCGGTTGATATTATTGAGGGATGGATCTTCCCTAGATATAGATCTTGTCCGAAGTATTATATATCTGGAGATGGAACTTCTCCACGGGCTAGATTGGCTCTACTCGGTACTGAATGACTGATAATCAGTTGATGTGTATATTCCGGGATGGATCTTTCCTGAGCCAGATTGGCCATATACAGTACCGAGTGATTGGGCATGATGAGTGGAATATGTGAGAAAGGGAGATTGAGTACTCTGAGAGTGTGAGTACATGAGTTCATCTCTGAGGTACATTGCATTGACATGCACACATGACATACATGCATAGAGATGTATTTTTCTCATGTTGTACAGTATCACATCATTCATAATTTCTCACACATGTTGACAGATGGGCATAGTGATGCATCTGTTTTACACTGGTTATCTGGAAAGAAAATGAAATATCTTATTATTATTGAAAGAATTTTGGGAAAATTATTATTTTTCAAACTTATTCATATTTTTGGCAACTTCGGTAAATGATTTGGGTTTTTATTGATGTACTTGAAAGGCAGAACTATTTTCAGAAATCATGTTTTCTTTTGTTGAGCATTTGATCGTTGAGTTACTTCTGGTATTATTTTCTTTATATTGTTATGAACTGTTGTGGACTAGTGATTTTGGACCCGACCTTGGTAGAAGCTCGTCACTACTTTCAACCTAAGGCTAGGTTTGTTACTTACTCAGTACATGGGGTCGGTTGTACTGATACTACACTTCTGCACATTGCGTGCAGATGTTGACTGCTGTTGTTGCTGTGCTCGATGGTTGCGAGATTTGAAGATGCACCTGCATTCCTGTTGTAGTTGCCTCTTATTCATGGTAGCCTTAGATTTATAAAAGCTCTGTTTATGTATTATTCAAACAGACTATGTATTTATTTCATTTCTGCTTTGTATACTTTATTCTTAGAAACTCATGATTTGTACTACCAGTTCTTGGGGAAATGTATTGATTTTAGATATTTTTTTTAATTAATTTTATTGGAATTAGATAGTTGATAATTGGCTTACCTAACGAGTTGGGTTAGGTTCCATCACGACTAGTGGGATTTTGGGTCGTGACACTCATCTCTTTGGGCACTCTAGAATCTCTTGGGTGCAAGTACACAGGTGAAGGTGGAGTTCTGAAAGTTTCTCATGGTGCTCTTGTAATCATGAAAGCACACAGATCTGGTTCGTTGTATACTTTATTGGGCTCCACTGCTATAGGCCCTACTATAGTTTCGGTATCAGACAACTTGTCTGATTTTGATGGCATTAAATTTTGACACATGCCCATTGGGGCTTTTACGGAGAAGGTGGAGCAATCTTACTATATTAGCCAAAATTAGGTCAAGGTGGAGATTTATAATTATGACCAATATTTTGGCTAATGGAGACCATCTCACATAAGCATAAGCATCTTTGCAAAGTGTAGACTTTGGTGGCAATATTCTTTGAGACCCAAAAATATTGCATTGTGTGGTGGATATCATTTGCACAAGTTGTATCTCTTCTTTTACACCTAAGAGGCCAAGACTTTTTTGCCTATAAAAGGTAAGGTCATTAGTTCATTTTAGACACACTAACAAGACTTGAGCCTTCATTTCTTGTTTCTTCCTTTCCTCCTTTATTAAGAGTGTTTTGTATGAGAGTTGACTGTTGGGAAGCACTTGTGTGAACCATTTCTTTGGAGTGATCTTGTGAGGTTATTCCCTTAGGGTATTTGGGACTAATTAGAGTATTTACTCTAATTTTATACTCTATTTTGTACTCTTATTGGTATAGTGAAATTGATCTTCTCCGCTTGTGGACGTAGGTCACACTGACCGAACCACGTTAAATTGGTGTCTTCTTTATATGCTTTAATTGTCGTTGTTATCAACTTGCATTGTCTTTATTATTGTCATTATAATATTGTTTAGCTAAATTTCGCACTACCCGAGTTCCCGATCCTAACAACACCTATGGGCCATATTGCTACTCTTTGCAATATAGAACTAATGCAAATAATCAGAATCAAATGGAGAGATATCCAAATTATACTCTGTTTGTTTGAGTATGTGCGGTATTATTTCGTTTTTAGCCGATTTTAAAAAAAGAAAGATACTTTCTTTAGAAATAATTTAAATTTTAACTTCATTATCTTTTTATCTTTATTAACATAATTTTGTATTATATATTTAAGACGATAAGCTCTATAGGTCTTTCTTTCTATTTTAAATTTAATGCAATTAAATAAGTTTACATAAATGATACAAAGGCAGTAATACTATATGAGAGAGAAAAGACCTATAATGTAGAATTATTTTTGGGAAAGAATAGTTTCATATTTTTTGTATAGTTTGAGAGTAATATACTTGTCAAACAAAAGAAAGCAGAAAAGAGGAGTCTCTTTAAACGATTCAAAGCTCTTAGCCGTCGACTGCCGCTTTGAGAAAATATCTGTATATATTTCTTTTGAAGTGAAAAGAAATACTACTGTCAATGGAAATACTAATTAGCTTTTCAATTTTTATTGCGTCTATCCTAAGTCTTCTTTACCTTCTCAATTTATTTACAAGAAACAGAACAAAGACGTTAAATCTTCCTCCCGGCAGCTACGGGTGGCCAGTGATCGGAGAAACTCCAGAGTTTCTCCGATCAAGACGGGACGGAAGCCCAGAGAAATTTGTGACAGACAGAATAGAGAAGTATCAATCTCAGATTTTCAAGACTTGTATAGTGGGTGAAAAAGTTGCTGTGTTATGTGGCCCTGCTGGAAACAAGTTCTTGTTTGGAAATGAAAATAAGTTGGTCAATGTTTGGTGGCCAAGTTCTGTGAGACAACTGCTTGGATCGTGTTTGTCTACTATTTCTGGGGAAGAAGCTAAGCTCATGAGGAAGATGCTGACCTATTTTGTTAGCCCAGATGCTTTCTCTAAGCTCTATATTAAGACCATGGAATTGAGCACTCAGCAACATATCAAGAATTATTGGCAAGGTACACTTACTTCCCTAAATTACATTTTATATTTGTTTTTAAGGGGTCATTTGGTTGATGGTTTGGAATAATTAATTCCATAATAAAATCTCGGGGAAAATAATATAATGTTTGGTTGGCCGTACAAGAAAAAATAATAATAATTTTCGTATAACTAACGCAACGGTTGCTTGGCGGAATTACATAATACCTACATTGAGTTCTATGTGAATTTATGTCTTAGTTTAATTGCTGGATAGAATGTAAAAAAAGATTATATTTGTTAATACTAGCATTAAACTATCTAAATACAAAAAAAATACTCTTTTAAATTAAGTAATGCATATATAAAAACTCCTCGCGTAATAATACTTTCATCATTAATCCTCAATAAACAATCTCTACATAATAATCCTAAATTCTTTCGAGTGGATGTTTTGGAGTGTGATAAATCATATATGGCCAGAGTAGATTGACAATATGAAAGATTCAATGAGTATACTTTGCAGCATATATCAAATTCAGAATAATATTAGAAATCTATTTATAAAGTGTGATTCCCAACAAAACGCAAAATTCATTGCTCTTTAACTACAATTCTGTTTTTTGGTAAAATAAAATATCGAAATAAAATTTTCATTTTGAAATACACTAAATGAGCGTTTGGTATGGTGGATAAGCAAAAATAGTTTCGTACCGCCTTATTCCTTGTTTGGTAACTAATCATGAGATAAGTTATCCCACGATTATAAGTAGTATCGGGATAACTTATATCTGCCAGAGAGTGGAATAGTAATCGCAGAATAAGTTATCTCAAAATAAATCAGTAAAATTGACAGTCTTAGGATTAATACAACATACCAAACAGTAAATAAAAAATAATACTAAAATAACTAATCACAGTATAGCTAATTTCAATATAGCTAATTCTAACCAAAGGACCTATCCTTCTTCTCCCGTTCAAACGAAAAGGAAAAGTGTTCGAGTAAATTGTACATCGTTTGACTTGCATAATTAAAGAGACGTGCGAAAATTTTCTTAGTTAAATTTTATGCAGTATATTGACGTCTTGTAATTTATAATGTGCTTTGAAAGACCTCCACTAACCACACAAGTAGTGATTGCACAAGTTCAAATATTTTATGTTGTGTGACTCACATTGGACGGTTGGAGACTTGGAGGACCTCAACTAACCAAAGCGAAAGATAAGTAAAATATTTCATAGGCAATTATGTCATTATAGTAGGTGTTTAAAAAGTTTGACAATGTCATGCCTTCTAAATTATTCTTCGAGACTTAATTATCTACAAAAAATTGCAAATAATAGATTCAAGTTTTTTGATCTTAAATGGTTGAATATAAAATACTTATATAGTTTTAAAAACTTTTGTTACAAAACTTCAACAACAAAATATTGAATGTGAAATTGTTGTAGTTTTAAAATGCTTTAATAACTCGCTTTACAACATTCTAGTATCCAAAATTAATGATTAGAGATATTGAAAATCTGTGAGGTTTCTTCGTTGAGTTAATATTTCTGAAATCTCATTTCAATTCTTCATTTGTAATATTGGCCACTAGTATACGTTACTTTGATGGCATTTGAGCTGAAGTTCACTTTTAGTTCTCTTATTATGTGACCTTTAATTAGACTAAATGTCACGTGTTGAATTTCTCGAACTCGTTGCTAAATATATATGCACACAAATATTGAGGTTTATTTGTCTACATGAAGGTAAAGAGGAGTTGAAAGTCTTCCCAACTATCAAGTTACACACCTTTGAGTTGGCATGTCGTCTATTCATGAGCTTAGAAGACACAAATCGCATTTCAAATCTCTTCAATCTGTTCAACATTTTCTTGAAAGGAGTCTTATCATTGGCTCTGAATTTCCCTGGAACAAGATTTTATCATGCAAAGAAAGCAACAAATTCTATACGAAAAGAACTCGTGTTGATTGTCCAGCAGAGAAGAGAGGCCTTAGAACAGAAATTATTAGTTTGTCCTCCCCAAGATCTTCTCTCACATTTGCTTCTATTTCCGGACGAGAACGGTAAATTCATGTCTGAACTGGAGTTAGCAAATAACATACTGTTGCTGCTCTTTGCTGGCCATGATACTACCAGTGTTACTTTAACATTGGTGATGAAGTATCTTGGAGAGTTGCCTCATGTTTACGACAAAGTTTTGCAAGGTCAGTATATCATGTGTAATTATCCACCCCACCCCACCCCTCTCCAAAAAAAATGCAAATATAAGAATATTGAGTTGTCATCTAAAAGTTTAAGATATTAGAATCCAACCACAGTTTTTGATAACTTAATGTCTTAACATGACACCTAGATCATGTCAAAATTTATGGTTCTAACACGTAGAAATACTTTTTTGTTTTTAGGTGGTAGTGAAATTTGAAGATAAAACATCTTATCTACTCTAATATCACGTTAAAATATGGCTTATGTTAGAGAGGACACACATTTAACTTATTTAATTATATTATGAAGGCCTGGGACAGCTGTCCTGATGAAACTAGTTGTATTATTCTTTTGTCTTGATAATGAAAACAGAACAAAAAGAGATTGCATCATTAAAAGGAGGAAGGGAATACTTGAATTGGGATGATATGCAGAAGATGAAGTATACATGGGATGTAGTATCTGAAGTTCTCAGGCTAACATCACCAATCACTGGAAGTTTCAGAGAAGCACTAGTAAATTTGGACTACCAAGGTTACATCATTCCAAAAGGATGGAAGGTACTTTATTACTTTTACACTTTTACTTGATCAAAAGATTATATGGTTTAAATTAGAAGGGCAGATTTTTTTAAGTCTAAAACTCAAAAGGCATAAGTAGATGATATATATGAACTTGCTCTTGAACACTATTCCCTTCAATTAAACATCTTCAACATGCTTTAGAACAATTTGTTCAAGGTTAATTTCTAAGTTTTCTTAAACCGCTTGACGGGCAAAATTACCAAGATCAAACAATGTAGTAATACATTCCGTTTTTTACTTAGCTTTTAAATAGAAAGTCTTATTTGAAAGTATTTACGCATGTCATCTTCTCTTTGGAAATTTCTTTGAGACGCCCCATCATTGGAGACTTTAGGCCCAACATTTACCAAGGTTTTAATCTTATTAAAGATCTATATGTTTGTTTACCCGAAAAATCGGATAAAGTTGAATTTGTACGTAGTTCTAATGGTATGTGGCATAGCTTGATACAAATCATAAAGAGAAATAGAAATATCCAATCTTGACTATAAGAACGAAAGATAAAACTGTTGAAAAGAGGAAATAAATGAAGTAAGAGAGCTCAAAGGATTGATCTTTCAATATAAGGAATAATTTTTTGTTACAATGTGTGAATGTCCTGCTCACAGAAACAACAATCATCCCCTTTATAGTGGAGGGATCCTACTTTAGATATAATAAAAAATACATAGTGAGGAACCCATGGGGAACTAGCTTTTTCCTAATTCCTGCCAGGATTCTCTCTCCTAGTGTGGTTGCAACGACTCTTGTTTGTGAGCTCAATATTGACTCGAGCTCTCGATCTTGACTCGAGCTCGATTCTGACTCGGAGTCTGGTATTGATTCGAGGTCGGTGTCGGTCGGTCTATGCATCTTAGGCTCGATAATTTTGCCTCGCCCCGTAGTTCGATTTGGATACGAGCTCGATAATGATACCGAGCTTGTCATTGATCGGTCCTAGAACTCGAAGCTTGATGACCTGACTTCGGACCTCGACCTGGTATTACGGAGCCGCCCTTCGATCAAATTATTATCATACCGACCAGTCCGTACGACGGACTAATCGGTTTTGACCGTGTACAGATAGTCCCCGTGTTTCTCGGAAAGAATGTAACGAGAAACGATATGATTTTCTGACGGTACGATTAGATATATACTGACGTGTGCATCGAATCCGATCGTGACGTACGCTATAGCTGTCCCATCTATTTAGTTTACTGAGGCATTTAATGCGTGTGAGACGGTGGTTGGCCATTACCTATATTGGACCGCCACTGCTCAACCTATAAATATACCATTTATCACTTTTACATCTTCTGATCTCAAATTCCTAAGCATTTTCTCATACCTTCTGAATTAAGTGCAAAATTTTCCTTCTGTGGTTTTTACTGCCTAATCTTTCTTTGAAACACCACATCTTCTTTATTTCTTTCTTCTAAATTCAAAAAATGGTGAAAACATCAAAAACCGTCCCTCAAAAAGAAGAGGCTTCTTCTTCACATCCCGTCGCCGATAAAATACCGGTGGAGCCACGACCTGAGGAGTTTGTTCCTAGAACGTGTCTTCTCACCTCCGATTTTAAGGTCGGTAAGGGCTCGTTGGTTCCCGGTCGGTGTGAAACGGTATCAAGGTATTTGTGCTCGATAACCAAAAAGTAACTTGCACAGTTAAAGACAGATTGCAACTGGGATAACAAGGAAGTGGTAATTCCGACTCCCGATGAAGATATTACAACCCACGTGGGAGGGTTCCTTAGTGTGTATACTTACCCTTTTACATTAGGACCTTTCGACCCTATTATCATTGATTTTTGTCATCAAAACGAATAAATCTAGGTCAGATTCATCCTTCCTTTTGGCGGATCGTTATCCTGATCCGTTTCTTTGCAAGCAAGATCGAGGGGATGCCTTTCACCCTCGATCATCTTATTAGATTGTATAGTACCAGCCTCTTTCGAGGTGGCTTAATAAAACTTCAATGTCGGGCTACCAAGGTACTGTTCTCGAGCAGAGATAAGGACAATGATCGAGGTTGGATGGGCAGGTTCGTTCGAGTGAAGACTTCGGACTTGATCCCAACCGAAAAGATACCATTCCCCGAAGAATGGAATATGAAGTGTAAGTGTAATTCTGCTGCTTATTCCCTATCGCCTTGTCTCTTTGTTTCTTTCTTGCTGATATCTCTTTTGTGATGCAGCGGTTTCTTGGATGCCCGGTGCCGTTCCCGATCTTAAGAACTGGGTACGAGCCCTGGCTTCGACCTCTACATACGCCGAACGTTCGTGACGTGATTTGGCAAAGGGCCGATGGGAGGCCAAAAATCATGGTAAGCCTATTTCTCATGTTTTGAGAGTTTGAACGAAATATTTTCCACATATTCAACCGATTTTCTTGTGTGTAGGCCTGGGAAAAGATGCGATTTTGAGGCCCCTACCCGGCGAGAAAGAAGTCTCGGACCCGGTTTCTAAACCGGCAGAGGGGAATAAGAGAAAAAGGGCCTCTACTTCCGAAAATTCAAAATCGAAGGCAATGTCGACTCGTAAGTCGAGGAAGAATACCATCCCTTTGACCTTAGAATTGGTTCAGCGTCTAAGGGATGGAGATGAGGAAGAGGAAGACGACGGATCCGTACTGGTGGCCCGATCGAAGAAGACCACTGACGTTCCACAGGCAGCTGGATCGATGGTGGTTTATAAGGCTCCGCCTCGAACTAGGGATATATCGGAGAAAGATTCGGGCATAGTCCCCGAGTCGTTGGAGATAGAGGATGCTTCCCATCGAAGACAACGGATGGGGGATATGTATGAAGGGGCTCTCCCCGAATCTCTTCGAACCGAAGAGAATTCCCCAAGTGACTCACTTGGGGCAGTAGCAATTGAAGACTCGCCCACCTTCCCTGCCTTTTCCGAAGGGGCGATTCGGGAAGCCCAAGCTTTGGGCGCCCTCGAACTAGACAGGCCTCATGAGGGAGAGGATCCTTTATGTGACATGTTTACCGGTGTCGAAGACGCTGCCGGCACTAGTGATGCATCAGATCTTTTTCACGGAGTGCAGCAGGCTTTGAATCAGGTAAGCCTTAAATTATTTTGTTGGTATTATCTCTTATGTCTGTTTTTCTTTTCTTACTTTGTTTCTACTTTCTTTGTAGGCCGTGGTAGCTCATCGAGAATCATGTTCTCGATCCTGAGCTGAGCTGCATTGATACGAGGCCGATCTCCAACGGGTGCCACGGAGGAGAGGAAGGCCCTTAAACTCCTCTTAGGGCAAAGGGGAAAAGAAATCAAGGACCTCCGACCTGAGTTGGCCAAAGCTCACCAAGATCAGACCGATCTGTCCGAGCAGGTAATGACACTATTAAAAGCCTATGGACTCGATACTGGAACGATGCCTAATCTTTCGGTCTCATAGCTGCAGCAGAAGCTTGAGATGATCGGGAAGCTCCGTGAGGAGGTCGATGTGATAAAGGCGGAGTCCTTGAAATGGAAAGAAAATATGGACCGCTTTGCTGCATAGAAAGAGGCTGCTCGAGCCCAATTATCATCGGCCGAAAATCAACTTCAAAGTCTGAAGGAGAAACGCTTGGTTCAAGCAAGGAAAACAGAGGAGCTTGAGGCCCGGTTGGCTTCTGAACTTGCCAAGGATGAAAAGACAAAGGCCGATGCAGATGCATTTGTGGCTGTTTATCAGGCCGATGCTGAGGCCGCTCAGTCGCATACGAGAGAAGTAGCCGAGACCGCTCGAACTTGAGCACATTGGATTGCCGAATTTGCCAAATGCCAATCTTGGAGGGAAACCCTTGAGGAGATCCATGCTCGAGGCTTCGATCTTACTGAAGAGATAATAAAGGCAAAAGAGCTTGAAGCCTATGTTGAGGCCTTGGCCTCCGATGATGACGATGACGGTGATGGGAGCAAGAGCGGGTCTCGAAGTGGGGAGGAGCCCGATGGAGAAAAAGACTGCTCCCGTAGATAATTAGGGTTTTTCTTATTTTGATCTTTTCGTGTAAGGTCCTGATCGGATGTTTTGTAAACATATATATAAAGGTTTTTTCTTTTCCCAACTTGTCTCTGTTTTCTTTTCTGCCTAGGGAAGATTTTGTTTTACTTGTGTCTTATTAAAATGTTCAAAAGTTTGAGGATTTAGTTGAGTGAGTGTTTGCTCGAACTTTTAATAAAGTAGCCCTTAGGCTTAATAGTCGAGTGAGTGATTGCTCGAACTCGAAGTAATATAGCCCTTAGGCTCAAGAGTGGAGCGAGTGATTGCTCGAACTCGAAGTATTTCAGCCCGAAGGCTTTATGGTCGAGTGAGTGATTGCTCGAACTCGAAGTAAGATAGCCCTTAGGCTTAATAGTCGAGTGAGTGGTTGCTCGAACCCGAATTCGAAGTATTGTAGCTCGTAGGCTTTGTGGTCGAGTGAGTGATTGCTCGAACTCGAAGTATTGCAGCCCGTAGGCTTTATGGTTGAGTGAGTGATTGCTCGAACTCAAAGTAAGATAGCCCTTAGGCTTAATAGTCGAGTGAGTGGTTGCTCGAACCCAAATTCGAAGTATTGTAGCCCGTAGGCTTTGTGGTCGAGTGAGTGATTACTCAAACTCGAAGTAAGATAGCCCTTAGGCTTAATAGTCGAGTGAGTGATTGCTTGAACTCGAACTCGAACTCAAAGTATTGTAACCTGTGGGCTTTATGGTCGAGTGAGTGATTGCTCGAACTCGAAGTAAGATAGCCCTTAGGCTTAATAGTCGAGTGAGTGATTGCTTGAACTCGAACTCGAAGTATTGCAGCCCGTAGGCTTAATGGTCGAGTGAGTGATTGCTCGAACTCGAAGTAAGATAGCCCTTAGGCTTAATAGTCGAGTGAGTGATTGCTTGAACTCGAACGCGAACTCAAAGTATTGTAACCTGTGGGCTTTATGGTCGAGTGAGTGATTGCTCGAACTCGAAGTAAGATAGCCCTTAGGCTTAATAGTCGAGTGAGTGATTGCTTGAACTCGAACTCGTAGTATTGCAGCCCGTAGGCTTTATGGTTGAGTGAGTGATTGCTCGAACTCGAAGTAAGATAGCCCTTAGGCTTAATAGTCGAGTGAGTGATTGCTTGAACTCGAACTCGAACTCGAAGTATTGCAGCCCGTAGGCTTTATGGTCGAGTGAGTGATTGCTCGAACTCGAAGTAAGATAGCCTTTAGGCTTAATAGTCGTGTGAGTGATTGCTCGAACTCGATAGTGGTTGGCCCTTAAGCCTGTTTGAATCATGAAGTAGAACGAACTTTTCAAAGTATGAGATATCGGTAAAGAAGTTTTTCCTTTATAAGTCATTATACATGTGTTCGTATGTTGCGTCAGGCTCGAGCAAAACTATGCGGGCATGGTTCGTTTTGACCATTTGGCCCTTACACTTTTCTCTATCAAGACCCTGTCTGACGTGAATTTGATATGAAATAACTTTATTGTATCGAACTTGATTTATTTGATGGTAAAGCCCCCCAGTATTCGAGGTTGACTGTAAGGAGGCCTTGGATACTGTTAAATTGTCCTCAGGTAGCACATAGTTGTTGCCTCGTTAAAAACCTCATCGGAAAAACCGAGTTGGGATAAAAATCGATCAAAGGGAAAAAGGAGTGGAATGCGTACTTTAAAACCTGAGGTCTCGATGTCTTTGTTCGAACTCCTGCAGTGTGTTAGCGTCAAACATATATGGACGAAAGGAGGGAGAAAATCATACCTTAACAATAATATCGTTTGAGAAGTGATATGTTCCAGTTGTTTGGCAATGGTTTGTCATCCATCGTTCCGAGTTTATAAGACCCTTTTCCGACTATATCAAGGACTTGATAGGGTCCTTCCCAATTCGGGACGAGCTTTCCTTCAGTAGGATCTCGAGTGTTGATGGTGACCTTCTTTATGACTAAGTTTCCTACCCTGAAGTGGCGGAGGTTGGTTCTTCTATTGTAGTACCTTTCGATTCGTTGCTTTTGTGCAGCCATTCGAACAAGTGCCGCTTCTCGTTTTTCATCCAATAATTCGAGGCTAGTATTCATAGCCTCGTGGTTCGATTCCTCCGATGTATGCCAAAACCTTAGGCTGGGTTCTCCGACTGGAATTAAGGCCTCGGAGCCATACACTAAGGAAAACGAAGTTGTCCGTACTGGACTTTGATGTTGTTCGATATGCCTAAAGGACCTCGGGCAGAATTTCTCTCCTTTTCCCTTTAGCTTCGTTCAACCTTTTCTTCAAGTTTTGGATGATAGTCTTGTTCATTGATTCGGCCTGTCCGTCCCACTAGGATGGTACGGTGTTGACAATATCCTTTTTATTTTATGGTCTTCAAGAAATTTTGTTACTTTACTGCCGATAAATTGCTTACCATTGTCGCATGTTATTTCTGCGGGTATCCCAAATCGACACACGATGTGATCCCAGATGAGGTCTATAACCTCTTTTTCTCTCACTTTCTCGAATGCCTGTGCTTCAACCCATTTAGAGAAATAGTCAGTCATAAATAAAATGAACTTAGCTTTACCTGGGGCAGACGGTAGGGGGCTGACGATATCCATCCCCCATTTCATGAATGGCCATGGGGATAGTACTGAATGAAGTTGATCTCCGGGTTGATGGATCATCGGTGCAAATCTTTGATATTTATCACATTTTCGAACAAACTCCTTAGTGTCTTTTTCTATACTATTCCAGTAGTATCCTGCCCTGATGATTTTGTGAATCAGTGATTCGGCGCCGGAGTGGTTTCCACAAGTACCTTCATGGACTTCTCATAAAACATAATCGGTGTTTCCGGGTCCTAAGCATACTGCCAATGGTCCATCGAACATCCTTCTGTATAGTGTTCCATCTTTAGCCAACGTGAATCGAGCAGCTTTGGCTCGTAGGGCCCTTGATTCTTTAGGGTTCGATGAGAGTTTTCCATTCTTCAAGTATTCAATATACGTATTCCTCCAATCCCAGGTTAAGCTTGTAGAATTTATCTCGGCATGCCCCTCCTTGATTACGGATCCCGAGAGTTGAATGACAGTCCCCGAGTCAATCTCGTCTTCCTCGATCGATGATCCCAAATTTGCGAGTGCATCAGCCTCACTGTTTTGTTCTCGAGACACATGTTGTAAAGTCCATTCCTTGAAACGGTGCAAAGTTACCTGTAATTTGTCCAAATACATTTGCATTCTATCTTCTCGACTTCGAAGGTTTTATTTACTTAGTTTACCACTAGCAAAGAGTCACATTTGGCTTCAATGACTTCTGCTCCCAAATTTTTAGCTAGCTCGAGATCTGCAATCATGGCCTCGTACTCGGCCTCATTGTTAGTCAACTTAAAAGTTTTGATAGATTGCCGAATAATGCCACCCGTGGGGGGTTTCAACACGATGCCAAGTCCGGACCTTTTGCATTCGAAGCACCATCTGTGAAGAGGGTCCAAACCCCCGATGTTGTACCCGATTTTGACAAGAGTTCTTTTTCAACTTCAGGAACGAGGGTTGGCGTGAAATCAGCCAGGAAGTCTGCTAAAATTTGAGATTTGATGGCCGTACGAGGTTGATATTTGATATCGTACCCACTGAGTTCGACGGCCCATTTGGCCAATCGGCCCGATAGTTCGGGTTTGTGCAAAATATTACGAAGTGGGTAAGTAGTAAAAACGCATATGGGGTGACATTGAAAGTATGGTCTTAACTTACTAGAGGCGCTTATTAGTGCAAGTGCTAATTTCTCTAAGTGGGGATATCTAGTTTCTGCTTCTCCTAAGGTCCGACTTACCCAATAAACAGAAAATTGCGTACCTTGCTCTTCTCGAACTAGGATGCCACTTACCACAATTTTTGATACCGCCAAGTATAAGTAAAGTTTCTCATCTGCCTTCGGAGTGTGAAGCAGTGGTGGGCTCGACAGGTATCGCTTCAATTGTTCTAATGCCTATTGGCATTCCAGAGTCCAGGCGAAATCATTCTTCTTTTTGAGTAGAGAGAAGAATCTGTGGCTTCGATCTGACGACCTCGAAATGAAACGGCCTAAGGCAGCTATCCGTCGGGTTAGCTTCTGCACAACTTTCACTCTATCTACGATGGTGATGTCTTCGATGGCCTTGATTTTATCGGGGTTGATCTTGATTTCCCGATTTGATACCATGAAGCCAAGGAACTTGCCCGAACCAACCCCGAAAGCACATTTCTCGGGGTTGAGCTTTATGTTGTATTTCCTTAAAATCTCGAACGTTTCCTGCAAATGAGTCAAATAGTCCTCTGCACGTAGGGACTTAACTAGCATGTCATCAATATAAACTTTCATTGACTTACATATTTGTTCTTCGAACATTTTATTCACTAGGCGTTGGTAAGTAGCTCCTGCATTTTTTTAGCTCGAAGGGCATCACATTATAACAATATGTTCCATATTTGGTGATAAATGAGATCTTTTCTCCGTCCTCCAGGTTCATTTGAATTTGATTGTATCCGGAATAGGCATCGAGAAAAGTAAGGATCTCATAGACGGCTGTGGCATCGATCATGCGATCGATGTTAGGTAGTGGAAAAGAATATTTGGAGCATGCCTTATTCAGATCCTTATAATCTACACATATTCTAAGTTTTTTCCCCTTTTAAGGACTACAACTACATTGGCTAACTATTCAGGATATTTTACTTCCCGAATCGACCCTATTTTGAGAAGTTTAGTTACATCGTCCTTTACAAATGTGTGCTTTATCTCGGACTGAGGTCTTCTTTATTCCTGCTATGTCTAAATGGGACCAAGCAAAACAATCTATGTTATTAATAAGAAATTGAATAAGTTTTTTCCTGAGTTCGGGGGTCAATCCCGTTCCCAGGTAAACCTATTTCTCGAGCAGATGCTCGATCAATATAACCTGTTCCAGTTCCTCGATCGTTGTTTTGGTGGCGTCAGAATCTTCGAGGGTGATAAAAGTTCGAGGGGTCAGAAAATCCTCATCCCCTTCTTCCATTTCCTGCTTCCCTGATTCGGTCGAGACTGGCGGATGTGATTGCTATTTGACTTCTCGTATACCTTTAATGCTCGATCTTTCCGAGGTTGAGAGTGTTGATATCAGTGTTACCTCATCGACTGCAAATATTTCCTTTGCAGCATATTGCTCCCCGTATACTATTTTCACGTCATCCGACGTCGGGAATTTCATTACTTGGTGGAGAGTCGAGGGTACTGCTCTCATATTGTGGATCCAAGGCCTTCCAAGTAGGGCATTGTACCTCATGCCGCCTTCGATTACGTGAAACTTGGTACTTTGGATGGTCCCGTCCACATTCACCGGTAGAATAATCTCTCCTTAAGTCGTTTCACTGGACATATTAAAGCCGTTTAATACCCGAGCTGCGGGCACGACTTGATTTTGCAGACCGAGCTGCTCCACGACCCTCGATCGGATGATGTTCGTAGAGCTACCTGGATCCACTAAAACACGCTTAACTTGAACTTTATTTAATAGGATAGAAATTACCAGAGCGTTGTTGTGGGGCTGAAAAATGCCTTCTGCTTCTTCGTTGTCAAATGATAAAGTGCCTTCGGGCACATAATCTCAAGTTCGTTTTACCCTAGTGGTCGGTACCTTATTGCGTTTGAGTACGGGTCCCTGTGGAGTGTCGACCCCACCGATGATCATATGAATGATATGTTGAGGTTCCTCTTGTTTATTTTTTCTGTTGGCGTCCCTTTCTCTGAAGTGATTCTGGGCTCGATCGCTGAGAAATTCTTGAAGGTAGCCCTCATTGAATAGACGGGCTACTTCTTCCCTTAGTTGTTTGCAATCCTCGATCTTGTGGCCATGCATACCATGATATTTATACATCGAATTTGGGTTTCTCTGGGAAGGATCAGTTTGCATGGGTTTGGGCCACCTAGTGTCTTTGATTCTTTCGATTGCCGATACAATGCCTGATGCATCGACACTGAAGTTATATTCCAATAATCGAGGTACCCTTATAGGATCGGCATATTTTTCAAAACCACTCTTGTTCATAAGTCCCCGAGAATTCTGCCCTCGATCACTTCTTCGATTATTCCGGGCGGAATTGCGTCCCAAACCATTATTCCTTTGATCTGCAATGTATGGTTGATATCGGTCTTTGTTCAACCTTGGCTCTCTGTCGATGCCCCTTTGGTTTTTAATAGCCGACATAGCCGACCTGTTTGGATGTACTAATCCGGGATGAGATCCTAATTGGTCGTCTTCGACCCTGATTTTTGATTGGTATCGATTGTGTACATCTGCCCAAGTTATTGCTGGATACTCGATCAAATTCTATTTCAACTGACGTGATGCTATCGAACTTCGCTCGTTCAGCCCTTGGGTGAAAGCTTGAACTACCCAATCGTCTGCGACCGGTGGCAATTCCATGCGTTCTATTTGAAATCGGGACACGAACTCCCTCAATATTTCATTATCCCTTTGTTTTACTATGAAAAGGTCCGATTTCCTTGTTGCGACTTTTATGGCATCGGCGTGTGCCTTTATAAAAGAATCTGCTAACATGGCAAATGAGTCGATAGAATTCGGTGATAGGTTGTGATACCAAATCATTGCTCCCTTTGAGAGGGTCTCTCCGAATTTTTTTAACAACACAGATTCGATTTCATCGTCTTCTAAATCGTTGCCCTTGATGGCACACGTGTAAGAGGTGACGTGTTCGTTGTGGTCCGTCGTTCCGTTATATTTGGGAATTTCAGGCATACAAATTTTTTTGGGGATTAGTTTTGGGGCTGCGCTCGAGGGAAAAGGCTTTTGCACGAATTTTTTGGAATCCAACCCTTTTATCATTGGTCGAGCCCCCGGAATCTGATCGACCCTAGAGTTATATGTTTTTAATTTTTTATCGTTGGCTTCGACTCGCTTTGTGAGCTCCTCGAGTATTTTAGCAATTTCAGGAGTAGTCCCCGATTCTTGCTCATTTGACCTCACTATGGCTGGCTCTGTTCTGTGGGTAATTTCTCGAGGTGGACTGGGCTCCGGCCTGCTCGGTAGTTGGGTTTGGCTCTGCAACTGAGCTATCGCTACCTGTTGGGCTTGCAATATTTCAAAAATCATACGCAAGTTGATGCCGTTTTCCTCAATGTTATGGGTGTCTCGGGCTGCAGATCGAGTACCACCATGAATGCTATGTTCAGAACGTTGGTTTGCCTCAAGGGCCACATGCGAATTAACGTCTAGTGGTACTTCGACTCAAGCTTCAACGACATCGACAAGCGAACTTCCGGCCCTGGGCGTCAAGTTGTTGGTTTCATCTTGAAGGCTGGCTTCGTTGTCGATAGGTAAAGCCATTAATCGGGGGTTTGTCCTTTCTAATCCGAAGCCAAAGATACTCTCGAAAGACAAGCGTAAAACGGTGTGTGTTGCAGGTTTGTATCAAACAACCACTGTTATCCTCAGCCCCACGGTGGGCGCCAAACTGTTTACCCGAAAAATTGGATAGAGTTGAATTTGTACGTAGTTCTAAGGGTATGTGGTATAGCTTGATACAAATCGTAAACAGAAATAGAAATATCCAATCTTGACTATAAGAACGAAAGATAAAACTATTGAAAAGAGGAAATAAATTAAGTAAGAGAGCTCAAAGGATTGATCTTTCAATATAAGTAATAATCTTTTGTTACAATGTGTGAATGTCCTGCTCACAGAAACAACAATCATCCCATTTATAGTGGAGGGATCCTACTTTAGATATAATAAAAAATACATAGTGGGGAACCCATGAGGAACTAGCTTTTCCCTAATTCCTGCTAGGATTCTCTCTCCTAGTGTAGTTGCAACGTTTCTTGTCTGTGAGCTCGATTTTGACTCGAGCTCGATTTTGACTCGGAGTTTGGTATTGATTCAGGGTCGGTGTCGGTCGGTCTATGCATCTTAGGCTCGATAATTTCGCCTCGCCCCGTAGTTCGATTTGGATACGAGCTCGATAATGATACCGAGCTTGTCATTGATCGGTCCTAGAACTCGAAGCTTGATGACCTGACTTCGGACCTCGACCTGGTATTACGAAGCCGCCCTTCGATCAAAGTATTATCATACCGACCAGTCCGTACGACGGACTAATCGGTTTTGACCGTATACAATGTCAGTAGAAAATCTTGAGATCTTCTAGTGCGGGAAAAATTTCTTTTTGTTCATATAATATTGGATTGACACGGGAGTGACATGGACACTGATAATTTATATAACCGACCTCAACTTATTTGAAATTAAGACGCATTTGATGGCCGGACCAAAGTGCATATCCACTCTTTTAGCTTAGATTATGATTTACAATGTATCATCATTATAATAGAAAAGTATAATGCACTTGCTATGCAAACCTTAAATGATGGCTTGATTTGATGAAACAGCTATATTGGAACGGCGTTGTAACACACATGGACCCTAAGTTCTTTCCCAACACCAAAAACTTTGATCCATCAAGATTTGAAGGAGCAGGGCCGACGCCATTTTCATATGTTCCATTCGGGGGAGGGCCTAGAATGTGCTTGGGCAAAGAGTTTGCGCGGCTTGAGATTCTTGTTTTTATCCACAATGTAGTCAAAGATTTCAGATGGAAACTATTGATTCCGACTGAGAAAATAGAATATGATCCTATGCCCACCCCAATTGAAGGACTTCCAGTACTACTTCAACCTCACAACCCTTAAAAGAGTTTGCTTTAATTTCCCTTTCATTATGTTCTGATTGATGCTAAGAGAAAAGAAGGTAATACCAGAAACAGATGTTCAGTTCTATATGAGAAACGTAAAAGGTAAAAGAAAGCTTCTGATGAGTGTGGATGGATCTTCATCTCATATTCAACATTTCAACTTTTTCTTTTTCTCTTTATTTATCATTTTGGTAAAACTCAAGTAGTCATGATATGTTGAAGCAAAAGATAGCAGTAAATGATTTGTCACAATTCATAGCACGGCTATAGCTGGCTTATGAATATATTTGAGAACTTAGTTACATTCCACGATACTTTATTCAACCAGAAATGTGGTCCCTTCAGTTCACTACAAGAAAACACAGTAAATTCAACTTTTGACTTCAAGTAATTCGGCGGAATGGATTCACTCGTGATTCAAATTTTTATTATAATTGCCGCTAGACAATCGTTACAAACTTTGACTTTTAACGGCAATAAAATCTTTCTTTACCGGCACTTCTGTGAATGGCTGCTAAAAACTTCAGCGATCCCTTATACAACAGTAAAACTTTAATGGATAGGGATAAAGCTACTGCATTCCCGTGAACCAATAACTTATAAGCTAGGTCCGTCCCTATGCTTTTTATGTATCTCCATCAAAAGTAAGGATGAATCTCAAGGCTTGTGAGTTTGAAGGCTAATGGGAAGTCCTTCAACAGGGGTAGCCATTGGATCATATATAATTCTCTCATCAGGAACAACTAATTTCCATCTAAATTTCCTGACTATGATGTGCAGAAATACGAGCATCTCTAGCCGAACGAACTCTTTCCCAATGCACATCCGGGGTCCTCCCCCGAATGCAACGTATGAAAATGGAGCAGGTCCAGCTCCTTCAAATCTTGATGGATCAAAGCTTGTTGCATTAGGGAAATACTCTGGATCCAGACTTGTTAAAGTAGTGTTCCAGTAGAACTGTTACAACATCATATAAGTTGTTACTGTGCTTAAATTCTATGTGATGATGGGTGCATAAAATTATTCACAATAATTCACTTTAAAACTAATAAGGTAAATTTTTGTAGTTCAGTGACACAATAATGAATTTTTTACTACACTTCATTGTATATAAGCTAAATTATTGTAAGAGCTACAGTTGAAGTAAGAGCTATATAAGCTCTCCCAGTCTCTTAATGAGTAAAGTAAGAGCTACAGTTGAAGTGTCATGGCCAGCAAAGAGCAGCAACAATATGTTATTAACAATAACAAGTTCAGACATGAACTTTCCATTTTCATCTGGGAAGGAAAGCAAATGAGACAAAATATCTTGTGAAGGTGAAGCTGTCTTTTGTTCTAAGGCTTCTCTTCTTTTTCGGACTATTTGCAATAGTTCTTTTCTGACAGTAGCTACAGCTCTAGTTGCTTTGTGAAAAGTTGTACCAGGTAAATTTACAGGGATTGCTATTAATCCTTTCAAGGAAATGTTGAAAAGTGTTGAAAGCTTTTCAATTTCATTGTGGTCTTCAATGCTCATGAATAGCTGACATGCCACTTTGAAAGTGTATAGTTTGAGGAGATGGTAAACCTTCACCTGCTCTTTACCTTCATAAATATAGAGCACAAAAAGAAAAAGATTAAATACAATAGTAATTGCTATATTGGATAGGTTGTTACAGGAGTTCTTATATTGGTAATATCGACTGATTCCCAACATTAGACCCTCCTTTAATTTGGGAATACTTGATATTACAAAAGCTATTTTTCATAAAAAAAAAAATATATTCCGAATGTTTGTTTAATAGTGAAAGGAAAAAAAAAATGACCTTTCATAAAGCTAGGAAAACTGCTTCTTGTGTACCTTTTCCCAATTCTAATGTATTGTCAGATCTTATCATTCTGACATTCACATTGAATTGCCTTTCAACCATAGACAGAAAAGATTTAAGCATAGGAAAAACATTGCTTTTTGCACTTAATAAAAATGTCCATGTTCCTCTACTATAATCATCTACTATAGTTAGGAAATATCTAAATCCATTATAAGTATTTGACTTATAAGGTCCCCATGTGTCTACATGTATAAGTTCAAATATATGCTTGGATTTTATGCTACTGACAGGAAAAGGATTCCTGGTTTGCTTAACCTTATGACAAACATCACAGATAAACTCAGAATTTGACTTACAATGAAGGAAATCTAAATGTTTCATTGCTGAAAATGAAAGTTGTCCCAATCTTACATGCCAAAGTTTAACATCAGGAGTACCATTAACTTGAACTGGACTAGAAAAAGAAACAGACTTTGAAACGAAATTTCTTCTTTCGGAATTGAAGGTACATTACTACTGAATAGCCCTTAGACTTAAGGCTACTTGGTTCCAATAAGTAGAGTCCCTCTCTAACTTCACCAAAAACTTGTGGACTCTTCATTAAAAGGCCCTGCAACACACACCCAATAGATGTGAATAGGACATCATACTTGAACTGAACACAATACCTATTAACTGATAATAAGTTATATTTGAAATCTGGAACATGTAACACATTGTTCAGGATATGACCTGGCAGAATATAAATACTCCCTATATGAGTAACAATCACCTTGAAAGAGTTAGGTAAACTGATATTCAAAGGTACAGGAAGTAGAGTTAGAAACATGAAAGAATTAGGATCAAAACACATATGCTCTGAGGCACCTGGATCATTGATTCAGGTGTCTAATTTTATACTAGTAAACACTGAACCTGAGAATTTTAGAATAGTACCAGCAACTGTATTAGCATTGATTCCTGTAATTCCTTCATGTGCTAACTTTGCCTGCTTATACATGTGCATCATTTCTTCAATTTGTTCCTTGTTGGGTTGCTGTCCAAAATTACTGTTGTTGAGCTCAGTGCTTTGTCCTGCAGAATTCTCACGTTCCTCATGTGGTAGGACTGTATTTTCTTTAATTTGAGTCTGCTGACCTTTGTGATTGGTGAACTCAAAATCTTCTGAAAATCCAATAATTCTATAACAATCCTCTTGTGTATGTCTTGTTTTTCCACAATAAGTACAAGATACATTTGGATTGTACTTCTTTTTCCCTTTAAACCTTTGCTGAAGTTTAACAAACTTTCGCCCTGAGTTGTTATATTTGGGTGATATGGCTGCTCCTCTTTGTGTTTGGCTTCTAAGTTTTTGATAATTCTTCCCTTATCATGTGATCATAAAAGTTGCAAAATTAGCTAGAAGTTGTGCATTAGGCTGCTTGGCCTCTCCGGCTGCCATGAATGATACTGATTCATATATAAAATGTGCATTTGCATAAACTTCTCTTTGATTTTCATCCTGCAAGAGAAGTGAATAAGCAACATTTATGCTAGGCAAATGGTTCATCATGAAGATATTTCCTCTTGCTTGTGCATAGATGTCATTTAATCCCATTAGGAATTGGATCAATCTCTGATCCTCAAGAGACTTAGTCAACTTTGCTTTTCCTTTACAAACACAAACACATGAACAATATATGATAATATTTAAAGCATCTAATTCATCCCACAATCGTTTGAGCTTAGTGAAGTATGCTGCAATGTCACTGTTTCCGTGTACTAAACCTGATAACTCCTTCTGCAGATGATAAAGCTTGGCTCCATTTGATCTCCCATATCTCTTCTCCAAGTTGTCCCAAAGTTCTTTTGCAGTTTTGGAGTATATCACATTGTCTGTAATATCCTTTGAGAGAGCATTTAGGACCCCAAGAGATGACCATGTCATTCACACAACTCCATTGTTCATGGTCTGGAGATTTCTCATCTGGAGATAGACATGCTCCATTGATGAAACCAAGTTTCTTCTTGGCTAACAATGACAGGAGAATAGATCTCCTCCACCCTGGGTATCCTCTTCCATCAAACATAGTGTTGACTAGAGTCATTTCAAGTGAATCAGAGTTGTTGAGATGATAAGGGTGATTGACATCATAGCTGACTGGTTTTGCATCATTGCTCGTATTACCAGTATACGTGATGGTTGTTTCAGACATTTTAGGTTATTGATTATGATGATGAATCTGATGTAAATTGATTTGATGGTTGGACTGTTGGATCGAGCTTATTGCTCTGATACCATGTACGAAATTGAAAGAAAAAAATCTGATTGAAAAACCAATCTCCCGTGTGTTCTTTACATTGAGCTTTGTACATGTATATATTATACACTTGATATATATATTTATTCCTCCTACACTAACCCACTAACCTATGTCTCCTTATATTATAATTATCTTGCTAACCCCATTAATTTATGTCCCCTAACCCATTAATTATATTCCCCTATATTCTAAACACATAATATGCACGACATTCTTCTCCCTTCTTCTTCTTCACCATTCTTCTATATCTCTAAGTAAATCTCCACAGATTGTTAGAATTATGATATGGTTTCTGGTTTCTTCTTCCCAACCCAACAGAAGGTAATACCCGAAACAAATGTTCAGTTCCATATGAGATACGTAAAAGGTAAAAGAAAGCTTCTGATGAGTGTGGATGGATCTTCATCTCTATTCAACATTTCAACTCTTTCCTTTTCTCTTTATTTATCATTTTGGTAAAACTCAAGTAGTCATGATATGTTCAAGCAAAAGATAGCTGTAAATGATTTGTCACAGTTCATAGCACGGCTGTAGCTGGCTTATGAATCTATTTGAGAACTTAATTACATTTCAGGATAATACTTTATTCAACCGGAAATGTGGTCCCTTCACTACAAAAAATAAACCACAATAAATTTAACTTTCGACTTTAAGTAATTCCGCGGAATGGATTTAGCCGTCATTATATATAATTTTTATTATAATTGCGGCTAAACAATCGCTACAGCCTTTGATGTTTAATGGCAATAAAATCTTAATTTACCGGCACTAATGCCCTTGGCCAGACAATTTATTACGTGGCTATGGAGGTGACATTGCGTTCAAATTAACCTCCTCCACTTTTTTCCGATGTTAAGGAAATATTATAGTGAAGAAGATTCACAGAAATTTGAACAAACAGTCTTTCAATTAAAGGCCAATATAAGTATTTTGCTTGGATCCAAAAGATCTGATGGATATTGGCTCAATTCACCAGAATTCTGTCATTCAAAGGATTTGATTGACAATCAAATTAGATGGAAAAACCAGCAAGGTTGGCAAGACATATTAACATCTCAATGAGTATTCAATTTCAAGCTAAGTAATGTTTTTCTATATATTAATACGGAATTGACAAAAGATTTTCTAAAGATAGTTGAGTTATAAACAACGAGGAAGTTAGACTAATCAATTGATTAGGTCTATTGATTTTTAAAATCAAAATCCTCGATCCACGAAGATTCGCGAAGTAATGTTATCTTGAAAAATCATATGGAGTTCACACGAATTAGATCCTATTGAGAAAATCTGTCAAATAGGCTTGGATATAGATTTCCAGAAGTTTTTGTCAATTATCACATAACACAAATACAAAAGAGATTTGAGATCCATTACTTCCAGTAGTAGCTTTTATAAAATCTACACAACATAAATGCAAAAAGGAGGTGTGTGATTCATGTGGCTCAATAAACAAAATTTAAAATTTATGAGTTACTATACCAAGCTCAAGTTAATATACAATAACAATTGGTTTCACAATAAAATAATTATAGATATTTAATAAATTCTTAATAAATATACAAAGATAGGGATAAGGCTATTGCATTCACGTGAACCAATAACTTATAAGCTAGTTCCTCCCCTATGCTTTTTATGTATCTCCATCAAAAGTAAAGGTTCAATCTCAAGGCTTGTGGTTTTGAAGGCTAATGGGAAGTCCTTCAACAGGGGTAGCCATTGGATCATATATAATTCTCTCATCAGGAACAACTAATTTCCATCTAAATTTCCTGACTATGATGTGAAGAAATACGAGCATCTCTAGCCGAGCGAACTCTTTCCCAATGCACATTCGGGGTCCTCCCCCGAATGCAATGTATGAAAATGGAGCAGGTCCAGCTCCTTCAAATCTTGATGGATCAAAGCTTGTTGCATTAGGGAAATACTCTGGATCCAGACTTGTTAAAGTAGTGTTCCAGTAGAACTGTTACAACATCATATAAGTTGTTACTGTGCTTAAATTCTATGTGCTGATGGGTGCATAAATTATTCACAATAATTCACTTTAAAACTAATAAGGTAAATTTTTGTAGTTCAGTGACACAATAATGAATTTTTTACTACACTTCATTGTATATAAGCTAAATTATTGTACACTATCAGCATAAAATAAAATTTTACCCTATCAGTTAGTCTAAAACGGTAAATACAAGTAACAATCTACGATATGTGAAATTATTAATTTGAAAAATAAGGTAGGTAACCTCTTACAATTGATTAAATTAGTCCGATATAAAGCAAATTATATTGTCTGTTATATAAATTAAATCCTAAACATCAATGGATTATCAAATAATGTGATAAAAATGATGAAGAACCTACTAGATAAACTATACTGATGATATAAGAAAAAATCTTTACACTATCTGGTTAATGGTTTGTGAATTTAGTTGGACAAGTGTAGGAATGGCAATGGGGCTGGGCAAAAGCAGGGCAGAGCAGGGCAAAGGTTAAACGGGGCGGGGTAGGGTAATGGTTAAACGGGGCAGGGCAGGACATGGCGGGTCAAAACTGAAAATTTTGAAATATTAAAGAAGGCAGGGCAGGTAGTAGGGCAAGCTTTCTGTATAATCTGGTTTAAGCTCGATGAGTAACACTAATGGAAATTTGCGTCTTTTTGTTACAAAACCAATGCGTACATCTTATTCTTATTGGGATTTTATTTTACTGACTAAGTAATGCAATGGTACCGTGAAAATTAATTTTTTTGGTTCTGAAGAAAAGAAACTGTTTCGAAAATGTCTTTAAGTAGTTTACCCATTTACTTGAGTTGAAGCATTAATATAAGGGAATTTACTCTTTAATAAACTATATAACATTGATAAAAATCACATTTTATTCAATTGATATACATAAACAACTTTCATTGACGTGTCAACTGCAATGTCTCAATAGAGTCGAAATAGTTTTTTTTAGGACAAAAAAAATAGCATATTGCAAAATGAATAACAAAACAAAGAATTAAAAAAATACATAAACGGGGGCGGGGCGGGGCATGGCATGATAGGGCGGGGCAGGGCAAGGCAAAATTTTGAAAAAATGCTAAACGGGACACGGCAGGGCGGGTTAAAATTTTAACGGGTCAAGGCTTGCCCTGCCCCGCCCTACCTTGCCCGCCCTATTTGACATCCCTAGACAAGTGTGTGCATGAAAACATTATCGAAAACAGAGTAGATGATGTTCGTACCTTCCACCCCTTAGGCATGTGATAACCTTCATAATTTATATCAACAATTGCTTCTCGATAAGCTCCTATTATAGGCTGTTTCAGTCTCATAGCTTCACAAAGTACGTTCCACGAATACTTCATTTTCTGTATATCATCCCAGTTCAAAGACTCCCCTTCTTTTTTCGCTGAAGCTATCTTAATATGCTCTGCTTTTCATAATCCCAATGATCAGCAAATAAATTAATAAATAAATTGATAAAAGGGTTAAAGATATTCCTCTACTATATATGAAATATCTTAGTTTTAACATTCATTACTCTTTAAGACTATGTATACCTTAGCAAATTGTTTCGTACTTGCCCTTATCCCCTATGTTTACGGATTCGACCTAACCTATTAACTTTTGTGCAGACTCTGTATTTCTTTTGTGGAATTCATGGAATATGTACAAATTATTATTTTATAACTCAGTAACTAAAAAGAATTAGAATCTCGAACCCATAATCTTCAAATTCTGGCTCCGCCTCTGCTTATCGTAACTAGACACCCTAACCAAAGTATAACTAAAGGTAATTTTAAACCATAGTGACCTTTTTCAAAAGTATTTTGACACATGAACCCGATCATTCTACATTGGAGCTTCGTTAAGTTGACGGATAAGTACGAGATAATTTATTGGCGGTAAAGTTATAAATGACCACAAAGTATGACAGATAATAAAATTAAGATATTTCGTATACAAAAAAACGTAAATTAAGATATTTCATATAGCTAGATAACAGCTTTCTGAAGTACTGACCTTGCAGAATGTTTTCATAAACTTGAGGGTGCTCTCCCAGTCTCTTAATGAGTAAAGTAAGAGCTACAGTTGAAGTGTCATGGCCAGCAAAGAGCAGCAACAATATGTTATTAACAATAACAAGTTCAGACATGAACTTTCCATTTTCATCTGGGAAGGAAAGCAAATGAGACAAAATATCTTGTGAAGGTGAAGCTGTCTTTTGTTCTAAGGCTTCTCTTCTTTTTCGGACTATTTGCAATAGTTCTTTTCTGATAGTAACTACAGCTCTAGTTGCTTTGTGAAAAGTTGTACCAGGTAAATTTACAGGGATTGCTATTAATCCTTTCAAGAAAATGTTGAAAAGTGTTGAAAGCTTTTCAATTTCATTGTGGTCTTCAATGCTCATGAATAGCTGACATGCCACTTTGAAAGTGTATAATTTGAGGAGATGGTACACCTTCACCTGCTCTTTACCTTCATAAATATAGAGCACAAAAAGAAAAAGATTAAATACAATAGTAATTGCTATATTGGATAGGTTGTTACAGGAGTTCTTATATTGGTAATATCGACTGATTCCCAACATTAGACCCTCCTTTAATTTGGGAATACTTGATATTACAAAAGCTATTTTTCATAAAAAATATATTCCGAATGTTTGTTTAATAGTGAAAGGAAAAAAATGACCTCTCTCACTTATGACAAAAGTTATTTTCCTTACAAGTATCTTCATTTTTTATTTTATATTATACGCTCCAATTAAAAGTTAGATAATATTATTAATCTTTAGAACTACAATAATTTAATGATATACTTTGGTTTGTTAATATTATACAAAATCTATTCTAGAAAAAAATGAAGCAATAAACCAACGACGAAACTTAGTAGTTTGAACGCTACATACTCTAAACCCAAGAATTGTTAAGCTAATTTGTTCAAAAATGCCATATTGTAGTCTTAGTTTCTAATGTGTTTCATAAGTTGAGTTTGACGGTTGGAGGATGTGGGTGTTCAAGGAATTGTTACAACAATAGTAAGAACTAAGCCTTAATCTCATGTTAGTAAACCGGCATCAGTCAGCTATAGGAATTTTTAATCTGTTCTATTCAAATCCGTCCCAATCTAATAAGTATTACATAATAGTATACTTTCTCTAATATTAACCGTTCCTACATTTTTACTACCTCTATCTGTTTTAATTTATGTGATCTGTCCTAAAAAGAATAAAATATTTTTATATTTAATAATAATTTAACTTATAAATTTTTTATTTTATCCTTAATTGTGATAATTTATATCGACATAAAATTCTATGCACTGTTTTAGATCATAAAGTTTTAAAAGTGTTTCTTTTATTCTTAAATTTCGGGTTTAGTCAAACACCATTAAATAAATTGGAACGGAAAGAATAGTATATAAATATCAAGCAAGACTAAAATATTACTCCCTCCGTTCATTTTTATTTGACAGATATACTAAAAATAAATTTTTATTTTTACTTGTCACTTTACGCATATCAAGAAAAGATAATTTTTTTCATGTTTAACCTTAATTCATTAACCAACATTTCTTGAATAAATAATAGTCAATTGTAGCTTTCCAATGCTCAATATTGGAATTCACATAGAACTCTTCATTATTCTCTTCGTTAAACACAAAAGTCCACTAAAACTATCTTTTATTCTCTTATTCTTTGTAATATTTTTTTCTTTGGAAGTTATTTGGAAATTTGGATTCAATTATTGAGTATTAATTAATAGGATTATTGTGATAAAATTATCATATCAATCATTATTTTTTAAAGACATAAAAAGTTAAAACGTGATAAGTAAAAGTGAAGAGGAAGTATGTGACTGATGTGTTACCTTCCCAATACTTGTCGACGTGGTCCAGGGCAACAACTTCCATGGTTTTGGTGTAGAGTCTCGAAAAAGCATCAGGGCTAATAAAATAAGAAAGCATCTTCCTCATGAGTTTGGCTTCTTCTCCAACACTAGTAATCAAACAAGGTCCTAACAATTTTCTAATAGTTACAGGCCACCAAACATTGACTTTCTTGTTTTCATTGCTAAACAAGAACTTATTACCCCCAGCACCCCCAATTACAACGACATTCTCCCCCATTATCGAAGTCTTGAAGATTTTAGACTTGTATTTCTCTATTCTGTCTTCTACAAATTTCTCTGGCTTGCCTTCTCGGTTTGCTCTGAGAAAATCCAGTGTTTCTCCAACAATTGGCCATCCGCTGCTTCCAGGAGGAAAATTCAGTGTCTTTTTCTTCCTTCTGAGGAAGAAACTTATAAAAATTGTGATTACTAAAAGCAATATGAAAACAGATGGTAAGTCAATTGAAGCCATGTTTGAGAATGAATGCATTTTTTATATTACCTTGTTGTCGATTATAAATAGCAGTTACTATAGTTTCTACTACTGTGTTATAGAACATTCCGTGGCGTACATAAATACACCGCTCCTGTTTGTTTTTATGACACATAGTGCTTATTCTGAACCAAAAGTTAGAGCAGATCTTTTTGCTTCTAATGTCAAGTTCTATTTAATAAAGAATCTATTGGAATATATTTATTGTATAAACATTTGTCACGGTGGGAGTTGTACGGGGCAAAATATGTTATGCTAAATAATTGCATTAAAGAGTGGCACGTGAAGCCGAAGGCAGAGGATAACTAAAATCGAAGACAACTGTTCCATTTGTTATCGGAAAGAATGACGCTCATAAAGATACAATAAATATCTGCCAGCATTTAGTACGCTGCCCGTTACAAAGAGTTTGTCATTTATGCTCACCGTTACACATTCTTCAATGACCCTTATAATTGACATTAAAGAAGGGAATGATCCTAAGACCTTGTTCCTTAGGTGCAGTTATAAATAGTGAGCTCTGTTATCATTGTAAGGGGGACGGATTTTCTGAAAAACTGACGTTATAATCTATTCAAAACTTTATACAATTTTACCTTCTTACTTTTTTGATTTTATTATTATTGTGCCCGGAAGCCATGCTCCCAGAATTACTGTTTCTGCTATTTCATCTTCATCTCAAGGCTAGGTATTGCATATTTCTTCAATTCTTGTATTATTTCAGGATCGAATTAATTCCCTTGTCTAGAAGCCACATATAAATTCAACTGTATCGTTTTACGGGTAAACAGTTTGGCATCCATCGTGGGGCCTAGACAGTCGTGTAATTAAGTTGGTCCTTGCCTCTTTTACTAACCTGTTTTGATTATTTGTTCTTAGCAAAAAATCACAGAAAATGGCAGATAATGGTGTTATCAACACACACGATCTTGAGGCCCAAGGAGACTAGCCTCACCACGAGGATTCAATCACTAACACCCGCGATGAGGGAAACAATGCTACGCCGGTCCACTGCAGGCGGTGCCCGCGACATGTTCGGGAAGCGAGTCCTGATGATGCTAAAGAGGAGCATGTTATTGAAGTGGTAAGGGTCCTGCAAGAGCAACAAGAGGTCATTCTAGGTCATCTCACACGGCAGGATAAGGTTATGACAGAAATAAAGCAGGCATTGTCGGATGCTTCCAATAACGCAAATGGACAAGGTCCAGTTTCTCCCGGTGCTCCCGCAAATCAAACAACATAGAGGGTCGACAACAACACCCCGAGGGGCGAGGTCAGCTTTGATGGGGCCGGGAGGGGGTTCCGGTCATAACAACAAGAGTGATCCCTTCAAAAACGAGCTCTTACGGTTTATGAGGGAAGGGAATGCCCGCATGGACCAAATACCGGGTGCACCACCGGTGCTGAAAGGGCCGGACTCAAAGAAGTATACTCAGTTACCGTATAAAATAAACGTGGCAACAGAATTGATCCCGAAGCGATTTAAAATGTCCGACGTGCCGAAATATGATGGAACTTCGGACCCTCAAGAGCATATCACCGCCTATACAACGGTGGAGAATGGGAATGATTTAGCTCTCCACGAGATTGAATCTGCTTTGCTGAAGAAATTCGGAGAGACTCTCACGATGGGAGCCTTGACGTGGTATTCGCTGTTACCCGAGCATTCCATAGATTCCTTTGAGATGCTCGCGTAGTCTTTTATTAAGGCTCATTCCGGGGCCAGGAAGGTGCAGGCCCAAAAGACCGACATATTTAGAATTGCACAAGGAGAGTCCGAGTTGCTACAAAAATTCGTCACCCTAGAGGATGTTTCTCTCAGATGTTCCGGATGAATGGGCGACTGAAGCATTCACCAAGGGATTGAATCCAAGAAGTTTTGATGCTTCCCAGAAATTGAAGAAAAGCTTGCTTGAGTTCCAAGCGATGACTTGGGCTGATGTTCACAACTAGTATGAGTCTAAAATAAGGACTGAGGATGATCAGATTATCTTTCCGGTGTCGGCAAAAGGTCGGGAGAAGAATAAATAAAAATCAAAAGACAATTTCGACACAAATAGACGGTCTTTGAGGGGTCGGTTTTTGCCCTACGAACGAGCCAAAGGACACGGCAGAGGTTTCCGGTCGGCAGACAGGTTCGTTACCGACAGAAGAACTGATCGAGGTCGGAACAACAGATCATTGCAGACAAAGAAACATCAGGTACACAGGATACTTCCTACCCCAGGATATCAGAATACAACTTCAATATCAGTGTAGTAGATTGGCATCGGCTATGAGGAACATTAAAGAAGCACAGTTCATGAAGCTGATGAGGTCCAATCCCAGCCAGAGGGATCCCAATTTGTGGTGCGAATATCACAGGATGAATGGCCACCGCACTGGGGATCACAGACATCTGCGTGAAGAGGTGGCGACACTACTAAAAAATGGCCATCTCAGGGAATTTTTAAGTGACCGTGATAACGCGAAGAACTCAAAAATAGGAGAAGACTGTGTCATACTATCAATATGATCTTGGGGGGAGGGGGGACGAGATCAACGGGGTTACCTTCTCGGCAACAAAGAAGACGAAGGTATCAATAACCCATAGCAAGAGACTCCGGGAAGTCATTGAAGACGACATCACTTTCAGGAGGAGGACGTAGACGGACTATTGCTATCGCACAACGACGCATTGGTAATTTCTTTAAATGTACTAGATTTTAAAATCAGATGTGTTCTAGTGGATCTAGGAAGTTCGGACAATATCATACAATGGAGGGTATTAGAGCAAGCCAAACTTACCGGAAGTATCATTCTAGCCACAAAACTCCTCGCCGGATTCAACCTCGCAAGCGTGACAACCCGATGAGAGATCTTGCTGCCCACGAATGCCGAAGAGGTGATAAAGACAACCTTTTTCGAAGTTGTGGACGGTCATATGGGTTATAACGTTATACTAGGAAGACCATGATTGCACGAGATGAGAGCCATACTATCAACATATCATCAGTTGTTGAAATTCCCAACTCCCGAAGGAATTAAATAGATAAAAGGCAACCAACCGACAGCAAGGGAGATGAATGCGATTTCGGTGTCCAGTAGCAAAGGGAAGGAGCATGCGACATAGTAATTACAGGAACCGGCGCCCACTCTCGAATTAAGTGAAGTTAGCCAGGGGAGAAGCGTCGGAATCTTATCAGATGCCAAGATACTTCCAGGTACCAGAAGAGACGTATGTAACAAAGTCTACAATGGAAGAGCTCGGGCAAGTTGCATTGTTTGAAAAGTTCTTGGAGAGGAAATTCTACTTAGGGACAAGACAGCACCCCGAGCTCAGATCTGGCATTATTGAATTTCTTAAGAATAATGTAGATTGTTTTGCGTGGTCGCATGCGGATATGACAGGTATCCCAACGGAAGTGGCCGTACACAAGCTAAGCTTGGATCCCAACATCCCTCTGGTAAGACAAAAGAAATGCCCTATTGTGGAGGCCATGAATAAATTCGTCAAAGAATAGGTAACTCGCCTACTTGATATCGGTTCGATCCAAGATGTAAAGTATCCAGACTGGCTAGCTAATGTAGTAGTAGTTCCTAAGAACGACAATAAATTTTGCATGTGCGTAGATTATAAGGACTTGAATATGGCGTGTCCAAAAGTCTCATTCCCACTGCCAAACATCGATCAAATGATTGATGCAACAGCCGGGCACGAGTTAATGAGTTTCCTCGATGCTTATTCCGGGTACAACCAAATTAAGATGAACCTGTAGGATCAGGAAAAGACTTTGTTCATAACGAATTTTGGCACATATTGCTATAATGTGATGTCCTTCAGGCTAAAGAACGCCGGAGCCACTTATCAACGGCTCATAAACAAGATGTTTGAAAAACAGATAGGGAAAACCATGGAAGTTTATATAGACGATATGCTTGCTAAGTCTTTGAATGCATGTGATCATCTTAAGCATTTCCAAGAAGCTTTTGACATCCTAAGGAAGCATAACATGAAGTTTAATCCTGAGAAGTGCGCGTTCGGGGTCAGCTCTGGCAAGTTCCTAGGATTTCTGGTGTCTTTAATAGGGATTGAGGTAAACCCCGATAAGATCAAAGCCATCGAAGACATCCCAGACCAGCTATCAAGCGTGAAAGAAGTTCAAAGGCTCATAGGGAGATTGGCCGCTTTGAGCAAGTTTATTTCCCCCTCATTAGAGAAATGCCAACGTTTCTTAGTGCTGCTCAAAAAGAAAAACAACTTCGAATGGACCCCGAAAAGCCAGCAGGCTTTAAGAGATTTAAAAAGGTACTTGTCAAGCCCTTCGTTACTATTAAAACCGAAGGAAGGTGAAACACTGTTAATCTGCTATCAGTCTCGGAGGTTGCGGTAAGCGCTGTTTTAGTCCATGAGCTTGAAGGTACGCAATCTCCCATTTATTACATTAGTATAATTTTAATGGGAGCGTAAACTCACTACCCATATTTGGAGAAGCTGGCCTTAGCTCTCGTAGTCGCCGCTCGGAAGCTGAGGCCTTAATTCCAATGTCACCCGATAGCTCTGGTGACCACCTTTCCCCTGCAGAATATCCTTCACAAACCTGAAGTCTCGGGTAGATTGGCCAAATAGGCCGTCGAAATGAGTGAATTCGACATAGTATAAACCTAGGACAATGATCAAGTCACAAGTTTTGGCTGACTTTGTGGCCTATTTCAGTCCGGGATTGCTGCCTCTAGTAACTAAAGAAGTAGTGATGGTGTCAGAATCGACATCGGGGGTTCTGACTTTATTTACGGATGGAGCTTCCAATGTAAAAGAGTCCGGGCTTGGCATAGTATTAACCACGACTTCGGGAGAAACCCTAAGGCAAGCCATAAAAATGGTCCCTTTAACTAACAACGAAGTAGAGTATGAAGCTTTGATTGCAGGAATCAAACTGGCCCAGGGACTAGATTTCGAGGTCATAGAAATCAAATGCAACTCTCAGTTGGTGGTAAATCAGGTCTACGGGATCTTTGAAACCAAAGAGGAGCGCATGCAACAATAGATAGTGAAGGTCCATGCTCTGCTAACCTTGGTTCATCAACGAAAATGAGGTAACCTTGGTTCATCAACGAAAATGAATGGATCGGATTCCGGGATGAGAGTACAGTTCATGCACTCGGTTTTGGATGCAGATAGCTACAATGAGGTAAATACGACTAATATGGTATGGGAATGGAGGAATGAGATCATTGATTATCTCGAGCATAGAAAGTTGCCCGAAGACTCCAAGGCATCCCGGGCGCTGCACGCTAAAGCAGTGCGCCAAAGCAGCGCGATATAGCTTCAAAGGAGGCCAGCTGTACAAGAAATCTTTCTAAGGCCCGCTGTCCTGATGCTTGGGAGAGTTCTAAGCTAATCATGTTATGCTAGAAGTACACGAAGAAATATGTGGAAATCATTCCGGTGCAGATTCCTTAGTACTAAAACTGGTAAGGACATCATATTATTGGCCCCAAATGGAACAAGATGCTAAAGCTTTTCATACAAAAATGTAATAAATGCCAACGCTACACCCCACTGGTACATCAACCAGTAGAACCATTATATTTAGTTCTATCTCCATGGCTGTTATGTAGTGGGGAATGGATATCGTCGGACCACTGCCACCAACCCCCGGTAAGGTAAGATTTCTTTTAATTTTGACTGACTATTTTTCTAAGTGGGTTGAAGCAGGTCCTTATCAGAAGATCAGCGAATATGAAGTGGTGGATTTCTTTTGGGAGAACATAATTTGCAGATTTGGAATACCAAAAGAGAGAACCTACGATAACGGGCCACAATTTATAGGCACAAAGATCACAAAGTTCCTTGATGATTTGAAAATCAAAAGAATCACATCTTCGCCCTATCATTCGAGCGCAAATGGTCAAGAGGAATCAACGAACAAAGTAATTATACAATATCTCAAGAATAACTTGGAAGAGTCTAAAGGTAAATGGCCTAAGGAACTGCCTGGAGTGTTATGGGCGTACCGAACAATGACCAAATCAAGCACAGGAGAAACTCCTTTTTCCCTTGTGTATGGAGCAGAAGCCTTAATCCTGGTCAAAGTAGGAGAGCCTACCTTGAGATATTTCCAGGCAAGTGAAGAGGAAGCGATGTTAGTCAACTTGGAGCTACTCGATGAGCGCAGGAACTTGGCACATATAAGAATAGCAGCCCAAAAACAGAGAATGGAAAGATATTATAATCGAAGAGCCAACCTCCGTTATTTCAAAGTGGGAGACTTGGTTATAAGGAAAGTAACTCAAAAAACTCGGGAGCTAAACGCAGGGAAGCTAGGTCCAACCTGGGAAGGCCCCTACCGTGTTTCAGGTGTCACAGGAAAAGGTTCATACGAGTTGGAGAATCAAGATGGAGAAAGGTTGCCTAGCAACTGGAACGTGGCACACCTTAAGAGATATTATTGCTGACAAACATCACCTGTACTGAAAGTATGTGCTACACTATTTTTTCTTTCGTCCAGTTTTTAACGAGGCAGCAACAGAAAGCATACTACGAAGAAGGTTTCAACAGCAGCAATAAGACCTTTAATATCAAGGCACACAAGCGAAGAACTACTCCGGAGCGGTTAGATAATCTTTGGCTCGATAGCAAAATTTCCACCGGGAAATTAAGTTTGCTTTCAAGATAATGTTACCCGACCGTTCACAAGTACAAACCACTAGAGGATTGTTAGATAGTCTTTGGCTCGATAGCATAAATTCCTAAGGGGAAGCGAAGTTTGTTACCGAATTGAAGATTATCTAGCAATTCATTAGTGGAAATATCGAAGGTGCAAAACCTCCAGTGTTCCAATTCGCATTCGAGCACTGGGGGAATGATATGAGGATATGGCAAAAATGACTGCCACATCGATCGGAATATGAAAATTGGAAGCATAGCTATGTCATTGGGACCGAGGACTGCGTAGCCAGCCCCATAGAAACAAGTTGTATAAGCTAGCCATAAGAAATGAAAATTTTTTTTTAGCATAACGAATGCTTATGTACTTTTTGAAAATAGAAAGAATAAAGTAAAGTCCTTTTATTTCTATCTTGTTTCTTGTTTGAATGATGAATTGATTTTATAATTTGAAAACTAAACAAGTACTTTAAATCCTAGTATCGTATTGAACAGGAGACGTCCTCTTCAAGAGCACCATAAATATAAGAGGACCCTCTCTTATAAAAAGCCTCACGATAAAGGGTTGATTTCGGAAGAACTTGTGCCTGAAATCCAAATGCTTTTGGGGGGAAAATACATCCAAGGCCTTACATAATGAGACGCAAACAGTAAAACTTGCGCAAAACACTTAAGCAAAAAAAATGCAAAGATTAAAACTTGCATAAATGTTCAAACAAAAAAAGACTAATGCAATACTTGAGCAAAAGATATTTTTATTCATAATAAACGTGCCGAAACGGCACAGATAAAAATGTTGGGAAAAGAAAGGAAATGCTAAACTATTGCATCTCTGAAACCCGTAGGAAGAGAAGTGTCCGCGGCCCCAGGGGAAGTGGGTAGATCCGCCGATGGCCCAACATCTTGGCCCTCATCAGTTTGGCCTTCAATATCTTTGCCTTCGGTTCCTCTTCAGTTCCCGAAGTTTCGGAACCAAAACCAGAAGAACCAAAAGCATCAGGCCCTGTCGGGAGACCCTTTTTAGCAGCTGACTCTAGCTCATGGGCTTTAGCGATTTCGGCATCAAATTCAATGATACCCCCTTTAGCCTCTTTCAAGGTTTTTCTCCTCATGTTGTACATAACATAAGTTTTCTCAACAACGAGGGAAGCCGCTCGGCGCTTGAGTTCTTCTTTAAGTTAGTTAACCCCGGCAGAAAGGTTTTCCCCGGTAGATCTAATGGACTTGAGGCTAACGTCGAGTTCGCGGACAGTAGAGCTGAAAATTCTATTATGCTCAGTGGTCTTCTTATACTTCTCCTCCAATTGGGCATATTTCACCCCCATAGAAGCAAGCTCTTCAGTTTTGGAGTTCACGTCTGCCTCTAGGTTGGTCAATCTCTCAGCGGAGGCAGTCTCGCGATCGGATGCAGCAAGAATGAAACTATGGACTTCAGCCCATTTGGCCTTGGCCTCTTCAACTTGAACCCTTGGCGGGGCAATCTCCCGGCTAAGGGTTTTCACTTCTTGCTCGTTTTGCTGCAAACGAGACTCTAACACAACGGCCTCAGCAGCAATTTGTTCCCGTTCGGAGGTAAGTTCTTCTTTTTCATGAGTCATCCTCTGGAGGCCATCGGAAGTAAGGAAATTGGCCTACAAAATAATAAAGGCAAACTCAAGATGTTTATTCAGTAAAAGACAGGAGAAATGACAAAAGAAATGAAGAATGTACCGCTGCGACATTGTGCATGGCATTGTTCAACAAGCACTCTCCCGAGAGAGCCTGTATATTTTCCCCATCTTTTTTCTGAAGTCAAAGGCTTCAAATAGTTAGCAAGTTCAACCGGCTGGGATAGAAAATTGCATCGGGTGGAGACCGAGAGAGTAACGCTCCTCCTCCTTTTGCGGATCTTCTGAGGGGGCAACATAACTTTGCCCCAAATTCCCATAAACTAGGGACTGGGGAGAGGAACATCCTCTTCTTGGACAGATGCGGCCGTTGGAGATGATGTAGCAGCTACTGGTGGAAGAGTGAGAAGCAACTGCGATAAATGTAGTGCTCGTTGTTGGTTGCTCATCAATCGAAGATGGCAGGGACCCGGTACTCAGCCCTACAGTACCGGGCGCAGCGACTGGGATCCGAAAACGGGAGTTGGTATTTTCCACCATTTCATACTTCCCCCAAAGCATCGAGGCATCGTCCTTGGTCGGTGTAACTAACTCAATAGATTGAGCAATCTGTTGAGTTGAGGAAGGCCGTCGTCTTCTATGTAGAGAATATCCCTCCTCGCTAGCTTCTTCATTATCACCAATCATCATGGTATCTATGGCCGGCCCGAGCGGAGGGCTCGTCACCACGACTTTCGGAGATGACTCAGGGGAAACATTCTTCGCCCTCTTATTCTTTCCCCCAGTCGCGGAGGAATGCCTTCTTTTTGGTTGCTTATTCTCCGGATAGGGACTCCGAGAAGAAGCACTTGCACCAGAAGCAGGCCCAGAGATGCCTGTCTGTGAAAAATCTTTCTATAGTAGCCTCACCGCATCAACAAGATCAGCCAAAACGTCCTCTTCGAGGATGACAACTGAGCCCTGGGGTAGACCTATATTGAACAGGAGAGAAAAATCAGATAACTTTCTCATAAGAAAAGGTAAGGACAAGATGAGTTCAACTCACCATGATTTTTGGCCTTCCACCTATATTTCAAGGACAGCTCTTTCCACGAGCGGGCTTCGGGCGTATTAACGTCCAAAATTTTCTAAAACCATTGGTCTAATCCCTCAACCCTAGGGGGAACACACCGAGTCGCTGAGGCAGGTAAAGGAAGAAAAGTTAATAATTACGAGGAAATGATCTTTAACAAGAGTAGAAGCAAAATGTATACTTACGAGTGCGATTCCACAATTCCGGGAAGGAAGGAGTCGAAGCCGGGAGGATTTCACTGGTGGCAACTGAAACAAATCATTCCATTCATCATCCATGATGGATAGTAGTGTATGGTGGCCTCGTTTGTTGAAGTTAATCATCTCCCCACGGAAGATCTTGGAGGAATAAAGGTTCATCACTTGATCTAAGGATAACTCATCCCCCATTTCTTGGCTCAAGTGTCAAAGGCAAGCAATCGTCCTCCACACAAAGGGACTCACCTGTGCCAGACATACTTGGTAACGGAGGCAAAGCTCCGCAATAACGGAGTCAAGCTCTTTACTCAGAGAAAATGTTCCCAAAGTGAAGGGATACGTATAGAAGTACGTAAAACCCTTCTTGGGTAAGGTTACCCGCTCCGCTAGATCAGGAGAAATAATGTCTAAATCTTGCCAACGACAATCTTCCTTCACAACAGAAATGCTGGAAGGATAGATGGAAGAAGGATATTTGCTAACGGCCCATGTACGAGGGCTAACAGAAGGAAATTTCTCTTCGAAGTCTTTAGTTGTGACAAGATTTCTAGGGATGATGGTGCTCACTGTAGGAGGAGTGGCTTCATCAATTTTGTTTTTGTTCTTTGAGGAACTGGTATTTTTTGATGAAGTCATTATATGTTATAGAAGAAGGAAAATCTTTTCTCTTATGAGGAGAGTTAAAGAAAGGTTGAAGAACAAAGTACAAATTGAATGAAGAGAGTTTGAGAGAGTTTGGAGAATTATGGGGTGTGAATAAAGGAGATTGATGCGTATAAGTAAAGGTTTAGGCGGCTAAATTCGTGGCCATAATTACCTCAATAACCGGCAAAAGTTATGTTGAATCGTGGGATGACGCGTGTTCGGGGCATTAAATGCAGAGAGACGTGCGTCTAATCAACCGTCAGAAGCTTTTCAGAAAGGGTCAGAGAAATTTCCGCCAAAAAGAATATTTCTACCAACTTCCCGGTGCCACAAAGTTATGTCACCGGAAAGTAGGGGGACAATATGTATATGGTAAAATATGCTATGCTAAATAATTGCATAAGAGAGTGACACGTGGAGCCGAAGACAGAGGATAGCTAAAATCGAAGATAATTATTCCATTTTTTATCGGAAAGAATGACGCTAAAAAAGATACAATAAATACCTATCACCCGGTAGTATTTAATGGAGAATATTCTACAACCTTTAGTATGATGCCCGTTATAAAGAGTTTGTCATTTATGTTCACAGTTACACATTCTTCAATGGCCCTCATAATTGATATTAAAGAAGGGCATGATCCTAGGACCTTGTTCCCTAGGTGCAGCTATAAATAGTGAGCTATGTTATCATTGTAAGGGGGACGAATCTTCTGAAAAACTGACGCTATAATCTATTCAAAGTTTTATACAATTTTAGCTTCTTACTTTTTGATTTTATTATTATTGTGCCCGGAATCTTTGCTCCCGGAATTACTGTTTTTGCTATTTCATCTTCATCTCAAGGCTAAGTATTGCATATTTCTTTAATTCTTGTAATATTTCAGGATCGAATCAATTCAGTTGTATAGAAATCGCGTATAAATTTAACTGTACCTTTTTACAGGTAAACAGGAATAACAGGGACTGGGTCGGAGGGTAAAGGATAAAAATAACATGGAGTCCTTATCTCCATAACCTTATTCCATGCAAATAGATACAAATTCAAAATTTTTAACTGATTCTACCACTGATTGTTTGATTTAAGCAAGTACAAAATCTATTATTTATATATATTTAATAAATATTTTAATATTTATACAATATTTAAGCTCAAGCTAATGGATTCATATGAACATATAAGAGATTCACAGAAAAATTATACTCTCTTTGACCCAATTTATGTGATACTTTTTGCTTTTTAATATTCAAAGTTCTTAATTTTGATCATATATTTGGCCATAAAATGTTTAAGTTTTCAAAATAAAATTTACATATTTGAAAACTACGTAAAAAAAATACTATTAGTCATAATAAATAAGAATTCAAAATAGTTAAAAGTCATATGAAAATATTATAACCAAAGAATAATTTATTTGACCCTCGAAATCCAAACATCATCACATAAATGAGAAGAACAGAGTATTCACTAATCACTTTTTTCAAAGCTTGGAGAGACAAAAAAGGGAGAAAAAAAAATCAAAAATAGCCAGATTTATAACTGATAATTGAAAAATAGCCATAGTTTCAAAAGTAATCGACATTTAGCCATTTTTCATGTAAAGATAACATCTGAACAAAAATACCCTTAAAATCAGAAAAATTCAAGCATAATATACTGGAGTTAGGATTTTTTACATATGAGATTCCAGCATAATGTGTTGGAATTTTATAATATGGTGGAGTTCCAACATAATATGTTTGAAGTTTATACGTAGGAGCTCTAATGTCCAACATATTATGTTGGAACTTTCTGTGTGGTCAAGTTCCAACATAATATGCTGGAAGTTTATACGCTGGAGTTGCATAATCCAGCATATTAAACTGGAACTTTCCGTGTTTCAATAAAATAGTTGCTATTTTTCAATGACTTTACAAACGCTGTTTATTTTTCAATTACTAGTCCGAAACTGACTAGCCCGTGCTATTTTCACCCAAAAAAGGGCTAAAAATAATTTAATAGTCTTCTGTCATTTTACAATTGGAGATAATATTACTAATTATATTTAAAATTAAAAGTCTCTTCTTTTTACTTTTTTCTTTCGTTTCCCCTTTTTTCTCTCTTTGCTCTTTTTCACCACACATTCTTTCAAGAAAAACTTTAGTGTGCTGGTGCAAATTATGTATTTTTTCTAACAGCTAGTAGCGGAGGCAGGATTTATATTAAAGGGGTTTAGAAACGAAAAAATTTAAAAAAATTGTGGCTAATGTGAATTGAATCAGCAACCTCGCAAAGATTTCGAATCCTCTTGACTATTAAGCTATGTGTTTGGACTATGTTAAAGGAATTCAAAATATAACAAAAATTATTGTATATATACAATATAAGTTTTCGAGTAGAGGTCCGGGTGAACCTCCTTTTGCGCCCCTAAATCTGCCCTTATAACAGCTGCTTTGAATGACTTGTAGATTTCCCACTGGTCATCAGTAATGATGGTATCTCCTTGCCGTGGTCCATTGCATGATATGGACCCAAGTTGATGCCGACGTTTTCAAATTTGTCCAAGTTACCAAGATAATTAATTGGAAAAAAAATCAATAATAGTCTGATTTACAACTGCTAATTAAAAATTAGCCACAATTTTAAAAGTAATTAAAATTTAGTTAATTTTCATGCAAAATTATCCTTAAAATTTGAAAATTTTCAGCATAATGTGCTAGAGTTCGAATTTACATATGAATTCCAGCATAATGTGCTGAAATTTCATAATGTGATAGAGTTCCAACATAATATGTTGAAAGTTTATATGCAGGAGTTTCATAATCCAGCATATTCTATTAGAACTTTCCGTGTTTCAACTAAGGTATTTTTGTCGACATTTTATCTACGCATAAAATAATGGCTCTTTTTCAATGAATTTGCTTATGCTGACTATTTTTCAATTACCGATGTGAAAAATGGCTAGCCCATGCTATTTTAACTAATTAATTGGTAAAATATGAAACAACACGAACACTACTGAAAGTCTTCGATAGTTTAGTACTATCATTTTCTTAAAGAATCTCAGGGTGTGTTTGGTATAACGAAAAATGTATTCCGTGGAAAATATTTTTCAAGAAAATATTTTCTTGAAAAACAAGTAGTAATCTTATTCATTTTTTGGTGTTTGGTACGCAAATTAAGGAAAATAACTTCTCAAGAGTATTCATAAATAATTTAGATACAATAAACATGAAGTCATAAACTTTCGAACCAACAATCTTTCGAACCCACAAATTTCATAAACTTCCGAACCGTTAAACTTTCGAAACCGTGAAATCTCGAACCCGTAAACTTTATAATTTCTAAACCCGTAAACTTCCAAACACATAAACCTCTGAACTCATAATTTTGGAACGTGTAAAATTTCGAACCTGCAAACCGAAAGATGAAAAAACTAAAACTGAAAATATATAAAAAAAATATTTTTTTCCCGAGGGGGGAAGGCGGGCAGGGGCGGCGGCGGCGGGGGAGGGGGATGCAGAAAAACATAAAAATAAAAATTTGAAATCAAACATTGGATTAAATATCTTATATTTTATGTGAAAGGCTTCACTAGTCGCAACCAAACCAAATGTCACCTTATGTGAATAATACTTAAAAACACATATATACTTTTTTACCATTTAAAAATAGAGTTCACATTAGACAAAATTATAATTTTATTATTTTCCTTATATTTAGTATTCTAAAATCCTATAATTTTGGGGATAAATCTTTTTTTATTTGAACTATGTAACAATTCCTAATATTTAGGACTTTATAGAAGGTTTAAAAAGCTAGAAAAGACTTTGATTAGGTATTAAAATTATTCTAAATTTTAAAGAAATTAATATTTAGGGCGTTGAATTGAAGTATGAATTTACCACTTATACCTTTTCCTTTAAAAATTTCGACACTTTTGATTAATTAAAAAGAACTTTATTCCCTTATCTAAAAACGTTATTCATTGTATTCTAGCACATATATACGAATACTTCCTCATAACTGAGTATTGAGTTTTTATTGAACTGAAAGATCTTAACACTTAATTTAAAAAAGTGAGAAGCAAGAAAATGACTTTGAAAGTTTGAATTGGATATTATAATTATTTTGTTAAAAAATACTATTTTCCTTGTACTTGTGATGACCCAAAATATCATCTTTAAATTTAATAATTAAATTTGTATTCTAAGACCTCGACTTGCGTGCGCAATCCGTAAAATTTTCCGGAATGTTTTCAGGTGAAAAATGAATTAAAATGTGAATTAGAGCTTTAAAACTCAACTGAGTTGACTTTGGTCAATATTTTGAGCAAACGGACTCGGATCAGTATTTTGATAGTTTTGGTAGGTCCGTATCGTGATTTGAGACTTAGGCGTATGCCCAGAATCAAATTACGAGGTCCCTAGCCCGATATATAGAATTTTGATAAAAAATTAAAAGTTTAAGTTCAAATAGTGACCGGATGTCGAATTATGTGCAAATGACCCCGGAATAGAATTTTGATGATTCCAAGAATTCCGTATGGTGATTTTGGACTTAGAAGCCTGATCGAAATTTTATTTGGAAGTCCGTAGTAGAATTAGGTTTGAAATGCCGAAAGTTAAATTTTTGGGAAGTTTGACCGAGGGGTTGACTTTTTGATATCGGGGTCGAAATCCGATTCTGAAATTTTTTATAGCTCCGTTATGTCATTTATGACTTGCGTGAAATATTTGAGGTCAATTGGACTGGATTTGATAGGTTCCGGTGTTGTTTGTAGAAATTGAAAGTTCAAAGTTCATAGATTTTGATTTGAGGTACGATTAGTCGTTTTGATGTTGTTTGATGTGGTTTGAAGCCTCGACTAAATTCGTATTGTATTTTGGGATATGTTGGAATAATTGGTTAAGGTCCCGAAAGTCTCGGGTGGAATTCGAAAGGTAAACAGAATGGATTTCGGACAAAGAAGGTTGCTGGAAATTTGCAGAAATTTCGCCAGAAATTTCTGGTATGTGGAGACAATTTTGGAAGCTTATATCTTGTAATGAATAAGGAATCGAAATATTGTCAAAACATGAAAGTTGTAGTCATTTGTTTCTAATTTCCAGAAAGTTAAACCATTTATTATTTGGACATTTGTACAGAAAGTTATGATGGATTAAATGAAGGCTAGTAGAGCAGTTTCGCCAGAAATTCTGATGCATGGAGCCGATTTTGGAAGCTTATATCTCGCAATTCATAATGAATCAGAAAAGTTTCAAAACATAAAAGTTGTAGTCAGTTGATTCTAGTTTCCAGAAAGGTAAACCATTTATCAGTTGGACGTTTGTACATAAAGTTATGATCAATTGAAGGAAGGCTAATAGAGCAGTTTATGGTGAACTTTTAGTGACAAAAAATAGACTTTTAGTGATGGAAAATGGACTTTTAGTGACGGATTGACAGAAACTTAAGGACCAAAAATCGTCATTTCATTCATTTCGTTTTGGATTTTTGGAGCATGGTTCTTGGGCGATTTTTGGGCGATTTTCACGGGAAAATATTGGGGTAAGTATTCCTTATCCTATATTGATTATATTTCATGATTCCATACTCATTTACATCATGAATCCGTGAATTTATGGAAGAAAAATTAAAATTTTTGCAAAATCTTCCAAAAACGAAAATTTAAGATTTGGAGGTCGAGTTGTTATCGGAATTTGGTAAAATTGGTATGGGTGGACTCGTAATTGAATGGGTTGACGGATTTTGTAAGTTTCGCCGGATTTCGAGATGTGGGCCCCACGGACAAATTTTGAGCTAATTTCGAATTTTATTAAAAATATAATATTTTCTTATAAAATTGATTATTATAATTTATGTTGACTGTATCGAATTAATTATGACTAGATATGAGTCGATCGAAGTCGGAAAATCGAGAAAAAAATATAATACTTGGTTAAATTGGAGCAAGTCGAGGTAAGTGACTTGTCTAACCTTGTGTGGGGAAAATTCCCCCTAGGATTGATAATTATAATGTGTGAAAAGTCGTGTACACGAGGTGACGAGTGTGTACACGTGCTAAATGTGAATGATTATATTTTAAATTGTGTAGATCACTGTTGCGCATTAATTAAATTATTTTATTTTGTTATATTCTTCATTATTGATTTAATATTTATATTTTAAATTTGTTTGACTTTTCCGGCTAATTATTTTTTTTGTTTAGTTGGAACTTGGTTTCTTTTATTCTGTGCATTATTTGAAGGTTGATTTTCTTTAAATTAAATATTATTAATATGAAGTATTTGACATTTTCAAACTTGATATTGAAGCAATATATTAAAGATTTTGAAATATTATTTTCCTAAATTATTTACTCCTGAATATTTTTGTAAGATTTTCGTTCTCATTGTGATGGAGCAGTGAGCTTTTTATTGTGAAAAAATATTATTGTTGAATTATTTTGGCATGAGCCGTGAGCTCTTTATTGTGGAAAAATACTGTTGTTGAATTATTTTGGCAAGTTAAATTATTTGAGCACTTGAGGTACAAATTGTGATATTGATACGCATGCGGTGGTATAAGGTCTGAGTGTTGAAACGCATGCGGTGAGATAAGGGTGGCTTGATACGCGTGGCTAGTAGGGGTGACTACTAGAAGTCATGCGGTGTGATAAGGGTGGCTAAAATGCGGGATGCTATTTCGAAAAAAAATATTTTCTTTAAATAAATTGTGAAGGCTCCCGCGGTGATATAAGGAAATGAGATAATGTAAAATTATTTATAACTTGGGACTACGAGGCGGTACCTCGGTAGTGCCCTTGTTGATATTGATTTATGACCATAGTTGCTTTCGATTAATTGTTGTGATTTTTATAAAGTTAAAGGAAATTCTGTTTTGATTCCACGAGATATTATTTGCAATTATTTGGTGTCATTAAATGTGACATACTATTTGATTCATTTCCAATGTCATTTTATTTTACTATATTGATAAACATTTTACCATGCTATTATTATATTCCAGCAGGGCCTCACCTGACCTCGTCACTACTCTACCGAGGTTAGGCTTGGCACTTACTGGGTACCGCTGTGGTGTACTCATACTACGCTTCTGCACATCTTTTTGTGCAGATCCATGTACATTTTTACCAGCCTAGACGTCAGTGAGTTACCTGCGCACGGAGACTTCGAGGTATATCTGCCAGCCTCCGCAGACTCCGGAGTCCCCTTCTATCATTTTATGTTGCTTCCTTATATTTTATTTAGACCTTGACATATAGAGACATTGAAAATAAATTCTTAGAAGCTTGTGACTTATTTCTACCGGGTTTTGGGAGTTGCAATTATTTGAATTGTAGTTTATTTATTTCAGATAATTTATAATTATTCCGCATTGATAGGCTTACTAGTCTTAGAGACTAGGCGCCATCACGACCTCCTACGGAGGGAATTTGGGGTCGTAACAGTACTCTAACATATATGAGTAGTTCCATATAACAGTAATGATAGCACTGAATTTGAATGAAACAGAAGATGTTAAGGTTTGATCTTAATTAATGTTAAATTGTTTGTTCAATTGAGTAATTTTATTAAAACCAATAAAAAACAAAAATTTATTTATACAATAGAATAAAAGAGAGTAAGAACTTTATAAATATATACTCAACGCACGTACTACAAACAAATATTAAAAAATAAAGTTACATTTTTTAGCAAATTCCTAAAAGATTTTTATTTAAATTATAATTTATAAAATATTTTACTAATGGTTAAAACTCTAATTTATATATGCACAACCTATCTAGCTATTATAAAGCAATACTTTCAACACGCAATGTTTATTGACGTTTTACCCTAAGTGAATAGATCTTGCATAAAATTACAATTACAATTAATTTAAAATTTTATTGTTTTGTTTTATTTATCGTTGAATCTTGAGAAGTTCTTCATTTATTATTTATTTTTTGTTTGAATTTTTCTTTGGAGTAGAACTATAATCAGGTAATTATACATAACTTAATTATCTTAGTAAAACAAGAAAATAAAAATAAAGAAAGACTAAGTAGGAAACTATAACTATTTTTTATTTTTTGGTTTTAACTGTAACTAAAGTTGATAATGTTGGTTGGCACTCCTTCGATTTTCTTTATTCTTCATCATAGATTTACAACCACTCATAGAATTAACATTGATTCTGCTATATAATTTAATTCTTATAAATAAATAACAAATAGAGAAAGACTTTTTGGGTAAAACTATGTTTGATTCTCCGAGTATACAGTAGTATGTCCTTGGCCCTTTAATTAAACACTTATTCTATATACATGAAAATGCAAATACACATTCTAATAAATATTATAATTAGGTATCAATTATCTCAATAGTTAATATCCTTAATTATTATACTTTTAAACTCAATATCAAATCTAGAAATACCTTCACAGTGATACATAATAATAACATGCTATGTCATGAATAATTTAATAATATTAATCTTTTATAATTTTATATTTATCGATATAGGGTACACGCGCAAAGCACGTACTCTAAAACTAGTTTTATGAAATTTACATGTGCTGTAATTCTCCGCCAGAGGATATCAGTGGCTGGGGTCGCTCTTGCGTCTGCAAAATGCAAATGATTGATGGAGCCCCTGTAATCTGTTTTGGAAGAGTCGGAGCCTAAAATAAGTGTTTAATTTAGATCTCATAAAGATAGGAATATTAGCTTTTGTACTTCTGATTTTACGTTGTGTTGCAATACAGAAGCTGAGCAGACTCATTAGTTAGATCAGAGAAATATGAAACTATAACACCTAAACTAACTACTAAGGGTGAAAAGGATCATGATGTGTTGTAGGCAAAAGAAATCATATGTATGAGATGTTGGCATCAAAACCCACAAAATATGAGTGCTTAATCTGCATAAGCAAAGACATGAGATTTGCATAAGCATACCTAATTTGCTTTCTTTTGAAGGGGAGATGAATGATGAATCTTGCATTTATGGATGGATGAGAACAGGAATAAGAAGTTGGAAGTTTGCAGAGAAGAGGGCTTCCCACTCAAGGAAATGCGTTTTCATTTTTTAAAGAAATTAATTGAAAGAAATTAATATTAAATGAGGGCATATCTATCAAATTGTATTTTATTTATATTTATTTTAAATAGGTTTAAAGAATGGTTATAAGAAAATTAAAATAAGGGAGGTAGGCGTAACCGCAAGGGAGGTCTCTGAATCTATCCATTGTTTTTACTTATAGATATAAAATTAAGATAATATTTACTCGATTTAGTTAGATTTTTTAATCTACAAAAAGTAACTAAAGTTTTTTTATAAAATATTTACAAATTCGGCCGAAAACTAAAATTTATATATTTTTTATTGTATAGAATTCGGTCAAAAGCTATAATTTACATACAACTTATATACAATTAGTATATATCGTTTTGTTGTATCGAATTCGATTAAACACATACAACTTGCAGACAACAACTAGCACATAACTCGCATCCAATTATATTCGTTGTATGTACAGTCAGAGCTCTCTATATCAACATCCACATATAATAGTCATTCACTATAAAAGTCAAGTTTTCTTAGAACGGATTTTTCATGTTATATTTTACCTCAGTATAACAGCCTTTTAGTTATAATAGCAATAACCATATTTATAGAAGTATGCTTTTCGTAAGATTACCCATCTATAACAGCCATGTACAATCTCTAAGGTTACCAATAATAAGTCTAAAGATTTTGACCAAATATCTTAAAAATTTAATGCACCACGTATGATAAAGAATATTATGTTACTTGCTATAATTAAAAAATTCACTCAATTTCATTAAAACATATGCTTGTATATTTTTATTCCATTGCATAAAAAATTTCATCGTGAACAATGTTTAATATTTGAAGATCTGCACATATCTTTTTCATTCGACAAAGTTTTCAATGAATTTATTAGTATTGTATTAGCTTTCTTTAATATTCATTTCTTTTGAGATTTTAAACTTGAATAAATTTTTTATCTTTTATGAGTAACTATAAGAAAGGAAAAAATTGACTTTTATCTATAATAGTTAAATAATATTTACACATCAAATGTTGTTATAGGTGTATAACAATTATTTAGTATAAAAGTCAAATAATATCACAACAAATGAAGCTATTATAGAGAGATTTAACTGTATTTTGTATGTCGTTTGTACGCCTGACATATAAAATATATATAATTTATTTATGTTCCATGGGGTGAGTTTAGAGGCTTACAATGAATCATACCTTTGGCGAGGATACCATGGATATACTGACATTGAGAGAGCCAAATACCATTACTATCGCAGCACACCTGAATTCCAATGAAGTAATGTCACGACCCAAAATCCAACTAGTCGTGATGACATCTAACCCAACCCGCTAGGTAAGTCATTTAGAAACAAGTCAATTCAAAAGAGATTTACTGAGAGAAATAAAGATAATATAACTGAACTTTTATACAAGGAATTTTTCAATGACTGGTAGTACAAATCATGAGCTTCTAAGATTTACAGTTTACAAAGTTGATATAAATAAATACATCATCTGTTTGAAATATACATGAACAGATTTAAAATGCTAAAACTACCAAGAACAAGAGGCAGCTATGACAGGAACACAGGTACATCTTCAATTCCAGCTTCCGCCACACACAACAACGTCAACTTCCAAAATCTGCACACAAGGTACAGAAGTATAGTATGAGTACAACCGACCCCATGTACTCAATAAGTAACAAACCTAACCTTAGGTTGAAAGTAGTGACGAGTTAGGACAAAGGTCAGAGTCCAACACCAATATCCAATAACAGCTCATACCAATATAATAAAAGTGGTACAAGAAATAACGCAGAGATGTAATGCTCAGCTCGTTCACAGTTCCAGAAAATAGGTATGCTTTTCAAGCATATCAGTGAAAACCCAAATCTTTTACTGAAATCACCAAAATATGAGTAAATCTAAAAAACTGTGATTTTTCTCAAAACCTTTCAACAACAGGTAAGATGTTTCATTATCAAATGGCATGAGAAAAGTACATCTCTATGCCTACATGTCAATGTGTATGCGAAGTCACAAATGATGCAGTACTGTACATCATGAGGAAAATGCATCTCTATGCATGTATGACAAGTGTGCATGTCAAATGCAATGCTACTCAGTGATAAAATCATATGCATACTCTGAGAGTATCAATTCACTCAGTCCTCCCAGTCACTCAGTCCTCCCAGTCACTCAGTCCTTGCAGTCACTCAGTCCTCCCAATCACTCGGCACTCGCTCTCGGCACTCGCACTCAGTAGGTACATGTGCTCATTGTGGGTGTGCTGACTCCGGAGGAGTGGATCCTGCCCAAGCGCTAATAACAAGCCAATTATGGCATAAATCAATAGAACATGCTGCGGCGTACAACCTGATCCCATAAATATCCTCACAACCAGGCCCTCGGCCTCACTCAGTCATCAATCGCTCTAGTCTCTCGGCCTCACAAATCTCATGCCAATCGTCCCAAACAATGATAATATAATGTGAGAAAAATGATAACAAATACTGAGATATGATATGCAATGAATGAGTATGACTGAGTATGTAATTACAATTTAAACAAATAACTCAACAGCATAAATGACCTTAGTGGGTCACAACAGGATAAGCATATAGCCTAAACGTGATTTCTAACATGGATCACAACTCAATTACACTAGCACGTAGAAATCTCATGGACAAAGACAAGATTAGGTAACTACACAGTACCACAGAAACATCCGAGTCATGATTCACACGGTGCACGCCCACACGCCCGTCACCTAGCATGTGCGTCGCCTTAACACCAAACACATAACACGTATATTCAGGGTTCATACCCTCAGCACCAAGTTTAGAAGTGTTACTTACCTCGAACAAGCCAAATCCAATACCGAGCAAGCCACACAATACTCTAGAAATGCCATCCCGCACACATCAACCTCCGAACGGCTCAAAACTAGCCAAAAGCAATTCAAGAACATCAAATAATGCCAAAGGAAACAAACCAAATTGATAAAGGTCGAATCTTTAATCAAAAGTACAAAGTCAACTAAAAGGTCAAACCCCGGGCTCGCACCTCGGAACCCGACAAAACTCGCAAAATCCGACAACCCATTCGATTACGAGTCCAACCCTACTATTTTCACTCAAATCTGACTCCAAATCGATGTTCAAAACTCGAAAATTCACTATATGAAACTTTAGACAAAAAAACCCAATTTCTCTTTTGAAACCATCAACCAAATGCCAGAAACGAGGATAGATTCATGAAATATAATCAAAACCGAGTAGAGAACACTTACCCCAATCCATATGGTGAGAATCGCTTCAAAAATCCTCTCAATCCGAGCTTCACAGCACCAAATATACAAAAATAGCCGAAACCCCCGAAAATAGAGTACTTATAATCACTGGACGAATTAATGAATCGCGATCGCAGAAATACGAAGAAGAAAGATGCACTGCCCCAGATATACTCTACGCGATCGCGGAACAAGCTTCGTGATCGTGAAGCATAAACTGCTCATCCTCAAAAATTCTGTACGTGAACGCGGCCCCAGGCTCGCGAACGCGATGAAGAAGCCATGAAGACCTGCCCAACTCAACTCTACAATGCGAACGCGTGCACACTTGCGCGAACGCGATGCTCAATCTACAGTAACCTACGCGAACGTGGACCAGTATTCGCAAATGCGAAGAAGAAATACTCAGCTCCAGATTTTTTCCCTACCCGATCGCATCCCTCAATTCGCGATCGTGAAGAACACTGGGTTCACCAGACTTCAGCAGAAACCATCAATGCAATATGAAGAAAAATTGGTCTGAAATCAAACTGAAACACGCCCGAGCCCCTCGGAACCACGTCTGAACATTCCAACAAGTCCTATAACATGACATGGACCTACTCGAGGCCTCAAATCATGCATAACAACATCCAAACGATGAATCACACCTCAAATCAAATATAATGAACTTTGAATCTTTCAACTTTTAAAACTCGTGCAGAAACATATCAAATCAACTCGGAATGAACTCAAATTTTGCGCACAAGTCCCAAATTGCATAACGAAGTTATTTCAATTCCTGGAACCATAATATGAATCTGATATCTTCAAGTCATATCTCGGTCAAACTTATGAACTTTCCAAACCTTTAAATTTCTAACTTTTGCCAATTAGCGTCGAAACCTTCTAGAAATATCCATATGCAAATCCGAGAATACGCCTGGGTCCAAAATTACCATCCCGACCTAACGGAACCATCAAAACCCCAATCCGAGGTTAAATACTAAAAAATTCAAACTTGGTCAATTCTTCCAACTTTAAAGCTTCAATCACGAAATTCATTCTTCCAAATCAATTCTGAATAACGTGAAAACCAAAACCGACGATTCACATAAGTCATAATACATCATATGATATTGCTCAAGACCTCAAATAGCTGAACGGAATACAAATTCTCAAAACGACTAGTTGGGTCATTACAAGTAATGTAATGGACCAAGGTCCCTAATAGAGAATATACAACAGAGAGCTTGAACAAATGAGTTAATTAATAAAGAGCAATTCCTGTAAGCACATATCATCCACATAGACTAATAGGTAGACAACTACATAGTTATGAGAGTATATAAACCAAAGAAACATCAACCTTAGAGGTGGTGAAACCAACAGAAATGAGAAATTGATAAAGCTTGTTATACCAAGATCGTGAAGCTTGCTTAAGACCGTGAAGATATTTGTGAAGCTTGCAAATATGAATTGGGAATTGAGGATGAACAAAACCTTGAGGGTGAACCATATATACATCTTCTTGAAATTTTCCATATTGAAAAATATTTTGGACATCTAATTGCCTCAGAGTCCAGCCATATGTGACTTCCAACAAAAATATAATTCGAATTGTCGTGGGCTTGATGACCAAACTGAATGTTTTATGATAATCTTTACCCTTAACCTGATGAAACCCCTTTGGCTATTAAGCGAGCCTTATAGCACTCAATAGAATTACTTTTAATTTGAAAGACCCATTCACACCCTAAAGTGTTCATGGAGGAATTAAACGAACCAACAACCATTGATTTTAAAGCAAGGTTGTAATCTCAGATGACATAACATCATGCCATGCTTTGAACTTAGAGGCTTTTATGAAGCTGGTAGGTTCAATGGAGGTAGAGGGGGTTGTAATAGTGGTTGTTGTGCAAGCAAGATGAGAAAGAGCTTTCGTTTTAAACTGAACGAAGCTGCATGGTGTGTAATCATTGAGATGGTTTTGTAGCTCATGGGTTACGATTGGATGGAGGTTGAAGCATTATAGTGGAAGGTAGTGCGAAAGGCTGTATATCTAAAGTATGCATAGAGAAATCAATAACTAGTGGAATAGTAGAAATGGAAGAGTCTATAGGAGCATATGAGCAAGGATCATCTACAAGATGTCAAGATGAAGTAGAAATTGAGCAAGAAGAGTTTAATATAGGAGAGGTTCAGGGAGAAAAATCAAATCTTAGAGGTCCTGGCTATTTAATAGATGACATATAAGGAGTATGACACCTATGCTGGAAGGATGTCGAAGATGGTAATATTATAGGAACTGAAACCCAAGGATGCAGATTGGTAGGAGGAGGTGGACCAAGAATAGACTTGGTGTTGAAGGGAAACTGAGTTTCATCAAAATAAACATGGCGTGCAATGCATAATCTACCAGTGTTTGTATCAAGACATCGATAACTATGATGCAAAGGACTGTACCCTAAAACCACACAAGGTTGACTCCTAAAATTCATTTTATGGAGATAGTAGGGACGTAGGTATGGAAAATAAAGACACCCAAATATTTTAAGAATATAATAATCTGGTGGAGCGCAAAACATAACTTCAAAGGGTGATTTCTCATTATTAGTGGGCGAGGGAAGTCGATTAACTAAATAAATGGCACTATCAAAGACAAAGTGCCAATACTTTGAAGGAGTGAAATTGTGTGCTATGAGACTTAATCCAGTTTCAACATTATGTCTATGTTTGTGCTCAGCCTTTTCTTATTGTTCATGAGTGTGAGGGCATGAAAGGCGATGAATTATGCCTAACTTTGTCACAAAGAGTTGATAAAGGGAAAAATTCACCACCCCAATCAGTTTGGATCGACTTAACTTTTGTATTAAATTGCTTTTCAATAAGAAATTGAAATTGAGTAAAATAGATAGCACATCAGACTTTCCAAAAATCAATAAGTACCATGTATAACCAGAGAAATCATCAACAGACACTAGAAGAAAACAATGTCCTTGAGATGACAGAAAAGAGGAAGGTCCCAAAACATCCGAAAAAATAAGTTGCGGAAGTAAAGTACCTTTATTATTATGAAGGAAAATAAACAGTTTATGTAACTTTCCAAGTTGGCAAGATGTATATACATGTTGTAATCCAAAACTAGAACTAGAAAGTCGATGTCTAGATAACACTTGGCTAAGGACTTTTTGATGCGGATAACCCAACCGAAGATGCCAACATGAGGATGAGACTTTGGTGGATGTGAGAGCTGAAGGATGACTGGAGGATAGTGGCTTGATGTACATGATGTAAAGATCCTTAGCACTCAGACTGAAAAAATAGATTCATGGAGTCTCGATCCTTGATAAGAACATAATCAGGATGAAATTCAAAGAAAGCATTAATATCACGAGCAAACGTTTGAACATAGAGAAGGTGCATAGTTATAGAGGGAACATAAAGAATATTATTTATGGAAAAATTATGATTAAAGAGATTTAAGAAAGAGGTAGGATCTGTATTTTAGATTGGAAAATCGTGTCTGTTACCAATATGTAGCTGATCTGGGCCTTTGTATTCCTCAACATGAGCAAAGCTCGATAGGTTAAATACAATATGATAAGTCGCACTTGTGTCGGGGAACCAATTTCAATCAACAGAATCGGTGCCTGATGAGTGATATGAGCTTAAGGATTCACAGTATGGTTGTAGTATTGAAAATAGTTCTTCGCTTGATTATTAGTACCGTTACAAATTTGAACCTTACTCATCCATCATTGTTTGAATTCTAAGGTTGACCCATGGGAGAGTAGTTATTACTATATTTGTTACGGTGATATTGATTGCGACCACCAGACCCTTGTACGATCTGTCACGGCTCCTTTGAGAGGTTTTATTGATATGATCAAGGTTTTTCTTATCACCATAAAACGGAAGCTGAGAAACATTAGCCGATGGTATACGGGGTATATCGCCTGAAACTAAGTATATGGAGGACATGGATGATCCATGAATAAACTCATGGTTTAGTAGTGGACTATGAAGCTTGGAGTAAACTAGTTCAGGTCATGCAGATAACGTAGTAGCAATATCCTTGAAATCAGATCATAACCCTTTAAATGCATAAATATTAAAATCTGAAGCATTAAATACTCACCCTGCGACTGCTAACTCATTACACAAAAGTTTCGCCTCTTGGAGAAATTGTGTGACAATAAGGTTATCTTATTTGAGATTTTGTAACAGCATATGAAGATTAATGACTATAGTATTGGAGAGAAGACAAGGTTGCTTCCAAAGCATCCCAAATATTTAGAAGTGTTCAACCCAATAATAATAGGTATGTTTTCTTCTGAAAGAGAAGATATAAGGAAACTCATAATAATTTCATATTGTTGGATCCAAGTGGTATATTTTTGGTTGGGTTTAACAGTGTCATGTTATAGATTGACCAAGTCATCTCATTTCATTCCTGTGGTTACTACTTACTCTTCGGAGCAGGTGGCTCAGGTTTATATTTATGAGATTGTCAGGCTTCATGGTGTGCCGGTATCTATCATCTCTGATTGGGGAACGCAGTTTACATCGCGATTTTGGAGAGCCATACAACATGAGTTGGGTACTCAGGTGGAGTTGAGTATAATATTTCACCTTCAGACGGACGGACAGTCCGAGCGCACTATTCAGATATTGGAGGATATGCTTCGTGCGTGTGTGATGGATTTTGGGGGTTCTTAGGATCAGTTTTTGCCACTTGCAGAGTTTTCCTACAATAACAGTTATCAGTCGAGCATTCAGATGGCCATCTATGAGGCTTTCTATGGTAGGCAGTGCCGGTCTCCAGTGGGTTGATTCGAGCCGGGTGAGGCTAGGCTATTGGGTACAGTCTTGGTTTAGGATGCTTTGGAAAAGGTTAAATTGATTCAGGATCGACTTTGTATAGCCCAATCTAGGAAGAAGAGTTATGCGGATCAAAAAGTTCGCGACGTTGCATTCATGGTTGGGGAACAGGTCTTGCTTTGGGTTTCACCCATGAAGGGTGTTATGAGGTTCGGAAAGAAGGGCAAGTTGAGCCCTAGATATATCGGGTCTTTTGAGATTCTTGAGAGGGTTGGAGCGGTGGTTTACAGACTTGCACTACTACCTAGTCTCTCTGAAGTTCATTCAGTGTTTTATGTTTCCATGCTCCGGAAATATCACGGTGATCCGTCTCATGTGTTAGACTTCAGCTCAGTCCAGTTGGTCAAGGACCTATCTTATGTTGAGGAGTCGGTGGTCATTTTCGACAGGCAGGTTCGAAATTTGAGGTCAAAGAACATCGCTTCAATGAAGGTTCAGCGAAGGGGTCATCCAGTTGAGGAGGTGACTTAGGATGCCGAGCATGATATGCGCAGCCATTATCCTCATCTTTTCATCACTTCAGGTATGTCTCCATACTCGTTCAAGGACGAACGTTTGTTTTCACGGGGAGGATGTAATGACCCGGTCGGTCGTTTAAAGAGTATTAGCCCCAATCCCTTATTTATTGCTCCCTCTATATCATTTTATGGCTACGTGACTTGCTGGGGTGCTTGGTGTCAAGTTCAGGAGAGTTTCAGAGTTGAAATGGGATACATAGTCCATAAAACAATGGAAGTTTAAGTCGCAGTAGTCGACCATAGTTTGAATTATATAAAGACAACTCCGGAATAGAGTTTCGTCGGTTCCAATAGCTCCGTATGGTGATTTTGGTATTTGGGGCGGGTTCGGATATTGATTTGGAGGCCCGTAGACCATTTCTGCCAAGTTAAACCGCTTCTGCGAGGACTTAGAAGCATTTGCGGCTCCGCACCTGCGGAATTTCTATCGCAGGTGCGGCCATCACTTAGGCCCATGAAAACTCACTTCTGCGGCACCCTTAGTGCACCTGTTCTTGCACTTCTGCAAAGGAACATCCGCATATGCGCTTCCGCTTCTGCGCGCCACTAACCGCACATCCGATCCCTGCTGGCCTGACTCACTCACACTTCTGCGACTCAAGGGCCGCTTCTGTGGTGCCATACCTGCGCAATGTAATGACCTGGCTGGTCATTTAGAGAGTATTAGCCCCGATACCTTATTTATTGCTTCATCTATCTCATTCTTTGGTTACGTGACTTGCCGGAGTGCTTGGTGTCGGGTTCGGAAGACTTTTGGAGTGGAAATGGGACACATAGTCCCTAAGAAAATGAAAGTTCCCTAAGAAAATGAAAGTTTAAGTCGTAGGAGACAATCATAGTTTGACTTGTGTGAAGACGAATCTGGAATGGAGTTTTGTCGATTCCAATAGCTCTGTATGGTGATTTTGGTCTTAGGAGCGTGTTCGGATGTTGATTTGGAGGCTCTAGGTCATTTCAGCGTTAATTGGTGAAAGTTGGAAAATTGGAAGATATTTAGGAAGTTTGATCGGGAGTGACTTTTTGATATCGTGGTCGAATTCCGATTCTGGAAGCCGGAGTAGGTCCGTAATGTCAAATGTGACTTGTGTGCAAAATTTGAAGTCAATCAGACTTGATTTGATAGGTTTCGATGTCATTTGTAGAAGTTGGAATTTCCTTAGTTCATTAAGCTTGAATTGGAGTGCGATCCATGGTTTTAAAGAAGAAGGATGGTTCTATGCGAATGTTTATTGATTATCGCCAGTTGAACAAGGTAACAGTGAAGAACAAGTATCCATTGCCACTCATTGATGACCTATTTGATCGGCTTCAGGGTGCTAGAGTGTTCTCTAAGATCGACTTGCGTTCAGGCTATCATCAGTTGAAGATTTAGGAGACAGATATCCCGAAGACTGCTTTCAGGACTCGGTATGGTCATTACGAGTTCCTTGTGATGTCTTTTGGGCTGACCAAAGCCCCAACAACATTCATGCACTTGATGAACAATGTATTTCAGCCTTATGTTGACTCATTCATTATTGTGTTTATTGACGACATTCTGGTGTACTCCCGAAGCTAAGAGGATCATCAGCAACACCTGAGGACTGTGCTTCAGACCTTGAGAGAAAAGAAGTTATATGCAAATTTTTTAAGTTTGAATTCTGGCTGGATTTAGTGGCATTTTTGGGTCATGTAGTATCGAGCGAGGGGATCAAGGTAGATCCGAAGAAGATTGAAGCAGTGCAGAGTTGGCCCAGACCGTCCTCAAGCTATGGCTACAGCACTAGCTACCACTCCACCTGCACAGCCAGCTCGAGGTAGAGGTCGGACATGTAGAGGTCGCCCTAGAGGGGGAGGCCAGGCCAGATATTATGCCCTTCTTGCTGGGACGGAGGTAGTTGCATCCGACTCTGTCATCAGAAGTATTGTTCCGGTCTGTCATAGAGATACATCAGTCTTACTTGATCCAGGCTCCACTTATTCCTATGTGTCATCTTATTTTGCTCTCTATTTGGGTGTATACCGTGATTGTTTGAGTTCTCCTGTCTATGTGTCTACACCCGTGGGAGATTCTATTGTTGTTGACCATGTGTATTGGTCGTGTTTGATTGTTCTTAGTGGTTTTGAGACCAGAGCTAATTTATTGTTGCTCAGTATGGTGGATTTCGATGTTATTTTGGGCATGGACTGGTTGTCGCCCTATCGCGCTATCCTTGATTGTCACGCCAAGACGGTGATGTTGGCTATGCCAGGTCTACCGCGGCTAGAGTGGAGAGGTAACTTATATTATGTTCCTAGCAGAGTTGTCTCATTTCTAAAGGCTCAGCGGATGTTTGAGAAGGGGTATGATGCATATCTGGCATATGTGAGGGATGTTAGTGTTGATACTCCTACCGTCTAGTCAGTTCCGGTAGTAAGGGACTACTCAGATGTATTCTCGGTGGATCTTTCGGGCATGCCGCCCGATAGAGATATCAACATTGGCATTGATTTGTTACCGGGCACTCAGCCCATTTCTATTCCACCCTATCGTATGGCCCAAACAGAATTGAAAGAGTTAAAGGAACAGTTGCAAGAGTTACTTGATAAGGGATTCATTCGGCCTAGTGTATCGCCTTGGGGTGATCCTGTCTTGTTTGTAAAGAAGAAGGATGGTTCTATGCGGATATGTATTGATTATCGCTAGTTGAAAAAGGTTACAGTGAAGAACAGGTATTCATTGCCAAGTATTGATGACCTATTTGATCAACTTCAGGGTGCCAGAGTGTTCTCTAAGATTGACTTGTGTTCAGGCTATCATCAATTGAATATTCAGGAGCCAGATATCCCGAAGATTGCTTTCAGGACTTGGTATGGTGATTACGAGTTCCTTGTGGTGTCATTTGGGCTGACCAACGCCCTAGAAGCATTCATGCATTTGATGAACAGTGTATTTCATCCCTATCTTGACTCGTTCGTCATTGTGTTTATTGACGACATTCTGGTGTAATCCCGGAGCTGGGAGGATCATAAGCAGCACCCGAGGAATGTGCTTCAGACCTTGAGAGAAAAGAAGTTATATGCAAAATTTTCAAAGTGTGAATTCTGGTTGGATTCAGTGGAATATTTGGGTCATGTAGTATCAAGTGAGGGGATCAAGGTAGATTCGAAGAAGATTGAAACTGTGCAGAGTTGGCCCAGACCATCCTCAGCTACAGAGATCCGGAGTTTTCTACGCTTGGCGGGGTATTACCGCCGATTTGTAGAGGGTTTCTCGTCTATTGCAGCACCTATGACCAGATTGACCTAGAAGGGTGCTCCGTTCAGGTGGACCGAGGAGTGTGTGGAGAGCTTTCAAAAGCTAAATATTGCTTTGACGATAGCCCAGTGTTGGTATTGCCTACTGGTTTGAGGTCCTACACGGTGTATTACGGATGCAGGGTAGGCTATGTGTGCGCAATGTAGATGGTTTATGTGAGTTGATTCTTGAGGAGGCTCACAGTTCGGTGTACTCCATTCACCCAGTTGCCGCGAAGATGTTTCAGGACCTGAGGCTCCATTATTGGTGGAGGAGAATGAAGAAAGACATAATGGAGTATGTAGCTTGGTGCCTAAATTGTTAGCAGGTGAAGTATGAGCATCAACGACCAGGTGGATTGCTTCAGAATCTAGAGATTCCGAACTGGAAATGGGAGCGGATCACTATGGATTTCGTTGTTGGGCTCCTACGGACTCAGAGGAAGTTTGATGTAGTTTGGGTGATTATGGATAGATTGACCAAGTCAGCTCATTTCATTCATTTGGTTACTACATACTCTTCAGAGCAGCTGGCTCAGGTTTACATTCGCGAGATTGTCAGGCTTCATGGAAGGTCAGTATCTATCATCTCTAATTGGGGTACGCAGTTAACATCATGGTTCTGGAGAGCTGTACAACATGAGTTGGGTACTCGGGTGGAGTTGAGTACAACATTTCACCCTTAGAGAGACGGACAGTCCGAGCACGCTATTCAGATATTGGAGGATATGCTTCGCTCCAGTGGGTTGGTTCGAGCCGGGCGAGGCTAGGCTATTTGGTACAAACATGGTTCAAGATGCTTTGGAAAAGGTTAAATTGATTCAGGATCAACTTTGTACAGCCCAATCCAGGTAGAAGAGTTATGCGGATCGGAAGATTCGCAACGTTGCATTCATAGTTAGGGAGAGGGTCTTGCTCCGGTTTCGCCCATGAAGGGTGTTATGAGGTTCGAAAAGAAGGGCAAGTTGAGCCCTAGATATATAGGACCTTTTGAGATTCTTGAGAGGGTTGGAGAGGTGGCTTACAGACTTGCACTACCACCTAGTCTCTCTGCAGTTCATCTAGTGTTCCATGTTTCCATGCTCCAGAAGTATCACGGTGATCTGTCTCATGTGTTAGACTTCAACTCAGTCTAGTTGGACAAGGACCTATCTTATGTTGAGGAGCCGGTCGCCAATTTGGACAGGCAAGTTCGAAAGTTGAGGTCAAAGAACCTCGCTTCATCTCTTCAACCTCTTCTTTAAGTTCCAAGTGATTGAACAATATCAATGCCTTTTTTAGTGCATCTTCTTTAAATGCACTTGGCTCCACGGTTGGTTCATTTGCCTCCACCACAGAAATCATGGCAAGGTACTCATAATGATGAGGCAACTGAATGGCTCGATATACATTGAAGACTGCTTCTTCATTGTCGACCCTCAAGATCATCTTACCTTCTCAGAATTTGATAATTGCATCTTCAGTGGCCAAAAAGGGTCTTCCCAAGATGATAGGAACTAGCTCATCATCCTCATAGTCCAAGATAATAAAGTCTGCCGGGAAAATAAACTTTCCGATCTGTAGCAACACATCCTTAATTACCCCCTCGAGATAAACATAAGATCTATCGACGAACTGTAGCATCACCGTGGTGGGTCTCGGAGCTCCTAAGCCCAATTTCTTTAACACTGACAACGGCATCATATTGATACTTTCACCCTAATCACACAGGGCTCTACCCACATAGATCTCACCAATCCTCACGGGGATGGTAAACTACCCAAATCCTTAAGCTTTTGTGGAAGCTTGTGTTAAATCATAGAAGTGCACTCATCAGTTAGTGCGACGGTTTCAAACTCAGTTAACCTACTTTTATTTTCCATTATATCCTTGATGTATTTTTCATATTTTGGGACATCACTGAGCATGTCCACCAAAGGGATGTTCAAGTATACCGGCTTCAGCATATCTAGAAATTTGTGAAACATATGATCATCATTCTTCTTTCTCAATCTTTGAGGAAAAAGGGGGTGGCACCTTTTCTGCTACATGCCCAAACTCGAATTTGTTCTTCTTTTCTACCTTTATGGGTTTTGGCACTCTTTCATATTTGAGCCCAGATGGCTATTTTTTCTTCTTAGGCACTTCTACCAATTCTCTTCCATTTCTCAATGTCACTGCATTGACTTGAGGATTTTTCTCTGTATCACTTGGGAGAGCTCTAGAAGGTCTAGTGTTTTGATTGTTAGCCATTTGCCCGAACTGCCTCTCTAGATTTTTGAACTCTATGCGCAATTGTTGATTGTCAACCATGATTTTCTAATTGTCGATTAAGAGCTTTTTCATCATGTCAATCAGACTCTCATCTGCTTGCTATGGGGGTTTAGGTGGCTGATTGTAATTACCTTGATGCCTGTTATTCTGATTTCCACCCCAAGTAAAGTTAGGATGGTTCCTCCAATTCGGATTGTAGGTGTTACAATATTGGACAATTTGATTCTTCGCCCCTCTAGCTTGTTTCCCCATATAGTAGATTGAATTGGGATTTGTGGGACATTGGTCACTTGTGTGACCTTCCCCACAAAATTCACAGTAAACTTGCATTTGTTGCACATGTTGCAACGGTTTCACTTATGCGTGATAGAGCTTCCCAACATGATTGGCTATCTTGGCTACATCGGCTCTCAATGCAGTGAGTGCATCTACTTCTATCATACCACCTGTCTTAGGCCTGATTGCTCAATTAGGTTCTCTTTCCCCTTGCCAATTCTGATCATTTACAGTAAAGTTGCTCAACAAGGCTTGGATTTCCACGTATGGTTTTTTCATGCACATACCTCCACAAGCACAATCTATGTACATCTTGGAGGCTTCATCTAGACCTTCCACAAAAATGTGCCCCGAGACTTCATTTGTCTGACCGTGATGTGGGAAATCCCTCAATAGTGTCTTGAATCGCTCCCATCCTTGGCGAAGAGTTTCGGTGTATTTGAGAGATTGTCCTCGAGCTGAGGAGTGTCCACATGAGTTCATTGAGGCGGAATCGTTGGTCACCAGACGCTCGCTAATGAGTCTCATGTTGGGATATCTGTACCTCTTTCTATTTTGAGGCCTTCTTTTTTTGGAACCCACAACTCTTGCTCCTCAGCGAGAATTTTATTAGAAACTTCCTTGCTAGATCATCCCAGGTTCTGATTGAATTTGCAGGCTCCTTTTACAACCACTCTTTTTCTTCCCCCAATAGTTAGAAAGGGAAATAATGTTAGCCTGACGTAATCCGAAGAGAAATTTAGGAAGTTGTAAGTATGTGTGATCTACAAAAAAATTTGAATGTTCCTCTGCGGCTCCTCATGTTGCAACCCCACATATTGACCCTGGGAATGTATCAGATGCACCATGTATTGTTTGAGCTCAAACTGGCATGTGATAGACGGTTTGACGATGGTCTATGTCATATTTGCAAGGCTAGGTCTTGCAATTACGATCTCTAGTAGCTCTTGGTTGTCTGCCATTCTTACCGGTTGCGGAATTTCTACAATTGCTTGTTGATTTTGGATTTTCTCAATTTATGCTGCCATTTCGCTGCTTCTTCAGCTTCTTTTGCCGCTATCTTATTTCTGTGGAAGTGTCTCTAAGGTTCATTTTCAAAGGATTCATGTTTAGCATTACCCTCATTTTTCTTCCCTAACACTCACTTTTGAGTACCTGAGAGAGATCAGATAAATCAAACAAGTCAAAACTTGAATAGAAAAGTTACAAGAAATTAACTCAATTAAACAATCAATTGCTAAGTCCCCGACAGCGGTGCAAAAAGCTTATTGGTTCCCCAAGTACATGAAGTATACGTGGCCGTCAAGTAACCAAGTGACTCAAAAGTCGGATGTCGAACCCATAGAGGCCTAGAGTAATTGTTAACTAAGCAAACTAAAATAAATTTACTGTCCAAGATAATAAAAAAAGTTATTTTTCTACTAAACTACTTTTGCATAAATTAAACAAGTAATTAGCTAAACTAACACGGAGCAAGATATTATGATGGGATTTTAATCAAAGGAGATGAACATTCCAGGGTTGTGACCGTTTTATCAATCCTATTGAGTTTGTAACTACACCATTAATCCGAATTATCTATGGTTGCTAGTTGACCGGATCGTTTGTATAAATAACATGTTCCCACATTACTATCTGTCTATCCACAATATATCAATCATATATTTATGTGGAATTGAATCTATCATGAATGAAGAAAATACGGCATTCAACTAAGCAAAATTGTTAGGTATATTTCTATCCTAACCGCAAAATCTTTTCTCAAACAGAAACAAGCTCTCTCTAATTCTACTCTAATTTAAACATGGCTTTCCCAAGCATAGCATAAATAGTAAATAGAACTCAACTACTGGCCAAACAATTAAGCAATTATGCACAAAATTAGAGAAACAATCAAAGATGATAACTCGAATTAACGGTGATGTAATTAACAAACTTCAATATTCATGTCAACCACAACCCTAGAAACTATAGTGCTTAGCCACCCATGATCGTAGTAACAAATATCCAAGTATTTTGCATAAATAAATTACAAATAAAAGATGAATGAATGAAGAACTCAATGATTTTCTCCTCCAAAAGTTGTTCCACGTGATGTTCTCCCTCAAAATAACGTCCCACCCCCAAAAATAGGTTTAGAACCCCTTTTATATATGATGGAGACGTGTAGAGTTGAAATCACCAAGTCCCAGCCAAATTAGGACTAAACCTGCCCTTGGGCACCACACTTTGCGCCTGGCACGAAGTTGGAAAATGAACATTTTAGCCTGCTGTCAATGGCGTTTTGGTTGGTGCCTGGCGCGAACCTGGACATCAAAGTCATACTTCCTCCAAATTCTCCCGTTTTGACTTCAGTTTGCACACAAACTTTCCAAATCACTTTCAATTTATTCCTACATATATAAATACCATTATTAAGCTCGAGTCACAAATATTCATACCAAAGTTAACAAGATCGTGGCATAATGCAAGGCAATTTACATGCAAAAATATTGATTTTTAGCCAAACAGCACTTATATGCTACTTTCTCCAAGTGCGAGTTTTGTTTAGACTCGGTGGCATTCTTGGGTTATGTGGTATCCATTGAGGGGATTAAGGTTGATACGAAGAAGATTGAAGCAGTTCAGAGTTGGCCCAGACCGTCTACTGCTATTAAGATCCGGAGTTTCCCTGGGCTGGTTGGGTATTATTGTAGTTTTGTGGATGGGTTTTCATCTATAACATCCCAATTGACTAGATTGATGCATAAAGATTCCCCATTCATGTGGTTTGATGAGTGTGAGGAGATCTTTCAGAAGCTCAGTACTGCCTTGACTACAACTCCAGTCTGGTTTTGCCTTCGGGATAGAGTTATTATACAGTCTATTGTGATACTTCACATATTGACATTTGTTGTGTATTGATACAGGATGGCAGAGTGATTGCTTATGCTTAATGTTAGTTCAATACCCATGAGAAGAACTACCTGGTGCACGATTTAGAGTTAGCAACCATTATTCACGCACTCAAAATTTGGAGGCACTATCTTTATGGCATGTCTTGTGAGGTGTTCATGGATCATAAGAATCTCCAGCACTTATTCAGGCAAAAAGATCTGAACTTAAGGTAATGGAGGTGGTTAGAGCTACTAAAGTACTATGATATTACCATTATTTATCATCCGGGGAAGGCCAATATGGTGGCCGATGCTTTGAGTAGGAAGGGTGAGAGCATGGGGTGTCTTGATTATATTCTAGTTGGGAGAGGTTGTTAGCATTAGATATTCAGGCTTTGGCCAATCGGTTTGTAAGGTTAGATATTTCGGATTTCAGCAGGGTTCTCGTATGTGTTGTGTCATGGTCGTCCTTGTTTGAGCGCATCAAATCGCGTCAATATGATGATCCCCACTTGCTTGTTTTGAGGGACACAGTGCAACACAGTGATGCTAAGGAGGTTACTATTGGTGATGATAGGGTGTTGAGGCTATAGGATCTGTATTCCAAATATGGATGGGTTGGGAGAATTGATTCTTGAAGAGGCCCATCGTTTACGGTATTCCATTCATCCGGATGCCGCAAAGATGTACCAAGACATGATGCAACACTATTGGTGGCGGAGGATGAAGAAGGATATTTTTGAGTATGTTGCTCGATGTTTGAACTGTCAGCAGGTGAAGTACGAGGACCATAGACCGAGTGGTTTGTTTTAGTGGCTTGATATTCCGGAGTGGAAGTTCCAGTGTGGGTCATTATGTATAGACTAACTATGTCTGCACACTTCGTTCCAGTCATGACTACCTATTCTTCAGAGTAGTTGACTCGGATTTATCTCTATGAGATTGTTTGCTCATGATGTGCCAGTATCTATTATCTCGGATCGAGGCACTCAGTTTACATCACATTTTTGGAGAAAAGTGCAACTTGACTTGGGCACACAAGTCGAGATGAGTATAATATTTTATTCCAGACGGACGGACAGTCCGAGCGCACTATTCAGATATTGGAGGATATGTTACGAGCCTGTATCATTGATTTTGAAGGTTCATGGGACCAGTTTATACCGCTAGCAGAGTTTGCCTATAACAATAACTATCAGTCGAGTATCTAGATGGCTCCTTATGAGGCATTATATGGGAGGCGATGACGTTCTCCCTTATGAGGCATTATATGGGAGGCATTATCTAGAGTGGTGTGATGAGGTTCTAGAAGAAGGGAAAGTTAAGCCCTAGGTATATTGGTCCTTTTGAGGTGCTTGAGAGAGTTGGAGAGGTGGCCTACAAACTTGCCTTACCATGTATTCTATCGGGAGTCCACCCACTATTTCATATTTCTATGCTCCAGAAGTATTATGGGGATACGTCTCATGTTTTGGACTTTAGCATAGTGCAATTGGATGAGGGTTTGAGTAATGATGTGGAGCTAGTGGCCATTGTGAACCAGTAGGTTTGAAATTTGAGGTCGAATAATATAGCATCGGTGAAGGCTCATTGGAGTGGTCAACTGGTTGAGGAGAACATTGTTTAGAGTGCAAGTATGATTTTAGAGTCGTTCAAGGACGAATGTTTGTTTAAGAGAGAGAGAATGTAATGATCTGGCAAGTCATTTTGAGTATTTTAGCCCTAATTCCCTTATTTGATGCTCTACATATATGTATTTGTGGTTATGTGAGTTTTGGGGGTTGTTGATTTGGTTTCGGGAGGTTTTAGAGTGAATTGGGACACTTAGACCCAAGGTTGGGATCTTAAGTTGTAAGAGTTGATCGAAGTTTGACGTTTGTATAGATGACCCTCAGAATGGTAATTTAAGTATTCTAATAGCTTCGTATGGTGATTTTGGACTTAGGCGTATGTCCAGATTTGAAATTGGAGGTCCGTAGGGGGATTCAGTGCTTTTTGGCGAAAGTTGGAAAGTTAAAAGTTTGGAAGGTTCATAGGTTTGACTGGGAGTTGACTTTATTGATATAGGGTTTGGATTATAGTTCCGAGAGTTGGAATAGGTCTGTCGTGTTTTTTTTTGACTTGTATGCAAAATTTGGGTGTCATTCCCAGTTGATTTGATATGGTTCGGCATAAGTTTTGAAAGTCGAAGGTTCATTAGTTCTTTACGCTTGAATTGAGGTGTGATTTGTGATTTTGATGTTGTTTTATATGATTTGAGGCTTCGATCATGTCCGTGTTATGTTTTGATATTGTTTGGTATGATTGGACAGGGTCCCGGGTGCCTCGGGTGTGTTTTGGATATGGTCGGACCATTACTCCTAATTTTGGAGCTGCTGCTTTCTGGTGCAGGGGTTGTTCATTGCGATCGCGGTTAGAGGCTCGCGATCGTGGAATGGAGTGTTGGGCAAGCTGGTTTTACACTACGCGATTGCATGAGATGCACTGCGTTCACGGAGCTATGGGAGGTGTTGATTTGCGTTCGCGCTCAGGTGAAGCGTCCGCGGAGGTGTGTGGTTGGGCTGGAGTTCTTGTCTACACGATCGCGCATAGGTGGTCGCGTTCATGTGAGCCGGTCTGGAGAAGGGTCGCATTCACGCATAGGACTTCACGTTCGCAAAAGGGAATTTTTTGGCGGTGTGTTTTTGTTCTTCGTGATCGCGATATTGGTCCTGCGACTGCGATGCATGTGCCTAGGTAGATTATTTAAGTTCTCTATTTCGATGGTTTGGTTACTTTATCACATTTTAAGTTATTGGGCTCGGATTTGGGTGAGTTTGGAGGAAATTTTAATGATTTGAATTGGGGTAAGTGTCTTTGACTCGGATTTGTTCATTATTCATGATTTCATCCTTGTTTTTAGCATTTAAATTGATATTTAAGTGAAGAAATTGGGGATTTTAGTAAAAAAAAAAAAAAAATCTAAATGTAATTTGAGGATTTGAAACCCGATTCGGGGTCAGAATTGGTTGAAATTGGTATGGTTGGACTCGTATTCGAATGGATGTTCAGAATTTGTGAGTTTTGTCAGGTTTGTGGATACGGGCTCGGGTTGACTTGTTGGGTTGACTTTTTGATTTTGCTAAAGATCGAAGTTTTATTGTTTGGAGTTGTTTGCTACGGCATTATTTGATGATATAAAGCTATTTGTGACTAGATTCAAGTCATTCGGAGGTCGATTCGCGCAGAAAGGGCTTTTTGGAGTTTTGATTCGCGTGTTTTGAGGTAAGTAACAAATCTAAACTTGGTTTGAGTGTAATTATCTCTGCCAACTATGATACTTGAGATGTTATGGAGGTGACGCACGTGCTAGGTGACGGGTGTGTGTGTGTGTGTGTGCGCACCAGGGTATTCATGATCCGAGTGGATTTTTGGCTACTATGAGACATGTTTGCTATCATGCCTCATTATACCCATATTTTCTCTACTTGTATGACTATTTGAGCTATTATTTGTGTTGGAAATTATGTCTAGGCTTTGTACTTATTTGTTTGAGACATGATAGGGTTATTCTTGGTATTTTGAACTGTTTTGCCTTAATTGTAGTCATATTCTCAATCATAATTCCTCATTGCACGTTATATTTCAGTCTTTGTACATTATTTGTTTGTTATATCACATATTTTGTTGTTTTCTATATGTGATAATATTTGGGCTGTGTTTTATAAGATATGAGCCATCGAGACTTGAGCGGTTGATGAGTGATATGGGCCATAGAGCCGTGTTGTGAGTTATATTTGGATCGGGTTACACGCTGCAACGGATTGATATTTGGATTGGGTTGCATGCCACAACGGATTGATATTTGGATCGGGTTGCATGCCACAACGGATTGATATTTGGATTGCACGCTGCAATGGAATGTATTTGGATTGGGTTGCACGTCACAACGGTTATATTGATTATTGATTAGTGCTTGGGCCAGGATCTGCCCTCCGGAGTCTGATATTACAGTGAGCGCATGCAAAAAGATATATGTGCTTTGGTTAGGGGCATTTGTTCTAGACACCCATACAATGGTGAGTGTGGTTGTGTGTTATGGTGAGGGGCATTTGTGCCAGGCACCATGAGTGTGCTGAGAGTGAGTGTACTTGTTGATTTCACTAGGATGCTATTGACTTGACATGTACATTTGACATGTAGGCATAGAGATGTCTTTTACTCATGCTAGCTGGTAAATAAAATGTCTTATTTGTATTGAACATTGATTGTTATACTTGAAAAGTATGTCTAGTTTCCCGTAATTATGAACGAGTTGAACGTTATATCTTTTGAGTTATTTGATTTTAATGTCTTCATTATATTATGAGTTGGTATTGATCATTGGTGTTGGACCCTCACTTTCTTCTGAGCTCGTCATTGCTTTCAGCCGAAAGTTAGGTTTGTTAGTTATTGAGTACATGGGGTCTGTTATACTCATACTACACTGTGCACTTTATGTACAACTCAAGGTACTTCTGGGCACGGCGATTGCTAGAGTTCGCACCGGTTTTGTCACGACCCAAAATCCACTATAGATCGTGATGACGCCCGACGCCGCCGTTAGGCAAGCCAACAGTGAACTATCTGCTGAATTATTCATTTTATTATTTTTTAAATTATCAATATTATTAGATAGAGAGACCAATGCAATAAAAATAGTAGGTACGTACAATTTCAATGAAATATAAAGTGAAAGTGTGTCAATGTAAGCAACTGTACACAAATTCTAGAACACACCAACACCCGATATTATAAGTGCATGAGCATATACTAGGAAGTACAATAACAATACATCATCTTTTGGGAATACGAGGTAGACATGATAAGGTAAATAATTATGACGGAATCTCTGTGTGTTGCGAATCGTGGCATGGAATACATCTCACCATAGTGTCCCCTCAGCAGCTGCACCTCCACGCCCAAGTGACCATCAAATGAACCTGTTGAATCCTGCACATTTAGTGCAGAAGTGCAGCATGAGTATGTAAATCAACGTGTACCTAGTAAGTATCTAGCCTAACCCCAAAGAGGTAGTGACGAGGGGTCGACATTAACACTTACTAGTCGTCCAGCATATCAAATATAATAAAGTAGTCAAATATGAAACATGGTAGGTAACAATGGGTACAGGTATAGGAAAATAATACGATCTATAGCTGAACAATAAATACAAAGTCCTCAAATACCGGATACCTCTCAAATAGAGTACGTAATGGGCAACACCAAATCAACGGTCACATCTCAAATTTGGAAAATTCATGAATACGCGGACTTCTTATCAAGTATTTTGCATGATTCTGCCGAGGCGAACGGCCCGATCCCATAAGAGTTGTTTTATAGAAATGCCGAGGCGAACAGCCTGATCCCATAAGAATATGATACATGATACTGCCCATGTGAACGACCCGATCCCATAAAGAGTGTGTTATAATATCCTGCCGACACGAACGGCCCGATCCCATAAGGGTGTGTTATATTAACCTGCCGAGGCGAACGACTCGATCCCATGAGAGTGTGTTACATGATATTGCCAAGGCAAACGACCCGATCCCATAAGAATATGATACTGCCGAGGCAAACGACCCGATCCCATAAGAGTGTGAAGCTTTTATGGGTCTTTGACCCCACTCACGAGTATACGTGTGAGTTATGAGATTCAAGAAAAAACTTCGGATGGATACGTACAACGCGGGAGAAATACATAAGGGAAATACAATTTCTATGGCTAACCAAGTAGCTCATCAAATATCTAAATAGCGAGTACGATACTCTATGCGAGTCTAGTCTCATGATAAAGGTAAATTAAAGCATTTAAACATGCAAGAAGGTCTCAAATAGTACAATTTAAGCATGGTGTGAGTCTAAGTCTATCCGGACGTAATCAGAAATCCTAATATATGCACGGACACTCGTCACCTCATACGTGTGTAGCTCCCACAATATGTTGCACATAATAATATAACACCTACGGGGTAATTTCCCCCTCACAAGGTTACACAGGAGACTTACCTCGCTCCGAAGTTCCATAACCGACTCCAACGCCTCTCTAGTGCCTCAAACCAATACCCATTGATCCGAAACTAGTCAAATAATCATGAAAACCAATAAAAATATACTACAACACTCATAATTAATCAATTTATAACAACACCCAACTCCGCTCGAAAAGTCAAGAAAGTTAACCCTCGGGCCCACGTGCCCGGATTTCGAATATTTTTGAAGATAAATATTACCCATAACATCACGAACTCAAATATATAATTTATTCCCAATTTCGTGGTCAAAATCTAGAAATACCAATTTCTAGGTTTTATTCAAAAACTCCACAATTTCTACAAATTTTCATGTTTAAGTCCATATATAACTTATGTATTTAGCTTACAACAAGTGGGAGTCACTTACCTTTATTTCCTGATGAAAATCTCCTCAAAATAGCTCCCCAATTCAGCCACCCAAGTGAAAATGAGAGTAAAGTGAGCCAACTCTCGAATTAAAAAGGACACTGCCCAGACGACCCTTCTTCGCGAACAAGGCAAGGCCCTCACATTCGAGAAGCACCACCAGCTTCTGCTCCCCAGTTCCTCCATGTGAACGCGAGATAGGACTTGCAAACGTGAAGCTTTACCAGCCTGCCCCTCGCAAACATGGCTGCACATTCGCGAATGCGAAGACCAAATTCCCATGCCAGGCCAGCTTCTCTTACGCGAACGCGACTAGGCGATCGAGAACTCAGAGCACCATTGTCCAACACTTTACGAACGCAACTTCCCTATCCTGAACAGGTAGAACAAAAGGCCCCCAGATTAATTCCTTCTTTACTAACGCGTGAGACCCTTCGCGTTCATGAAGAACAAAACCAGCACCATCAACTCAGCCAAACTTGGTCTGAAAGCATCCCAAAGCAGACCTGAGGCCCTCAAGACCCCGTCCAATCACACCAACAAATCCCAAAACATAATACGAACATGCTCTGGGTCTCAAATCACACCAAACAATATCAAAACTACGAAACGACGATCGAAACCCTTCTTTCAACTTTCAAACACTCAAACTTCGACTAACGCGTCTGAATCATAAACATTCCGGAATGACGCCAAACTTTACGTGTAAGTCAAAATTCATGATAGGAACCTATTCCAATGCTCAGAACCCCAAATGGACATCAATAACACACAAATCCACTTCAAACCAAACTTAGGAAATTCCAAAACCTTCAAAAATGCCAACTTTACCCAACAAGCGTTGAAATGCTCCCGGACCACCCGATGCTCAACCCGAACATACGCCCAAGTTCGAAATCATCATACAAACCTATTGGAACCTTCAAATCCCGATTTTAAGGTTGTTTAGTCAAAAGTCAAACCTTGGTTAAATCTTCCAACTTAAAGCTTCTGAATTGAGAATTTTCCTTTCGAATCAACTTCGAACTTCCAGACATTAAATTTCGACCACATATTCAAGTCATAAAACATGAAGTGAAGATACTCAAGGCCTCAAACCACTGAATGATGCACTAGAGCTCAAATTTACCGGTCGGGTCATTATATTCTCCCCCACTTAGACATACATTCGTCCTCGAACGTGCCAAGAACCGTTTCACAGTTACCCAAAATCACTATTTGACACCTCGTGTACCTACCCGTGCCACCACAACCAACGTGAACAGATTAGCTCGAGCCAGACTGAAGATCCTCCCTATAACCTTAGCTAACAAGCCTTAGAACCAAATTCCAACATCCAGAATTCTCCACGAGACTTGATTCCAACATGCGAACACTGTAACAATCTCAACCCACTGTACCAAATAGGATCATGCACACATGCTAAGATCACACAATGCACCACATAATTCGTATGTCCATGATAACATCTTCCGACTACAATAGCTGCAAATTTACGAACCAAATTCCCATAGTATACCCCATAACACATATAAGCTTGGTCTCAACCCTCACAATACTGCAATGATGAAACAAATGTGCATGAACTCATAACCACTCATCATCAATAACTCGTGGGATTCCCCGCTTGACAAGAACCATTACCTCATTCTGAACTGAATAGTGACATCTTCTCATTAATATACCTTACATAAATCTGATCGCACTGATTTTAAGTCCAATAATCTTATCTCACCAAGTACAAGCTGCTCAAGCAATAAGCCACCTCAAACACTGAATAAAATCTCATATGACGCCATGAATGCACCAACAAGCTACAACTCGAATATGACACATAAGGAAGAACGAACTCTGGCAAAGAACTGCCCAACCTGCATAACGAATAAATGGTCAACAAATGCTATGCACATTTCTCAGAGATGAGAAATAAGACACACAAAAATAAGTATAGGGGATCGTACTCAACATCTCAATGTTGCGGCGTGCAACCTGATCCACATATAATACCGTTGAGGCGTGCAACTCAATCCGAACATCATACATGTGGCGGCGTGCCACCTGATCTACACATAATAATCAATATGGAGATACCCTTCGAGCCATAATGTTCTTACCCACGAAATGCCTGAATGCCGACCACAAGCACATTAAGTGCATAAACACAACTCTAGGGAGACAGATAGTGCCATGCGCCACAAAATGCCAAGCACGACTAAGGCGCAATAAATGGCCTGCATCTCGAGAGCCATCTTGCTCATATCACATCACAAGCTACACGGGATCACAACACATGTGTGAATAATCAAGTCGTCTCACAACCCACATGGCATAATAGAGTATTACATAGGATAGCTTACGACAGAAATAACATCCAATGCCCGAAGATACCTCCATAGGCAATGCTATGCTGAATGAACATATCTGACCTGGTGTAAGGCATACATTCACATTAGATCTACTAACGGTACCTCAAGTCAATTCCAATGATCCCATACTGGGCCAATAACATTTCAAGGACCCACAATGACCCTATTCATGACACATACGAGCAATACTCAAATCCAGAACAACTCCCATAATTCTCAATCAAAGGAACATAGCGTCTCTCAGTCATAACCTGTCTCATTGGCGACAATACCAAAATCTCCATACCTGACTTCAATCTTTAACAATCGAGTGACTAACATGTCACACTTATACGATCTTCCTGTGGGATATGCTCCTACAACCTTCCGCACCGGGTAGCAAAATTTGAACATCAATAGCCATCGACCATGTTATTTCTGTAATGCCAATTAAGAATCCACAAACCAATGCACAATGTTTCTTCCACAGAATTCCGTTCTTTGGCGACATTAAGATAATTCCATCTTACTCGAAACATCTTAATCCTTCCCCCGCTCCTCTGAACTCGTGACATTCTTATCAAAACTGAACCGTAACCTTGATCCTTAACTTCCAATTTAAATGTCGCTTACTGCACCTATCATTCCACTACGCGAGAGTACAAGAATTTTATCATAACCCCTAAACCACCAGTAAAATAACCACTTCATCAGCTAGAACCCCTTTCACCCAACTCATTTCAAAAGAACAATTGCAACACACAACCTAATTCCTATAACTGCAGAACCATGCTGATTCAAGCCATAACTAACTGACTCAACTTTTCCAATTTACTCTTGACTTGCCCTTGGAATAATAGTCATATTCAAACACATAACGGGCCTCAAACAACACTCATCATGAGTGATCCAAATCATGAGACCACATCGTCTCGATACCCATAAGACATCTCATACCCTCCTCGTGCACTCCATAGTATCTCCAACTAATACACCCATTTTGAAAGACCTCCTGCGAATCCAAAGTTGTTTCTCCCATTTCTCTAACACTGTACCGTAGACCCGTTGATAACATAGAAATTCCCCAAGTATTCTTCACACTCTGTTGCAAAACCTAGTCCTCATCCACATATCGAACCCAAAATCTTTACACACCATACTTTACTTCTTGAACCCACTACAACCATTGTTGAGAGTCACCCACTCTAATATGGTCCCGAATATGTAACCAAACCCTAGTTCTCTGCTAGCACATGAACACTTCTATAGAAGCAACTAAATGAATTCTTTTCCTTGCGCATCACATCCACAGGAAGCATAAATTTTGAGTCATCCCCAACACCTGCACATGAACCGATAAGGAAAAATGTAACACATATATGTCAAATTCCTTGTCCAATATACCCTTGATGTTTTTTCTCCTCTTGGTCATAACTAATCCACCAATACACCGATAACCAGAAGCTACACAGGTACATAACCACGTGACTCAATCATAGACGGTGAGCTCCCCCACTTAACTTTACGTTATAATCACATAGATCTAGACCCCACAACGACCTCTTCTACCCAGTTACCATGATCCCACACCGTTGCTCGGCCAAAATTCTTATAAGTTCTTGCTAGACTAATCATAACACATCCTGAATTATCAGCCACAATTGCACACTCGACCTTTTAACAGTCGTACCATCTTCTTCAAGAGATCCAAGCTCACATCGTAGTACATGCATCCCTTGTTAGGCAGAAAGTAGAACTCTTCGTAGGAACCTCATCAAAACCACACAACCGCTAACCTGCTCACAGGAGATAGCCCACCTGTGTAACCTCATATCGACCTCCTCCAGCGTGCGATAGTTACATCCATCATGAAATCAATGAATCTCCCTGGGTCCACACTAATCTGCCAGCCGTAAGAATCCCTTCATTCACTAACATCACCCGAAGGTCCAACAACGTGTTTGAAACTCGAAGTCATATTGCATCCAAGACAATGATTGAATACTTCACTTTTTCCTACATTCCAATCAAGCGCTTCTCGTCACATTCAAAATTCTGAAGCATAGAAACCACCTCAGAGATCATCACCCTCGAACTATCAATACTGGAAACGCCGATCTGATCTTGAAGTCGCAACACACAACCATCTCTGATAACTTCCTCTTAGGTTCCATATTACAACACCGTGCCTAGAGGCAAACAAATGAAGACCAACATGTCGATGAGCCTCAATGCATTCAATCAAGGATGGCGACACCACAAAATTAATGAGAATTCCACCAAATTCAAAGATATCAAATCTCGATCGTAGGCAACACCAACACTGGGCTGAAATGATAGAACACCCCCCATAAGGTGGTGATAATAGCCCACTCGAATACGCAGAGAGAAACATCATGCGCCACATCTGCAGTACCATTACAACTCCTTGATGACCAATTGATAACAAGCGCTCCACAATGTATAAGAATGAGTAGGAAAGAAATGAAGGCATAAGCTTTAATGGAATCAAATCGCACGACGAGGAATCAAGAAGGGAAGTGCTCCTAATAGCCCTGTAGACTCTCGAAGATAAGTATATATATCTCTGTACCAATCCGCAAGACTCTACTAGACTCATGAAACCCAAGTGAACCTAGAGCTATGATACCAAGCTGGCACCACCCAAAATCCACTATAGGTCTTGATGGCACCCAATGCCGCCGTTAGGCAAGCCAACAGTGAACTATCTGCTTAATTATTCATTATATTATTTTTGAAATCATGAATATTATAAGATAGAGAGACCAATGAAATAAAAATAGTAGGTACGTACAATTTTAATGAAATATAAAGTAAAAGTGTGTCAATGTAAGCAACTGTACACAAATTCTAGAACACCCCAAAACCCGGTATCACAAGTGCATGAGCATCTACTATGAAGTACAATAACAATACATCATCTGTTTGGAATACAAAGTAGACACGATAAGCTAAACAATTATGATGGAAACTTTGTGTGCTGCGAATCCTGGCATGGAATACAGCTCACCATAGAGTCCCCTCAGCAACTGCGCCTCCACGCCCAAGTGGCCATCAAATGAACTTGTCAAATCCTGCATATTTAGTGTAGAAGTGCAACATGAGTACGTAAATCAACGTGCACCAAGTAAGTATCTAGCCTAACCCCAAAGAGGTAGTGACGAGGGGTCGATATTGACACTTACTAGTGGTCTAGCATATCAAATATAATAAAGTAGGAAAATGTGAAACATGGTAGGTAACAATGGGTACATGTTAGGCAAATAATATGGTCTACAACTGGATGGTAAACACAAAGTCATAAAATATCGGATACTTCTCAAATGAGGACGTAATGGTCAACGCCAAATCAACAGTCACATCTCAAGTTTGGAAAATTGATGAATACGCGGACTTCTTATCAAGTATTTCGCATGATTTTGCCGAGGTGAACGGCCCGATCCCATAAGAGTGGTTTTATAGAAATGCTGAGGCGAATAGCCTGATCCCATAAGAGTGTGTTACAATATCCTGCCGAGGCGAATAGCCCGATCCCATAAAAGTGTGTTATAATATCCTGCCGAGGCGAACGACCAGATCCCATAAGAGTGTGTTACATGATACTGTCGAGGCGAACTGCCCGATCCCATAAGAATATGATACATGATACTGCCGAGGAAAACAACCCGATCCCATAAGAGTGTGAAGCTTTTATGGGTCTTTGACCCCACTCACAAGTATACATGTGAGTTATGAGATTCAAGAAAAACTATTCGATGGATACGTAGAACGCGGGAGAAATCCGTAAGGGAAGTACAATTTCTATGGCTAACCAAGTAGCTCGTCAAATAACTAAATAGCGAGTACGATATTTTACGCGAGTCTAGTCTCATGATAAAGGTAAATTAAAGCATTTAAACAGGAAAGAAGGACTCAAATAATACAATTTAAGCATGGTGTGAGTCTAAGTCTACCCGGAGGTAATCCAAAATCCTTACATACGCACGGACACTCGTCACCTCATGCGTGCATAGCTCCCACAACATGTAGCACATAAGAATATAACACTTACGAGGTAATTTTTCCCTCACAAGGTTAGACAGAAGACTTACCACGATCTAATGTTCCATAACCGGCTCCAACGCCTCTCTAGCATCTCAAACCAATGTACATCGATCCAAAACTAGTCAAACAATCATGAAAACTAATACAAATATACTCCAACACTCATAATTAATCAATTTATAACAATTCCCAACTCCCCTCAAAAGTCAACAAAGTTAACCCTCCGGCCCACGTGACCGAATTCCGAAACTTTTCGAAGATAAACATTACCCATAACATCACGAACGCAAATATATAATTTATTTTCAATTCCATGTCCAATTTCGTGGTCAAAATCCAAAAATATCAAATTCTAGGTTTTCTTCAAAAACTCCAAAATTTCTAAACATTTCCATGTTTAAATCCACATATAACTCATTTATTTAGCTTACAACAAGTGGGAATCACCTACCTTGTGTTGCTTGATTGAAATCTCCTTAAACTAGCTCCCCAAATTCGGCCACCCAAGGGAAAATGAGAGAAACTTTGGTCTTCGCGTTCGCGACTAGGCGATCGTAAACGCGGAGCACCATTGCCCAAAACTTTGCGAACGTGACTTCCCTATTGCTAATGCGTAGAACAAAAGTCCCACATCTCAATTCCTTCTTCACAAATGCGTGAGACCCTTCGCGTTCGCGAAGAAACAAACTAGCTCCAACAAACCAGTTACATCAACTCAGCCAAACTTGGTCTGAAACCATCCTGAAACACACCTGAGGCCCTCAGGACCCCGTCCAATCACACCAAAAATGTCCCAAAATATAATACGAACCTGCTTGAGGCTTCAAATCATACCAAACAACATCAAAACTATGGATCGACGATCGAAACCCTTCTTTTAACTTTCAAACACTCAAACTTCGACGAACGCATCTGAATCATACTTAAACATTCCGGAATGATGCCAAACTTTACGTGCAAGTCAAAATTCATGATACAAACCTATTCCGATGCTCATAACCCCAAACGGACATCAATAACACCAAAATCCACTTCAAACCAAACTTAAGAAATTCTAAAACCTTCAAAAATGCCAACCTTTCCCAACAAGCGCTGAAATGCTCCTGGACCACCCGATGCTCAACCCGAAAATACTCCCAAGTTAAAAATCATCATACGAACCTATTGGAACCTTCAAATCTTGATTCTGAGGTCGTTTACTCAAAAGGTAAACCTTGGTCAACTCTTCCAACTTAAAGCTTCTGAATTGAGAAATTTCCTTCCGAATCAACTTCGAACTTCCCAAAATTAAATTCCGACCACATGTACACGTCATTAAACATGAAGTGAAGCTACTCAAACTACTGAACGATGTGCTAGAGCTCAAAACGACCGGTCGAGTCGTTACAGGTTTCAGCTTGTGAAGGCTACGAGATAGTTGTTATGTCATTCGTAGACCTTGAAGTTCTCTTTAATTTATTTCTGCTATTATTATTCTATTGTTCAGACAGTTGTATTGAGGATTTGTCCATGTATTTTGAGATTTTGTAGTGATCATGTACTCGTTGACACCAGATCATTGGGATGGTTGTAGTAATGTTATCATTGTTTTTCTCAGATATTTCATGATATTTTCGTTGTTGAGATTATTCAGTTCCATTTATTGAGTTCATTCTTATTGTGAAATTGTTGGCTTGCCTAGCAAGTAGTGTTAGGCGTCGTCACGACTCTGGTGGAGAGTTTGGGTCGTGATACCTAAATAGATCTCCTCCGTCACGTTACTCAAAGTTAGTTCCTTCAAGTCATTAAGGCCATGCCTTTGTAGGTATTCAACTCCACCATTATGAGAAAGTATTTCATTAAGAACCTTTTTTGAACTTCATCGATATTAATAGTGATACCTTCGAAGAATTGAAGGAGCTTTTATTATTTTCATTGAAACTTTCATCATTTGACCAAGCTGAAGAAGCCTCTGCCATGGTTAAGATTGTGCATTGTGGGTTTAAAGGGAAGTAACGATACTAGCTAAGGTAGTAAGAATGGAGTTTAAGATGGATTAGATTGGAGCTATAATATATATATATATATATATATATATATATATATATATATATATATATATATATATATATATATATATATATATATTGAATCTCATGATGTGTTGTATATGTGCTAGTAGCACCACCACAACGCAGTAAGATGTGCCCACAGAGAAGGTTAGGAATATATGTTGGGTTTAAATCACCCTCTATTTTCACTATCTTGAACCATTAACGGGAGATTTATTTACTACTCGATTTGCAGATTGTCAGTTTGATGAAACAAATTTCCACAATTAAGGGGAGAGAAAAAGGAAATCAAAAGAGAAATTATGTGGAAAGTTTCATCGTTATCTCATTTTGATCCACGTATCCCTATATGTAATCATGAGGTCCAGAAGATCATCCATTTACAGAATATAGCAAATCAAATGCCAGACGCATTTACTGATTTGAAAAGGATAACTAAGTAACATATCCCTGCAGAGAATGTGCTTATACGAATTGATGTCCCAGCAGGACCATCTACTAGCACGATAGCTAGTGAACCTAAAGTACGCCTGAAGCGTGGTAGGCCTTTGAGTTCTAAGGATCGAAATCCTAGAAAAAAAAATCGACAAATGATAAAAATGATATTATGAAGGGATCTCCTAAAGAGACCCAAGATCTGATTAGTTCTAATATTCCTAAAGAAATCAATGAACCCGAGACTTAAGTGAGTGAGGAACTTTTAATAAGTTCTATTGGTGATGGGATTAATTTAAATTGATCTGAAATAGCGGTGGATAATATTTTTGCATATAATGTGGCACTTAACATTATTCAAGATAGTGAGATTCTTGAACCCCGATTTATCGAAGAATGTCGACAAAGATCTGATTGGCCAAAATGGCAAGAGTCAATTCAATCAGAATTGAAGTCACTTGCTAAAGGAGAGGTCTTTGGACCAGTAGTCCAAACAATTTGTAGATGGGTAATATCTGGTTCATGACCAAAAACTATTCCTCATAAAAGAATTGCATGAAATTTGGCACTCTTGGTGCGCGATAGTGTATATATATATATATATATATATATATGTATTTTATAATGATCTGACCGGTCGTTTTGCTTTCTAGATCTCTATTTTTCTATTTAATACTTTTCATATGTGCCTTTTTATTTTATGACTTGCGGGGATAATTGATTTGGTTCTGGAAGGGTTCGGGTTGAATTCAGAACACTTAGTTCCTAAATAGTAGCCTAAGGTGGCCAATTTTGACTTGAGTCAAAAATTTGATTAAACGACCTCGGAACCGGGATTTGATGGTTCTAATTGGTTTGTATGATGATTTTGGACTTGGGCGTGTGTTTGGATCGAGTTTCGGGTGATCCGGAAGCGTTTCGAAGCTTAATGTTAAAGGTTGGCGCCTAGAAGGTTTTAGAGTTTCTTAAATTTGGTTTGAAGTAAAATTTGGTGTTATCAATGTCCTTTTGAGATTTAGAGACTGGGAATAGGTTCATATGGTAATTTATGACTTGTGCATAAAATTTAGCATCATTCTGAGTTGTCTAGTTATAATTCGTCGTATTCGGAGCTAGTTTAAGAAGTTTGAAGTCCATAAGTTGATTAATTTGGTTTTAACGTGCGATTCTTGGTTTTGATTTTGTTTTATGTTTTCCGAGGCTTCGAGCAGGTCTGTATTATATTTATGGACTTGTTGATGCATTAGGACGGGGTCCCGGGTGGCTCGGGTGTGTTTCGGACCACCCGGAGTTAGGTAAAAAAATGTAGAAATTCTGTTGTTGGTTTCCTTCTTCGCGAACGCGGAGAAAGCCTCGCGTTCGCGATGAAGGAATTGCGCTGGGGAACTTTTGTTCTATGCGTTCGCGAGAAAGGGATCACGGTCGTGAAGCCTTGGGGCCACTGGCCTTCGTTCACGATCGATGGGTCGCGCTCGCATAGAGGAAGGCCAGCTGGGGGAGACATAAGCTTTGGCCTACGCGTTTGCGGATGTCCTCTCGCGTTTGCGAAGGGTTAGCCACTTTGTGCATCGCGATCAATGTGGTCCCTTCGCGTTCGCGAATAAGACCTTCCTGGTTGTTGGATGGTTTGCCTCGCGATCGCGAGGGCCTTTTCACGATCGCGAAGGACCCCGGAGTAGAAACACTTTTAAAACACGGGACTTAGGCTCATTTTCTTCATTTCTCTTAACTCTTGGCCGATTTTAGAGCTCCTTGGGGAGGTATTTTCACCTAGCAACTCAATGTAAGTAATTTCTACTTAATGTGAGTTTAATACATATATTATGAGTAGATTTTAACATAAATAATTGTAGAAATTATGGGATTTTGTTTAAAAACCTAGGGTTTGGTCAAAATGGGATTAAACCACAAAAGTTGTTATGGAATTGAGTAGAAATTATATATTTGAGTTCATAAGGTCATGGGTAACATTATTTTATGAAAATTCCCGAAATTCGGACATGTGGGCCCTTAGATGACTTTTAGGAACTTTCCTATTTGGGTTGGGTAATTACTCTAATATATGAATTATGAACTTTTTAGCATGTATTGACTAGTTTGAACGACCTTTAGCTAGTTTCGGATTGCTCGACATCGATTTGGGGCAATTAGTGAGGTTAGAGGGCCGAGTAGTGGACTTGAAAGCAAGTTAAGGCTCTTGCCTAATCTTGTAAGAGGGCATTTATCCCCATTGGTGCTTAAATTGTTATGTGCTACTAATTGTGGGTATTACGTACCTAGGAGATGACGAGAGTCCGTACGTAGCTAAAAACATGTTTATGTCCGGATAGATTTAGGACTTTATCATGTAATATTTGTACTTTTTGAATTTAATTTGTTAGTTTAATTACCTGAATTTATACTTGAAATTGGATTTGGGATTTTGTTAGACCGAGCTTCATTATCTTGAGTTTTGGCGAAATACTTGATTATCGGTGGAAATTATGCCTTCTTTGAGTACCATTCTATTATGGTAGTCGTTGACCATAGTTTGTAGAGTTTCTCTATCCATGTAGATCGGGCCGAACGCCTCGGTAGTATATTTAAGATGCATCTATGGTTCACACCGGTCGACCCTCGGCAGTATACACGATTATGCTTGATCAGGCTATACGACCTCGGCATAACTCGTGCATAATATCGCTAGGAGTCTGATTATACTTGATATTTCATTCATGACTTGAGAATTAATAATTACTTGATGGCTCGTATTTGTTGAAATTGGCATGTGATAATTGGAAATTTTAAATTGATAATTTTTAAAGAATAGTTTAGTTATTATTTTGTTATTCCATTGTTACTGTTGTATTTCATGCCTATTTATAATTCATGCACTTTATTTATTGACCACTAGTAAGTGTCGATGTCGCCCCCTTGTCACTACTTCTTCGAGGTGAGAATAGATACTTACTGTGTACATGTTATTTTACGTACTCATACTACACTTCTGCACAAATTGTGCAGGTGCTGAGGTAGGTATATTTGTTATCTGTTCGGGCGTGCATCCGTATTATCCGGAGACCTAGTGGTGAGCTGCTTTCCAGGATCCAATCTGCAGCACCCGGAGTCTTCTTCTTGTTGTTTTTACAACTTTTGTCTATTTTATTTTAGACACTAGTTATAGGGATTTTGTATATTCTACTAGATTGCTCAATCATTTGTGACACTCACTTTTGGGAATTTCTAGTAGATGTTTATGGTTTTGCCCAACCTTATTACTATTTCACTTTTATGTCTTATTTATGAGTTATATCACCATGATTTGTTATACTTAGTTCCTTATTAAATGAGATTGATGATTTTAAAAGTAACAAAATAAATAATTAAATGGATAGTTTAGTATTGGCTTGCCTAGCGGCGATGTTAGGCGCCATCACGGCCTAGAGCGGGAATTGCGTCGCGACAGATTGGTATCAGAGCACTAGGTTCACATAGGTCTTACGAGGCATGAGAAGACCTAGTAGAGTCTTGTGGCTCGGTGCGAAGACGTCCGTACTTATCTTCGAGAGGCTATAGGGTGTTAGGAAACTTCCGTTTCTTCAGCTTCCATCATGCAGTTGATGTTGTGCTAAGTATATTTCTCTTATTCTCTCATAGATGGTGAGAATTCATGTTGAGGCTATACTTGGTGGTATAGGGGCTGTCCCCTGGTTGTTAGAGGCCAATACAGAGGCCGGGGGAGGGCCACAACTCCTGCTAGAGGACGAGGGAGTCCTGGAGTTGCTCCTGTTGTACAACCAGTGGATCCAGTGGAGGATACTGTTGTGGAGGAGCAGGATGAGGCGTATGCAGCTGAGACGACCTTGGTGGATTTTATGACTGCACCGGGATTTCAGAAGGTCATGGGCCATATGTTGCGGTTCATGGATTCGATGACTCAGGCAGGGCTATTTCTAGCAAACCCAGCCACATCTCAAGCATGAGGGGGAGCACAGACCCCTATCGCTCAAGATCCAGGGCATGCTGCTGCCATTTATCAGCCGCGACCGTTGAGTAGCAAAATCGGCTGGACAAATGAACCAGGTTATATCTTCTTGTCTTTGGCGGTGAGCGGCATGAGGACCTACAGAACTTCATTCATCGTTGCAAGGACATGTTGCATAATATGGGAGTATTGGAGTCCACTGGGTGGACTTTAACACATTTCAATTGGAGGGCAAGGCCCGTAGATGGTGGCAGTCTTATCTCTATAGTAGGCCGTCAGGTTCACCTCCCTTGACTTGGGACTAGTTCACACGTCTCTTTTTGGAGAGGTATATTCCACCCTCTCAGAGGGAAGAGTTACAGGGTCAGTTCAAGCGGCTACAGTCGGGTCAGATGTATATGGCCGATTATGAGGCAAGATTATCTTATTCATCTCGCCACGCACTTATGATACTCCCCACAGATGCAGAGAGAGTGCAGAGGTTTATTGCGCGTTTACATTATGGTATCCAGGTTATTATGGATCGAGAGGTTGAGATGAGGACTTCTTATGAGCAGGTTATGAAGATAGCTCGGAGGATCGAGGGTATCCTTCAACTGGGCCTAGAGCATGCACCGAGTGACAACCGGCCTCGATATTCGGAAGGATTCAGTGGTGCTTCCTCTGGGGGTAGAGGTCAGTTCATGAGGGACCAGTCTAGCAGGACTATGTATTCAGCACCACCGTCTGCTCGAGGTTCTCCAGCGCGACCATACTTCTACGCCATTCTAGAGAGTACCTACCGTCTACCGGCTATTCCGGGTTCCTCCAGCGGGTATTTCGGTCACCAGGGTTAGACTCAGGGTCAGAAGTCTTCCGCACCGAGAGGTTTCTACGAGTGCGGGGAGCTTGGTCATATGAGGAGGTTTTTCCCTAGGCTTCGAGGCAGTATAGCACGGCCATCAGCCTATGATCACCACACCAGCTGTCACACCAACCATCCGGCTGAGCAGAGGCAGATGGTAGGTGGGTAGGGATTGCCCTAGAGGTGGAGGCTAGCTAGGTGGCACTCCGGCTAGGTTCTATGCCTTTCAAGCCAGACCAGATGCAATAGACTCAGATGCCATGTTCACAAGTATTATTTCTGTCTATGGTAGGGATGCTTTGGTACTATTTGATCCAGGGTCTACGTATTCATATGTTTCATCTATGTTCCTGTATATGTGTCCATGCCATTGGGTGATTCTGTTGTTGTGAATCGGGTTTACCAATCCTGTGTAGTGACCTTTTGTGGTTATAAGACCAGAGTGAATCTTCTGTTGCTTGATATGACCGACTTTGAGGTCATCCTGGGAATGGAATATTGTCTCTGTACCATGTTGTCCTTGATTGACATGCCAATATTGTTACATTGGCGATGCATGAGTTTCCTAGATTGGAGTGGAGGGGTTCATCTATCAGTACATCTAGCCGGGTTATTTATTTCTTGAAGGCCCAACATACGGAAGAGAAGGGTTGTTTGGCTTATCTGGTTTATGTTCGGGATACTACTAAAGAGACTCCCACGATTGATTCAGTGCCCATAGTGCAAGAGTTCTCTGATGATGTCCTTCTCATCTACCAGGCATGCCACCAGATCGTGATATCGATTTAAGTATTGATTTGGCGCCAGGAACCCAACATATCTTTATTCCACAATACCGCATGACTCCGAAGGAGATGAAGGAACAACTTGAGAAGTTGCTCGATAAGGGGTTCATTAGGCCGAGTGTGTCGCCTTGGGATACACTGGTATTGTTTGTGAAGAAGAAGGATGGGAGTATGCGGATGTGCATTGATTACCCCCAGCTGAACAAAGTTACCATTAAGAATAAGTATCCGTTGTCGCGCATTGATGATTTGTTTGATCAGTCACAGAATGCCAGGGTGTTCTCTAAGATCAACTTGAGGTCTAGGTATCATCAACTAAGGATTCGTGCTTCGGATGTTCTGAAGATGGCTTTCCGGACTAGATATGGGCATTATGAGTTTCTAGTGATGTCTTTCAGCTTGACTAACGCCCCGGCAGCATTTATGGATTTGACGAATTGGGTGTTCATGCCATATCTTGATTCATTTGTCATTATCTTCATTGATGATATATTTATCTACTCGCGTAGTATGGAGGAGCACGAGCAGTATTTTAGGGTTGTGCTTTAGATCCTGCGGGAACAAAAGCTATATTCTAAGTTCTCCGAGTGCGAGTTCTGGTTGGATGTTGTGGCATTCTTAGGACATGTTGTATCAGGTGAGGGTATTAAGGTAGATCCCAAGAAGATCGAGGCAGTTCAGAGTTGTCCTCGTCCTACCACAATGACCGAGATCAGGAATTTCTTGGGGCTAGCAGGTTATTATCATCGATTTATGGAGGATTTCTCATCCATTGAAACTCCTTTGACTAGACTGACCCAAAAGGGTGCTCCGTTCAGATGGTCCAATGATTGTGAGGCGAGCTTCTAGAAGCTCAAGACCACATTGACTACAGCATCGTTATTAGTATTGCCCTCCGATTCTGGTCTGTATACTATGTATCACGATGATTCACACATTGGCTTAGGTTATGTATTTATACAGGAGGGGTGAGTTATTGCATATGCTTCACGTCAGCTGAAGCCCCATGAGAAGAATTACCTCGTACATGATTTGGAGTTGGCCGTGATAGTTCATACTCTCAAGATCTTGAGGCATTACCTTTATGGGGTGTCGTGTGAGGTCTATACAAATCACCACAGTTTGTAGCATTTGTTTAAGCAGAGGGACCTTAATCTGAGACAACACAAGTGGCTTGAGTTACTGAAGGATTATGATATTACTATCCTCTATCATTCGAGCAAGACGAATGTGGTTGCGGATGCCTTGAGCAGAAAGGCTGAGAGTATGGATAGTTTGGCATTCATTTCAGTACAGGACAGTCCATTAGCTGTAGACACTCAGTCCTTAGATAATAAACTTGTGAGGTTGGATATTTCTCAATCGAGTTCTTGCATGTGTTGTGTCTTAGTCTTCATTATTTGAGCAGATCAAGGCTCGTTAGTACGATGATCTGTACTTGATGGTTCTTAGAGAGACGGTGCTACGGGGTGGTGCCAAAAAGGTTACTATCGGTGATGATAGTGTTCTGTGACTCTAGGGTCGCCTATGTGTTTCTAATGTTGATGGCTTGAGGGATACGATTCTAGATGAGGCGCACAGTTTGAGGTATTCTATTTATCCAGGTGCTACGAAGATGTATTGAGGCCTAAGGGTGCATTACTAGTGGTGGTGGATGAAGAAGGACATAGTAAAGTATGTGGTGAGATGTCTAAATTGCCAGCAGGTTAAGTATGAGTACCAAAGGCCAGGTGGCCTACTTTAGTAGATGGTTATACCGGAGTGGAAGGGGGAGCGCATCACTATGGACTTCATAGTTGGGATACCGTAGACGTTAAGAAAATTTGATGTCGTTTGGGTCATTGTCGACAGGTTAACCAAGCCGGCGCACTTTATTCCAATAGTGATTACGTACTCTTCAGAGAGGTTGGCCCAGATTTAGATTCAGGAGATTACCAACGGGCAGTCGGAGCAGACAGTTCGGATTTTGGAGGATATGCTCAGAGCATGTGTGGTTGACCTCGAAGGTCAATGGGATCGATTCTTACTGTGATGACCCAAAAGGTCATCTTATGTTTTAGACCTCAAATCTGCGCTCTTAAGCCTTAAAACCCTTATTTTTACCCTCCTCGATTTACGTACACAGTCCGGGCATGTTTCCGGAAAGCTTTTATATTAAAAACTAATAAAAATAAGAATGTTTGCCTTAAAAGTTGATTTTAGTTGACTTTGGTCAACATTTTTGGTAAACGGTCTCGGATCCGTGCTTTGACGGTCCCTATGGGTCCGTATCAAATTATGGGACTTGGGCGTATGCCCGGAATTGAATTCGGAGGTCCCTATCTTGAGTTATGAATATTTGATGAAAAATTAAAAGTCTGGAAATTATTTATTTTTAAGAATTGATTGATGTTTGGCATTGTTAGAATCGGGTCCGTATTTTGGTTTCGGATCCCGGTACAGGTTCATTATGATATTTAAGACTTATATGTGAAATTTTGTGAGAAACAGAGTTGATTTGACATGATTCAGACGTCCAGTTGAGAAGATAGGAATTTTAAAGTGTTCTTGAGAATTTCATTTAATTTTGTGCTAAATTCGTAGTTCTAGGTATTATTTTGGCGATTTCATCGTGCGAGCAAGTTTGTATGATGTTTTTAGACTTGTGTGTGCATGTTTGGTTTAGAGCCCCGAGGGCTCGGGTGAGTTTCAGGTAGGCCACAGGATGTTTTGGACTTTGAAAATCTGGTATTTTGCTGCAGCAGGTGTTCTGGCATGTCCTTCTTCGCGTTCGCGAAGGTACTTTCGCAAACGCGAAGAATAAATTGGGCAGCTGGAGTTTTCTTCTTCGCGAACACGAAGGCTTAGTTGCTAACATGAAACGATGGGGGCGTTACCCTTCGCGAATGCGACCAACTCCTCGCAAACGTGTAGTGTTAGGCACACCTGGGGAAGAGTCGATCATTCCTTCTTCACGAATGCGAGCAATGTGTCACGAACGCGAAGGTCATAGGGGGTAGCCTACGCGAACGCGAAGGCTTGGCAGCCTATACTCTTCACGAGCATGACAGTGCTCTCGCGAACGTGATGAACACTGTCGCCCAGCACTTAACAGAACCCAAATACGGGATTTAGCCAAAAATTCATTTTTCTCAAAAACCAAACGGTGAGAGGCGATATTTCAAGAGCCATTTCTTTCCCAAAGTGTTGGTAAGTAATTCTAGAGTTTCATGGTAGAATTATCCATTCGAGAGCCATTTATCCCTAGTGTTGGTAAGTGATTCTAGCCATTTCTTTCAATTACCCATTACATTTCATGAATTATCAACCAAAAATCTAGAGTTTTCATGGTAGAATTAGGAGTTAGGGTAGAAACTAGGGATTTAGGAAATTTGGGAATTTAGACCTCAATTTGAGGTCGAATTCCAAAATCAATTATATATTCGGGCTCGGGGGTGAATGGGTAAAAGGATTTTGGTTCGAACGGGTTTTGACCAAGCGGGCCCGGGGTCGATTTTTTGACATTTTGGAGGAAAATTTGGGAAATTTAATTTATGAAATATAATTGATTCCTTTAGCAATATATGATATTATTGAGTCATTTTTGAATAGATACGAGTGGTTTGGAGGTGAATTCCAAAGGAAAAGTTGTGATTGAGAATTAAGTGACCTTCGTAGCAAGGTAAGTGTCGTGTCTAACCCTGACTTGAGGGAATTAGGAACCTTAGATTACTTGCTATATGAAATTCATGTGAGCGGCGTATATGTGAGGTGACGAGTACTTATGCGCCGCCAATTTACCTGTTTTTCATGTTTCTCTATTTTTCTTATATTGTCTCTTTCCTATGCCTTATTGCTACCTGTTATACTAGTGTTGTTCAATTTATCATTCTTATCATGTTTACGGATTTTCTGGTGATAATTGAGTTTTTACTTCAAAGTTGAGATTGATATTATGGAACCAAATGTTGAAGTAAGTTTGTACTTGTTATTCTATCTCCCTGTTGTTATTTATGTATTGCATTATGGTAAGGGAGAGTATTAATGCACGAAGAGTGATATCGTGCCATATTGTGAGTGTTAATGCACGAAGGGTGATGCCGTGCCATATTGTGAGTGTTAATGCACGAAGGGTGATGCCATGCCATATTGTGAGTGTTAATGCACGAAGGGTAATGTCGTGCCGTTTCTACTGATTGTATGGTAAGATTGAGAGTAAAAGCACGAAGGGTGATGCCGTGCATTTTTCCTTTACTGTATTAACTATTCCTGTTGATTCATGGTATGTTGACTGGTTCGGTTATCATTATGTTGTATTTCTTTATCTCGGATTCTCCTCAGCAGGTTCCCCTCTCGACATTTCATGTTTAGTTCTTCATTTTTGTTATTTGTATATACACTGTTAAATTGTACAGGTTGATTTGTAAGTGCATTGCCTTAGCCTCGTCACTACTTCATCGAGGTTAGGCTCGACACTTACTAGTACATAGGGTCGGTTGTACTGATGCTGCACTTTGCACTTTCTATGCAGATTTTGGTACCGGCTTAGGTTGATCGAGATTTTGCTATTGGTCCTGTCCGGAGACTCAAGGTAGATTTGTCGGCGTTCACAGACCTTGAAGTCCCCGTCTATCTTTTATGTCCTACTATTTTCTTTCATTCAGATAGTTGTATTTCTTTCAGATTATTACTTGTAGTAAATTCTAGAATGCTCGTGAATTGTGACTCCAGATCCGGGTGGTAGTAATTAATACAATTTTATAATATTTCGCACTTATTATATTTCATCTTAGTTAATTATTGTTATTTACCGAATGGAAATAAGGAATTGGTTTAAAGATTCTCTAACGTTGGCTTGCCTAGCAAGTGAAATGTTAGGCATCGTCACGATCCCGTCGGTGGAAAATTTCGGGTCGTGACACTTACCTTTGGCCGAGTTTGCTTATAACAACAGTTATTAGTCCAGCATCGATATGGCTCCATTTGACGCTTTATATGATCGACGATGTCGTTCCCCCATCGGTTGGTTTAAGCTCGGCGAGGCTAGGGTATATGGTACAAATTTGGTAAGGGATACCTTGGATAAGGTAAAGTTGATTCAGGAGAGACTCCGTACAGCTCAGTCCAGGCAGAAGAGTTACGCGGATCAGAAAGTGCTTGATTTATCATTTATGGTGGGCGAGAAGGTTCTCTTGAAAGTATCGCCTATGAAGGGTATTATAAGGTTCAAAAAGAAGGGCAAGCTGAGTCTGAGGTTTACTGGTCCATTTGAGGTGTTAGAATAAACTGGAGAGGTTGCTTACAGGCTTGCTTTGCCTCCTAGTCTATCGGGAGTTCATCGCGTTTTCCATGTATCTATGCTCCAGAAGTACCATGCCGACAGGTCACATGTGTTAGATTATAGTACAGTTCACCTATATGAGAACTTGGGTTATGAAGAGGAGTCAGTTGCTATTGTAGATAGGCAGGTCCTCGCCAGTTGAGGTCTAAGAAGATTTCAGTGGTAAAGGTCCGGTGGAGGGGTCAACCAGTTGAGGAGGCGACTTGGGAGACCGAGGAGGACATGCAGAGAAGATATCCACACTTATTCAGCACTCCAGTTATGATTATAGTTCCATTTGAGGACGAGCGTTATGTTTAACAGTTGGAAAATGTAACGACCCGACCGGTCGTTTTGCTTTTTAGATTCTCGTTCCCCTATTTAAGACTTTCCGTATGTGCTTTTACTGTTTTATGACCTGTGGGGACGATTGATTTGGTTCTGTAAGGGTTCGGGTTGAATTCAGAACACTTAGTTCCTTAATAGTGGCCTAAGGTGACCAAGTTTGACTTGACTGGACTCGGAATCGAGATTTGATGGTTCCAATAGATTCGTATAATTATTTTGGACTAGGGCATTTCGGATCGAGTTTTAGGTGATTCGGGAGTATATCGGCACTTAATGTTGAAAGTTGGCACCTTGAAGGTTTTAGAGTTTCTTAAATTTGGTTTGAAGTAGACTTTGGTGTTATCGATATCCGTTTGGGATTCTAAGCCTGGGAAAAGGTTTGTATGGTGGTTTGTGACTTGTGTATAAAATTTGGCGTCATTTGAGTTGTCTATGTATGATTCGTCGCATTCGAAGCTATTGAAGTTCATAAGTTGGTTAATTTGGTTTTAGGGTGTGATTCTTGATTTTGATGTTGTTTTATGCGTTCAGAGGCTTCGAGCAGGTGCGTATTATATTTATGGACTTGTTGGTACATTTGGACGGGTTCTCAAGTGGCTCGGGTGTATTTTGGATCACCCGGAGTTAAGTCACAAATTGTAGAAATTCTGCTACTAAGTTCCTTCTTCGCGAACGCAGAAAAAGCCTCACATTCGCGATGAAGGAATTGGGCTAGGGGATTTTTGTTCTACGCGTTCGTGAGAAAGGGATCGCGGTCGCGAAGCCTTGGGCCGACTGGCCTTCGCGTTCGCGATCGATGGGTCGCGTTCGCATAGAGGAAGGCCAGCTGGGGGAGACACAGGCTTTGGCCTACGCGTTCGCGTATGTATTCTCGTGTTCGCGAAGGGTTAGCCACCTTGTGCATCGCAATCGCGGTGGTCCCTTCGCGTTCGCGAAGAAGACCTTCCTAGTGTTGGTTGGTTTGCCTTCGCGATCACGAAAAGGGACCCTTGGGCAGAAACATTTTTAAAACACGGGATTTAGGCTTATTTTCTTCATTTCTCTCAACTCTTGGTCGAATTTAGAGCTCCTTGGAGAGGGATTTTCACCTAGCATCTCAAGGTAAGTAATTTCTACATAAAGTGAGTTTAATACATAAATTATGGGTAGATTTTAATATAAAAAATTATTGAAATTATGGGATTTTGTTGAAAAACCTAGGTTTTGGTAAAAATAGATTTATACCACGAAAATGATTATGGAATTGAGTAGAAATTATATATTTGAGTTCATAAGGTCATGGGTAACTTTATTTTACAAAATATTTCGGAATCCAGGCACGTGAGCCCGGGGGTGACCTTTAGGAACTTTCCGATTTGGATTGAGTAATTACACTAATAGATGAATTATGAACTTTTTAGCACTGACTGGTTTGCACGACCTTTGGCTAGTTTCGGATTGCTCGACATCGATTTGGGAGGTAAGTCTCTTGCCTAATCTTATAAGAGAAAATTTATCACAGTAGGTGCTTAAATTGTTATGTGCTACTAATTGTGGGTATTATGTATGCCAGTGTTTTAAAAGGCGAAGGTTCAGAGATGTTTTACTAAACATGAGGCGAGGCGTAAGCCCCAAAAAATGGGGTGTAAGCCCCATGGATCTCTATTCTTTTTAATATTTTATAAATTTCTAAAATACATAAAAATACAATAATATGAAATTACATTATTTTTATAAAATTCAAAGTTAAAAATGAATTTTTGTTTTATATTTCTTTTTACGTAGACAACTTTAATTTCTAAAGGTTTGCAACTTTTTCCACTAATCTTTTAATTTCTTATCGAACTTTTCTAAGATACGAATTAATTCAGAAAGGATTTCAAAGAAACTAAGTGGGCGTTTGGACATAAGAATGGTAAAATTTCGGAAAAAAGTAAAAAATAATTTCAAGTGAAAATGGTATTTAAAAATTAGAGTTGTGTTTGAAAATGAATACAATTTTGGGTTAAATTTTTGTGAGTAATCTAAGTGAAAATTTTGAAAAATAGTTTTTTGGAGTTTTTCAGATTTTTTAAAAATTCTGAAATTCATCTTCAAGTGAAAATCAAAAAAGTATGGCCAAAAACTAATTTCGAAAAAAAATAAAAACAAATTCTAAAAAAAGTGTATTTTTTTATGGCCAAACGGGCTCTAAAAAGGGAAAAAAAACTTACATTGAGAAAATTCTTTAAAAAAGATAAAACTGTTATAAAATAAAGACTGTAAAGTAAAGACAAGTATAGAGAGAAACTAATATATTATTCAAACTTCAAACTTATGTACATATTGAACTAAAAACTCCTCTATTTATAGAAGAAAGGAAGTTGTTGTGTAAGCTGCTACTGCAAGTTGTTGTGCAAGCTGTTGTGTAAACTGCTTGTAAGTTACTTGTAAGATGCTATTGTACCAGATATAGATAATCTTCTACCGGGGGTAATGTTTATCCATAACGGAGTACCAAAATAAAATCTTTTTCAGGAGGCTTATTTTCAATAGAGTACTAAATAGATAAACATATTTACGGCGGAGTCTTATATGGATAAGCTTCTTCAGGAATCTTATTTACAACGGAGTACTAAATGAACATCCATAATATAATATATTTATAACACTCCCCCTTGGATGTTCATTAAAAGATAATGTGCATCATTAAAACCTTAGTAGGAAAAACCCTGTGGGAAAAAAATCCTAGTGAAGGAAAAAGAGTACACATATTTAATAATATGCATTGCTAGCTGCCTCATTAAAAACCTTATAAGGAAAAACCTGTAGGAAAAAACCTTAATAAGGGAAGAAAAGAGTATCCGCATTCCAATCTTGTATACCATCTTCTCAAAAGTTGAAGTTGGCAAAGATTTAGTGAATAAATCAGCCGGATTGTCACTTGAACGGATTTGTTGCACATCAATGTCACCATTTTTCTGAAGATCGTGTGTGCAGAATAATTTTGGTGAAATGTATTTCGTTCTATATCCTTTTATAAATCCTCAATTCAATTGGTCTATTCATGCAACTTTGTCTTCGTATAAAATTGTGGATCTTTTATCACATTCCAAACCATATTTTTCTTGAATAAAATGAATCACTGATCTCAACCATACGCATTCCCTACTTACTTCATGAATAGCTATTATCTCAGCATGATTTGAAGAAGTAGCAACAATAGATTGCTTTGTGGAGCGCCATGATATGACAGTACCTCTACATGTAAACACGTACCCAGTTTGAGATCGAGCTTTATGAGGATCAGATAAATAACCTGCATTTGTATAACCAACAAGATCTGCACTACCTTTGTTAGCATAAAACAAACTCATATCAAGAGTTTCCTTTAAATATAAAAAAATATGCTTAATTCCATTCCAATGTGTCTTTGTAGGAGAAGAGCTATATCTTGCTAGTACATTAACAGAAAATGCTATGTCAGGCCTTGTAACATTAGCAAGATACATAAGTGGAACAATTGCACTGAGATATGGTGTTTCAGGACCAAGGAGTTCCTCTTCCTCTTCTGAAGGTCGGAACGGGTCCTTATTCACTTCAAGTGATCGAACAACCATTGGTGTACTCAATGGACGCACGTATCGCTTTTGCTTATGATTCCTTCCCATAACCTTTTCTTTTTTATATGTTGCTTTTCTTTACTAATAATTACCGTGCTCACCTAAGCCGAGTGTCTTTCGGAAATGGCCTCTCTATCTACATAAGGTAGGAGTAAGATATGCGTACACTCTACTCTCCCCACACTTCTTTTATGGGAATATACTGGGTATGTTGTTGTATTTTATACGAGGTAGAAGATGACGAAATAACAAATCCGGAATAACTAAACCTGTATAATTAGTCCTTGCATTACTAATACCGGCATAACTCTAGCCAATAATCAAACAACCCCTTATCGTCTACTAATTGTTGAGCTTGCCCTAATATCATACTATTGTTGTAACCCTACACGAGTTGCGGATCCAAGGATGGATTTGTTGGTTCCCTAGAGCTAGGAGTGTATGAAAAACTAAGTATAGATGAAGTCAAATATATATATTTTAAAATTTACTCTCTCTGAATCTATAATTTTAAGATTTTGAATTAAAAGTCTTTTTTAAACTCCATGCTAAGTCAAACTATCTAATATAAATTAAAACGGAGGAAGTATGTTTTAACTTTCACTAACTGCAAATCAACTAGAGAAAACTACTCTCTATAGCCCCTCAAAATTTTAATAGCCCATGTTTTTTTCCACTTACACGAAATGGCACTTCGGCCCAAACATATTACAACTAATAACCCGAAATGTCTATTTTGTATATTTTTTGTATAGTGACAGTCTATTTTATATATTTTTTATATATTGACAGTCTATTTTGTATATATAGTGACAGTTTATTTTGTATATATATTGTATAGTAAAATCTATTTAGTATATATTTTGTATAGTGACAGTCTATTTTGTATATTTTTTATATAGTAACAATCTATTGTATATAAATTGTACAGTGACAGTCTATTTTGTATATGTTTTGTATAGTGACAGTCTATTTTGTATATATGTTGTATAGTGATAGTCTATTTATTATATTTTTTGTATAGTAAGAGTTTATTTTCCATACTTCTATGCTAAGTATTGACTTTAAACACTGTTCAAACTTAAACGTGTCTCTTTCTTTTTTGACTCTTCAAAAATCTAACTCAATCATAGAAATACCCAAATAATCTCCATAACAGTGGACCTTCAAGAATCAATCAGCAATCGAACAGGCGTAGCCTTAAACGCAAAACACAAGAAGCCATAATCAAACTCAACGCAAAACACAAGAAGCCACATCGTCTATTCCACTATGCACTATAAATCCTCTTTTTACTTTTGGGTAAAGTGGGATTGGATAATGATCTTCGACTAATAATGAAGAATCACAGTACACCTCCAGCAGAATTCCAATGTTAACTAAAGGGGACAACAACATGGTCTTTTCCTTTTGTTGATCCAGTAGTGTTGGGTCTAATCGCAGCGGGTTCAAATGGTCCGACCCGTGAGCAGTTGCTCGTTTTCCTCAAATCTAAATCTACCGATGAACTCAACCCTCTTTCTTCTCAGCTTGTTGATATTGTGGCTAGCCACTAGAATTACTTTTGGGTTATAAAATATATATTACAATTTTGGGCTACCGGGTGATATATGTTTAGGCCGATGGGCTATAAATAAATTTTGCTCTCAACTAGAGAAAACTACCCTCTATAACCCCTCAAAATTTTAGTATCAATCAACTATGTTTCGACCCACCGGGTCTCAAATGCTGATATTTGATCAGTTGTCAATTCCAAGTACCAAGGAACAATACCTTGTAACCTATCCCTTCGTGTTCCTCCATCCTAAGGGTGGTATGTGGGCCGGTTAGGACCGGACCCAGCCCAGGACCGCAAGTCCAAATGGGCGGTGGGCCTAAACAGTCCTAACAGGATAGGACCGGGACCGTGGGGAGGTGGGCTGGGTAGTGAGCCGGTCCCATAGGCGAGGCCCGCAAGATCGGGACCGGGACCGGTTCAAGCGGTCGTAAACGGGTCTATCCGGACCCAACGACTAATTATTTTTTTTTAAAAATCTGCCACATTATAACCGTTATGACATTTAAAATATGGCCGTTTTACCTGCCAAAATAGCCTTTGGCTATTTATAAAATAGTCATTTAACCCCCCAACTTTATTTTAACCCCAATTTTTTTATAATTACACTTTTTCTTATATATATAGCTTATATATATATATATATATATATATATATATATATATATATATATATATATATATATATATATATATACTAAGTGTATAGTATATAAGCTATATTCGATATATATATTTATATCGAATATAGCTTATTTTTGTCTTTAAATTTGAATTAAAAAATTTAGGTCACAATTCTATAATATAATTTAAAAGGAATTGCCTTAGATAATTTTATTACCATTTTTTTTCTCTAACTTCTATAAATGTTTTGAAAAAAATAAAAAGTATCCGTTGGGCCCACTTAGGTCTGGGACCGTTAGTTCGTGGTCCCGGTCCCGTGCCGGTTCCAACAAGAAGTCCGAAAAGCCCGGGACCACTTTGAACCGGCCCACATAGGATCGGACCTACAAAGCCCACTTAAGACCGGACCCAGCCCATATGCCACCCTTACTCCATCCACACAAATCACACAAGACCTGATACAACTTGGTGGAACTCGAATACATCCAATGCTCTTACTTAAATTGTTGGAATTTTAAACATTGAGAAACAAGACATAAATTTATGTTTTATATTCCTCCGCCAAAGGATTCCCGAGGGTTACATTCTATTACACTTGGGCAAGCTTCGAACGTATCTATTACTTTGAATTATATGCCTCATCATGCACAAGTTTCCTCAAGTCGCCCATAGCTGATTGTACAACTTACTATTTTCCAATAACATTCTGTGAGCTTTTTTCGATTTTAACCTGCGCCAGAAACTATTTTATATTTGATAGTCGAAAAAGAGTATAAAATTTATATAATTCTTGTATATAAACTTTCTTGGAGTATATTTGGTGAAAATAACACGGGCTAGTCAGTTTTCGGACTGTTAGTTGAAAAATAGCTAGCATTTGTAACGTTATTAAAAAATATTCACTATTTTACTGATATACTGAAAGTTCCACCATAATATGCTGGATTATGGAGGTCACTATAAACTTCTAGCATATTATGTTAGAACTCCAGCACAAGGAAAGTTTCAGCATAATATGCCGAATTATGGAGCTCTTGCATATAAACGTCCAGCATATTATGTTGGAACTCTAGCACATTATGCTGGAATCTTATATGTAAAAAATTCGAACTCCACTATATTATGCTGGAATGTTTTCTGATTTTAAGGGTATTTTTTTTTTTTTTCTGATTTTATCTTTACATAAAAAATTGGCTAAATTTTAATTACTTTTAAAATTATGGCTATTTTTCAATTATCAGTTGTAAATCTGGTTATTTATGATTTTTTCCATATATTTACCATGCCCGGTTGCCAGTTACTAACCATAAAGGCAATTATAAAGTAGGAATGTTTTACTCATCCTTTAATATTTTTATCTAACAATTCACAATATATATATATATATATATATATATATATATATATATATATATATATATATATATATGGCGCCCAATGTTGTCTTTAGGCAAGCCAACGGTGAACTATCCATTTAATTATTTATTTTGTTACTTTTAAAATCCTGAATTTCATTTAATAAGGAACTAAGTATAAAAGATCATGGTGATATAACTCATAAATAAGACATAAAAAGTGAAATAGTAATAAGGTTAGGCAAAACCATAAACATCTACTAGAATTTTCAAAACTCAGTATCACAAGTGCACGCACAATCTAGTATAATATACAAACTCCTATAACTATTATCTGAAATAAAATAGACAGAAACAGTAAATACAACAAGGAGTAGACTCTGGGTGCTGCAGATCGGAGCATGAAAAGCAGTTCACCACTAGGTCTCCGGATAATGCGGATGCATGCCCGAACGAATACCAAATGAGCCTCGGTACCTGCACAATTTGTGCAAAAATATAACATGAGTACGCAAAATAACGTGTATCCATTAAGTATCTAGTATAACCTCAAAGAAGTAATGACGAAGGGTCAATATCGACACTTACTAGTGGTCAATAAATAAAGTGCAAGAATTATAAATAGGCATGAAATACAACAATAACAATGGAACAACTAAATGATTCTTTAACAAATTATCAATTTAAAATCTCCAATTATCACATGCCAATTTCAACAAATAAGAGCCATCAAGTAATTATCAATTCTCAAGTCACGAAAGAAATAACAAGTATAATCGAACTCCTAGCGATATTACGCACGAGTTATGCTGAGGTCGTACGACATGATCCAAAAAAATTCTGTACACTGTCGAGGGTCGACCAGCGCGAACTATAAATGTATCTTAAATATACTGCCGAGGCGTTCGACCCGATCCACAGAAATAGAGAAACTCTACGAACTACGTTCAATGACTACCACATAAGAATGGTACTCAAAGAAGACATAATTTTCACCCATCAAGTATTCCGCCAAAACTCAAAATAATGAAACTCGATCTGACAAAAGCCCAAATCCAATTTTAAGTATAAATTCAAGTAATTAACTAACAAATTGAATTCAAATAGTACAAATATTGCACGATAAAGTCCTAAGTCTACCCGAACATAAACATATTTTTTGTTACGTACAGACTCTCGTATCTATAGCGTACGTCAGTATTTTCAAAGGCGTTAGTGAGGCGCGTTTCGGAGGGCGTACGGAGGCGATGGCAAATGGCCCTCAGGCGCGCCTTGGGCCTCACTGGAGAGACGCACGCCCAAAATTTATCGACCAAATTAGTTCAAATTCCGCAAGAAGAAGAAGAATCAGAGTACAATTAAGAGTTTTTCCTCGCCACAAATATAAAAACAGGTGTAGGAAAGAAAGAGAAAGACCTGATGTAATTCCAAAAAAACAGAAAGAAGTAGAATTTATGTTCTGATTTTGTGCCATTTCATTTTCAAAAAGCAAAGAGAGAGAATGAGCAGGGAAGTGAATTGCATTAGGTTATCATATGCTATTTCAAACTGATGACTTCATCTCCTCGGGTTTCAAAAGTTTAAGAAATTAGTAGCTCTGAGTTTGGGTTTGAACAGGTGAACGGAAATTTTAGGAAGAAGATGAGTTCTCACAATATCCAAACCCACTATTTTCCTTTTCTTTTTTTTTTATGTTTGGACTTTTGGGGACTCACTGCAAAATGTCTATCAAAAACTAAAGGCTAAACATGAGATGGTGCGTGCGCATCTCAATATAACACGTGTAACATCAATGATTCTTATTTTTGTAGTTTCTTTACTTACTTTGTTTATGTTATAAATATATTATATTATGGATCTTCATTTAAGTATTCTTTTGTAAATAAGCTTCCTGAAAAAACTTATCCATATGAGACTCCGTCCTAAATATGTTTATCTATTTAGTACTCTATTGAAAATAAGCCTCCTGAAGAAACTTATCATTTTGGTACTCCGTTATGGATAAACATTATCCCCGGTAGAAGATTATCTATATCTGGTACAGTAGCAGCTTACAAGCAACTTACAAGCAGCTTGCAGTAGCAGCTTACACAGCAGCTTGCAATAGCAGCTTACACAGCAACTTGCAGTAGCAGTTTACAAGCAGCTTACACAGAAAATTCCTTTCTTCTATAAATATAAGAGTTTTCAGTTCATTATGTACATAAGTTTGAACTTTGAATAATATATCAGTTTTTCTCTATACTTTTTTTTACTTTACAGTCTTTATTTTATAACACGTTATCAGCACGAGACTCTGCCATCTCGAGCAAATACTTTGAAAGTATTAGAGGTACGAACTTTCTTTTTCTAAATAATGTCAAATCTTTCTAAACTTGAGTTTGTAGCCCTGGATATATCGAGCAAAAGCTACATGTCTTGGGTGCTTGATGTTGAAATTCATCTTGATGCAATGGGTCTGGCAGACACCATCATGGACAAAAATCAAGCATCAAACCAAGAGCATGCCAAAGCAATGATATTCCTACGCCATCACCTTGAAGAAGGCTTGAAAATGGAATATCTCACTATCAAAGATCTAGTCATATTGTGGAATAATATGAAAGATAGATATGACCACCTGAAGATGGTCGTTCTTCCACATGCACGTTATGATTAGACTTATCTAAGGCTACAAGATTTTAAATCTATCAGTGAGTATAATTCTGCTATGTTCAGAATTATTTCCCAATTGAAATTTTGTGGTGATAATATTACTGATCATGATATATTGGAGAAAACTTTCACCACTTTTCATGCCTCGAATATGCTCCTGCAACAGCAATATCGATAGATGGGATTCAAAAAGTATTTTAAACTTATCTCACATCTTCTTGTAGCCTAGCAACATAATGGGCTATTAATGAAAAATCACGAAAGCCGGCCTACTGGTTCTTGTCCATTCCCTGAAGTGAATGAGACGAACTTCCACTAAGCTAAGCGTGGAAGAGGCCGTGGCCCCAGTCGTGGTCATGACCGTGATCGGGGAAGAAACTCTAATCATGGTAATAATAATGCACCAAAGAACCCTCCTCATCACCAGCAATGGAAAAGGAAGGAACAAAAGCATAAAGCGGTGCAAGCAGCAAAGGTAGAAAATGCATGCTATAGATGTGGAGAAAAAGGGCACTGGTCACGTACCTGTCGTACACCAAAGCACCTGGTTGAGTTGTATCAAGCCTCCCTGAAGAAGACGGAGAAAAATACTGAAGCAAATTTTATTTCTAAAGATAATTTAGACATCATGCATTTGGATGTAGCTGATTACTTTGCACTCCCAGAAGGAGAAACAAGTCATGTGGTCGGTGATGAATCTGTAGAAATATAAATATTTTAATTTTTGTTGTTTGTAATAGATAGTATAGTTATGTAATTGTTGTACATAAATAAAAGTTGTGCTTTGATAATGATGTTTACTATCATATTTATTTTGTTTATGTCATTTTGAAGAATATGGATAATCCTCAAATTATATTTAGATCAAAGACCAATCATGAAGATATTTGTGTAATTGATAATGGAACAACTCATGCCATATTCAAAGATCATAAATACTTTTCTTATTTGCATAAGGAAAAAGTAAATGTTTCAATACTTTCTGGTAATATAAGTTTGATTGAAGGCTCCGGAAGAGCCACTATATTTCTGTCTAAGGGAATAAAACTTATTATAGACAATGCATTATTCTCCTCCAAGTCCCGAAGAAACTTGTTGAGTTTTATAGATATCCGCCGAAATGGGTATCATGTTGAGACGATAGATGAAATGAATATGGAATATTTTTGTATTACAAAGAATATTTCTGGCCAGAAGTGCATTATAGAAAAGTTATCAACTCTATCTTCTGGCTTATACTATTCAAAGATTAGTACAATTGAAGCACACTCTATCGTAAATCAGAAGTTTACTGATTCAAATATTTTTGTGCTTTTGCATGGCCGTTTGGGCCATCCTGGATCAATAATGATGAGACGAATTACTGAAAATTCGAGTGACCATCCATTAAAGAACCTGAAGATTCTTACAAATAATGAATTTTCTTGTGATGCTTATTATCAAGGCAAAATGATCACTAGACCATCACCAATGAAGGTTGGCATTGAATCCCCTGCCTTTTTAGAATGTATACATGGGGATATATGTGGACCTATTTACACACCGGAAGCGTCAACTTGATCAGGATAGAGAAAGTGGGCATAATAAGAGGGCTATATTACAGTGGTTATAGGGGATCTCAGAGTGGTAGTGAGTAGCAGCCCTATAGGCAGTTGACCAGGGTATTACATGGGCCAGTGTATGACTAGAGTTTTCAAGAAGTCATGACTCAGAGCTCACGAGTGTTAGAGTCACTATCTTAGGGACACATGAGTGAGATGGGGCCACCTCGGCCTCATTTGTATCCAGTGTGGGAGGGTGCACTCAGGGGTGTGCCGTTAGGGCTCGGACGTTTGTTATGGGTGCAATATTCCTAGTCATAGGTTGCGGGAGTGTTTCCAAAAGCAGAGGAGCAGGGATGATAGTGGATTCAACTATAGCATCAACATAATCAGCGGCACCTCCTCCCAGACTTCGGGATAGAAGGAGGAATAAGGTATCGAGTGAGAGTGGCGATCGGGGTCATGTGTATGCCTTAGAGGACTAACAGGGCTACGAGCCACCATACGACGACGATATGGGTATGTTATCCATTCTTTTCTCATTATAATATAGTATGAAGATAGCCCTAAGGCTGTTTGTTGTTATAGTTTCTAGATAATGGTATTATCTTGACGAGTTAAGTTTTAGAAGATCATTTGGCATTATAGAGATTTGTGTATGATAAATCATAAGTGACAGTTTAAATCCATTGTCGACTCAAGAAACTCGAGCCAATATAGTTATTTTATGTTCCATGAGAATACAAATAAGTTAAGTTGAACAAACTAGAAGTGTACTGTTCTCGTAGATCTCTATTGTAACGACCTGACTGACAATTTTGTGTATTTGAGCCTCGTTTCCCTACTTGATGCTTCTTGTGTGTGTATTTATTGTTAAGTGACTTTCGAGGATGGTTGAGTTAGTTTCAGGAAGGCTTTAGAGTGAATTAGAACACTTAGTTCCATGGTTAGAAGCTTAAGTTATAAGAGTTAATCGATGGTTGACTTTTGTATAAATAACCTTAGAATGGTGTTTTGATGGTTTCAATAGGTTTACATGGTAATTTTGGACTCAAGCATATGTCGGGAATTGGGTTTGGATGTTCCTAGGTTGATCTGGCTCTAATTGGCGAAAGTTGGAAATGAGAAGCTTAGAAAAGTTCATAACTTTGATCGAGAGTTGACTTAGAGGCTATCGGGGTAGGATTGTTGTTCTGGAAGTTGTAATAGGTTTATTATGCCATATGGAACTTTTTTGAAAAATTTGGGGAGATTTTGAGTTGGTTAGACATGATTCGACATGAATTTTGAAAGTTGGACGTTGATTAGTTCATTAAGCTTGAATTGAGATGCGATTCGTAATTTTGATGTTACTATGTTTGATTTCAGACCTCGATAGGCCTGTATTATGTTTTGGGACTGGTTGGTGTGGTTGGACGGGGTCACAAGGTGCTCGGTTGAGTTTCGGATGGGCTCCATATTATTTGAAGTTGAATTGGCTGATCAATTCTATTGTTTTTGCACCTGCGAGATTTGGTCTACAGGTGCGAGTCCACAGAAGCGGACCTAGTGTCGCAGATGTGAGTTTGGATGGGATCAGAGATGTCCGCAAATGCAGCAATCCTTGCGCAAGTGCACAAGCGCAAATGTGCTACTTTGGGCAAAGAAGCGGCTTCGCAGAAGCGTATTTTTGTCTGTAGAAGTGAGATGGCATAGGCATACGTGGACTCCTCATCTGCGATGTATTTTCCACAGATGCAATGTGGCAGAAGTGACATTTACCGCAAAAGCGATAATCTCTAGGCAAAACTAATGTAATCGAGGGTTTGGATTATTTTGTAATACTTTGAGATTGGGAGCACGGATTGAGGCAATTTTTGAGACGATTTTCACACACTTTGATTGAGTAAATGTTCTTTCCTTGGATTTTGTTATGACTCATGATTCTATCTTTTAATTTTGACATTTGATTGGTGAATCTAAGAGAGAAAAATTTGGGGGGTTTGGAAAAACGTTTCTAAAGTGAAAAATGGAGATTTGAACCCTGATTTGGAATCGGTCTTGGATAAAACTTGTATATTTGGACTCGTATTTGAATGTGTAGTCATTATTGGTGATATTATCGGGTTTCGAGAAGCGAACCCGAGTTGATGTTTTGTTAATTGATCAAAGATTAGAGCTTTATTAATTGGAATCGATTCCTATAGCTTTGTTTGATGTTATTGAATTATTTTGGCTAGATTTGAGTCGTTTAGAGGTTGATTTGTGTCGGAGGGCATCTCTAGAGTATTGATTTAGCTTGTTTAAGGTAAGCATCTTGCCTAGTCTTGTGTGGGGGAATTACCCCTTTGGATTTGGCCTTAATTATTTATTCGTGTTACGTAATAAGCAACATGTATACGAGGTGACAAGCGTGCACACGAGTGTTATCTTTGGCTTGTGACCGGATTAGACCTTAGGCTATTATTATGCCTTAATTTGAGGATGTGCTTTATATGAAATATGCTTAATCACTTTATGACTACATGAACATAATCACTGCAATTGATTTAGTCGTGGTCATGCTTTATTTATTGAACACCCATCCATATTTTATTATTGTCATGTCCTTTTCCACTTTGTTGTTAAATTATGAGCTTGTATCTTTGATGAAAATCTTGCACTATTATTTTGTGATAATTGTGGAATGTGTGCACATGTTGGGCGGATGGATTGGGTGTTGGCACGAGGTCTTTGCCGTGCAATTATGATTATTGTTGTCCGCATGGGGCGAAATAAAGGTGGCATTTTCTTGGGTTGCCTATGTGGCTAAGTAAGGGTGGTGATATACGCATGCGGCAAAATAAAGATGGCATTTATTTTTATTTGCACATGTAGAAAAATAAGGGTGGCATTGTCGATGATGTTATATGATGATTTGGGGTGATTCTCTTGATGTTTATGTGACAAAACATGGATGATATTTTGATCGTATACATATTTTCTTAAAACTTTGTCATGCATTTAATGAGTTGTTAGTTGAATTTGATATGCTATTATATGCCTCCACTTCTATTTGATGATTTCTTGCCAAAGATGAATTTTTCTACGTTGAGTTTTCATCATATGCTCTAACGAGATTGTTGATATTGTTTCTGTTACATGTTCTGTTGCCAATTATTGATATATTATACAGGTTTTGACTAGTGCATATCATATGACTTGAACCCCGTCAATACTTTACCGAGGTTAGTGTTGATACTTACTGGGCATCGATTGTAGTGTATCCATACTACATTCTTCACATTTTGTGCAGATCCAGGTATTGGAGGCAGTGTATCTAGGGAGTGAGTGCTTTCACTGGTCGTGAGGATTCAAGGTAGAGCTGCATAACCGTCGCAGCCCCTTGAAGTCCCATCCTTAAATTGATATTGTTATTCTTCTTATTCTAACAATATTATATTTTAACACATCCTTATGTATTAAGTTAGAGCTGATGACTCTATATTACCTAGTTTTGGGAGTTGTATTAGGCATTGCCATTTAACCTTGTGTTAACTCTATTTTCGCTTTTATATTAAATTTTGTCATATTATTATCATGTTTTGTTGATTAAATGTTGTTAGGTGATTGGATTACCTTGTCTTAGAGTTTAGGTGCCATCACAACCCCTATAGTGAAATTTTGGTCGTGACAAGTTGGTATCCGAGCTCTAGGTTCATAGGTTCTACGATTCATGAGCAAGTTTAATAGAGTCTTGCAGATTGGTACAAAGATGTCTATACTTATCTTTGAAAGGCTACCTAACTGTTAGGAAACATCACCTTCTTTTATTCTTTATCGTGGCGATTTGTTATTTCAAAGTTTGAATCCTTACACTTTTATTCTCTCACAGATAGTGAGGATACGTTCTGCCGGATCAGCCGAGCAGGCCCCAGCGCCTCCTGTTAGAGCCACGAGAGGCCGAGGCCAAGGTAGAGGCTGAGGTGGGGCATAAGCCCTAGCTAGAGAAGCAGCAGTGGAGCCACTGGTAGCTCCAATTGAGGAGTAGGACCTGATCATGTTGAGCAGGTAGGACCCGCTCGGGCACTAGAGGGGCCTATTTCTACACGGGGACTCTACGAGACCTTGTCATACTTCATGGGTATGTTTAGGAGTTTGTCCTAGGCAAGGTTGATTCCGGTTACACCAGCTACTTCACAGGTTGGGGGAGGAACTCAGACTCCCACCCCTCGTACACCAGAGCAGCTGGCTCATGCTTATCAGACGCCGCATATTGAGACGGTGCAACCAATAGTTGCAATTCAGCCCTAGGTAGGGCCAGTTGTGTCGGCTGAGGGGTAGAACTGTTTGGAGAGGTTCTCAGAAATTTCATCATCCATAGTTCACTGGAGGGGCTTCTGAGGATGCACATGGTTTCTTGGATCAGTGTCACCACATTCAGTGTACCTTGGGTTTGGTGGAGTCCAGAGGGGTCGAACTTACTACTTTTTAGTTAACGAGACCTACATACAAATAATGGTAGACTTATGAGGCAAGTAGGACAGCCGGCGCAGCACAACTTACATGGTCCCAATTCTCTGATCTCTTGTTGAGGGAGTTTATTCCACATACCCGAAGAGATGAGTTGTGCAGTGAGTTTGAGCATTTGCACATGGGGTTATGATTATGTTTGAGTATGCTATGAGGTTTACAAAGTTATCACGCCATGCAGCTCCCTTGATTTCCACTGATAGAGAGAAAGTCCGTAGGTTTATTGAGGGACTCACTTACAACCTCTGATTTGGGATGAAACGGGAGATGGAGACTGAGACGACATTTCATTAGGCTGTGGAGATTACCAGGAGGTTAAAGCGTGTTCACATGCAGGATAGGGAGGATAGGGAGGCTAAGAAGCCTCGTGGTTTTGGAGGATTGGCTCCTACTCTGAGGGCAAGGTCCGTCAGGGAAGAGATCATTTTAACCGACTAGTTCAGCCCGCACTTCAGGTTTCACATAGTGCTACAACTAGCCATGTATCCCAGAACACTCGTATCGGATAACCAACTTTCAGTGCACCTTCTGCACTGGGTTCCTATGAAAGTTATTCCAGTCGTTTGGGGTAGAATCAGTACCGGCAGTCACACCCGTAAGGTAATTCGAGTGTAGAGATATTAAGCACATTGCAAGTGTAACATCCCAAAGTTTTTAGACTAATATTTGTATTCTCAATTAACCATCTATAGAATGAAGATATATTTTACTTCGTACTTCCTAAATTAGAATTTGATGATATTTAAAAATTTCTTATTTTACATTGTGGTCATATTTATAAGGAGGTGATATGGTTTTGTTATGTAGAACACCCTTGTTATCATTTTTGTTAAATTAGTAAGAAATAGAATAGCAAATGAGTATGTTATGTAGAACACCCTTGTTATCATTTTTGTTAAATTAGTAAGAAATAGAATAGCAAATGAGTATTTTGCACCGGCCTAATTCTTGATCCTTATCTAAGTAATATATATCTCGTTTGGACACAACTTTTCACATGCACCTCTCATTTTATTCCTTCGTGACAAAGAAAACCCCAATCATCTATCCTTCTCATCTTTAGAAATATTACACCAAAACCTCTAGGTTCTTTAACTAAGCCAACCATCAAGTATTGTTCTTGTTAAACCACAATTTGCTCCTCTTGTTTTGTGGTAAGTTACTAAACCCATCTTTATACTAGACAGGTATTAGTGTTTTTATCATATCTCATTGTACAAAATTCCATTTTAAGTGAACCAAACTTATATGAAAATCTATTTCATAGCTCTATAACTTTTATTTAGGCTCCAAAACCTAGTTTTATTTGTACGGAACTTATATAGGGGTGATTCAAGCTTCTTTGGAATCCTAAGACGTATATCTATAACTTTTATGAAGACCGTAAACTCTAGTTTTTCCATTTACATCTTCAAAACATTACCACAACACAAGATAGTGGTGCTGTCCAGAATTTCAGTTTCAAAAATTTAGGGTGATTTTCACTGATATTATATTTAGTTCGACATGTTGAAATCAATGAACTTATATAGATATTTGATTATATATTTAAGATATATATACCCTTGTAAAATCTAAGGGGAAGTATTTGAGGAAGTGAACGGATTTGGTTGGTCTATGGCATAGATGATCCGAATGTCCTCAAGTTGTGGTTGAACAGTTTTGTAGTAAAACGCCAAGGTTTGTGTATAAACTTGAACTTGTGCTCTATTTACTTGCTGGAGTATTTTGAAGTAGCTTGAGCTTTTGCTTCCTTTCTCATCACTTTATACCGTTGTATTGGTATTGTCTCAAGTATTGCAAAATATTAGTTAACTCACCCCCTTGTATGGATTTCTTGAACATTTTGCATTCATGTTGGGACTTTGTCCTTCTTGTGGTAGTGACTTTGTCAATCATCTTGGCATGCCTCTTGATTCAGAGATTTTCCCATCTTGACTTTAGATTTGTGGTTCATCTTAAATTATGGAACTTGTCAGTATTAAGTACAAACAAGAAAGCCATTTTAGTATGGTTCTTGATTCTCTTAATTATCGGGTTTCGACCCTACTTGATTTTGTTCTTCGGTCCGTCTTGATATCTGATTATGCTTAGTGTGATGGCATGACGTACACATTGGGCGAAACTTAATATTTGGCAAACTCTCTTGAATTATTTTTATAAACTTTCTTGACACTTGAGCGTTAACTATTCATATTGATATTTGAAAATACTTGAAGATTTGATTTTTAACACTTTTGATATATTTATCTTCTTGATATATCTTTATGTCTTATTTGAGCTACTTGTGACATCAAATAGAATTGGAAAATTTAATGGCTCCAAGACTAAAGTTTATACGTCACTAATCTTTATGCTTAGAGATAGTTATTTTCTATCATATGTAATCCCGATTTGAAGAGGGCCTTTTGGAGTAGACTTTTCGGGAGATTTTGTGGAGATCACATTTGCATATGCATCTGAGTTTTGTATAGTTTTGGGACTTGTACATGATCTATATGTCACACTTATGTATGTAATTTTGGAGGCTTGTTGGATCTCAAGACCATAAGCTTGTAATTTGAATTTGGTGACTTATTTTTCTATTTTAGGGTGTATTAATAACCCAAGTCTTGTAATATGCTAAATTTAGACTTTGTCTTGTAAATATGTACTAAGGAGAAGACTAGTTTTTCTATTATACTCTCTAGTTTGAAATTCATGTATAATATGAACATGTAATGATGTTGAATGAAAAGCATAATTTTGTTAGGAAGTAGCTTTAAAGTGTTGATTTTCCAAGAAGGGTTGTATCACACTACCTTGATACTTTGACATTGTATTTAATTTAATAAATTTTATAATGTGTATTTTCAAAAACAAAATTATTGCACTTTGACCTATATCGCATGTGCCTATTTCCGCTACTACATTAATATGAATGTCTTTTTAGATTAATATTTTATGAACGCTGTATGTAGTAAATTAATTGTGTTTTATAGTAGCACCCTCTCAAAGGAGTTGCTACAAGTTTTGGTATTAGAGCTTTAGGTTTGTGATACTAGGACTTTTGTTATGACTTATTAGTGTACTTATTTCTTTTTAACGTGCTTCAGTGTGTATTGTGAATATGTATCATATACATGTCCTTAATGCAGCGTGATCTCCCTTATGTAGGAATTAAGTTATGGCCTCTTCTTCGAATAGACCAATGGAAGTCGCTCGTGAGGGTCCAGATAACTCTTATGCCCAACCTCACTTACAATAAGGGGTTGGAGAACATTTTTCTAATCTTAATTTTTCTAGTACTAGTGGATTCTAAGTGGGAAATAATCAGGGTGCAAGAGTTGGGCCACATCCTTATACGAGTCATAGTACTCCTGTTGTCAATCCTCATTTTCAACTGATGGCTGATTTCTTTCATCACTTTGTCGGAACAATGTCCAATCCTAATGAAGTGAACTTTGAGAAAATAAGGAAAATGGGTAGAATTGAGTTTGTAGGCATTGTTGATCCTACTGATGCTAAAAATGGCTTGAGCGCATTGAAAGAGTGTTTGAAAAATTACAGTATTCAGAAGCTGCCAAACTTAAGTATATCATCTCACTGTTATGAAGGGATGCTTGTTATTGGTGAGTAAGTGTACCAAATGCCAAAGCAAAACCTCTGGTACTTACTTGGGATGATTTTGTCAAAGAATTCCACATGAAGTATGTCCTACATGCTTATCATGACGCAAAGAAAAAAGAGTTTCTAGATTTAAAGCAAATGGGGTCTATTGCTGAATATCAACAAACGTTTCTTAGGCTTTCTCGTTATGCTAGAGATATTATCGATGATGAAAAAGATAAGTGCAGGAGATTCGAAGATGGTTTGAATGATTCTATCTGAATGTCTGTGGCAGTCCTACAACCTAAAATTTATTCCAAACTAGTTACAACTGCTCTTACTTGAAAAAGAATTGACAAGGAACAAGATAGTAGAAAATGAAAACAGGTTCGAAAAAACTAATTCAGATTATGGCGGTCCATACGAAAGGGGAAAGTTTGACAATTCAAAAGTTGGTAGTGTTCCAAGGCAAAACTCATATACCCACTTGTGCACAATGTGGAAAGAATCACTATGGTACTTGCAGGACAGCTTCTGGCGCATGTTTTAATTGTGGGAGTTTTCGATCACAAAGTGAAGGATTGTCCTAATACTAACCCTATTATTTCTCTGCGTACTGAAGGTTCAGTTCAGAAACCTACTATCACTCTTTCCCAAGGGAATAGAGGTGCAAGATGTAGAAACACCCAAAAAAACAAATAGGTGCAAGTGGAGCTAATCAAGCTAGTGGGTCAAGAGCTACATCACGAGCTTATGCTATGAGATAGAGGGATGATCAAGATAGGGCAGACGTTGTTGTTAGTAAATTTTACTTATTTGGCTTACGTGTTGTTACACTATTGATCCTAGTCATACACATTCCTATGTTCGGTCATCATTTGTTCTTCCTGAAAATATGAAATATGTGAGACTTGATTCTGGTGTGCTTGTCAAAAGTCCTTTGGGTCATTAGGTTATTTTTAATTAGATCTATCAAGGTTGTCCCTTCATGAAAATCTAGTCTTCCCTGCTGATTTGATTGAAATGCCTTTCCAAGACTATGATGTTATTATCGGTATGGATTGGCTTCGTAGATACCATGCAGTAGTTGATTGTAGGTCAAAGCGTGTGCCTTTTAAAGCTCCTACATTTTCGCACATTATTATTCAAGGTTAAATATCATTGACATCTAATACTAACTCTACAATTGTGGCAAGAAAGATGATTAGTCAGGGTTGTGAAGCTTATCTTGCTCATATATTTGATATACACCTAGAAAGTACAAGCCTTAAAGATATACCAGTCGTATGTGAAAATCTTCCTTGCTTGCCCCCGGAAAGGGAAGTTGAATGTCCTAGAGAGGTTATTCCGGGAACTACTCCTATTTCTATAACTCCTTACCAAATGGCTCTACTGGAATTGATGAATTTCAAAAATTCAATTGCAAGAACTTCTTGAGAAGGGTTTTATTCGCCCAAGTGTTTCTCCTTGGGGAGCTCCTATTTTACTTGTAAAAAAGAAAGATGGCACTCTTCGACTTCGTATTGATTATCGCAACTGAATAAGGTAACAATTAAGAATTAATATCCATTGCCTAGGATCGATGATTTATTTGACCAGCTAAAGAGTGCTAGGTTGTTTTCAAAAGTTGACTTGAGGTCTGGGTATTACCAAGTGCGAGTAAGTGAGCAAGATGTTCCTAAAACTGCTTTTAGGACTCGGTATGGTCATTATAAATTTTTGGTAATGCCATTTGGGTTGACAAATGCTCCCGTGGTGTTCATGAATATAATTAATCGTGTATTCATGCCTTATCTTGATCAACTTGTGCTGGTATTTATTGATAATATTTTAGTATATTTCAAGAATAGTGACGATCATGATAAACATCTCTGGATTGTTTTGCAAATTTTTTTAGGAGAAAAAGCTCTATGCTAAGCTTTCCAAATATGAATTTTGGCTGAGTGAAGTGTCATTTTTGGGATATGTTGTGTTTAAGTGAAGGTGTGAAAGTTGATCCTAGTAAGATTCAAGCTATTATTGAATGGAAATCGCCTAAAAGTCCAACTGAACTGAGAAGTTTCTTGGGCTTAGCGGGATATTATAGAATGTTTGTCAAAGGCTTCTCCATTATAGCCTCTCCATTGACTAAACTTTTGAGAAAGGACTTCAAGTTCGTGTGGGATGACAAATGACCAGAGAGCTTTGATAAGCTCAAATCTTTATTGACTAAAGCTACTATAATTACTCTACCAACTGAAGGAAATGATTATGTGATATATAGTGATGCTTCTCATCATGGTTTAGGTTGTGTTTTGATGCAAGAAGTGAAAGTGGTTGCTTCAAAAATTAAAACCACATGAGTTGAATTATCCTACTCACGACCTTGAGCATGCTGCCATAGTGTTTTCTTTGAAAATTTGGAGACATTACTTGTATAGAGAAAAATGTCATATATTCACTGACCAGAAGAATTTAAAATACTTGGGTACACAGAAAGAGTTGAATTTGAGACAACGTTGATGGCTTGAGCTTATCAAAGATTATGACTGCACAATTGTCTATCATCCGGGTAAAGCCAATATGGTTGCTGATGCTCTAAGTCGCAAATCCTTTACCGGTTTATCTCTAAGTCCTTTGTCTTTGTTTCTTTAATTAAGAGTCATGAATGCTTGTCTTGCATTTAAAGCTGATGGTTTTATGATTGCTAGATTGCAAGTCAAGCTAGTTCTACTTGAACAGGTAAAAGAAGTATAGACGTTGGATGAGAAGCTTGTGAAACTGATCAAAGAAGTTCAAAATGGAGAAAATCTTGATTTTAAATTGAGGGACGATGGAAATCCTATTTTATCAAAATAGGTTATGTGTTCCTACGGATGACAACTTGAGGAAATTTTTTTTGAATGAAGCACACACTTCACCATATGCAATGCATCATGGAGGCAAAAAATGTACCAAACCATCAAAGAACACTACTGGTGGAATGATATGAAGAAAGACATTACTGAGTTTATCTTCAAATTTCTTGATTTGTCAACAAATAAGGGTCGAACATCAAGTCCCGGCTGGTTTACTACAACCCTTGTCGATGCCAGAGTGGAAATAGGAAAGAATAACCATGGACTTTGTTTCTGGGCTTCCACACACTCAAAGAAATCATTATGGAATTTAGGTTATAGTTGATAGCTAACCAAGAGTGCTTGCTTCTTGGCAATCACAAAAGACTACTCACTTAACACTTAGAAGAATTGTGCATCAACGAGATTATGAGGTGGCATGGGATCCCTGTTTCTATTGTATCCGAGACCCGAGGTATACATCCAGATTTTGGACTAGTTTGCAAGAAGCTTTGGGTACCAGGTTGAACTTTAGTACTTCATTCCATCCTCAGACAGACGACCAGTCTGAGAGGGCAATTCAATCTTGGAAGATATGCTTCGAGTCTGCATTATTGAGTTTGAGTGTAGTTGGGACAAACATTGAGCCCTGATGGAATTTTCTTACAATAATAGCTATCAATCAAGTATAGGAATGCCTCCTTATGAAGCTTTATATGGGAGGAAATGTAGAACTCCTCTATGTTGGAGTGAAGTTGGTGAAAGAAAATTCGTTGGTCTTGAGATTGTGCAACAAACTGAAGATAAAGCAAAATCATCAAGGATCATTTAAAAATTACTTCGGATAGACAAAAGTCTTATGGTGATCTTAAAAGACGTAACATTGAGCATCAAGTCGAGGAATAGGTATTTTTAAATGTTTCTCCATGGAATAAGATGATGAGATTTGGTAAAAAAGGGAAACTTAGCCCTCGATTTGTTTAACCTTATGTTGCAAAAAGTTGGCCCAGTTGCATATAAACTAGCTCTTCCACCAGAGTCAGAAAAGATCCACAACGTCTTCCATATTTCTATGCTTAGAAGATACCGCTTAGATCCATATCATGTCCTTTCTGTTGAATCTATTGAGGTCAATCATGATTTGACATATGAGGAAGAACCTATCCAAATATTAGCACGTGAGATAAAAGAGATTAGAAATATGAGGATCCCCTTAGTGAAAGTCCTTTGGAGAAATCACTCTGGTAAGGAAGCTACTTGGAAGCGAGAAGAGGATATTCGAGTTCAATATCTATATTTGTTTCGGGACTAGTATAAGGTAAATTTCGGGAAGAAATTTATTTAAGGGGAGAGAGTTGTAACACACCAAAGTTTTTAGACTAATATTTGCATTCACAATTGACCATATATATAATGAGTATAGATTGTACTTCGCACTTCCTAAACTAGAATTTGACTATATTTAAAAATTGCTTATTTTACATTGTGGTCATATTTATAAGGAGGTTACATGGTTTTGTTATGTAGAACTCCCTTGTTATCATTTTTGTAAAACCAGTAAGAAATACAATAGGAAATAAGTATTTTGGACCAGCCCAATTCTTGATCCTTATCTAAGTAATATATTTCTCTTTTGGACATAACTTTTCATAAGCACCTCTCATTTCATTACTTCATGACAAAGAACATCCCAATCCTCTCTCGTTATTAATTTTAAAAATATTATACCAAAACTTTAAGGTTTTTTAATTAAGCCAACCATCAAGTATTGTTCTTGTTAAACCACAAGTTGCTCCTCCTGTTTTGTGGTAAGTTACTAAACCCATTTTTACACTAGACAGTTGTTAATATTTTTATCATATCTCCCTGTACAAAATTTTATTTTAATTGAGCCAAACTTTTATGGAAAGATATTTAATATCTATATAACTTTGTTTAGTCTCCAATACAAAGTTTTGCTTGTATTTACCCGAAAAGGAGTGATAAAGTAGAGAGAAGGTGCTGTCTAGATTTTCTGTTTTACAAATACTCTATTTACTACTATTAGTATTTTAAGCATAACTCTTTGCACAAAACAGATATGGGGGGATTCAAGTCTTTCTGGAACTATAAGACATATATCTACAACTTTTATGAAGACTGATAAGTCTAGGTTTTCTTTTTATATCTTCAAAACATAGCCACAACACAAGATAGTGGTACTGTCCAGAATTTTTATTTTAAATATTTTGGGTGATTTTCACTGATATCATATTTAGTTCGACATGTTGAAATTACTGAATTTATATAGATATTTGATTATGTATTTAAGGTATATATACCCTTATAAAATATAAGTGTATGTTTTTAAGGAAGTTGACAGATTTGGTTGGTCTATGGCATAGACGATACTAACGTCCTCAAGTTGTGATTAAATTATTTTGTGGTAAAACACCAAGGTTTGTGTATAAACTTGAACTTGGGCTCTATTTACTTGCTGGAGTATTTTGAAGTAGCTTGAGATTTTTCTTCCTTTCTCATCACCTTATATAGTTGTATTGGTATTATCTCATGTATTGCAAAATATTAGTTCACTCGCCCACTTGTGTGGATTGCTTGAACATTTTGCATTATTTTTGGGACTTTGTCCTTCTTGTGGCGGTAACTTTGTCACTCATCTCGACATGCCTCTTGATTCAAAGCTTTTACCTTCTTGACTTTGGATTTGTAGTTCGTCTTAAATTATGGAACTTGTCTGTATTAAATACGAACAAGAAAGTCATTTTTTAATATGGTTCTTAATTCTCTTGATCATCGGGTTTCGACCCTACTTAATTTTGGACTTTGGTCCATCTTGATACTTGATTATGCTTAGTGTGATGGCTTGACATACATATTGCACGAAACTTTATATTTGGCAAACACTCTTAAATGATTTTATAAGCTTTCTTGACACTTTGAGTTTTAAAAATTCATATTGATATTTGGAAATACGTGAAGGTTTGATATTTGATACTTTTGATATATTTTTCTACTTTTTATGCCTTATTTGAGATACCTATGACACCGAATGGAATTGGAGAATTTAATGTCTCCAAGCCCAAAGTTTATATGCCACTAAGCTTTATGCTTAACGATAGTTGTTTTTTTCTATCGTAGGTAAGTGCATGAAGAGATTTGAAGAGGGCCTTTTGGAGTAGACTTTTCGGGATATTTTATGAAGATCACATTTGCATATGCATCTAGCTTTTGTATAGTTTGGGACATGTAAATGATCTATGTGTCACACTTATGTATCTAATTTTGGAGGCTTGTTGAATCTCAATACCATAAGCTTGTAAGTTGAATTTGGTGACTTATTTTGCTATTTTAGGATGTGTCACTAACCCCAGTCTGGTAATATGCTAAATGTACACTTTGTCTTGTAAATATGTATAAAGGAGAAGACTAGTTTTCCTTTATACTCTCTAATTTGAAATTCAGTACAATATGAACCTGTAGTGATGTTGAACAAAAAGTACCATTTCATTAGAAAGTTGCCTTAACGTGTTGATTATTCAAGAAGGGTTGTATCATATTATCTTGATACTTTGACATTGTATTTCATTTAAGAAATTTTACGAAATGTATTTTCAAAAAAATAATTATTGCACTTTGACTCTTTATCGCATGTGCCTATTTTCGTTACTAAATTAATATGAATGTCTTTTTAGATAAATATTTTCTGAACATTGTAAGTAGTAAATTAACTTTGTTTCATGGTAACACCATCCCAAAGGGGTTTGTACAGTGAGAGATTGTCCTAGACTCCAGATAGGTGGACCTCAGCAAGGCACTCAGGCCATGATTCCCGTCCCAGATGCTACTCCACCTGCATAACTAGATAGAGGTGGAGAACAAGCGGTAGAGGTCGTCCTAGATGGGGGAGCCAGGCTTGTTGTTATGCTTTCCCTAGTAGGATCGAGGCAGTCACATCAGATAAAGTCATTACATGTATTGTTTTGGTTTGTCATAGAGATGCTTCAATTTTATTTGATCTGGGTTCTACTTCTTTGTATATGCATCCTACTTTGCTTCATATTTGGATATGTCTCATGAGTGTTTGGCTACTCTTGTTTATGTGTCCATACCTATTGGGGATTTTATTATGGTGGATCGTGTCTATCGTTCTTGTTTGGTCACTATCGAAGGTTATGAGACGAGGGTTGATCTTTTGCTACTTAATATGGTGAATTTTTATGTGATTTAGGGTATGTATTGGTTATCTTTGTACCACCCAATTCTAGATTGTCACGCTAAGACCGAGACATTGGCTATGCCGGGGCTACCGAGGTTGGAATGGAGGTGTTCTTTGGGGCATATTCCTAGTAAAGTGGTTTCTTTTCTGAAGGCTCCACGGATGATTGAGAAGGGGTGTTTGGCGTACTTAGCCTTTGTTGGGGATGTGAGTGTGGATACTCCAACGGTTGATTCAGTCCCCATGGTGAGGTAGTTTCCAGATGTTTTTCCCGTAGACCTACCGGGCATGTCACCCTATATGGATATAGATTTTGGTATTTACTTGGTATCAGACACTCAGTCCATATATATTCCACCATATCGCATAGCTCTAGTAGAGTTGAAGGAACTGAAGAAACAATTGTAAAAATTGCTATATAAAGGTTTCAGCAGGCCGTATGTGTCACCTTGGGGTGCTCCAGATCTATTTGTGAAAAAGAAAGATGATTCTATGATAATGTGCATTGACTACAGGCAATTGAACAAAGTTTCCATTAAGAACAAGTATCCCCTATCGTGTATTGATGATTTATTTGGTCAGCTTCACGGTGCTAGGGTGTTTTCAAAGATTGACTTGAGATCGGGGTACCATCAGTTGAAGATTAGTGTTTTCAACATTCCTAAGACGACCTTTAAGACCTGTTATGGGCATTATGAGTTCTTGGTGATGTCTATTGGGTTGACTAAAGCCCCATCAGCTTTCATGCACTTTATGAACAATGTATTTCAGCCTTATCTGGATTCCTTCTTCATTGTGTTCATGAATGATATATTGGTATATTACTATAGTAGGGAGGAGCACGAGCAGCATTTGAGAAATATGCTTCAGACTCCAAGGGAGAAGAAGCCGTATGCTAAGTTCTCCAAGTCTGAGTTTTGGTTGGACTCAATGGCATTCTTGGGCCATATAGTGGCTAGTTATGGGATCAAGGTGGATCAAAAAATGATAGAGGCACTTCAGAGTTGGCACAAATCTTGCTATGTTTGGATGGGGTCCCAGGGGCCTCAAGTTTGATTCGGATTGAAATTGGAGTGAGTATTGGACTTAAGGACTGCTGAAGCTTAAAGCTTCTGGTGTGATCGCACATGCGTGGTTTTAGCCGCAGGTGCGTTATATCAAAAGCGGTCAAGGAGTCGTAGAAGCGGTTCTGGGTTGGAGCTTGAAGTTGCGCAGGTGCAAGGAATATTTCGCACATGCGAGCTCGCAGATGCGGGCAGCTGGTCGTAGAAGTGAATTTGTGGCACGAGAGGCTGAGTCACAGAAGCGGAGAAGTTTTGTATGTGCGGGATTTGGACCGCAAAAGCGGGATTTGGCCGCAGAAGTGGCTGGTCGGGATTTTAATGATGTTTCGCAGCAGCAACACTTATTGTGCAAAAGCGAAACCGCAAGTACGATGGTTAAGCCCGCAGTAGCGATATCGCTAGGCAGTGTTTAAATCCGAAGGGTTTTGTTGTATTTCTCATTTTTGGGATTTTGAAGTTCGGGCTAGGTCAATATTTGGAGATACTTTAACCTAGATTGAAGAGATAAGTGACTTCTAATCACCTTTATCCATAAATATTGAATATCCATTGATTTTCACACCTAAATTATGTGTTTTGGAGGTGGAATTTGGGAAATATTTGGACTATATATTGGAGAGTAAGATTTGGGGATTTGAGGGTTGATTTATGGATGGAATTGGATGATTTTAGTATGGTTGGACTCGAAATTAATGGATATTTGGATTTTGTAAATTTTGTCGGGTTCCGAGGCATGGGCCCAAGGTTGACTTTTTTTGTTGACTTTTCTAATTTGGTTAAAGATATTAGCTTTATCGTATGGATTCAATTTCTATAGATTGTATTGATTATATTAAGTTGTATGTGTCCATATTCGATTCGTTCGGAGGCCGATTCACGAGACAAGGGTTTGTTGGAGCATTGAGTTGAGCACTTTAAGATAAGTAACACTTCTAAACTTGGAATTAAGGGTATAAATCCCTAGAAAACATATTATATGGTTGGTGTTTGGGTGACACACATGCTAAGTGAAGGGTGTGTGGGCGTGCACCGTGGTAATCATGATTCGATTGATTCTTTTGTATTGTGTTGTTATCAGGTCTTGCCCTATCCATGACAAACTTATTTGTTAGAGTAATTGAACTGTGATTCATGTTTAGAAATCATGTTTAGGCTATGTGCTTATTATGTTGAGACTTAGTGAGGTTATTTCTGTTGTTTTGAGTTATCTGCTTTAACTGTAATTATGTACCCAGTCATGATCCTTCATTTTCATATCATATCTCAGTCTCTGTTATCCTTTACTATTACATCACATGTTAGTATTGTTTGGGGTAAGTAGTATGATATTCTGAGCTCTTGAGACTTGAGAGATTGGTGACTGAGATGGGCCTAAGAGCCGGATTATGACTGTTATTGTGGATCGGGCTGCACGGTGCAACATGACTTATTGGCTTATTCATAATTGTGGATCGGGTTACATGCCGCAGCAGGCCTTATAGGCTTTAAATTAGCGCTTGGACAGGATCCACCCATCTGGAGTCTGACGGACCAGCAGTGAGCGCAGTCACAATGATACACGTGCTTTGGTGAGGGGCATTGATACCAGGTACCCGTACAGTACTGAGTGATTGTGTGTGTGATGAGTGGGCATTTTAGTTAGACAGATTAAGTACTCTGATAGTGTAAGTACCTGGGAATATTACAGTAATATCTTACATTTGACATGTAGGCATAAAGATGTACCATTCCTCAGACTTGATATACTTGACATATTATTATAAGTGTTGGTATTTAAATTATGAACTTGAAAGCATGTCTAAATTATGTACCATGAATGAGCTGAATACGGAAGTTTCTCTGAGTTATTTACTTTCATTGTAATTATCTTACCTACATTGTCATTATATTGGTTCTAATTGTATCCTTCTGAGATCATCAATGCTTTCAGCCCAAGGTTAGTCCTGTTACTTGTTGAGTACATTGGTTGGGTTTTACTCATACTGTACTTCGCACTTTGTGTGCATATTCAGGTACATCTGGAAGCGATGATTGCTAGATCGTTGTCAGTAGTTGCTTGGAGACTTCAAGTAGCTGTTATGGCACCCGCAGACCCTGACTCTCTTTCCTTTTATTTTTTTAGTTCTGTTCTATTATTCATATAGTTGTACTAGAACATTTTTTTTATGTTGATACTTAGTAGTGCTCATGTACTTGTTGACACCAGGGTTTGGGATGGTTGTAGTAGAGTTTTCGCTACTTTTATCATATATTTATGAGATTTCTTTTTCCATTGTTGAGTTTATTAAAGCATGTTCCATTCAATTATTTAGATGCTATGTGATTGTCGACTTGCCTAGCAAGTGTGTTAGGCTCCATCATGACAGGTTGGGATTCTGGGTCGTGACAAGTTGGTATTAGAGCACAAGGTTACTTAGGTCTCACTAGTTATGAGCAGATTTAGTAGAGTCTTGTGGATCGGTACGGAGATGTCTGTACTTATATTCGATTGGCTATCGAACTGTTAGGAAACTTCACTTGTATTATTTTCGTGCGGATTGGTAATTTCGGAATTTGAATTTCTAGTCTTCTATTCTTTCACAGATGATGAGGACACGTGCGACCGGATCGAGCGGACGACCACCGGTACAACTAGCTAGGGCCATGAGAGGCTGGGGCCACAGTAGAGGCCGGGGTACGGCTCGTACTACAGCTAGAGTAGCACTTGTGGAGCGACTAGTTGCTCCAGCTGAGGAGCAGATATCAAATGTTATTGAGCCGGTGAGACCAGCTCAGGCACTATTTGTGCCCATTGTGATCCCATGCCTTCAGGAGGCCTTAGCTAATATTTTGACTGTGTGCACGAGCCTGGCTCAGGTAGTCTCTCTTCCAGCTGCACCAGCCACTTCTCAGGTCGGGGAGGTGCTCACACTCTCACAGCCTGTACTCCAGAGTAGGTACAGGCAGGGGTACTACCAGTCCATCTGATTGTAGCTGCTCGGCCCCAGGTTGGTCCATATATGAGTAGTGAGGAGCAAAAAAGACTAGAGCGGTTTAGGAGGCTTAAGCCTCCAGAGTTCAGAGGATACTCCAGATTTTATAAACAGATGCCAGTGGATTCTTCGCACAACGTGTATTTTGGAGACCAGTGGAGTTTTATTTACTACCTTTTAGCTGACAAGGGCAGCCTACAGATAGTGGGAGGCCTATTAGTTGGGCAGGCCAGCCGATGCGGCACAACCATTTACATGGCATGAGTTGTCAGTTCTCTTCTTACAGAAGTTTGTCCCCCAGACTCGTAGGGAGGAGTTGGGTACGCAGTTTGAGCAGCTATGCTAGGAGAGTATGACAATGACCCAGTATGAGATGAGGTTTGCAGAGTTGGCTCGTCACGCGGTATGGTTGGTTACCACTGAGAGGGAGAAGATTAGGAGGTTCATTGATGGCCTCAATTATGGATTACACTTCATTATAGCTTGGAAGGTGGCGACGGGTGTGAGGTTTGACCAGGTGGTCTATATTGCTAGACTCTTAAATCTAGTTCACATTCAGGAGTATGAGGAGCGGGAGGCCAAGAGGCCTCGTAGTTTAGTTGGTTTCAGTAGTGCCTCATTTGGAGGACAGTCTCATCAGAGTAGGGGGCATCCTTATAGGCTCGCTCAGATGGCTCATCCGGTTCATCCTGGTGCATCAGCTAGTCATGGTTCATACAGTGTTGTCTGGGTCAATCATCTTTCAGTGCTCTCCCAGATCAGAGTTCATCTCGTGCTCTGTCAATATAGGGTTCGGCAGTACCTGGTTCTTCTAGTGGCTATTCTGGCTCTCAGGGTCCGATTCAGTCCCTGACGCCATTTGTAGATCGAGGTTTCTATGAGTGTGGAGAGTTGGGGAATGTGAGGAAGTATTTCCCCCATATTATGGGAGGTCCAGTTCAGCAGAGTGGTCAGGCTATGACTTCACCACCAGTTACTTCACCACCCGCTCAGCCAGCTCCAGGTGGGACTCAAGTAGTTCGAGGTCGCCCTAGAGGGGGAGATCGATCAAGTGGTGGTCGCCCTGGATGCTTCCATATTATTTGACCCTGGTTCCACTTATTCATATGTATCATCGTACTTTTCTCGTTATTTGGATATGCCCCATGATTCCTAAGTTATGATTGTTATGTATCTACACTGGTGGGTATTTCTATTATTGACATTGTGTATTAGTCATGTGTGGTAACTATTGGACGATTGGAGAATATATTTGATCTTTTACTACTTAGTATGGTTTGAGTATTACGTGATTCTAGTCATGGATTGGTTGTCACCATCTCACGCTAAGACCGTGACTTTGGCGATGTCGGGGCTGCCTAGGGTTGAGTGGGGAGGTTCCCTAGATTATGTTCCCAGTAGAGTGATTTCATATTTGAAGGCTCAACGAATGGTTGAGAAGGGATGTTTGGCATATTTGGCATTTATGAGGGATGTTGGTGCTGATACTCCTACCATTGATTCTGTTTCGGTAGTGGAAGAATTTCCAGATGTGTTCTCTACAAACATGTCGGGCATGCCACCAGACATGGATATTGATTTTGGTATTGACTTGGTGTGGGCACTCATCCCATCTCTATTCGTCTGCATCGTATGGCACCAGTAGAGTTGAAGAAATTAAAAGAACAACTTCAGAAGCTTCTTGACAAGGGATTCATTATGCCTAGTGTGTCACCTTAGGGTGCACCAGTTTTGTTTGTGAAGAAGAAGGATGGTACTATACGAATATGCATTGATTACAGGCAGTTGAACAAAGTTTCAATTAAGAACAAGTAACCACTACCATGCATTGATGACTTATTTGACCCGTTTCAGGGTGCTAGGGTATTCTCTAAGATTTATTTGAGGCATGGGTATCACCAGTTAAAAATTCAGGATTCTGATATTCTGAAGATGGCGTTCAAGACCAGCTATGGTCACTACGAGTTTCTTGTGATTGCTTTTGGGCTAACCAACACCCCAGTAACATTTATGCATCTGATGAACATTGTATTTCATTCATATCTTGATTCATTTTTCATAGTGTTCATTGATAATATATTGGTGTACTTATGCAGTCAGAAGGATCATGAGCACCATCTGAGGATTGTACTCCAGATGTTGCGGGAGAAGAAGCTATATGCTAAATTCTCCAAGTGTGAGTTTTGGCTTTATTCTGTGGCACTCTTGGGGTACGTGGTGTACAGTGAGGGTATCAAGGTAGATCCGAAAAAGATTAATGCAGTTCAGAGTTGGCCCAGACCTTCTTCAGCTACTGAGATTTGGAATTTTCTTGGCTTGGCCGAATATTATTGCCGTTTTGGAGGGTTTCTCATCCATTGCTGCACCTTTGACTAGATTGACTCTGAAGGGTGCTCCATTCAGGTGGTCTGATGAGTGTGAGGAGAGCCTTCATGCTTCTCGGATTGGTATTGGGTGTGTCTTGATGTATGAGGATAGGGTGATTGCTTAAGCTTCACATCAGTTGAATCCCCATGAGAAGAACTAACCCGTTCATGAGTTAGAGTTGGCAGCCATTGTTCATGAATTAAAGATTTGGAGGCATTATCTCTACGGCATGTCTTGTGAGGTATTTACAGATCACTAGAGTCTACAACACTTGTTTAAGTAGAAGGATCTAAACTTGAGGTAGCGAAGATGGTTGGAGCTATTAAAACACTATTATATCACCATTTTGTATCATCCCGTGAAGGCCAACATGGTGGCCGATGACTTGAGTAAAAAGGCGGTGAGTATAGGTAGCCTTGCATATATCCCAGTTGGTGAGAGACCGCTAGCACCAGATGTTTAGGCCTTGGCAAATCATATCATGAGTTTAGATGTTTTAGAGCCTAATCGGGTTCTGGCTTGCGTGGTTTCCTGGTCTTCTTTGTATGAGCGCATCAGAGAGCGTTAGAATGGCGACCCCCATTTGCTTATCCTTAAGGACATGGTGCAGCACATGATGCTAAGGAGGTTTCTAGAGGATGGGGATGCAGGGTTGTATTTATGTGCCCAATGTGGATGGGTTGCGTGAGTTGATTCTTAAAGAGGCCCACAGTTCACGATATTCTATTTATCCGGGTGCTGCGAAGATGTATCGGGACTTGAGACAGTACTACTGGTGGAGAAGAATGAAGAAAGATATAGTAGAGTATGTGGCTCGGTTCTTAAACTGTCAACAGGTGAAGTACGAGCATTAGAGGCTGGGCGGTTTGCTTTAGAGACTTGAGATTCCCGAGTGGAAATGGGAGCATGTTATCATGGACTTCGTTGTTGGGCTCCATGAACTTTGAAGAGATTCGATGTAGTTTGGGTGATTGTGGACCAGTTGACTAAGTTCGCATATTTCATTCCGGTTGTGACTACCTATTCTTCAGAGCGGCTGGCTGAGATTTATATCCGCGAGATTGTTCGTCTTCATGGTGTGCCAGTGTCCATTATTTCTGATTGAGGCACGCAGTTCACATCGCAGTTTTGGAGAGCAGTGCAGCAGAGTTGGGCACACGGGTTGGGTCGAGTACAACATTGCACCCCTAGACGGACGGACATTCCGAGCGCACCATTCAGATTTTGGAGGATATGCTACGTGCTTGTGTTATGTTTTTCGGGGGGGGGGGGGGGGAGGGGGGTGTTTGGTATCAGTTTCTACCGCTTACTGAGTTTGGCTACAACAATAGCTACCAATAAAGTATTTATATGGCTCCTTGTGACGCCTTATATGAGAGGCGGTGTCGTTCTCCAGTTGGTTAGTTTGAGTCGGGAGAGGCTAGGTTGTTGGGTACTGATTTGGTTCAATATGCCTTGGAGAAAGTCAAGTTGATTCAGGATCAACTTCGTATAGCTCAGTCTAGACAGAAGAGTTACGCTGATCGGAAGGTTAGGGATGTTGCATATATAGTGGGAGAGACGGTGCTGCTCAGAGTTTCACCCATGAAGGGTGTGATGAGTATTACACCCCATGTATTTGTATGTGAGAGTACGTCGTAAATCAATTGATGTAGGCTCAAAAATGAGATTCTTTGAAAGTACATAAAGTAAGTTAATCACGTTACCTTGGAGGTTACAAATATTTAAGATCATAGATAACAAGTACCAAGTGGTTTGAAAGGCATAGAAGCTAAACAAATTGAAGAAAATAAGTTTCGTCGAATGTCGACAAGATGGAAATCTTCTAACATTACTTTTGGGGTGAGACTAGGGTGCTTAAAATGATAAGGAGGTTATGTTATGAGTTATTTTAGTCGTATGATAGTCGTGTGTTATGTTTTGAAGTCAAGCGAGTTTTGGAATAAAAGTTGGTAAAGATCATCACAAGTTACATTCATAAATGTTCTTAAAATTAGGTCAAATATAGTTGAGCTTTTCTCCCAATATAATTGGAATTACGGGATGATCCACTTATCAAATTGAAGATCTACGAGTCTATTTTCTAATTCATTAAATTTTTCATCGATACAACATCAGAGTAGAGAGATATTCGTGTTTTCACGAGATCGGGCATGCAGCTCCCAATGGGACCCAATTAGGAGGTGGACGATCCTTCAACATTTTAAAGGGGGTGGACAGTTTATTTTTTGTCATTTTCGACCAAGTACAGTTCCCAAACTCTCTCAACCCCTCTCTAAAAATTATCCAAGGTTGTAAGTCTAATCCAAGGTGGTTTTACCTAAACCTAACCTCAAAAGTTAGTCTAAGTGAAGAAAAGAGTCTCTATGATGTTGTGATGTCATTAAGGGTGATTATACGCTAAGGGAAGATTTGGTTCGAGTTTTTTATGATTATTTAAGATATGTATATCAACCCATTGCTTGTGCTTAAGCTTATCCATCTGTTGGTTAAGTTATATGGACGAAGAATTACAAGATAGCATTTGAAATGGTATAAGAAGTTGTTGTCTCTTATTGGACTATTTTGGAGTTATATATATGACTTAATATTGCTGGAAATCATGGGGAATAGATGTGTTATAATCTTGTTATTTTTGTTATGCTTGTCAATATGTTGACTATGTTGATGATGTTGTAATTAGGAGAAGAAGCGACCACACAATACCTAGAAGTTGTTCATGTTATTGTTTTATCTTGTGGGGATGTTTGATGTTACTTTTATGATGGATATAAGGTTGGAATGTCATGTCAATATATATGTTTATATGTTGTACCTATTTATGGTGTTGTAAGTACAGGTGAGATGGAAAAAAGAGTTGGAGTTTGGTTCCAGTCCAAGCTTGTCGTTTGTCGTGTTAAATAGTAGTTTCGTGTGTGACGTTTGTACACTTGTTGTTATGTAGATTGATTGGTGTTGTTGGTCTGTTGGGGGTGTTTTTGTACTGAAGGTATATAGTTGAAGGTTTTGTGTGTTCTTGTTGTTGTTATGGACTTGGGGAAAGCAAGGAAAACAAGGGAGATGTTGTCCGTTTTAATATAAAATAAGCTTGTCATTCGCTATACGAGAGTTGCATCATTTGTAGCTTAATGATAGTATTATTGTCGTTGTTGTAGATTAAAGTGTGACGGGACGAGTTCAACGTGGTCATTGGACAGACTGAGATAAGTTATGTTAAGGCTATCCCTTCTTTCCTTTTGGGATGATCCATATGATACAAACAAAATGAGCAAGGTTACTTCATTATGACATTTATACATTCCAAGATCTTATAACATTCCGAGAGATCTTATCCATATGGTCCATAGATCTTATAATATTCCGAGAGATCTTATTGACTTACTTCATTATGCATTGCATCCATTTATACATGTACATTGACCCATGACCAGATGGCATTATATATGCATATATTATATGTATATGGGTATGGGTAAAGGTTACGACATTATATACGCACCACCACCTGATCAGCTGGTATACGTTGATGATTTCGCCCACTAAGGCCGAGATGATATGATAGGATGCCCTCCGAGTCTTGATGATGTTATGTACGCATATACCTATGCATGATATGACATTTATATGCATATTCATGAAACTATAAATGTTCCATGATTCACTGAATTATTCAGACTTACAGGTTGAGTCCGTTACTCCATGTTTCTTTCATGTCTTTTATATACTACTTTTCATGCCTTACATACTTGGTACTTTATTCGTACTGACGTCTCTTTTACATGAGGACACTGTGTTTCATGCCCGCAGGTCCCGATAGATAGGTTGATGGTCCTCCAAGTAGGCTATCAGCTCAGCGGAAGGTATTGGTGCACTTCACTTGCTACGGAGTTTCCTATTTGGTCAGTATTCTTTGGACACATATTGATTGGTATGGCGGGGCCCTGTCCAGACTTTTATGATGTTTAAGTACTCTTAGAGGCATGTAGACAAATGTCATATATATATATATGGATGATTATATGGCCTTGTCGGCCTATGTTTTGAGTGTACAAATGATCATTTCGATCGTATAGGCCCGTATGCCACATATATGAGTTTGTATACCATATCGGGTCATCCTATGTAGAGTATTTCCTTATGTTTTATTCTTGTTATCTCATGACAGCCTTTCCGGTTCATTTACCCATGATAGTATGATAAGAAAGATATGTTACGTTGGTACTCGGTTGAGTAAGGAACTGGATGCCCGTCGCGGCCCATCATCGGTTTGGGTTGTGACAAATGTAGTATCAGAGCAGTTCTGTCCTAGGTAGTCTACAAGTCGTGTTTAGTAGAGTCTTGTTTATGGGTGTGGATTGCACCACACTTATAATCAGGAGGCTACAGAGCATTTAGGACTCACTCTTTCTTCTTACTCTAGATCATGTGGTAGAGCTCAGTTGTAATAATTCAAACTCCTAAATTCTATTTTATTCGTAATACAATGATACCTACATCCAGAAAGATAGTTGGTAAGAGATTGAATGTGTTTGTAAAAGAGTTGAGTGAGATGAACTCTATTTTGCATCATGTTTATGAGTAAATATGAGGTATTCAGCAAATCATGTGTGTACTAAGACGTGTAAGCTTCTTGATAAGGAGCCCTAAGGTATGAATATCTATCCACCAATATGGTAAAAAGCAATAAGAGAATAAGAAGGTAGATACAAGTTTATACAAATAAAAGAAGCAAGGTGAAGAAGGGTATGAGATACCAGTTAGTGAAGATCATCAGTATTTACAATTTCAGGCAGAGAAATATAAGCATTCTGAGTTACTTTCAACAGTAACAGAGATATATATAATTGGCCACACCCATCTCAGTTATACCCTATGGGAGCTAACAGATATAGTTTAAGAGAAGAATGGGATATCAGAATCTAGCTGGGGTTAGAATAATCCAAAATGGTGGATGGATTATTATCATTAGCTAACATTTCCGAAGGATAGTGAAAATGTGGTAATAGTTCTCCTTGTGAGATATCTAGATGGTGCACTCTAGAATAGTACAGTTAGATATGAATACTATTATGTTCATAAAATTCAGAAGATAGGCCCTCGTATCCTAGAAGGAATAAATATTTACCTTAGTATGGCTCCCGTACCTAGTCTAGAGAGAATGTTAGGTGACCCGAAGAATCAGTGGATGGAGCAAGAGGAGCTAACAGCAAAAGAATGTTTTGTTGAAGTTTTCAGAATAAAGTAATAGACAAAAATATTAGCCGGAGAATAAGAAGCGAGTAAATAAAGCGTTATGTGTAAGATGTGGTAAATGGGTGATAACGGTAAATCAAAATATGACAAAATGACACAGTCTATAGTCAAGTGAAGGCAAAGACAAGAGGTGGCATGCCTTGAGGAAATAAAATTGTATAAGCCATAAAGTCATACCCTTATTTTGAGAAATGAGTTGGTGACTCGAACGTGATTACCATAAGGCTAAGTTAAACCCCCGGAGTAATAGAAATCAGTATGGGCTAGTGAACAAGATAAACTGAACATGAATTAGGGATCGGAAAATATGATAATAGTCAGCATCGTGAGAATTTCAGAGATAGCATTCCGGAAATAATATAATGGACAACAAAAGAATAACCTTTAAAGTTCATTCAGGAAGACGCTTCCCTAAAGCAAGCACTGTAAGCATACTTAAGCTTAAAGGACTAAGTGTGCCATTTACACTAGGTGTCACTCTTGTGCATAAGGAATTCAGTTATCCCTGTTACAGAATGGTTACCGTAAGGCAAGGGTCATTGATGATGTGAAAAGACGCCAAAGATGAAGAGGTAAAATATCTATAGGTAGTACTCCCCTAAAGGGGGGAAGATGGTGTGATGTGGTATTAAGTCGGAGTTAAGTGGTTCATGTAACTATGGAATGGTAAAGGAAGAATGTGGTAAAAAGGCGAAAGGGGTGAGGTTGCATTTATTCAGATCATACAAATATGTCGCGACTCTAGAACATTATGCAAGAACGACACCGGGGAGAGGCAGTAAGAGTTCTCGGCCAGGATGTTATTGATAAATAAGTGTGAATGGACACTTGATACATCAGGGGCCAGTGCAAGAGGTAGTTAAGACAAAGAACATATCCCAAGAGAGAATACACAGAATATAGATATGAGAATGGACCAAGGAGCAGTTAGTAGTTGATTGAGGAAGAGCCTAGTTATGGCTAGACAAGAGGATACAGACAAATCAGCAAATTGTCCAAGATAAAAATAATGAACCCCAACATAGTGAATTCAGTCTCGCAGATATGACGTCGTAAACCTTGAGAAATATTCAGATAGAAGTTGGGGTAGTTAAAGGTACCATATAAGTGTTACGGAAATAAAAGAGAGTGCCACTTGGAATACAGTCAAAAATTTCAGTTTAGAAGCAACCCTACGAGCAGAAGGGCACGGAGGTAAGTAACTAGGGATAATTATATGCGAGCAAGACCATCAAAAATATTCTGTCAGGTATATGATGTAATAAGCTCGCAACTTTATAAGAGTCAGAGGGTCTCCCCTAAGTACTACAATGAAAGACTAGCTGAGGAAATAAGGAAGAAGGCTTCAACCTAAGCATAGTAATTTGAAGAAGAAATGGTCTTGTAACAACAGTCTCACTACACTATTGTATCCACTCCATAAGAAAGTGGCACCTATTGTGGCTAATGAACGGGAAAAAAATCAAAGGTGATATTGAGATCATATGAGTTACAGGAAATTCCACTGTTTGTGGGAAATAAGATAAGCCAAGTATTTATGCAACAAGTGGCAGAACGACCAGGAAAAGTAATTGCTTACATTTAAAGACAACTGAGAAGGCACGAAAGGAAATCTATGGTGCTAGCAAGTTAGAGGAAGGTTGCGAGTAGTATAAATAGATATGTGTAGGTCGCAAGATAAAGTATCGTAGAGCGACAAGGATTTAGGTAGATAAGAGTAAGGATAAAAAAATTGTGAGTGAGAAGGTGACGAGAATAGGTAATTCCGCGGGACTAAACCCATCAAAACAAGAGAGCTGATGGTTTCCGTAAGTTATAGAAAGATCGGTACAACCTGAATGAACTCAGAGGAGTCTAAGACTAGGAGCAATTAGAAGAGATGAAATGCTGCCCTGGTAGTATAATAAAGGTGTAATGATGATAGATAAGAGGATGATGTTTAGGCATTTGATTGAGTAATGATTTTAAGAAAAGGGATTTCCTGAATTACACGGGATTGGAATACCCCTAAAAGATGAATCACGTTGGGATGCTATGAAATACAATTATTTAAGTATAGTAGTCCCTAGGTGGATCAGGCAAATCACTTCAAATGTTCCCCGATGCAACGTGAGCCCTAGTGACAATGTATTACGTAAGAGGTTTCAAGTTATCAGTGGTAGATTATGGATCAACATTAAGGTGAATCAACAATGGATGGATAAAAATTACAAAGTATGAGATGAGATTAGGTCATCATTATTAAGATGAACAGTAATGAGGAAGAATTAAAGGACTTAGATTTATACATATAGGATAAGCAGCGAGAGAGTTACCTGGAGTTGGGTAGCAGACTTCGGTAATAATAAACTAAAGTAAGAGTTATGTTATAGTATGACCTACCTAGTTGTAGTAAATCCATAAGCATAGATAACCGACGCTATGGAACAAGATATATCAAGAATCACAAGTTCGACAAAGTAAGGCCTAGAGATTGGCGAAAAGCTAGAGGAAAAAGGAGAGAAGAGTCGCATAGGCGTACATGCAAGGTAAGAGTCGTACAGGATGCATGACAGAAGGTAGCAACAGTTTCGAGATTGGAAGAATTCCGATTACAAGTCGTGGTGTGAGAAAGAGTCCTAAAAGGGGGAATGTCCTGGACTTTGGATTTATTCACAGAACAGTTGCCTAGATGGAAATGACAATATTAAAGTATTCGTAAGATCTATACGTTATGAGACTGATAAGCGCATCAGTCAACATTCGAGGATAAATGTTCCAAAAGGGGGAATGATATTACACCCTATGTTTTCGTACGTGAGAATACGTCGTAAGTCAATTAATGTAAGCTAACAAATTTGATCGTCTTTAAAGTACATAAAGTAAGTTAGTCATATTACCTTGTAGGTTACAAATCTTTAAGATCATGGATAGCAAGTACCAAGAGGGTTGAAAGGCATAGAAGCTAAACAAATTGAAGAAAATGTATTTCGTCGAATGTCGACAAGTTGGGAATGTTCTAACATTACTTTTGGGGTGAGACTAGAGTGCTTAAAATGATAATGAGGTTATGTTATGAGTTATTTTAGTCGTATGATAGTCGAGTGTTACGTTTTGAAGTCAAGCGAGTTTTGGAACAAAATTTGGCAACGGTCATCACAAGTTACATTCATAAATGTGCTGAATATTAGGTCAAATATAGCTAAGCTTTTCTCCCAATATACTTGGAATTACGAGATGATCCACGTACAAAATTGAATATCTACGAGTCTAGTTTCTAATTCATTTAACCATTCGTCGATACAACATCATAGTAGAGAGATATTCGTGTTTTCACAAGATCGGGCATGCAACTCCCAATGGGACCCACTAAGGTGATGGACGGCCCTTAAACATTTTAAGGGGTTGTACGGTTCATTTTTTGTCATTTTCGACCAAGTGCAGTTCCCAAACTCTCTCAACACCTCTCTAACAGTTCTCTAAGGTTGTAAGTCTAATCCAAGGTGGTTTTACCTAAACCTAACCTCAAAAGTTAGTCTAAGTGAAGAAGAGTGTCTCTATGGTGTTATGATGTCATTAAGGGTACCTGTACACTAAGGAAAGATTTAGTTCGAGTTTGTTCTGATTATTTAAGATATGTATAACACCGTATTTCTTATGCTTAATCTTATCTATGTGTTGGTTAAGTTATTTGGATGAAGAATTACAAGATGGCATTTGAAATGGTATAAGAAGTTGTTGTCTTTTATTGGACTATTTTGGAGTTATATATATGACTTCATATGACTGGAAATCATGGGGAATAGCTTGGTTATTATTTTTCTATTGTTGTTATGCTTGTCAATATGTGGGGCTGTTTGATGTTACTTTTATGATGGATATAAGGTTGGAATGTGATGTCAATATATATGTTTTTATGTTGTACCTATTGATGGTGTTGTAACTACAGAGGAGATGGGAAAAAGAGTTGGGGTTTGGTTCTAATCCAAGGTTGCCGCACGTCGTGTTAAATAGTAGTTTCGTGTGTGACGTTTGTGCATTTGTTGTTGTGTAGATTGATTGGTGTTGTTGGGTGTGTTGTGGTGCTGAAGGTATATAGTTGAAGGTTTTATGTATTCTTGTTGTTTTTAAGGACTTGGTAAAGCAAGGAAAACAGGGGAGATGCTGTCCATTTTAATATAACATAAGCTTGTCATTCGTTGTACGATAGTTGCATTATTCGTAGTTGTCACGACCCAAAAATTCAACTAGTCGTGATAGCACCTAACCCAACCCGCTAGGTTAGCCAATTAGCAATAATCCAATTGAAATGAGATTTACTGAGAGAAATAATGATAATATACTAAACTTTTATACAAAGAATTCCCAAAGACTGGTAGTACAAATCATGAGCTTCTACGATTTAGTGTTTACAAAGCTAGTATGAAATAAATACATCATCTGTCTGAAATGTACATAAACATATTTTCCTAAGTCTAAAGCTACCATGAACAAAAGGCAGCTATAACCGGAACGCAAGTACATCTTCAATGTCAGCTCTGTCATACACAACAACATTAGCTCCAAAATCTATACGTAAGGTACAAAAGTGCAGTATGAGTACAACCGGCCCCTTATACTCAATAAGTAACAAACCTAACCTTGGGTTGAAAGTAGTGACGAGCTTGGATAATGGTCAGAGTCCAACACCAATAGCCAACAACAACTCATAATAATATAATAAAAGTAGTACAAGAAATAACTCAAAGATATTATGCTCAGCGAGTTCACATATGTGGGAAATAGGCATGATTTTCAAGTATGACAGTAAAACCCAAATATTTCACCGAAATCACCAAAATATGAGTAAGTCAAAAATCTTTGATTTTTCCAAAAAACTTTCAACAACAGATAAGATGTTTAAATCTCAGATAGCATGAAGAAAGTACATCTCTATGCCTACATGTCAATGTGCATGTAAAGTCATATATGTCACAAAACCGTGTGGCGTGAGGAAATGCATCTCGATGCATGTATGTCAAGTATGCATGTCAAATGTAGTGCGTCACAGTGATGAACTCATGAACTCACAATCTCAGAGTACTCAATATCACAGTCTTACACTCCCACTCATCACGCTCAATCACTCAGCTCACTCAGTCACTCAGTCACTCAGTATTGTACGGTACCTGCTGCAGCGCACAGTCCGACCCCATCATGAATCAATAAATAATGCGCTCAGTGCTGGTATATCAGACTCCGGAGGGGCGGATCTTGCCCAAGCACTAATAATACCTGCTGCAGCACGCAACCCGATCCCATCATGAATCAATAAAACCCATTGTGGCGTGCAACCCGATCCATCATGAATCAATAGTACCGGTTGTGGCATGCAACCCGATCCCATCCTGAGTCAATAGTACTTGCTGCGGCGTGCAGCCCGATCCCATCAATATCACTCACAAACAGGCCCCCGGCCTCACTCAGTCATCAATCCCTCTAGTCTCTCGGGCTCACAAATCTAATGCTAATCAGTCCAAACAATGATAACATGATGTGACAACAAATGATAACAAAGACTGAGATATGATATGCAAATGAATGAATATCACTGAGCATGTAATTGCAATTTAAGACCTAAACAATGACCTCAGTTGGTTCCAACAGAATAAGTTTATAGCCTAAACATGATTTCTAACATGGATCACAGTTTAATTACTCGACCACATAGGAATTTCATGGATAGAAACAATATTAGGTAACTACACACTACCACAGAATCAACCGAGTCATAATTTACACGGTGCACGCCAACACGCTTGTCACCTAGCATGTGCGTCACCTCAACACCAACACATAACACGTATATTCAGAGATTCATACCCTCAGCACCAAGTTTAGAAGTGTTACTTACCTCGAACAAGCCAAATCCAATACCCAGCAAGCCAAATGATACTCTAGAAATGCCATCCCTCCCCCATCAACCTTTGAACGACTTGAAACTAGCCAAAAGAAACTCAAATACATCAAATAATGTCAAAGGAAACAAACACAATCGCAAAAGGTCAAATATTTAATCAAATCCCCAGAGTCAACCAAACAATCAAACATGTACATGCACCTCGGAACTTGACAAAACTCACAAAATCCGATAACACATTCAATTAAGAGTCCAACCATAATAGTTTCACTCAAATCCGACTCTCAGTCGATGCTCAAAACTCATCATATTCTTTTATGAAATTTTAGACAACCCGCAAAACCTCTCAAATTTCACTTTGAAATCATCAATCAAATGCCAAATCGAAAATAGATTCATGAAATATAACCAAAATTGAGTATAGAATACTTACCCCGATCCATGTGGTGAAATCCCTCTCAAACGTCGCCCAAAACCGAGTTCCAAATCTCAAAAAATGATTGAATAACCAAAATCTCGAATTAAATAGTGTATGCCCAGGCGTTTTTCGCATTTGCAAAACATTAGCCGCTTCTGCGGCGATACTTTTACGACAAAAATTATGCTTCTACGGAGAATCACTGGAGGCCCACCCTTCGCACATGCAGAACAAGCTCTTCTTCTGTGCAAACGCAGGTGCAAACTCAAATCATGATTCTGCGCTCAAACTCACCGCATCTGCGATTCTGCAGATGCGCCCAAAATGCCGCTTCTGTGCAAACAATCCCACATAGCCTACTTCGCCTCTGTGACCAAATTACCGCATTTGCGGGCTTGCATCTATGACTAGCCCTCCGCAGATACGAACACAACAAAACCAGAACCTCCAGCCAAGCTAAATTGATCCAAAACGATCTGAAACTCACCCGAGCCCCTCGGGACCCTGTCCAAATATACCAACAAGTCCCATAACATAAAACGGACCTACTCGGGGCCTCAAATAACACATAGCAATATCGAAACGACGAATCGCACCTCAAATCGAATATAATAAACTTTGAATCTTTCAAATTCCAAAACCCGTGCCGAAACATATCAAATCAACCTGGAATGAATCCAAATTTTGCACACAAATCCCAAAATGACATAACGAAGCTATTCCAATTTCTCGAACCACAATTCGAATCTGATATCATCAAAGTCAGCTCTCGGTCAAACTTACGAATATTCCGAACCTTCAAATTTCCAACATTCTCCAATTAGTGCTGAAACCTTCTATAAATACCCAAATGCAAATCACGGCACACGCCCGAGTCCAAAATTACCATCTAGAACTAACAGAACCATCAAATCTCCGATCCGGGGTCAAATACTCAAAAGTCAAACTTGGTCAACTATTCCAACTTAAAGCTCCCTAGTTGAGAATCATTCTTCCAAATCAATTTCTAATAACCTGAATACCAAAATCGACGATTCACACAAGTTATAATACACCATACGATGTTGATCAAGACTTCAAATAGTTAAACGGAATGCAAATGCTCCAAACGACCAGTTGGGTCACTACATTCTCCCCCACTTAAATATGCGTTCCTCCTCATCTATGCCAAGAGTGGTTCCAAAGCCATCAAATTGCCGTGTAATGTTACCATGCACATACCCGGGGATGAACCTACATCACCCCAATTCATGTAATCCTAACAACATAACATAACTGAAGATCATCACTTTAACCTTAGTCTGTAAACTTTAGAACCCGATTTCCAACATCCGGAATTCCTCACAAGACCCGAATCTCGCTTATACACACTGTATAAGTCTGATCAAGCTGTATCAAGTCATAAACATAACCCAAGATGTAATCACATGATATACCATACAACTTTCATACTAGTCACAATAATTCCCGATCATAGTAACTGCTCAAAACAAGCTTGATACCGGTAGTAAACCTCATATCAAATAAAGTCACGTTCAAAACTTTCTTACGTTGCCGATGATGAAAGAAACACGGAGAAACTCATAACCACTCATCAGATCAACAAGTCATAGAGCCCTCTCTCATCCAATCAGAACCAAAGCCAAATCCTAAGCCGACTTCCGATATTATTCCTCCATACATACTGCAATCCAATCAGATAGTACCCATTCTAGTTCCAATGACCTTATCTCATCAAACACAATCATTCTATTGACATGCAATACAAATACAACCTAAAGACACAAACCGTGCAATCCATGTACCAATAAGCAATAATTCAAATGTACTCCATCATGGAAAATGACTCAAATGAGAGAACCCTCCGACAAGATCAAGAAGTACCACCACAAACGTAATGCTATGAACCTGCCACACACTGTAAAGCCAAAACACATGAATCTATCATGGAGGATCATATCCTAACATAACCCCGCTGCAATGCATGACTCATCCAAACACCGGTCCATATGAAATACCTCAAGCCACAATGCTTAAAATCAACAACCACACGCAATTCGACATCAAGTACATGAAGTGAATGACCATAACCATGGAGAAGCGAAAAACACAATATACTACCACCCGAAAAGACCACAACCAAGGCGCAATCAACCATTCAACACCCCAATAACCATCTCGCTCAAATTCCGCTATAAGGCCCAAATAGAAACGCACCATGTGTGCATATAACTAACAAATCACCACCCCTCGTAGCATAGAAGAATAGCACATAGAACATATCAGAACATGAACAAGATCAACTCTAACTGAATGACTCACCCCTCAACCCTAACAGTTCTGAATCAACAAATCTGACCCGGTGTAGAATGCACATCTTTATTGGGCCTACCAATGGACCCCAACCCAACTTCGGTCATCCCCAAATGGATAAATGGCCCTCCAAAAGTCCACAATTACCTAACCATAGCATTTACTACCATCTAGCAAACTTTGACCATATCTTCACAATCTGCAACCCCAAAGCAATCTATTTCTTAGAACTCTCAGTGTCCAAATTAATGGAACATATGAATCACCATAGCCGATCCCAACTCCACCACTCGTATGACTAAAACATCTCTTATACATAATCATCTACACAAGAAATACTTCTATAATTCCTCCATGCCATATAGCAAAATCTGAACATCAGCAGTCGATAAACCAGACGAGTACCGCAATACCAATGAAGCATCCGTAAGTCAAAACACAGCAAGTAATACCAAGTAGTAATAGCATTTATCTAGTCATCTGAAATCGTCCATGTTGTCTAAGAATTCATGACCTTCCCTTCAAAACTGAATCATAACCTTGCACATACAAATCTCAATCCCACAGGACGCACCACTTCTATCGTGCCATCATATGAAAAGCACGAGAATCACATAATCAACTCTGAGTCATCAACAGAATACATACCCGATCAGTCAGAAACTTTCCATTTGATCCCATCCAGGAAAAATCACAATACGCAACATGCTCCTCATGCCGGTAAGAAATATCCATCTCAAACCGTGGTAGAAACCATCGAAAACTCTTCGAAACCCATTTGCACATAACCAAATCATCAGAACTGAATCTCTCTAACTCAACCAAGTCACGCAGGTCACCAAAGCAAAGAGTATTGCCACAAAACACCCGTAGAGACTCACTACATCATAAGTACCCAAAGAACCGATCATACCCATTACTGTGTTGATCTAACCTACTTCTAAGTTGTCCTATTTCCTCTGAGTTTCTTCCGAATTACCCTCAAGTTGACAATTCTCCATGCCAGAACACCATGATCCTTACCCAAAGCTCACCACAAGAGATCCTAGCATAAAAGCACATCGCCCTAAGGTCCATAAGTCGTTGTATTCCCTCTTAAGCACCCCATAAGTACCACAACAGAGACATCCACTCTGAAGAAACCTTATTTGAATTTAAAATTATTCCTTTTACCTTTCTGATACTGAAATGTAGAATCCATTGTGATACAGAAATATTGCAAGTCCCGGCACCATCCAATGCAAATCTCAAATCTTAGCCACATACAAATCCGGAAAATCCTCAAATCCCATATATAAATCTTAAACCCTTTAGAACATTATTGAGAGTCATCTACTCTGCTCAAATCTCAATTTCACCACCCAAACGGGCCGATTGACTTGTGCCCCATTAACACGACAACACCCAAAGAAGTAATCCTGCCTTAACGCAATCGAACAAATTCCTAATCCATGCGTACTACATCCTTCACAAATAACAACTTAATCATTCCACGATTCCCATATACCCATAATATGTAATACACCATGTATCCAAAATATTTCTTGCTTACGTCATCCTCAAATCTAGCCTCTACAAGTCATAACCCACACACAAGTATACCTCAGACCAAAACCAATACGACATGTAACCATGCAATCAAATCGTCGATAGCAGACTCCCCTACATGTCTCAAGCCATAAATCAAAATACTCGATAACTCATAATGGCCATACTCTATTACTGCCATAATACCGTAGTGAGATTCAACTAAATCCTTCATAAGCTCATGTAACACAAACCATATAATACCTCACATCATCTGCTCAGCTCACATTCATCCTCGTGACAGTCAGGTCAACTTTCTCAACCAATCCAAAGTCAAATCGCAACACCTACACCCACTGGTAGAAAAGAAAGCCTCCACATAGCATCATAAGGATCTCACATCCGTAGATTACCCCACTAGTGATAACCCACTCGCTTAGCCTCGAATTGATATCTCTCTATACCACTTTAGAGTCACAACTACTATGCAATCACTTAATCTTCTTGGGTCTGAACTCATCCACAAGACATAAAAATCTACTTCGTTCCACCAACAAATAACACGAAAGAATCTCTAAGAACCTTCATAACTCAAGACTGTATGACACATCCATAGAAATCGAGCATGTAATAGTCCTTTTCACATATCAAGCAAACTCCTCCCGTCACATTCAAACCATCTGAACACATCCCGCAGTCACATCCTACTCATCATATAGCCATCCAACCACTCATCGAGTCACCAATCCTACTCATAGGGACACCACTGGACATAGAAGTCCAAAAGCACATGCTCACACAATTAAAACTACCGAGCCTAAGCTACGGTCCAAACCGGGCCTCAAGTCCTCCAGACTGGCCCATAACCAAAACACAAAAAATGCATCTCATACCTCATCCATAGAATCACAAAGACGTTAATGTACAGCTAATACCGAGCACTCATATATACATACAAGTGAGAGGAAGGAAATTCAAATAGATACACTTTAAGCTGAATCAATGCCGCCCGATAAGGCAGGAAAGATGGGAAGTTTATCCTAAATGCCATGTAGCCTCTCGAAGATAGGTATCAACGTCATCATACCAATCTACAAGACTTTACTAGACACTTGCTCATGACTCGTAGAACCTATGAACCTAGAGCTCTGATGCCAACTTATCACGACCCAAAAATTTAACTAGTCGTGATGGCACCTAACCCAACCCACCAGGTAAGCCAATTAGCAACAATCCAATTCAAATGTGATTTACTGAGAGAAATAATAATAATATACTGAACTTTTATACAAAGAATTTCCAAGGACTGGTAGTACAAATCATGAGCTTCTAAGATTTAGAGTTTACAAAGCTAGTATAAAATAAATACATCATCTGTCTGAAAAGTACATAAATAGATTTTCATGAGTCTAAAGCTACCATGGACAAAGGGTAGTTATAACCGGAATGCAGGTACATCTTCAATACCAGCTTCCTCCATACATAGCAACATCGGCCCCAAAATCTATATGCAAGGTACAGAAGTGTAGTATAAGTACAACCGCCCATATAGTCATTAAGTAAAAAACCTAACCTTAGGTTGAAAGAAGTGATGAGCTTGGACAACGGTTCCGACACCAATAGCCAACAACTCATAACAATATAATAAAAGTAGTACAAGAAATAACTTAAAGATATGATGCTCAGCTCGTTCACAGTTGCGGGAAATAGGCATAATTTTTAAGTATAACAGTAAAACCTAAATCGTTCACTGAAATCAACAAAATATGAGTAAGACAGAAATTTTTTATTTTTCCCAAATACATTCAACAACAGATAAAATGTTTAAATCTCCGATAGCATGAAGAAGTACATATCTATGCCTACATGTCAATGTGCATGTAAATTCATATATGTCACAAAACCGTGTGGCGTGAGGAAATGTATCTCTATGCATGTATGTCAAGTATGCATGTCAAATGCAATATGTCACAGTGATGAACACATGTACTAACACTCTCAGAGTAATCAATATCATTGTCTCACACTCCCACTCATCATGTTCAATCACTCAGCACACTTAGTCACTTAGCACTATACGGTACCTGCTACGGCGCATAGCCATGCCATCAAGAATCAGTAAATACTGCGCTCATTGCTAGTAAGTTAGACTCCGGAGGGGCAGATCCTGCCCAAGTGCTAATAACACCTACTGCGGCGCGTAGCTCGTTCCCATCGTGAATCAATAATACCCGCTGCAGTCTGCAGCCAGATCTCATCATAAGTCAATAGTACTCGATGCGGCGTGTTGCCCGATCCCATCACGAGTCAATTATCTGCTGCGTCGTGCAGCTCGATCCCATTATACTTCAATAATACCCGCTGCGGCGTGCAGCCCGATCCCATCATGACTCAATAGTACCCGTTTCGGCTTGCAGCCTGATCCCATCAATATCACTCACAAACAGGCCCTCAGCCTCACTCAGTCATCAATCTCTTCAATCTCTCAAGCTCACAAATCTCATGCCAATCAGCCCAAACAATGATAATATGATGTGACAACAAATGATAACCGAGACTGAGATATGATAGGCAAATGAATGAATATGCCTGAGCTTGTAATTGCAATTAAGCAAATAACTCAACAACAACAATGACCTCTGTGGTTCCCAATAGAATAAGTTTATAGCCTAGACATGATTTCTAACATGGATCACGACTCAATTACCTAGCACGTAGGAATTTCATGGATAAAATCAAGATTAGGTAACTACACACTACCGCATAATCAACCAGGTCATAATTCACATGGTGCACGCCCACACGCCCGTCACCTAGCATGTGTGCCACGTCAACACTAACACATAACACGTATATTCAGGGATTCATACCCTCAGCACCAAGTTTAGAAGTGTTACTTTCCTCGAACAAGCCACATCCAATACCGAGCAAGCCAAACGATACTCTAGAAATGCCATCCCGTATGCATCAACCTCTGAACGGATCGAAACTAGCCAAAAGCAACTCAAATACATCAAATAATGCCCAAGGAAACAAACCCAATCGATAAAGGTCGAATCTATAATCAAAGTCCCAAATTCAACCAAAATATCAAACCCGGGCCCGCACCTCGAAACCCGACAAAACTCACAAAATCCGACAACTCATTCAATTATGAGTCCAACCATACTAGTTTCACTCAAATCCGACTCTGAATCGATGCTCAAAACTCAAAAACTTGTTTTATGAAATTGTAGACAAAACCCTAAATTTCACTTTAAAATATAACCAACATCAAGTATATAACACTTACCCCGATTCATATGGTGAAATCTCTCTCAAATGTCGCCCAAAACCGAGTTCCAAATCTCAAAATATGATAGAATAACCAAAATCTCGAATTAATTAGAGTCCACCCCAGCATTCAATGCTGAGAAGTTGAAGCTGAGGAGGACGCGAAGCATCCAACCCAGCATCAACTCCTGAAGTTGAGTCGGAATAGTAAAAGGAAAACTTTGGCCCACGACTTTATTACGCAATATATATATGCCAAAAATACCTCTTTTAAGTTATCGAACACACGGGGAAGCGGAGAAAAGCCATCACAAAGTTTGGAAACCAAATAATTCGTCTTGAGTTCTTACTTTTCCCTTCTTTTATTGATTTTTATGTATTCCTGGGAATTACTTGAGATTGCTACCATGAGCATGCGTGGCTAAACTTGATAGTTCTGGGGTCATGGGTCTTAAGTTAACCTGAATAGGCATTAAATCCATAGACATATAGGCATTAAGTTAACCTGAATAGGCGAGTAAGAACTCGACAGATTCTTACTGGTAACATTAACCCTGTCAATCAACAAACAAGATAAATTAATTAGTCAGTTTAAGCTGAGAACGCAAGATTGTTAGCCAGCCCATGATTCTGGAATATCCTCTCCTATTGATTTTTATCCAAAATCACCTACGTGTTTTAGTCGATCTCTAGTTTATTTAATTTCTTGGTAGTTTCTTTGGTTGTTAAGTAATTACTTACATATTTTGAAATAAATCTCTTGAATAGATAATTTGTTTGAGTTTGAATCGGTCGAAAGTTAATCGTAAGTCTCTGTGGGAATGATACTTTACTCACTACTTTATTACTTGACGACCACGTATACTTGCATGTGTGTTTGGTCGCAACAAGTTTTTGGTGCCGTTGTCGGGTACTTAGAAATTAGCTACTTGTCTGAGTTAAGCTTTATTAGTGATTTGTTCAAGTTTTACTTTTCAGTTTGCCTGTTTGTGTTAACGCAGGCTCTTCTCTTAAATGCAGAGGAGTAGAAGCGTGAACAACCTCCTTCCTCTTGATCCTGAAATAGAACGAACACTTCACAGAGTAAGGAGGGAAGTCAAAGCTAGAACTAGCACAGAAAGAGAGTTGGACATTGTAGTTCAACCACAACCACTAGAGATGACAGATAATGAAGAGCGACCGGTGATAGAAGCCGCAAGGCCCAATCTTGCTAATATGACTCGGGCTATTGTAAAGCTTGATATCAAGGGAAATTTTAAACTCAAACGGTACATGGTCTAGCTGATTCAGTCCACAGGGCAGTATGTGGGTCTATCTCATGAAGATCCGCAATGGCATATTCATAACTTCCTAGAAATTACGGATACCTACAATTATCCGAACATTTCCAAGGATTATGTCAGGCTGACATTGTTCCCCTTTTCATTGTTGGGAGAAGCCAAAGAATGGTTGGAAAAGGAACCCGCGAACTCGACCCACACTTGGGATGATCTAGAAAGAAAATTCTTAATCATGTTTTTCCCACTAAAAAGACAAAGTCGCTAAGGAGCCAGATTCTTGGGTTCCAACAACGGGATGGTGAGACTCTTCATGAAGCTTGGGAAAGATACAAGAAGCTACTCAGGGACTACCCATATCACAGTCAGACTGATGAGGTGTTGGGTCACACTTTTGTTGATAGGCTGGACGAGACATCAAAGATGAATCCTGACTCATCTTGTGGGGGTAGTTCCATGGCAAGGTCGTATAGCAAAATCTAACTCCTGCTAAACAATTTCACTACTAATGTTAATAATTAGCAATGGGAAGGGGGATCACGAAGAGCACTTAAACAGAAGGCAGCATGTGTAATTGAGCTTGATGATTTCTTAGCCATGAGAGAAGATATAGCGAAATTAGCAAATCAGATGAATAGAATGACAATGCACCAAACGCATTAGATGCAACATGTACTACTTGCTGCAAGTTATGTGGTGAAGGTCACCTGAGTGACATATGTCCCACGAATCCTGAATCCATATATTATGTGGGGCAACAAAGCAGAGGACTGATCAATCAACATGCACAATATGGGAAAACTTACAACCTAGATTGGAAGAATCATCCTAACTTCTCCTGGGGTGGAAATCAGGTGACTCAAAATCAATATAGGCCCCAAGGAAATTACAGTCAACCTCATAAGCCACCCCAGCAAGTTAAGGAGAGTACGAATGACCTGTTGAAGAAGTTGTTTCTTGACAATCAACAATTCAGGACCGATTTTAGAAATTTTGAGATACAAGTTGGTAGATAGCGTCAAATCAAAATACTAGGCCTGCAAGTGCTCTTCCCAGTGATACAGAGAAGAACCCTCAAGTTAATACAGTCACACTCAGAAGCAGATTAGAAGAAGAGCCCAAGAAGATAAGAGATAAGCCTATACATGAGGGGGGAGTTGATTGCTAAAGCAACACACGAGTCAAAGAAAGATGATGCAAGTCCAGAGCCAGTGAGTGCTGCAAGGCCACCACCACCTTTCCCCCAAAGATTACAAAAGAAGAATGATGATCACATGTTTAACAATTTTTTCTCTATGTTGAGCCAGGTTCAATTAAATATTCCATTGGTGGATGTACTTCGTGAAATTCCAAAATATGCTATGTACAAAAAAGATAGAGTGGCTCACAAGAGGAGATTGATTGAATTAGAGATAGTTGCACTTACTGAGGAGTGCACTTCGAGGGTCTAAGGCAAGCTTCCTCAAAAGCTTTAGGATCCTGGCATCTTCACCATCCCTATGCAGATTGGTAATATTGATGTGCGCTGTGCTTTTTGTGATTTGGGGGCGAGCGTAAATCTGATGCCCTTATCCTTGTTCAAGCAATTGGGTTTGGGAGCTCCAAGACCAACTACTGTAATGCTGCAACTAGCTGATAGATCCATAGCTTACCCTGAAGGAGTGATTGAAGATGTGTTGCTGCAAATTGGAAAATTCATCTTCCCAGCGGACTTCATTATGCTAGATTATGAGGCTGATGAACAAGTTCCAATCATATTTGGATGACCTCTCTTGGCTACAGGTGATGCAATTATTAAAGTAAGAGAGGGAAAAATGATTATGAGGGTAGACAACGAGGAAGCAATTTTCAATGTCTACAAGGCGATTTGACTTTCCCGCCATTATGAGGATTCTCTATGATATTTGTTGTGGAGGTGGACGAAAAAATGATAGATCAGAGTGTATATCTAGACGATTCTCTAGAGAAAGCATTCATGTTGTTCTATATCTTGGAGATTGATGACGAGGTTGAGGAGATGATGCATATACTGGATGCATCTTGTGTCTACATGCAAGGATTAAAACCCTTTGAGCCCTTAAATAGGCTGAGTGAGCCTCCACCAAAGCCGTCGATTCAAGAGGATCCAAAATTGGAACTAAAACCCTTGCCCCCTCACCTTCAATATGCTTATTTGGGTGGTTCTGACACTCTACCTGCTATTGTTTCCTCCGACTTGTCTAAATTGCAGGAAGAAAAGTTGTTAAGAGTGTTGCGTGAGCACAAGCGAGCCATTGGGTGGACGATGTCTCACATAAGAGGCATTAGTCCAGCCTTCTACATGCATAAAATCTTCTTGAAGGAAGAACACAAGCCAAGTGTAGAGCACCAATGCCGCCTAAATCCAATCATGAAAGAGGTGGTAAGAAAAGAAGTGATTAAGTGGCTTGATGCAGGTATTGTATTTCCAATCTCTTATAGCAAATGGGTAAGCCCCATTCAATGTATACCTAAGAAGGGGGGATGACTGTAGTAGTCAATGAAAATAATGACTTTATTCCCACAAGAACTGTGACTGGGTGGATAATTTGCATAGATTATAGAAAATAAAATAATGCCACCCGCAAGGGCCACTTCCCTCTCCCCTTTATTGACCAAATGCTTGATATACTAGCTGGACAAGAATACTATTATTTCCTAGATGGCTATTCGGGGTATAATCTATAGCCCTTGAGGACCAGGAGAAGACCACATTTACGTGTCCCTATGGTACGTATGCATTCAAGAGAATGCCTTTTGGTCTCTGCAATGCACCTGCGACCTTTCAAAAGTGTATGATGGCTATTTTTACTGACATTGTTGAAAGATTTGTAGAAGTGTTCATGGATGATTTTTCAGTGTTTGGATGTTCTTTTGATAATTTTTTAATGAATCTTGATAAAGTGCTTGCTAGGTGTGAGGATACAAACTTGGTGCTAAAGAGGGAGAAGTGCCATTTCATGGTACGAGAAGGTATAATCTTGGGGAACAAGGTGTCCAAAAATGGTCTGCATGTGGACAAAGCAAAGGTGGAGGAGATTGAAAAATTCCCCCCACCAACATCTGTTAAGGATGTCGCTCCCCGTTTTCTCACGAAAGAGGGTTTCGATGTGTGACAACTCTTTTAAGGAGGTGTTAAAAGAGAAGAGTCACCACCTAACGATTTTTAAGGTGATAGAATAAACAAAGAAAACGTAGAAGTCGAAGAGTCTTATCATAACACCCGAGAGTCGGTACAAATGATTACAAGGTTACAACTACATTAATCTATGTTAGATGACTAAATACGAATAACAAGTAAGAAAAATGGGGGGTCCTAAGTTTTTTAGCCTAAAGGATCACCCTGTGCAACATAAATAATACTTCTTAACTCCCTTAAGGTTAGGAGTTACTCATATTATTCAGCGGGCAAAGACTATCATCTCCCGCTACCCAATTACTATGTTGAAGTCGTTACCTAAAGGCGCTCTAATTCAATTCTAAATTGTACCCTATGCATGCACTACCCGTCCCGTACCTGTGGTCCAGGAGGCTTTGGACCTCTATTTGGATGATTCAAGACTTTACCTAGGTTGCTCAAAATGATAAAACTAATCGCGCATTCAAAATAATTAGGACTTCACGTAATCAACACCAAAGGCTCAAATCCACCTCCTCATATAGACACGAATGAACGCCGTCAATTAGGCAGGCAATTATAGCTATACTTAGATTTTCAGATTATTTAAACGCACAGCTATAGATAAGTAAGTTTGGTATGTTAAATTGTTTTGGACCTATATGCATAGTTTCTATGTGATTTGAACTACTCAGCAATCAATGTAAAATTCCTATAGGAAGGATTTCTAGCTGACTAACTTCAGGTGTCACACAGGCAGTGTCGATGTTCCAAGTTAACTAGTTTGCAGGTTTTAGGTATTACAAACCTATAGACATGATTTCTAATTTGTTTACGTAATGGGTGGTGAAGGCTATAAGAAACTAGGAGTTACCAGCATTTGATTTTATGGGTATGCCTTTCAAGCGGATAACATTAGACGAGATTTCTAATAGGGTATTTAAGTTCACTTTTACCATACTTATTCCTATAGGCATGCTATCTATGTGGAAGTGTAATAAAACGGCGGGAGCAGTTGAGTAAGAGATTAGTGTAATATCTAGATGGACAGTACACAAAAAATAAAAGCAATTTGATTAACCATCTGAAGTCCTATAGGCATGAGAGCTAGAAAAAGCATATACATCCTATAGTCATGCTCTCTAAACACAAATATGGCGTTAGTAGCATGTTTAAGATAGTGTGCAAGTATTAGATAAATTAGGTGAAGTGTGTGCGATTCTAAAGAGACATGATTTCTATTAGTGTCACAAAATAAGAAATAACACATGTTAAATAAAGCAGCGAATAGAACACACAGACCCTATAGGCATGTTTTCTACCTTTATGCAAGAACAAAGCAAATCCATACCCCAATTTCACTATATCCCAAATTATTCATTATTACATGTTATTACAGCCCAAATGGAATAATGCAAGCTAAATATGACAGAAATACATATTGAAACAAGTGCGTGCCTCCGTCAAACAGTACAGGCCCACTATAAAATAACCTAGTGAATTTCTGGGCCTTCAGCATCCTTACCAACCAAAAGACCCAAATCTCAGGCTCATAAGGACAGTAGAATATTCCTGAATCCAGTGCCCGGGTCCAACAATACATATGGCTCAATACCAGGCCCAACGAATAACTAACTTAGCCAAATGGATGCCAAACTTAACCATGCAGATGACAAACCATTCGCAAGATTAATTTAAACAACTTTTCACACTTAACTCCTAAAGTTGTAACTAACAACAGTTCTAGCCAAAGCACATAGACAAGATCACATGAAATACTGACAAGTCTACAAGGCAGGTTCATGCTTGTATTCTCAGAAACAAAGCTAAATGGTCACTATCCCAAAGAGTTTCAAAAGTAAAATGATTCAAAATTAGCCTAAAGGACTTTAGACACATGAAAATCTAATAGAGTGAAATAGAGCAGAGCATTCACACGAAAGTTTTAACATGAAGGTCTAGTGAAAACACCATAACATCACAGGTTCATGATTGTGCAATTACTTAGCAAAAAAAGTTATCGTGCTGAACATTAATCATAGTACAAGAGATAACATCAAACTTCAACAGTAGGAGAAGCAAGCATCAATTCTAATATTATCTGGCCATGTGTAGTGAAAGAAGGTCAGTTGTAAGACATATTCCCAAGGTCTTGACTGGTACTAAGGAATGCAAGATTGAGCAAGTCAGAAAACACACAATAGAATCACAAATGTATAATAACAGGTCATCATAGACAGCAGGACCTGAAGAGTAACAAGTTAAACATGGACTAAATTACTTCCTAAGCATGAGTTTGGTTGACATAACAATCTAGGACAGGGTAGGAAAGCAAACTCTGCATTGACAACAAACATCGGCATAACATAACAGGCTAAACATGTTTAGTAGAGCCAGAATTCTCAATAGGCAAAGACACGTTGAGAACTAGATTGTCATATAAAGGCTGGATGTTTGCCTTTCACCTTATAGACAATGAGTATATTTAAACAACATAGGATTGAACTGAGCATGGAACACACAGCAAAGCTCACAATTGGCGGACATCACAATTAAGAATTGGTCGCAGTAGAGCATCAGGTACATTAAAATATATGAATTGGTCTATCATAAGGATGTAGAACACAGTAGGGATAATCTCAAGGAGAGTAGTAGGTAATAAGAATCAAACACACACATTAGGGTGAACATGCTTAAAAGAGTCAAAAATCATTCATACTGAACACATGTAATAGACAGATGTCAGAGCTGGGAATTGTAGGCAAGTTCAAATACGAGAAAAGAGTTAAGAATCACAAAACAGCTTCACAGTCAATAATCTATACAACTCGAGTTCAGAATCATGGAAGATTTCCATGTGATTATCGGATTGGGACTGGATTTGAGTGGGGGCAGCAAGGGTTGGCAGAAGAGAAAAGAAGGTTCGAGAGAGTATAGAGGCAGCTGTAGTGTGGGAATGGGATTAGGGTTTGGGGTGAGCTTGGTTAGTTAAAGAGAGGGAATGTTTATGGGTCGTTCATCATTTGAGATCAACGGCCAAGATTAAAAGAGAGGCGGGGCGGGTAATAAAATGGGTACCGACCGGGTATAAAAAGGGTCGTTTGGTTGGGCAGCTGAAGGAAAAATGAAGTGGGCCAAATGTTTTTTGGGCCCATTTTTGGTCTATAATTCATTTTAAAGCTGGGCCATAATTTAAATACACTAAATTTTATCAAAAATAATTTATGAAAGTAATTAACACGTAATAAAATATTATATATGCAGTAAAGTCTTTAAAAAAAATATCTTAACATTATAAAAATATAAAAATGTTATTTGGCACAAATAATGTGAAACAGTGTAATTATGCATAGCATATAGGCTATTATTGCAAAATTATGTAAATAATTTAAAAATACAAATATACTTATATGAAAAAATAAAGTAAAATATTATGAAACATATATGTGGATGCAAATAATGAATTTGGATGATTGAGTCCTCATAAAATGATTTGAAGGGATAATTAATACATATTTAAATAATTTAAATGCAAGAAAATTAATTTTAAAGATTTAAAAATTATGAAAAATTATAAAAAATTCTTATATGACCCTTGTAAATTGGTGATGATTCGAGAATGATATTTTAGAAGCATATATGACTTTTATAAAAACATGGGGGGCGAAATTGGGTATCAACAAAGGGCATTAGTAGTTTTTGGGCCATGCAGGTTTTTATCATCGTTTCATTAAAGATTTTTCAAAAATTTCTTCTCCTCTATGCGGGCTTCTTGAGAAAGATATCCCCTTTAAATTTGATTATGCTTGTCTGAAAGCATTTGAGGAGCTGAAGAAAAGATTGGCGACTGTGCCAATTATCTTTGCCCTGGAGTGGGCGTAGCCATTTGAATTGATATGCGATGTGAGTGACGTCGCAATAGGAGTTGTTTTGGGGCAAAAGAGGGATAAAACTTTTCACTACATTTATTACGCGAGCAAAGCTTTGAATCCAGATCAGATGAACTACATTGTTACTGAAAAAGAATTGCTTGCAGTGGTGTGGGCGTTTGACAAGTTTAGATCATATCTAATGGGGACCAAAGTCATTGTCTACACTGATCACTCAGCTATAAATTATCTGTTTGAAAAGAGCGACGCCATACAGATGCTGATTTGTTGGGTCCTCCATTTGCAAGAATTTGACTTGGAGATCCGAGATCGAAAAGGAATAGAGAATCAAGTGGCTGATCACTTGTCCAGATTAGAAAATCGAAATCAGGTGGCTGAGGGAGGTTCGATTAAGGAAATATTTCCGGATGAGAATTTATTGGCAATCACCTCGAGTGAACCCCGTGGTATGCAGACTACGTGAACTTTATTGCAAGTGGGGTGATGACACCTAAATTAACACCTGATAATAGAAGAAGATTTCTACATGATGTGAGGTTCTACTTGTGGGATGAGCCATTCCTGTATAAGCAGTGCGCAGATAAGTTCGTACGAAAGTGTGTTTCTGAGTCGGAGATAAATGCAATCTTACAAGACTATCACGCTTCACTATATGGAGGTCATCACGGTGGGGATAGAACCTCACAAACAATGCTGTAATCGGATTTTTATTGGCCAAAATTGTTTAAGGATGCAGACGCCTTTGTTAAACGGTGTGACAGGTGCCAAAGAACAGGAACAATCATGAAGAAGTACGAGATGCCTTTGCAAAATATTCTAGCAATATAGATCTTTGATGTTTGGGGGATTGATTTCATGGGACCGTTCCCATACTCGAATGGTCACAGATACATCTTGTTGGCGATCGACTATGTGTCTAAGTGGGTGGAGGCCATTTCTCTTCCTACTAGTGACACAAAGGTAGTGGTAAACTTTATAAAAAAGTACATCTTCACATGCTTTGGGACTCCAAGGGTGCTGATAATTGACGGAGGAACTCACTTCTGTAATAAGTTGTTGAACAACGTTCTAGAAAAATATAGAGTTAAGAACAAGGTTGCCACCGCCTATCATCCCTAAATGAGTGGTCAAATGGAAGTGTCAAACAGAGAGGTGAAGCAAATTCTGAAGAAAACAGTAAGTGGAAATAGGAAGGATTGGGCCGGAAAGCTTGACGACGCATTCTGGGCGTATCGAACTTCATACAAGACCCCCATAGGAACATCTTCGTATAAATTGGTTTACGGAAGGTGTGCCACTTGCCTTTTGAGCTTGAACACAAACCCTATTAGGCGATTAAAAAGCTAAATATGGATATGGACTTCGCTAGGGAGAAGAGATTGTTACAGCTCAACGAGCTTGATGAGTTTCGATTGCATGCGAACGAAAATGCCAAATTGTATAAAGAAAAGACCAAGAGGTGGCATGTTATGGACATCCAACATCGCGAATTTGAGCCAGGTCAAGAAGTTCTCTTGTTTAATTCGAGGTTGAAGCTTTTCCCCGGAAAGCTTAAGTCTCGATGGGCGGGGTCCTTTGAAGTGGTTAGTGTGAAGCCTCATGGAGCGGTGGAATTGCGTGATACGAGCTCAGGTGGTACATTCATGGTAAATTGGCAGAGAGTAAAACACTATTTGGGTTGTGGCATTGCACACCACAAGACCTTGATGGACTTGGCCGATGCTTGAAAAACGGGCTATGTCGTGCCGCAACGTTAAATCAGGCACTTCTTGGGAGGTAACCTATGCATTTTATTTTGTTTTCGTAGTTTACTAATCTTCCCATTCGTTTTGAATTTTTTTATTTTGTAGGAGTTAATTCTTGTATGTAATTCAGTTTATCAAAAGAAAAAAGAAAACAAAAGCTCCAGGTTTGGGAAAACAGGGTGGATGCATTGCATCCCCCTCAGCGCCGAAAGTTAGAGGGCCAACTGTGCAAGGCAGTGAAGTCTGGCCATCGCGCAAAGGGCCGCATGTGTGAAGAAACTAGATAACCAACTAGAATGCGTCGCATCCCCTCTGCGCGCCCAGGTAAGTGTTACTTACAACACTTGAAACACCTCAAATCCCTCCCCCACTGTTTCCTCTCAAGCCGACGCACATCCACCCCTTGCACCACCACTGCCTCCAACCTCAACGCTTCAAGGTATGTGCTCTTCCCTCTCCTTCTTTCTTTTCTCTTCTCATCTCTTCTTGTTCCTCAAAGGCGACAGAATCCCACTCCCAATTTCCTTAGGTTATGCTTAATCCTAGTGGTCTTCCCCCATGAAACTAAGAAAGGAAACTGTAAAAATTTTGAGGCTTTTCTTGCCGCCTCTGATTGGTTGTTGATGTGTGATTATGAAAAACTATAATTCATGTCATCTAAACAATTTTAGGAGGGTAATGAGTGTGTTTGTTAGAGAGAAGAAAATATTCACTAACAGTGCACCCCACATGTTCGATAAATTTCCCGTGAGCTAAATTTAAGTGCCAGCGAAGTCTGAGTAACCGAGCGATACTAGCATATGCTAGTGAATAAGTGTGGGGTATTTTGTCTTGATTGTGTATAGCATTGTCAGAATGTTTTGAGCCTATGATAGATTGTCTAAATAAATTGAACATTCGTTTTGAAGCATCTGATGGTCGTTAGGCTTCCGAGCGACCAAGTTCCAGGCTGAATTAAATGCAATTAAAGTGCCCAACTGCTTGTATTGTGATGTACATGGTCGATGTGAGAAACACTCGAATCAGTTTCTTGTTGTACATAATGATGTCTATAAGTGTATTGCTCACTTGTGTACTACCGGTTAATTCATTCCTACTGAAATCCATGGGCTATGTTTGAACGAAGTAATGAATGGCTTAAGCCTGCGGATGATTGGAAGTACACATTTTTGCACAGCTTCTCCATATATTAAACTTCAATGTTCTGCCTTCTAATTGTTGTCTTTTTTGTTTTGCAGGTACTTAGGTTCACAATGGCGGCAACGAGCAAAACGTCCAAGTAACAAGTAAGAGATAATGACAAGCAACCACCTAAAAAGCCTACCGGAAAGGCAACTGGTGCTCCAAGCCCACAGAATAAAAGAAAGTGGACTAAAAAAGCAAAGGCATAGCCGACTAGGCAATTAATTGATAAGTCGGAGCAAGAAGAAGAGGAATCGTTAGTGAGGAGGAATGTGAAAAGGGGTACCAGAAAAACATCAGCAAAAACCGTCAAGTAAGGAGATAGAGTTAAGAGAACATGTGCCACACTAGACCAAATCCACAAAGCAGGTTGATCCAAACGATAAAGAGAAGCAGAAGGCTACCTCAAAATCTGAGTCCGAGTCTGATTCGGACTATGAGCTCACAAATGTCAACATAAGCGATGAAGATGAGGGTGAACCAATTGACCAAGCTGCTTGGGAGAAGAATTTTCTAAGTGAAAAAGCATTCTGGGCTTATGAGAAAATCATGGATTCAAAGAAATATATTCCAGAAAATCCAATCAACATTGGTGCACTGAAGAAAAATTATCTAGATCTTCTAAAATCAATTCGAGAGGTGGCAACAATGGGGACCTATCTTGAAAGGCCACGACAAAGCCAGCCTTACTATTGTGAGAGAGCTTTATGTCAAATGGCGTCATTCATAGGGCAGCATTGTAAGAGTACGAGGGGTGGATATCAATGTTTCAACTGAAGCTCTGAACCGGTTCTTAGGGGTGCCACACACACCAACGGACAGGTATGAATCTATATGTAAAGTACCTGATTACTCACATGTTCAGTCCATCCTCTGCCCTACCAGGAAAGATGCAAATTGGAAGCATGGAAGTGTAGAGTACCATTCTTTGGCCAAAGAGTTCATGAGCGCATTAGCACGTGTGGTGCTGAATTTCATATGCAATCGCCTGATGTCGTGCCAACACAAAACTCATGTCCCTCGATACCGAGCACTAGTGTTGTATGCTTTATAGAAAGGGATCCCGCTCAACTTGGGAGCCATCATGCACGACCAAATGCAGCGCACAAGGATGAACTACAAATGGAGGCTATTCTACACAAATACCTTATCGACTTACTTAACGGAGATGGGAGTGCTATGGGACAAAGAGAATGATGACATAGAGGCTAAAGCTCTGGGACCATATGATGTGACTCATGTACTAGAGTCGAACAAGGGGAGAGCTTCTAAGTTTACTATTCAACAGTTTTTTGAGCAGATGTGAGTTGATATGCAAGAGAACAATGCTGAGTTGATCGCGACTCTTGCAGAGTGGAGTGTGACTAAAGGTGAGTTGATTCAGTCTCGTGCAGATCTAAGCCGAGTCCAGGCTGAGAAGGCTACAATGATGAAATAGGTATCAATACTTCTCCATGCTTTGGTCCAACATACAGATATAGATATTTCACAGTTGTTTGCACCATCCGCTACTGGACCATCCACTTCTGCTCCTCCTATAGTCCTGGGGTCTCCATCCACCATGCCTACTGAGACCATTGTGCCGCATACTACAGACTCAGCTCCACATGGTGATGATAGGACTGTGACTGAGCCCCATAGTCGTGAGGATGCTATTGCTATGTAAGAGGGTGCCATGATAGATGTCGTGGATGCTTCGAGTACTCACTCGGTTGTTGCTACTAATCCCGTCCCTGCTTTCCAGGCCACTGTCTCTGTTGCTCCTCCACAGACTACGGAGGAGCCCTCCACCTTGACTTGAGGGAGTTTCTTCTTATCCTACTCTACTTTATTTGTGTGCATTGGGGAAAATGCACGGTTCTAAGTGTGGGGTGGCGGTTATTCATTTTTTTGTGGATGAATGTACTAATCTATTACAATGTTTGTTGCTTTTGATACTTTTGGGGCTGTAATATTCACTGAATTAACGGCCTGCAATAGTTAGTAAATTTATCTATAAGTAGTAACTCTCAGTCTTTTGTTGTTTACATTTGTAGTAAGTAGCCTTATAATAGCTAGTAAATACACTATTTTAAAAAAAATCAGAAAATAGTAAACTCTTTCTAACGACGGACTACCGGACAGTTCTCTCGAGGGATTAAGGTTCTTGGACAAAATACAAAAAGATTTTCATTTGATTCTTGGAATTAGTGTTAGTATTAGGAAATTGATAGAAAAATAAAGAAAAGCACAAAAATATTTTATTTGCTTTGAGTAGTTAGTAAGTTTAATCTATTAGGCAATAATCCCCCTTAGTTTTTCTTTGGACATCGGTTCTTTTCCAAGGGATGAATTTTTGAACCAGGTATTATTTTTTTATTGTTAGAGTAGTGTAGGATATAAAAACTCAGACTGAATTCGGCACATTCAGTGACTTGTTTGATACCAACAGAGTTAGACCTGAGCATGTGGATTATAACTTTCTCTATGAGTTTTTGAGAACCAGTTTTTCCTTGAAAAGTAGAATAGTTTTTGTGATGCTTAGGCTCATTTTCTTGACTCCTATGCTACCTGTTGTACCTTCTGCATTAAAATTGTGTCTTAACTATGTACTTGCTTTGATAGAGAGTTGGAACGTAGCTATGTAATTGAATCATGTGCCATTATGTGGTAAGATTTTTGTACAGTTTCATGTAGTACATTTGTGTCTATAACTTAGCTTGCATGTGAGTTGAAGTGAAATCCTAGCTTTTGATCGATTTGAATTAGGCCTTCTTTGATATTTTTGAATTGTAATGCTACCACAAATAAAATCATCTCTAGTTAGCCATTTTGAGCATGTAGACCTTTTATTTGGCACCGACAGTACGAGCCTATACCCTTTTGTTCTTAATTGAAACTTTTGATCCTTGTATCTCTTAAGGCACTTTAATTGTGAAATAAACACTAAAAGAAGTAAGGAGGGGATTTGGTTGGCTTTTCAGTGGAACCAGTGAAAGGGAGAAAGGTGCACTTATTTTGTAAGATAATACAATACACCACAAGCGGAAATTAAAATATCGAAAGAAAAACAAAGAGAAGAAAAAATTAAAATATATGGATGAATAAATTATTGTCTTGTTCTTGCTAGTGGGATGTAAGTTAAGGTAGTGCTAAAAGAAAGAGGGAATATTATTGGGGTGATATTATTGTAAAATTGAAGTTGGGCTAAAGAAAGTTGAGCTTGAAATGATTACTTGACGTGTTAAAGTGCTTAGGAGGGTTAACCTTTTTTTTTCTATATATATCCTACCTATCCCTTAGCCCACGTTACAACCACGATAAAGTCCTAATTGATTTTAGACTGAGCATGCCTACATTAGTAAATATTTACATAATGGGCAAGCCTATGGTACCTTTTGTGCGCATGTGAACTTCTTTGAGAGAGTGAATGATTTATTCTATTGTTTGAAGTCCTTAAATTGCATTCGAATTTTATTTGACTGTGTGAACTATCTCTCGTTATTTTGTAGTGAGGGCACATGTTTCATGATGAATAGGTGACTTTATTCAACTCTTCAGTCAGAGTGAGTAAGTTGGCCTGAAAGTAGTTATGCTAGGAAGACAGTTTATGAAGTTGAGATGTCCCGAAGTTGCTATTTGATTATTTTGAATTGCTTACTATTGTGCTTGGTATATTTTTAACATGGGGAAGAAAATCCGAGAATGCATATGCAAAGGGCTAATAATTGGTATCAACCAAAGTCATGGGTGCTTGAGCTTAATTGAAATGTGGCTTGATAGCGATAAGCTTAATTTTTTTCGATCTATTTTAGGTTGATTTTACTTTGCTCAAGGACGAACAAAGGTTTAAGTGTGGGGTGGTGATGTTGGGCATATTTCTATATGTTATAATGTTACTTTACTCATATTTTAACCGCTTTTTGGTGCTATTTAATCTTTAAAATGTCCAACATATGTTAATTATCGGTTTTATGACTAATTGAGTTGTGTGTGATGATTTAGGATATTTGGAGTGCAAAAATATGAAGAAAAGGTTCTCCAGCTATAGGAAAAGAGGGTGGATGCGCCACATCCAACCTAGGAAAAAAATGTATTTGGTGCAGCCTTGGCAGTGAAGTCGAGAGAAGGGATCCACCTTAGCATCCACACCTGGGCACAACAGAGATGAAGGAACGGAGGGGGGATGCGAAGCATCCACCCCAGCATGCGATGCTGAGAAGTTGAAGCTGAGTCAGAATAGGAAAATGAAAATTTTAGCCCACGACTTTTGTACGCAATATATAAACCAAAACGTTTCTTATAGGTCATCGAACACACGGGGAAGCAGAGAAACGCCATCACAAAGTTTGGAAACCATGGAATTTTTCTTGAGTTCTTACTTTTCCTTCTTTTATTGATTTTTATATATTCTTGGATATTACTTGATATTACTACCATGAGCATGCATGGCTAAACTCGTTAGTTCTGGGGTCATGGGCTCTATATGAATGTTGATATTTGAAATTTGAATTTACGAGTTTGATTTTATCATATTGGGTTATTTATTTAATCCTATTCTTAATTATTTTGCTACGTAGCTAACAGTGAAATACTATTTATGAATCTAGAGTTGAACTCGAAAGTGAAAATTCTAGATTGCATATAGGATTAAATAGAGCAAGTTCTTGAACTCGGGCATCGGGGAACGGATTCTCAATTAGGATAGAAATATACCTGTCTTGCTTGGTTGAAATACATGAAGTGTAAATGCGTTCTTGTTAGTCTTAATTCCATAGCCATATAGGCATTAAGTAAACCTAAATATGCGAGTAAGAACTCGACTGATTCTTATGAGTAACATTAACCTTGTCAATCAACAAACCAAATAAATCAATTAGTCAGTTTAAGTCGAGAATGTAACAAGATTGTTAGCCAGCCCATGATCCTGTAATATCCTCTCCTAATAGTTTTTATTAGAAATTACCTACGTGTTTTAGTCGATCTCTAGTTTATTTAATTGCTTGGTAGGTTCTTCAGTTGTTAATTAATTACTTACACATTTTGAAAGAAATATCTTGAATAGATAATTTGTTTGAGTTTGAATCAGTCGAAAGTTAATGATCATAAGTCTCTATGGAACGATAATCTACTCACAACTTTATTACTTGACGACTACGTATACTTGCGTGTGTGTTTGGTCGCAACATAATGCCAAAACCTTCTAGAAATACCCAAATGCAAATCCGGGCATACGCTCGAGTCCAAAATCACCATCCAAACCTAGCGAAATCATCAAAACTCTGATCCGTGGGCAAATACTCAAAAGTCAAACTTGGTCAATTATTCCAACTTAAAGCTCCCTAGTTGAGAATCATTCTTCCAAATCAATTCCGAATAACTTAAAAACCAAAACCGACGATTCACACAAGTCATAATACATCATACGATGGTGCTCAAGACTTCAAATAGCTGAACGGAATGCAAATGCTCAAAATGATCGGCTGGGTCGTTATAATAGCTTAATGATAGTATTATTATCGTTGTTGTAGATTAAAGTGCGACGAGACGAGTATACCGTGGTCATTGGAAAGACTGTGATAAGGTACATTAAGGCTATCCCTTCTTTCCTTTTGGCATGATCCATATGATATAAACGAAACGAGCAAACGCGCAACTTTCACAAATGACTCTATTCTTAAAAGTACTAGGGGTGCTTATGTTCTTGATTCCCAATGTGTCCTATTGTTATATTGTCTGTTCATAGGTCTCAGAAAATACGTAAGTTGATAAAGTTTATTTTATGATATTAACCGAAGGCATATTGATCTTATGACATTTCGACAGATTTTATTGACTTACTTCATTATGCATTGCCTTCATTTATATATGTACATTGACACATGATCATATGGTGTTATATATGCGTATATTATATGTATATGGGTATGGGGAAAGGTTACAGTGTTATATATGCACCACCACTTAATCAGCTGGCATACGTTGATGATTTCGCCCGCTAAGGCCGAGATAATATGATGGGATGCCCTTCGAGTCTTGATGATGTTATGTACGCATATACCTATGCATGATATGAGATTTATATGCATATACATGACACTATAAATGTTACATGATTCACTGAGCTATTCAGACTTACAGGTAGAGTCCTTTACTCCAGGTTTCTTTCATGTCTTTAATATAGTGCTTATCATGCCTTACAAACTCGGTACTTTATTCGTACTGACGTCCCTTTTCCAGGGGACACTTCGTTTTATGCCCGCAGGTCCCAATAGATAGGTTGACGGTCCTCCAAGTAGGCTATCAACTCAGCGGAAGGTGTTGGTACAGTCCACTTGCTCCGGAGTTGCCTATTTAGTCAGTTAATTTTGACATGTATTGATTGATATGGCGGGGGCCTATCCCAACCTTTATGATGTTTATGTACTCTTAGAGGCTTGTAGACAGATGTCATGTATATGGATGATTGTATAGCCTTGTCAGCCAATGTTTTGACTGTACAAATGATCATTTAGGTCGTATAGGCATGTATGTCAGATGTTGAGTAAGGCCCTAGTGCCCGTCGCGGCCCATCGGTTTAGGTAGTGACAATGAGGTTCGGGAAGAAGGGCAAGTTGAGCCCTCGGTATATTGGCCATTTTGAGGTGCTTGAGAGGATTAGAGAGGTGGCCTATAAGCTTGCATTGCCACCCAGTATATCGGGTGTTCACCCAGTGTTTCATATTTCTATGCTCCAGAAGAATTATGGTGACCCGTAACATGTTTTGGACTTTAGCACGGTTCAGTTAGATGGGGATTTGATTTATTATGTTGAGTTGGTGGCCATTTTGGATCGACAGGTTCTAAAGTTGAGATCAAATACTATATCTTCAGTAAATGTTTAGTGGAAAGGCCAGCCGGTCGAGGAGGATATTTGAGACTCCAGGTATGATTCTAGACTCGTTCTAGGACAAACGATTTTTTTACGAAGAGGATAATGTAATGACCCGACCGATCATTTTTAGTATTGTAGCCTCGTTCCCCTATTTGTCGCTTATTCTATGTTCGTACGTGGTTATGTGACTTTCCGGGGTGGTTGATTTGGTTCCTCAGATATTTCAAAGTGAATTAGGACACTTAGTCCCAAGGTTGAAAGCTTAAATGAAAAGAGTTGATCGGAGTTTGATTTTGTGTAGACGACTCTGGAACGGAGTTTTGATGGTCCTGGTAATATCGTATGGTGATTTTGGACTTAGGAGTATGTTCGTATATTGATTTGGAAGTCTGTAGGTTGTCTTGGCTTGAATTGGCAAAAGTTGGAAAGTTGAAGGTTTAGAAGGTTGAGAGGTTTGACCGAGAGTTGACTTTATTGATACTGGGATCGGATATTTATTTTCGAGAGTTGGAATAGGTCAGTTATGTCATTTATAACTTATGTGCAACATTTTAAGTCATATCGGAGGTGGTTTGATAGGTTTCGGCTTTGGTTTTAGGAGTTGGAAATTCATTAGTTTCGTTAGGCTTGAATTAGGGTGCGATTCGTGATTTTGATGTATCATTTGAGGCTTTGAGTAATTTCGTATCATATTTTAGGATGTGTTGGTATCTTTGGATGGGGTCTCAGGGGCCTTAAATTTGATTCGGATTGAAATCAGAGTGAGTATTGAACTTAAGGTCTGCTGAAGCTTAAAGCTTCTGGTGTGATCACACCTGCGTGGTTTTGGCCGCAGGCGCGAGATCGCAGAAGCGGCCAAGGGGTCACAGAAGAGGCTCTGGGTTGGATTTGGAAGTTACACAAGTGCATGGAATATTACGCACCTCCAAGTTCGCAGATGCGGGAAGTTGGTCACGGAAGCGGATTTGAGGCAGGAGAGGCTAAGTCGCAGAAGCGGAGAAGTTTCGCAGGTGCGGTCCCATAGGTGCAGGGCGTTGACCGCAGAAGCAAACCCGCAGAAGCTGTAGGTCAGGATTTTAATGAAATTTTGCAGAAGCGAGACTTCTTCTGCAAAAGCAGAACCGCATGTGCGGTGGTTGAGCCGGTAGAAGCGAAATCGCTGGGCAGTGTTTAAAACCGAAGGGTTTAGTTGATTTTCTCATTTTTTGGGATTTTGAAGTTTGGACTAGGGCAATATTTGGAGAGAGTTTTACCTAGATTGAAGAGGTAAGTGACTCCTAATCATTTTTGTCCATAAATATTGCATACCCATTGATTTTTACACCTAGATTATGTGTGTTTTAGATGGAATTTGGGGCATTTTTGGACTATGTATTGGAGAGTAAGATTTGAGAATTTGGGGGTGGATTTGTGGATGGAATTGGATGATTTTGGTAAGGTTGGACTCGTAATTGAATGTGTTCGGATTTTGTCAATTTTGTCGGGTTCCGAGGCATGGGCACAGGGTTGACTATTTGTATTTGGTTAAAGATCTTAGCTTTATCGTATGGAATCAATTCCTGTAGCTTATATTGATTATATTAAGTTGTTTGTGACTAGATTTGAGTCGTTCGGAGGCCGAATAGCATGGCAAGGGTTTGTTGGAGCATTGAGTTGTGCACTTTGAGGTATGTAACACTTCTAAACACAGAACTAAGGATATAAATCCCTGGAAAACGCATTATATGGTTGGTGTTGGGATGACGCACATTATAGGTGACGGGCGTGTGGGCGTGCACTGTGTTAATCATGATCCGCTTGATTTTTTGGCACAGTGTTGTTATCAAGTCTTGCCCTATCCGTGAAAATCTTACTTGTTAGAGTAATTGAACTGTGATTCATGTTAGAAATCATGTTTAGGCACCGTGCTTATTCTGTTGAGACCTAGTGAGGTTATTTCTGTTGTTTTGAGTTATCTGCTTTAACTGCAATTATGTACTCAGTCATGATCCTTCATTTGCATATCATATCTCAGTCTCTATTATCCTTTATTATTACATCGCATGTTAGTATTGTTTGGGCTGAGTAGTACGAGATTGTGAGCTTTTAAGACTTGAGAGATTTATGACTGAGGTAGGCCTGAGAGCCAGATTGTGAGTGTTATTGTGAATAGGGCTGCATGTCGCAGCAGGACTTATTGGCATATTCATTATTATGGATCGGGTTGCACGCCGCAGCATGCCTTATAGGCTTTATATTAGCGCTTGGGCAGGATCCGCCTCTTCAAAGTCTGACACACCAGCAGTGAGCGCAGGTACAGTGATATACATGTGCTTTGGTGAGGAGCATTGATTTCAGGCACCCGTACAGCGCTGAGTGATTGTGTGTGTGATGAGTGGGTATTTGAGTTAGACAGATTAAGTACTCTGAGAGTGTGAGTACCTAGAATATTTCTATGATACCTTACATTTGACATGCATATTTGACATGTAGGTATAGAAATGTACCATTCCTCATTCTTGACATGTTATTATCGGTGTTGGTCTTTCAATTGTGAACTTGAAAGCGTGTCTAAATTGTGTACCATGAACAAGCTGAATATGGAAGTTTCTCTTAGTTATTTATTGTCATTGTCATTATCTTACCTGCATTGTCATTATATTGGTTCTGGATATATCCTTATGAGCTCGTCACTACTTTCAGTCCAAGATTAGTCTTATTACTTATTGATTACATTGGGTTGGTTGTACTCATACTGCACTCTACACTTCATGTGCAGATCCAAGTACAACTGGATGTGGTGATTGCTAGATCATTCTCAGTACTTGCTTGGATACTTCAAGGTAGCTGTTATGGCTTCCGCAGACCTTAACTCTCTTTCTTTTTATTTTTTTTTAGTATTGTTCTATTATTCAGACAGTTATACTAGAGTTTTGGTTTATGTTGATGCTTAGTAGTGATCACGTACTCGTTGACATTAGGTTTTGGGATGGCTGTAGTAGAGTTTTAGCTATTTTTATCATATATTTATGAGATTTCTTTTTCCATTGTTGAGTTTACTAAAGCATGTTCCATTCAATTATTTAGATGTTATGTGATTGTTGACTTGCCTAGCAACTGTGTTAGGCGCCATCACGACAGGTTGGGATTCTGGGTCATGACAGCGGAGAGTATGGGGAGTCTTGCTTTTAAAGGGAGAGGCCTTTGGCTATAGATGTTGAGGCTTTGGCCAATAGGTTTGTGGGATTAAATATTTCAGAGCCTAGCATAGTCTTTGCTTGTGTTGTATCACATTTGTCCTTGTTTGCGAGCATCAAGTCTCATCAGTATGAAGATCCTCATTTACTTGTTCTTAAGGCCACGGTGCAACGAGGTGGTGCTAAGGAGGTGACTATTAGTGATGAAGGGGTATTGAGGCTTCTGGGTCGGATCTGTGTTCCTAAGGTGGATGGTTTTCGATAGTTGATTCTTGAGGAGGCTCATAGTTCGCGGTATTCAATTCACACGTTGTTGCGAAGATGCACCGTGATTTGAAGCAGCATTATTAGTAGCGAAGGATTAAGAAAGACATTGTTGGATATGTTGTTCGGTTTTGAATTGTCAACAGGTCAAGTATGAGCATCAGAGACCAGGTAGTTTAGTTCAGAAGATTGAGATACCGGAGTTGAAGTGGGACCGCATCACTATGGACTTCGTGGTAGGGTTTCCACGGACATTGAGTAGATATGACGCATTTTGGGCCATTGTGGACAGACTGACCAAGTCTACACATTTCATTCCAATCATGACTTCCCATACTTCGGGAGTAGTTTGCTAAGATCTACATCCAGGAGATTATTCGCTTGCATGGTGTACCTTTTTCTATCATCTCGAGTCGAGGTACTTAGTTTACTTCGCATTTCTAGAGAGCATTTTAGTATGAGTTAGGCACGCAAGTTCAGTTAAGTATTTCACTCTCAAACAGACGGGCAGTCCGAGTGGACTATTTATATTTTGGAGGATATATTGAGGGCACGTGTCATAGATTTTAAAGGCTATTGGGATCAGTTTCTTCCTTTAGCAGAGTTTGCTTACAGCACAAGCTAACATTCGAACATCCATATGGCTCCATATGAGGCATTATATGGGAGGCTATGTTGTTCTTTGGTTGGTTGGTTTGAGCCTGGCGAGGCTAGGCTATTGGGCACATATTTGGTTCGTGATGCTTTAGAGAAGGTGAAATATATTTAGGAGTGACTTCATACAACGCAGTCCAGGCAAAAGAGTTATGCTGATAGGAAGGTTTGTGATGTGGCATTCGTGGTGGGTGATAAGGTTCTATTCAGAGTTTCTCCCATGAAGGGTGTGATGAGATTTAGGAAGAAGGGCAAGTTAAGCCCTTGGTATATCGGTCCATTCTAGGTGTTAGAGAGAGTTGGTGAGGTGGCATAAAGACTTGCTTTGCCAGCCAGCTTATCGGGAATTCATCTGATGTTTCATGTTTTCATGCTTCAGAAGTACTATGAGGATCTGTCACGTGTTGGATTTCATATCGGTAGAGTTGGACAAGTATTTGACTTATGATGAGGAGCTGGTGGCCATTTTGGATAAGCAGATTCGAAAGCTGAGGTCGAAAGATATGGCATCAGTGAAGGTTCAGTGGAGAGGTCAACCGGTCTAGGAGGCGACTTAGGAGACCGAGCATGATATGCGTAGCATATATCCCCACCTTTTTGATATCACAAGTATGATTCCAAACTCGTTCGAAGACGAACGTTTGTTTAAGAGTATCGATTTGGCTTGTTTGAGGTAAGTATCTTGCCTAGCCTTGTGAGGGGGAATTACCCCTTAGGATTTTGCCTTAATTATTTATTCATGTTATGTGAAATGTAACATGTACACGAGGTGACGAGCGTGTACATGGGTGCTATGTATGACTTATGACTGGACTAGACCTTAGCCTATTAATATGCCTTGATTTGAGGATGTGCTTTATATGAAATATGCTTAATCATTTTGTGACTACATGAACATAATCACTACAATTGACTTAGTCATAGTCATGCTTTGTATGTTGAACACCCATCCATATTTTATTATTTGTCATGTTCTTGTGCACCTTGTTCTTAAATAATGAGCTTACATCTTTGATGAAAATATGTCATTAATGTTTTGTGATAATTGTGGAACATATGGATATGTTGAATGGATTGATTGGGTGTTAGAGTGAGGTCTTTGCTATGCGATTATAATTATTGTTGTGCGCATAGGGAGAACCAAGGGTGGCATTTTCTAGGGTTGCCAATATGGCAAAATAAGGGTGGTGATATGGTCATGTGGCGAAATAAGAATGACATTTATTGTTATTTGCACATGTGGCGAAATAAGGGCGGCATTGTTGATGATGTTATGTGATGATTCGGGGTTGATTCTCTTGATGATGTTCATGTGATGAAACGGGGATGATATTTCGATCTTATACATATTTTCTTAAAACTACATCATGCATTTAATGAGTTGATAGTTGTATCTGACATGCATATGCCTCCACTTCTATTTGATAATTTGTTGCCAAAGATGGATTTTTCTATGTTGAGTTCTCATCACATGTTCTAATGAGATAGTTGATATCTTTTTCTATTACATGTTCTGTTGTCAGCTACTGATCTATTTAGCAAGTTATTTGACTAGTGAGTATCATATAACTTGAACCTCGTCACTACTTCACCGAGGTTAGTCTTAATACTTTACTTGGTACCGATTGTGGTATACTCATACTACACTTCTGCATATTTTGTGCAGATCTAGGTGTTGGAGGAAACAGACCTAAGGAGTGAGTGTTTACAATTATCGCGAGGATTCAAGGTAGAGTTACATGACCATCGCAGTCTCATCCTTATAATGATACTGTTATTTTTCTTATCTGAACAGTATTGTATTTTGAGACATCCTTTTGTATTCAGTTAGAGTCATGACTCTGTACTAACTAGTTCTGGGAGTTTTATTAGGAATTTCCATTTAACCTTGTGTTAACTCTATTTCCATTTTTAAATTAAATTCTATCTTATTATTATCATATTTTGTTGATTAAATGTTGTTAAGTGATTAGCTTACCTAGTCTTATAGATTAGGTACCATTACGGCACCTATGATGGAATTTGGGTCATGACATCTACCAATCACATATCATTAGTGTTCAGTGATGTAATAAGTGTAAGATAAGTTACAACTAGGCATTTTTGTATTCTTAAAGTTAGTCTTCCTTGAAGTCATACCCTTACATTCCAGGATGAATGTCCCTAAGGGGGGAGGAGTTACATCTCGTATTTTTCATACCTTAAGCTATGTCGTGAGTTAGTTGTCGTGAGCTTGGAGAGCTAGGCTATTCCTAAGTTTATAAGTGATTATGACTATTTTTAGTAAGTATCGGAAGGGCTAGAGGATAAATGAATCGAAGCGAGTGAATATTCGCAAAATTTCCAACTTATGGATTATACATTAGAGGTATGGGTCAATATTATAACCGGTACTTTTGGAATAATACTAGGAGTGATTAACATGCTAAAAAGGTCGTGTTATGAGGTCGTATAATAGTCGTATGTTAAGTGTTTAAGTCAAGCAAGTTGTAAAAAAAAAGTCACCAAAAGTTATCGCAAGTTACGTTCATAAGTTTACTGAAACTTGGGTCTGCTCTCACTGAGATTACTCCCAATATATTTCTAGTCACTGAGTGATCCACCCACCAAATTTAAGTTCTATGAGTCTAGTTTCCAACACGCTAAATCGTGCGTCGATACGATGTCGAAGCAGGTAGATATGCGCATTTTAGTTGGACTGCACAGGCAGCCCCATTAGGACCCACATAGGCGATGGAGATTATTTTTGATGTTATAAAGCGGGGCAGCCTTTTCCCTACCTTACTTTTCATCAAAAACAGAACCTTAAGCACCCTAAGTGCTTTCAAATCATCTCCCTATAATTCAAGCAAATCTCGCAAGGTTTTGAGGTAATTCTTCCTTCGGAAAGATCATAGCACTTGTATAAGCTTAGTTCTCGCTTGTTGTTATTGAGCGAGAGATTTATACAGGTTGAATCAAGGTGTCTAATTATTGGATCTTGTTTTTTAAGGTAATATCTTCTTCTTCTTCTTCTTCTTCTTCTTCTTCTTCTTCTTCTTCTTCTTCTTCTTCTTCTTTATAGCTTAGTTTGAGCTTTGGATGTGCTTAGATAATACAAGTTAATGGTCGAATATTGTAGTTACATTGAAGGTTATTTATAGGATAATTTGGGGTTGTTCTTGTTGCTTTTGAGGTGCTGGAAGTATGGTTGTTGGTTGTGGTAGTTGTTGTTGTTATTCTAAACTCGAGGAATGAAAAAGAAACATTGGAGATGTTGACCGATTTAACGTAGAACAAGCTTGTCGCTCATTATCTAGTTGGTATGTTTCTCTTGTTGATATTAGTGTTATTTTATTTGTTGTAGAATAGTTAGAAAGAAGCTTCCATTTTAATCGTTGAAGGTTCAGTTTCAAAGTTAAAGATTTTCCTTTCTTTCTTTAGCATGAATTCCAAACAAGTTTCCTTCCAAGTGTGATTCCGAGAATTAGAACCTCATAGATGCTCTATTTATGTGTTAGATGATTCCATGAACATTTTGTTTGGTACTGCCCTGATAAGATAAGTTTTATATGATTATTGGTAGTCTTTTGCTTCTCCCGAAAAGTGTATATCAGCCATATGTTAGCTAGAGTTGACATGAAAATTTTACGTGCTTTATACTTATTGTATGTTATGTTAGACATTAAGAATAGGTCCAGTGATCTGGTAGTTACAGGTGGAAGATACGGGTTTGATAACCTGGTAGTTACGAACTAGTCCGGGTGATATCGGCTCGATAGACGAGAAAGTACAGATTCACTAGTTTGGTTGCTAGCACTTACGTATGAGATCCTATTGTGATATAGCAGAGTAGTTGTTGTGTGAATATGCAACTTGCATATTATAGATTTAGATAAAGTGAAAGCTGGTTTGGATATTACTCCCAAGGGTCCAGAGTAACGAGATTATGAGATAGCAAGATGTATCCAGGTTGGTAAGAATATAGTATATGCCTTGTAAGTTGCCTTGTTACTTGAGATATACGTTTAGTTGTTTGCTTCAACATTCCTTCATTTGAGTTTTGTACTTATATTTTTTATTATCCAGTTACCTTACATATTTAGTACATCTAGAGGCACTATGTTTCATGTCGCAGGTTTAGATAGACTGACTGACTTCCAGAGTAAGCAGTTTTAATGTTCAACAGCTGATCGGTAAGACTTCATATCATCCGGAGTGCAGCCGAGTTCTAGAGGTCTTTTATTTTGGTTATGTATATAGATTTATTGGTAGTTTGGGGCCATATCCCGACTACGTTACTTATGTTAGATACTCTTAAAGACTTTTGTAGATGCAGATGTACCAGTGGTCAGTCATACTAGTTTATGTGGTGTCCTTGTCGGTCTGTGTAGATGTACTTTTTGGAGCTATTTATATATCTATGTAATGACATTCATGGTGGCCTTGTGAGCCTTAAATGGATATCATTTTGGGTTGGTTATGAGTTGATGTCATATGTTGGCCTTGTCGGCCGAGATGTTTTTGTATAAATTGTGGTACATGATTTACAGGTTAGTATGTTCAGTCAAGTTTGGCACCAGGTGCCAGTTGCGCCTCACAAGTTTGGGGCGTGACAAAAATTGAAGAATTATGATATTATTGGTCAAGAAGAAAAGATGAAGAAGAAGAGCTGAAGAGGCAAATATATTATTTGGAACACAAGAGAAAGAAGTAGAGTCCATTTATTAAATAACATCAATTACGAGGGCATGCAGGTAAGACCAAGCTCACTAGGGACATAATATTTTGGAGGAAACTACATTGTATGCCTACAAAATATAAATTATTTATTCGCTTTTGTCCATCTTAAAACTACATATAATTTTTACCTATAGGCCCAAATTTATTCCCGCCTATCCATCCCCTTTCCCCCTATTTTTTCCTACCCAAATGCAAAAATCCTCGTATCATTCTACTCTTTCATTATTTTAATACAACAAATACAAGTTATATAACAGACTAATATTATATTAATAGTGCAAAATATGTTTATATTATTATCAATGTATATAATTTAAATTAAAAAATTAAAATTGCTTAAACTTCAAGAATGAGTCAACTATGCAACGCTAACAGTTGATTCAAGTACTGCTGATACATGTATGTGCAATGCGTTGGTAGTTGCATCTTATATTAAATCTTTAAAGAAAGGGAAATTAATAATTTGTTTTTGCATATGTTTGTAAAATCCTCTTATTTTATTTATTTTTCACATAACCCCATAGATTTCTGCCAAATCTCTTGTTTGTTCGAATTTCGCATTTTCTTTGTGGTTTGGTAAAATAAAAATTTTAAAGATTTTCTTTATAAAGTTTTTTTTAAAAATTTCAGATCCGAATTTTTGTGTGTTTGAAAATCCATCATTTTTGAGCTTGAAGCTCTTGAATCGAAAAACTTATTTTGAAGATTTGTTGTTTGATTTGAAGTGGGTGTTATAAAATATTTCTTATAATATCTTTGGAAAGTTAATATTGAAATTTGATCGCATTTGGAGCTGATTAGAGATTATTGGGATTGGATTTTTCAGATGAAAATTACAACAACAAAAAAAAATATAGAGTTACCCAACAATATACTACTGCAATATACAATATACTATAAAAGTATATTGTTATATTATATAGCTTACTGCAGTATAAGATTTACTATAAGAAAATTTAAATCCATCATTCAAGTAACTTAAAGCATGAAACTCATAAATTGAGTTTGTTGAGTTTGTTATCATTTCGATTCAACCCTGAATGAAGTGTGTTTGATGTGTTGATCGGAGGTTGTTGCTAATGTTTTAGTCAATTTGATGGAGATTTTGAAGTAAATTTTTAAAATTTGGATTGAAATTGAGTTGAACTAGCAAGATAACAAATTTATATATATATATATATATATATATATATATATATATATATATATATATATATATATATATATATATATATATATATATTATTGGTATACAATGATTAATTCAAGAATAAATAATTAATTATAATAGTATACTGATAATTGTTTTGAAGGAATGAACCGGTCCTATGATGTTATTAATTAGTATTACTATAATATAATATTACGAAACAGTAAATTTCTGTAACATAAAACAGAAACAAGAAAAACCAAAAATAAGGCAGAAACTAGAGATTATCAGAAACCAGAATCAGTAAATATATTTCGGAATAAAATCGAGCTCAATGAATGCACAGTGTGTCCTTAAGGAAATTATTCCCTCAAGTACCCGAGATTTTGTAATATTATCCTCCCAGGATAGAGCGATTTAACTCACCGGAGTATCGATACCAAAAACGGCGGTGAAACTGCAAACCACTTGAAGGCTATAAACCACACTGAAATTTAATTGTGTAGAAGAAGGAGAAGAAGCTCAGACAATTTAGTATGAAAAGATTCTGGGATCAAGGCATATTTATAGCCACTTTTTGGCATTATTTTTGAAAAGTTTGCAACCTTTCAGAGACAGCCATGGTTGTTGGAATAGGCAGGAACGATTCTCGTTTAAGATATTCTGGGAAAATAATTTAAAATAATTAGGGAAAAAAACGGAACGGGTCGTGTCGTGCCGCGTGTCCTAAGTTATTCCGGGTTGACTTTTCGTTAATTAATTAAACTAATTAATTAAATAATTGAAAGAAATTTTGTCCAAGAAGATTAATCAATCAATCTTTGACCAAATCCGAAGCCGAATCCGAAGTCGAAGCCGAAGCCGAGCGAGCGACGATGGCGCGAGGCTTACCTTCTTTCCAACCCATTTAACACCAAGGAAAGTGCTTTCTCAATATAAGCGCATTCTCATTTTTTTTTCACCACCAATGAGGGGCAATTGCTTTTTTCAAAGCATAAGGAATCTCACTTTGCCTTCACATTTCTTCCCTCCATTTTCCATTCACCAATTTCTTACTCCCAACAATCCCCCACATGAATGGGGAATGTCTATAAGACAAAAGGAATGCACGGACGAGTGTGTGATTTACATGCAAGGATTAATTGCATCTGGATAAGTAGGTTTCCCTTTGAACTTTCCGTAGTGAACTTATATCGGATATACTCAGTCAATCGGTAGATTTGATATCTTTGAACCGTCGAACATTTTTGTATACCTAGACAACATATGTCACACAAACAACCCTTAACCATCTATGGTTCTCACGGTTGTGTTCGTTTCAGCCATGAACACCGCCTGGTTTCATGAGTGCTTAGAGTATGGGCCGTTACTTTCATTCCCCTTGAAGCGGCTTACACTTAACACTAACATAGGTGATTTCTAAATGTGTAATCCTATAGACACATTATCTGGTCATTTTCTATCAGGCTTAGCAAATCATTAAGAAGCTTTAAGCTTTATAGACGCATCAAAATGCCTTAATGCTTTACCCTGATTGTCGAACATTTTCTTCATCACGAGAATGGGCTGAATTGTTTAACAATGTTTAATCGTCATTCATAACATTGTTTGATCTCTTTGAACTAACTCTTGGGATCTCCAATCTGCTAGGTAGAGTTACTTCTATGATGACTTGCCCTAGGCCTTAACCCCATTCCCTTCGATGATCTTTTAACTGCCTCTCTCGATAGGCCTTTTGTAAGTGGATCTGATACGTTATCTCTTGACTTCACGTAGTAAATTGTGATAACACCACTAGAGAGTAGTTGTCTAACAGTATTATGTCTCTGTCATATGTGACGAGATTTTCTGTTATACATAACGCTCCCTGTCCTACCTATTGCCGCTTGATTATCACAATGTACACATATTCCAAGAAATTTCGGAGCTATTCAGCTTCTTCATCGGCCTTATCTAAAGCTATGAATTTGGATTCCATTATATAACGGGCGATGCACGTTTGTTTGGATGATTTCCAAGACACTGCTCCACCCCCAAATTGTGAAAACATATCCACTCGTGGATTTAATTTCAGATTATCCGGTGATCCAATTTGCATCACTATATCCCTCAGTCACAGAGGGATATTTGTTATAATGCAGAGCATAGTCTTGAGTATCTTTCATATACCCCAAAACTCGTTTCATTGCCATCCAATGTATTTTCTTGGGATTACATGTAAATCGACTCAGTTTACTAATAGCACATGCTATATCTGGTCGAGCACAATTCATGATATACATCAAACTTTCCAATACTCTTGCATAGTCTAGTTGTGAGTCATTTTCACCTTCATTCTTTTGAAGCGCATAACTCACGTCAATTGGAGTCTTAGCAATCTTGAAATCCAAATACTTGAACTTGTCAAATACTTTTTCAATGTAGTGAGACTCTGATAATGCTAGACCTTGTGGAGTCTTATAAATTCTGATTCCTAAGATCACATCAGCAACTCTTAAGTCTTCATGTCAAATTTGCTAGCTAGCATGAACTTCGTAGTATTTATATCTGCCATATCTTTGCTCATTATCAACATGTTATCAACAGATAAACAAATAATGACTTCATGACCTGGAGTGTTTTTAATGTAAACACATTTATCACATTCGTTGATTTTAAAACCATTTGCCAATATTGTTTGGTCAAATATAGCATGCCATTATTTGGGTACTTGTTTAAGTCTATAAAGCGACTTAACAAGTTTGCACACTTTCGTTTCTTTACCAGGAACCACAAAACTCCCTCAGGTTGTTCCATAAATATTTTTTCCTCCAACTCTCCATTTAAGAAAGTTGTTTTAACATCCATTTGATGGGTTTCAAGACCATACACGGCCGCCAGTGCCACTAACACCCTAATAGATGTTATTCTTGTTACTGGAGAGTAAGTGTCAAAGTAATCTAGGCCTTCCTTTTGTCTATAACCTTTGACAACAAGTCTTGCCTTATATTTGTCAATAGTGCTATCCGCTTTTATTTTCCTCTTAAAGATCCATTTCGAACCTAAAGGTTTATTTCCTGGAGAAAGATCAACTAATTCACATGTATGGCCAAAATTGATTGAATATCACTATTGACTACCTCTTTCCAAAATTCTGAATCAGAAGATGACATAGCTGCTTTGAAAGTTTGAGGCTCATTTTCAAGCAAGAATGTCACAAAATCTGGTCCAAAGGAAGTAAATGTTCTTTGACATTTTCTACGCCTTGGATCCTCTTCACTTGGAGTATTTTTCTTTGGTTCTTCCCGTGGTCGTTTAGTTCTTTCACTTGACGACTCGCATTTAGTTTTATACTGATAGATGTTTTCAAAGAATTCAGCATTAACTGATTCAATTACCGTATTAACATGAATTTTGGGATTATCAGATTTATGAACCAAATACCAACATGTTTTACTGTTTGTAGCATATCCAATAAAAATACAATCCACAATTTTTGGTCCGATGTTTACCATTTTGGGTAAATGTACTTGTACCTTTGCTAAACACCCCCACCCCCCCCCCTCCCCCCCATACTTTGAAATATTTCAAGTTGGATTTTTTTCCTTTTCCATTTTTCATATGGAATAGATTACGTTTTGTTGTGGGGTACTCTGTTGAGAATTTGGTTAGCTGTAAGGATAGCTTTCTGTCACGACCCAAAATCCCACCACAGGCGTCGTGATGGCACTTAATCTCTAAGACTAGGTAAGCCGATTATAATTACATTTCGAGCCATTTGTTTTTTTTTTGAACATATATAATTTAATACAAATGTCGAAACTAACAGCGAAAATATTCAAACAACCTCCCAAGATTGGTAATACTGAGTCACGAACTCTAACTGAATACATGAAATGATCTCAAGGAAATCAAATATACAATACTGTTCGAATAACAATTGACAGTACGATAAAATGGAAAGACTCCAAGGGACTGCGACGACCAAGCAACTCTACCTTGAATCCTTGCGATCACACTCTAACTATGTCCGAGTCTAATATCTCCAACACCTGACTCTACACAAAAATGTGCAAAAGTATAGTATGAGTACACCACAGTCGGTACCCAGTAAGTATCAAGACTAACCTCGGTGGAGTAGTGACGAGGTACAGTCAAGACACTCACTAATCAATTAACCTGTGCAGTGTAGCAAGTATATAATAATAATAATAATAATAATAATAATAATAATAATAATAATAATAATAATAATAATAATAATAATAATAATAATAATAATAATAATAATAATAATAATAATAATAATAATAATAATAATAATAATAATAATAATAATAATAATAATAATAATAATAATAATAATAATAATAATAATAATAATAATAATAATAATAATAATAATAATAATAATAATAATAATAATAATAATAATAATAATAATAATAATAATAATAATAATAATAATAATAATAATAATAATAATAATAATAATAATAATAATAATAATAATAATAATAATAATAATAATAATAATAATAATAATAATAATAATAATAATAATAATAATAATAATAATAATAATAATAATAATAATAATAATAATAATAATAATAATAATAATAATAATAATAATAATAATAATAATAATAATAATAATAATAATAATAATAATAATAATAATAATAATAATAATAATAATAATAATAATAATAATAATAATAATAATAATAATAATAATAATAATAATAATAATAATAATAATAATAATAATAATAATAATAATAATAATAATAATAATAATAATAATAATAATAATAATAATAATAATAATAATAATAATAATAATAATAATAATAATAATAATAATAATAATAATAATAATAATAATAATAATAATAATAATAATAATAATAATAATAATAATAATAATAATAATAATAATAATAATAATAATAATAATAATAATAATAATAATAAGAATAAATAAATTATATAAACAACAAGGCAACAAGAACACCATAAATATTGCTCAAACGAATAAGGAACACAAATACAACCAATCAATCAAGTCCCTCAAATATACGTCTTTCCAATGTAAGTACTTCAAGTATAAATCTTTCAAATATAAGTTTTTCAATAAAAATTCTTAGAATATAACCCTATCAAATAAATATATATTTCGAATATACTCCCTTCAAATAAATTTCTTTCAACTATAATTCTTTCAAATAATATTTTGGAATATAATTCCTTCAAATAAAAGTCACCTTGTAACACCTCATTTCATAATCATAAAAATACGGGTCTCAGCCCATTTTTATATTTTCACGGCACCCCGTCCCCATATTTTATCACAACTGTACGGACAACTCATGTGCCAATAATATCAATGTATATAATATCTACATGATCAATTTATTTCTAATAAAGTAAGTTTTTTTTTTAAAATCAAGTAAGAAATCAACAAAGAAATGAATTTATTCTAGAAATCGTTTTAGTGAAGAAAATAACATTTCAATTAAAATGAAGCACCCGATAGCTGCTGATTTGGATGTAAAACTTATTAATTTAAAATATAATAGTAATTTCTTTTATTTAAAACAACCCAATCATCGAAAATCAGTAAAAAAAAATACCAAAAAACAAATATAAATCTTCACAGTCTCGTACTAAAAAGCCAAAGCCAACACAATACAACAAGGAACACAAAACACATAATAATAAAGTCAACTAGTACATCACGGAAGAAGATAAGAATTTGCATATTTACATGAAACAAAGTCACCAAAGACAAGAACATAAATAAGAAATATCAACAGGGCACTCCCGAGATACCGCCTCGTAGTCCCAAATCATAAATAAATTCACAATATCTCATTTTCTTATATCACAGCGGGAGCCTTCACATTTAATTTTAAAGAAATTATTTTTTCTCGAAATAGCATCCCACGTTTTAGCCACCCTTATCACACCGCATGACTTCTAGTAGTTCCCCTACTTGCCACGCTGTCACGACCCAAACTAACCCCTATCGTGATGGCGCCTATCGTGAAACTAGGCAAGCCGACTCATTTCCAAAACAAACCGATATTGTCATTTTCAAAGATAATTTCAATTCTATTTAAAATAAAACCTTCGTAAAGGAGTTCAAATCAAATAAAAGTGCGGAAGGAAAAGCCCGACATCGGGGTGTCACTAGTCATGAGCATCTACTACAATCTGTCTAACAATATCAAGACTAGTCTGAAAAATAGCTAAATACAACTAAAGGAAGATAAGAGGGAGAAGAGCAGGGCTGCGATCGCCAGGCAGCTACCTTGCTATTCCCGAGAAAATCTGAAATCAGAACAATCAACAACCGCTACCGTATCCAGCTACACCTGGATCTGCACACAAGGTGCAAGGAGTAACGTGAGTAGGCCAACTCAGTAAGTAACAATAATAAATAAAGGCTGAGCAGTAGTGACGAGCAATAAAGCATATAACGTTCATATCAGAAAATCTCAGTAAAATACCACATGCTTTTAAAATCAGGATTTGAATCAAAATATCTCGTTTAAACCCGGTTCCAGTAAAAATCATTTAAAGATAGTTTTTCAACAGTTTTTCAAACAGAGGAAAAATGCAAAGGTGAGCAAAATGAAGAAATCATAAATAGCCCCTCGGGCAAAACATCACTCATATACAGCCCCTCGGGCAAACCTTATAGTCACTCGTGCCACTCTCGCATACCTCACAATCACTCTTGCCACTCGGGCATACCTCACAATCACTCATGCCTCCCAGTCACTCAGCACTCGGCACTCGCACAAAGTAGGTACCTGCGCTCACTACGGGTGTGTACAGACTCCGGAGGGGCTCCTTCAGCCCAAGCGCTATAATCTGCACGGACAACTCACGTGCTGTACGGACAACTCACGTGCTATAATAATAAAGTGCACTGCAGGCGGGCAGCCCCGATCCACACTCATCCTCACAAATCAGGCCCTTGGCCTCACTCAGTCATAGGCCTCTCAAGCCACTCGGGCATTTCAGTAAAACAGGGCATTCAGCCCAAAACATTTATATGCATCAAAATAGAGTCATAAAACTGAGTTATGCAGTAAACAAGTATAAATATGACTGAGTATAGATTTTTCAATCGAAAACAATGAGAGGATGGTAAGAAAAAGCCCCTAAGGGTCCAAACAGCACTGGCGCAAGGCTCGAACATGGCATTCAGCCCAATTTACAGAAACTCTTTCTAAAACATATAAGTATCAAATAGTTTTAATAAAATATGCAACTTTACAGTTGCTACGGGACGGACCAAGTCACAAGTCCCCAACGGTGCACGCCCACACGCCCGTCACCTAGCATGTACGTCACCTCAAAATAGTAGAATGATATGAAATTCGGGGTTTCATACCCTCAGGACTAGATTTACAATCGTTACTTACCTCGAACCGGTCAAATCTCTACCCCGCAATGCTCTTGCCTCTGGACTCGGCCTCCAAATGCTCCGAATCTATTCACAATCAGTACAATACCATCAATACGCGCTAATGGAATGAATTCCACAACAAAAGCTACAAAATTAGACCAAAACCCGAAATTGGCTCAAACCCGCCCCCGGGCCCATGTCTTGAAATCCGACAAAATTTACAAAACTAGAAAGCTAATCCACTCACGAGTCTAACCATACAAAATTCATCAAAATTCAACATCGTTTGGTCCTTCAAATCCTTAAATTACTCTCCAAACATTCCAAGCCCTAACCCCTCATTTTCACTAATTACAATGATTAAACAATGCAAAATCACCATATATACAAGTATTAGGGCTCAAGTAACTTACCTCAACGAAATCCCCTTGATTACCTCTTCAAATCTCTCCCAAAAGCTCCAAAAATCGAATAGAAATGGTGAAGAATGTACCAAAATTCGCGAAGTGTGCAATATGTACCCTCTGCCCAGGCTTCTTGCACCTGCAGCCATTTACTCGCACCCGCGCGACCGCATCTGCAGTCCAAGGAGCCGCACATGCACAACTCACTTATCCGCCCAGTCTCCGCATCTGCGAAAAACTCGTCGCACATGCGCTTGTGCACCTGCGCGTGACGCGCAACATCTGCGAAGCCTGTCCAGCGCTCCCCAAGTTTCGCATCTGCGGGATCGCAGATGCGACCTCCAACTCGCACCTGCGCAACCTTCCTAGCCCATCATTGACCACACCTGGGAACTCCCCACGCGCACCAGCAGTCTCGCACCTGCGACTCTTTCTTCCGCGGGTGCGAAAATAGCAGTAGCAGCAGCTTCAACTGCATTTTCCAACTTGGACAAATCCGTTAACCACCCGGAATCACCTCGAGGACCTCGGACCTCAACCAAAAATACCAACAAGTCATATATTAACATACCAACTTAGTCGAACCTTTGAATCACTCAAAACAACATCAAATCATCAAATTACCCTCGGATTCAAGCCTAAGAACTTCTAAATTTCCAAATTCGGCAACCGATGCCGAAACCAACCAAACCACGTCCGAATGACCTCAAATTTTGCACACACATCACAAATGACACTACTAACCTACTTCAACTTCCAAGATTCCATTCTGACCCCGATATCAAATTTTTAACTACCGAGCAAAATCGCCAAATTTTCAATTTTGCCAATTCAAGCCTAATTCTACCACGGACCTCCAAATCATATTTCGGAGGCACTCCTAAGTCCAAAATCACCTAACGGAGCTAACGGAACCATCAGAATTCAAATCCGAGATCGTTTACACATAGGTCAACATCCGGTTGACTTTTCCAGCTTAAGTTTCTACTTAAGAAACTAAGTGTCTCAATTCACTCTGAAACCATTCCGGTCCCTAACCAACTAACTCACTATAAAAAAATATAGCTGAATAACATAAAAAGAAGTAAAAATGGGGAAAACGGGGCTATAACTTTCGAAACGACCGGCCGGGTCATTACATCCTCCCCCTCTTAAACATCCGTTCGTCCTCGAACAGATCTAGAAAGATACCTGGAGTCTCAAATAGGCGTGGATATTTGCTCCGCATCTCCCGATCGATCTCCCAAGTGGCCTCCTCCACAGGCTGACCTCTCCATTGCACCTTCACTAAAGTTATATCCTTTGACCTCAACCTTCGAACCTGCCGATCCAAAATAGCCACCAGCTCCACATCATAAGTCATATAACCCTCCAACTGAACCGTGCTGAAATCCAAAACATGGGACGAATCTCCAATATACTTCCGGAGCATGGAAACATGAAATAGTAGATGCACACTCGACAAGCTGGGTGGCAAGGCAAGCTTATAAGCCACTTCCCCTATCCTCTGAAGTACCTCAAAAGGCCCAATGAACCGGGGGCTCAACTTGCCCCTCTTCCCAAACCTCATAACACCCTTCATGGGTGATACCTTCAGCAAAACCTTCTCCCCAACCATAAAAGACACATCACAGACCTTCCTATCCGCGTAGCTCTTCTGCCTAGACTGCGCCGTGCAAAGCCGCTCCTGAATCAATTTCACATTATCTAATACATCCTGGACCAAGTCTGTACCTAAGAGCCTAGCCTCAACCGGCTCAAACCATCCAACTAGAGATCTACGCCTCCTCCCATATAAAGCCTCGTACGGAGCCATCTGAATACTCGACTGATAACTGTTATTATATGCAAACTCTGCGAGTGACAGAAACTGGTCCAATGAACCCCCAAAGTCAATGACACAAGCACGCATCATGTCCTCCAATATCTAAATAGTGCGCTCGAACTGCCCGTCCGTTTGAGGGTGAAAAGATGTGCTTAACTCAATCTGAGTACCCAACTCTCGCTATACAGCCCTCCAAAACTGCAATGTGAACTGAGTACCCCTATCTGAAATGATGGAAACTGGGACATCATGCAGGCGAACGATCTCTCGAATGTAAATCTCAGCCAACCGCTCTGAAGAGTAAGTAGTACCAACTGGAATGAAGTACGCAGACTTGGTCAGCCGATCCATAATAACCCAAATAGCATCGAACTTCCTCAAAGTCCGTGGGAGCCCAACTACAAAGTCCATGGTGATCCGCTCCCACTTCCACTCTGGGATCTCTAATCTCTGAAGCAAGTCACCCAGTCTCTGATGCTCATACTTAACCTGCTGACAGTTGAGACACCGAGCCACAAACCCAACTATATCCTTCTTCATCCACCTCCACCAATAGTGCTGCCTCAAATCCTGGTACATATTCACGGCACCCGGATGGATGGAATACTGCGAGCTATGGGCCTCCTCAAGAATTAACTCTCGAAGCCCATCTACATTAGGCACACATATCCTGCCCTGCATTCTCAGCACGCCGTCATCACCAATAGTCACATCCCTAGCATCACCTCTCCGAACCCTGTCCTGAAGAACGAGCAAGTGGGGGTCATCATACTGACGCTCCCTAATACGGTCATAAAGAGAAGACCTGGAGACCACACAAGCCAATACCCGACTAGGCTCTGAAATATCAAATCTGACAAGCTAGCCCGCTAAGGCCTGAACATCCAACGCCAAAGGTCTCTCTACTACTGGAAGATATGATAAACTTCCCAAACTCTCTGCCCAGCGATTCAAAGCATCGGCCACCACATTGGCCTCCCCCAGATGGTACAAAATAGTGATATCATAGTCCTTAAGAAGCTCCAACCATCTCCGCTAATGCAAATTAAGATCCTTCTGCTTTAACAGATACTGCAGACTTCGGTGATCAGTATAGATCTCATAATAAACCCCATACAAATAATGATGCCAAATCTTCAAGGCGTGAACAATGGCTGCTAACTCAAGATCGTGGACAAGATAGTTCTTCTCATGGGTCTTCAACTGGCGCGAGGCATAGGCAATCACCCTACCCTCCTGCATCAAAATACAACCAATGCCTATCCTTGAGGCATCACAATACATGGTGTAAGAACCTGAAGCTAATGGCAGAACTAACACTGGAGTTGTGGTCAAAGCAGTCTTGAGCTTTTGAAAGCTCTCCTCACACTCATCCGACCACCTGAATGGAGCACCCTTTCGGGTCAATTTAGTCAAGGGCGATGCAATAGATAAAAATCCCTCCATAAAGCGACGGTAATAACCCGCCAAACCAAGAAAGCTCCTAATCTCCATGACTGAGGACGGTCTAGGCCAATTCTGCACCGCCTCTATCTTCTTCGGATCCACCTGAATACCTTCGTTGGACACTACGTGTTCCAAGAATGCTACTGAACTGAGCCAAAACTCACATTTGGAGAACTTTGCATAAAGCTTCTCCTCCCTCAATCTCTGTAATACAATCTTCAAATGCTGAGCGTGTTCCTCCTGGCTACGAGAGTACACCAGGATGTCATCAATGAATACAATGACGAATGAGTCCAAATAGGGCTGGAATACATTGTTCATCAAATGCATGAACGCTGCTGGGGCATTGGTCAGCCCAAAAGACATCACCAAGAACTTATAATGGCCATATCGGGTCTTGAAAGCTGTCTTAAGAATATCTGAATCCCGAATTTTCAGCTGGTGATAACCGGACCTTAAATCGATCTTGGAGAACACCCTCGCTCCCTGAAGCTGGTCGAATAAATCATCAATACGAAGCAAAGGATACTTGTTCTTGACTGTGACCTTGTTCAACTACCTGTAATCAATACACATTCTCATGGAACCATCCTTCTTCTTCACAAATAGAATCGGTGCACCCCAAGGTGACACACTAGGCCGAATAAACCCCTTATCAAGGAGTTCCTGAAGCTGTTCTTTCAATTCCTTCAACTCTTCCGGTGCTATACGATACGGTGGAATAGAAATGGGCTAAGTGCCCGACACCAAATCAATACCAAAGTCAATATCCCTGTCAAGCGGCATGCCCGGCAAGTCTGTAAGAAACACATCCGAAAAAACATGTACCATCGGAACAGAATCAATGACAGGAGTCTCTGCACTAACATCCGTCAAAAAAGCCAAATAAGATAGGCAACCCTTCTCAACCATGTGCTGAGCCTGCAAATATGAAATCACCCTACTTAGTACATAATCTGCAGAACCGCTCCACTCAACTCTCAGAATTCCCGACATAGTCAACGTCACCGTCTTAGCATGACAATCTAGAACAACATGACACGGAGATAACCAATCCATACCCAATATCACATCAAAGTCAACCATACTTAGCAGTAAAAGGTCCACTTGGGTCTCTAGACCCCCAATAGTCACCACATATGACCGATATACGCGATCCACAATAATAGTATCACCCACAGGAGTAGATACATGAACAGAAGAAACTAGAGACTCACGAGGCATATCCAGAAAATGGGTGAAATACGAGGAAACATATGAATACGTGGAACCAGGGTCAAATAATACTAAGGCGTCTCTGTGACAAACTGAGACAATACCTGTAATCACAGCATCTGAAGCAATAGCATCTGGTCTGGAAGGGAGAGCATAGAAATGGGCCTGACCACCCCCTGATCTGCCTCCCCCTCTAGGGCGACCCCTAGCTGACTGACCTCCACCCCGAGCTGACTGGGCAGGTGGTGAGGTAATTGGTGTTGTAGTCGAAGGCTGACTCCTCTGCTGAGATAGACCTCCATGATGATGAGGACACTGCCTCCACATATGCCCAGGCTCCCCACACTCATAACAACTCCCTGGTGCTGGCGGCGGAAACTGAAGGGAACCCCTAGCACCATGATAACTGGTAGAAGAACCTGGCATGGAAGAGCCCTGAACAGGTGGAGCACGGGACGAACTCTGAGCTGGAAGGGCACAAAGTGATGAGTGGCCCTAATGAGAACTGTGAGAACCATGTCCAGATGATACACCACGGTGAAATGGCCGAGCTGACTGAGCCTGTCTGAAATGACGACCTCTACCGTGCTGGAACTGACCCCCAAAAGGAGCACCGCTGAATCCACCCTGACCACGAGGCCTCTTGGCCTCCCTCTCAACCCTCTCCTGACCGCGAACCATCTCAATCTGTCGAGCAATATCGATAACCTCATCAAAAGTAGCACCCGAAACCCTCTCTCTGGTCATGAGCAACTGTAGCTGATAAGTGAGACCATCAATAAACCTCATGATCTTCTCCCTGTCCGTGGGAACCAACCAGATCACATGACGGGCCAACTCGGAGAACCACATCTCATACTGTATCACAGATATATCACCCTAGTGAAGCCGCTCAAACTGGTTACGCAGCTCCTCTCTACGAGACCGAGGCAAAAACTTCTCCAAAAAGACCACGGAGAACTGCTGCCAAGTAAGGGGTGTTGCACCAACAGGCTTAGCCTCTCGTAAATCTCCCACCATCTGAGTGCAGCCCCAGAAACCTAAAAGGTAGTGAATGAGACCCCACAAGTCTCCAAAATACCAATAGTACGGAGTATCCTCTGACACCTGTCCAAAACGTCTTGAGCATCCTCTCTCTATATGCCACTGAAAGGTGGTGGTTGGAGTCTCCCAAACCTCTCCAATCTACGCTGATCATCCTCAGGCATAGCAGGAACCACATAATCCTGAGAAACTGCAACCGGCTGGGCTGGAGGTACCTCCGGTATCTGAAGTCCCTGAATAACCTATCTGGTGTGCGAGCAACGGGAGTATGAGTGCCTCCCCTGGCCTGAGAAGTGGCTGCGGCCGTCGAAAAAGAGACCGCCTGGGCAAGGCCGGTGCACGCTGTCAGAATCTGAGTTAGGGCCTCCTGAAGGCCTGGAGTCACAATAGGCACAGGTGGTGCCGGAGCTGGTGCATCAACAACTGGAACCTGGTCCTGATCTGGGACAACCGGTGGATCTGCAGGTACTGCCCCAGCTGCTGTACGGGCTGCACCTCTGCCCCTACCATGGCCTCTTCCGCGGCCTCGGCCTCTCGCGGCCCTGGCTGGTGGTACTGGTGGTACTGGTGGCTGGCCCTCCTGACCTCACCATCTGTGAGAGAATGAAACAACAGATGTTTAGTTACTAGAATCAACAGATTTGCATGACAAGAATTCAAGAATGTAGAGTTTTCGAAAGGTTCTGCAACCTCTCGAAGATAAGTACAGACGTCTCTGTACCGATCCGCAAGACTCTATTAAACCCGCTCACGACTTGTGAGACCTATGTAACCTAGGCTCTGATATCAATCTGTCATGACCCAAACTAACCCCTGTCGTGATGGCGCCTAACATGGAACTAGGCAAGCCGACTCATTTCCAAAACAATCCGATATTTTCATTTTCAAAGATAATTTCAATGTTATTTAACATAAAACCTTCGTAAAGGAGTTCAAATCAAATAAAAGTGCGGAAGGAAAAGCCCGACATCGGGGTGTCACTAGTCATGAGCATCTACTACAATCTGTCTGACAATATCAAGACTAATTCAGTCTGAAAAACAGCTAAATACAACTAAAGGAAGATAAAAGGGAGAAGAGCAGGGATGCGATCGCCATGCAGCTACCTTGCTATTCCTAAAAAAATCTACAATCAGAACAATCAACAACCGCTACCATGTCTAGCTATACCTGGATCTGCACACAAGGTGCAAGGAGTAACATGAGTACGCCAACTCAGTAAGTAACAACAATAAATAAAGACTGGGCAGTTGTGATGAGCAATAAAGCATATAACGTTCATATCAGGAAATCTCAGTAAAATACCACATGCTTTTAAAATTAAGATTTGAATCAAAACATCTCGTTTAAACCCGGTTCTAGTAAAAATTATTTAAAGATAGTTTTTCAACAGTTTTTCAAACAAAGAAAAAATGCAAAGGTGAGCAAAATGAAGAAATCATAAACAGCCCCTCGGGCAAAACATCACTCATATACAGCCCCTCGGGCAAACCTCACAGTCACTCGTGCCACTCGGGCATACCTCACAATCACTCTTTCCACTCGGGCATACCTCACAATTACTCATGCCTACCAGTCACTCAGCACTCGGCACTCGCACTCAGTAGGTACCTGTGCTCACTGGGGGTGTGTACAAACCTCGGAGGGGCTCCTTCAGCCCAAGCGCTATAATCTGCACGGACAACTCACGTGCTGCACGAACAACTCACGTGCTATAATAATAAAATATGTTGCAGGCGGGCAGCCCCGATCCACACTCATCCTCACAAATCAGGCCCTCGGCCTCACTCAGTCATAGACCTCTCAAGCCACTCGGGCATTTCAGTAAAATAGGGCATTCGGCTCAAAACATTTATATACATCAAAAGAGAGTCATAAAACTGAGTTATGCGGTAAACAAGTATAAACATGACTGAGTATAGATTTTTCAATCGAAAACAATGAGAGGATGGTAAGAAAAAGCCCCTAAGGGTCCAAACAGCACTGGCGCAAGGCCCAAACATGGCATTCAGCCCAATTTACAGAAACGCTTTCTAAAATATATAAGTATCATATAGTTTCAACAAAATATGCAACTTTACAGTTGCTACAGGACGGACCAAGTAACAAATCCCAAACGGTGCACGCCCACACGCCCGTCACCTAGCATGTGCGTCACCTCAATATAGTAAAATGATACGAAATCCGGGGTTTCATACCCTCAAGACTAGATTTACAATCATTACTTACCTCAAACCCGTCAAACCTCTACCCCGCAATGCTCTTGCCTCTGGACTCGGCCTCCAAATGCTCCGAATCTATTCACAATCAGAATCACCCAGAATCAGAGGAAAAATGCAAAGGTGAGCAAAATGAAGAAATCATAAATAGCCCCTCGGGCAAAACATCACTCATATACAGCCCCTCGGGCAAACCTCACAGTCACTCTTGCCACTTGGGCATACCTTACAATCACTCTTGCCACTCGGGCATACCGCACAATCCCTCATGCCTCCCAGTCACTCAGCATTCGACACTCGCACTCAGTAGGTACCTGCGCTCACTAGGGGGTGTGTACAGACTCCGGAGGGGCTCCTTCAGCCCAAGCGCTATAATCTGCACGGATAACTCACGTGCTATAATACTAAAGCATGATGCAGGTGGGTAGCCCCGATCCACACTCATCCTCACAAATCAGGCCCTCGGCCTCACTCAGTCATAGACCTCTCAAGCCACTTAGGCATTTCAGTAAAACAGGGCATTCGGCCCAAAACATTTATATGCATCAAAATAGAGTCATAAAACTGAGTTATGCGGTAAACAAGTATAAACATGACTGAGTATAGATTTTTCAATCGAAAACAATGAGAGGATGGTAAGAAAAAGCCCCTAAGGGTCCAAGCAGCACTGGCGCAAGGCCCGAACATGGCATTCAGCCCAATTTACAGAAACTCTTTCTAAAACATATAAGTATCATATAGTTTCAACAAAATATGCAACTTTACAGTTGCTACGGGATGGACCAAGTCACCAGTCCCCAACGATGCAAGCCCACACGCCCTTCACCTAGTATGTGCGTCACCTCAAAATAGTAGAATGATACGAAATCCGAGGTTTCATACCCTCAGGACTAGATTTACAATTGTTACTTACCTCGAACCGGTCAAATCTCTACCCCGCAATGCTCTTGCCTCTGGAATCGACCTCCAAATGCTCTGAATCTATTCACAATCAGTACAATACCATCAATACGCGCTAATGGAATGAATTCCACAACAAAAGCTACAAAATTAGACCAAAATCCGAAATTGGCTCAAATCCGGCCCCCGGGTTCACGTCTCGAAATCAGACAAAATGTACAAAATAGAAAGCTCATTCACTCACGAGTCTAACCATACCAAATTCATTAAAATCCGACATCGTTTGGTCCTTCAAATACTTAAATTACTCTCCAAACGTTCCAAGCCCTAACCCCTCATTTTCACTAATTACAATGATTAAACAACGAAAAATCACAATATATTAATGTATTAGGGCTCAAGTAACTTACCTCAACGAAATCCCCTTGATTCCCTCTTCAAATCTCTCCCAAAAGCTCCAAAAACCGAATAGAAATGGAGAAGAATGCACCAAAATTCGCGAAGTGTGCAATATGTACCTTCTGCCCAGGCTTCTCGCACCTGCGGCCATTTACTCGCACCCGCGCGCCCGCACCTACGGTCCAAGGAGCCGCACCTGCGCAACTCACTTATTCGCCTAGTCTCCGCATCTGCGACAAACTCATCGCACATGCGCTTGCGCATCTGCGCGTGACGCGCCGCATCTACGAAGCCTGTCCAGCATTCCCCTCTCTGCATCTGCGCCCCGTGTTTCACACCTGCGGGCTCGCAGATGCGACCTCCAACTCGCACATGCGCAACCTGCCTAGCCCAGCATTGCCCGCACCTACGAACTCCCCATGCGCACCAGCGGCCTCGCACCTGCGACTCTTTCTTCCGCAGGTGCAAAAATAGCAGCAGCAGCAGCTTCAGCTGCATTTTCCAACTTGGACAGATCCGTTAACCACCCGGAATCACCCCGAGGCCCTCGGGACCTCAACCAAAAATACCAACAAGTCATATATCAACATACCAACTTAGTCGAATCTTCGAATCACTCAAAACAACATCAAATCATCAAATTACCCTCGGATTCAAGCCTAAGAACTTCTAAATTTCCAAATTCGGCAACCGATGCCGAAACCAACCAAACCACGTCCGAATGACCTAAAATTTTGCACACACATCACAAATGCCACTACGAATCTACTTCAACTTTCGGAATTTCATTCCGACCCCGATATCAAATTTTCCACTACAGATCAAAATCGCCAAATTTTTAATTTCCCCAATTCAAGCCTAATTCTACCACGGACCTCCAAATCACATTCCGGACGCACTCCTAAGTCCAAAATCACCTAACGGAGCTAACGGAATCATCAGAATTCAAATCCGAGATCATTTACACATAGATCAACATTCAGTTATCTTTTCCAACTTAAGTTTTTGCTTAAGAGACTAAGTGTCTCAATTTACTCTGAAACCACTCCGGTCCCGAACCAACTAACCCGCCATAACATAATATAGCTGAATAACAAAAAAAGAAGTAGAAATGGGAAAAACGGGGCTATAACTCTCAAAACGACCGGCCGGGTCGTTACACACGCATTTCAAGCCACCCTTATCTCACTGCATGCGTTTCAACACCCTGACCTTATATCACCGCATGCGTATCAATATCACAATATTTCACAAATCGCACCTCAAGCGCCCAAATATCACAACATAATACAACTTGCACCTCAAGTGCTCACATATCACAAATTGCACATCAAGTGCTCAAATATTACAACATATCACAAATTGCACATCAAGTGCTCAAATATTACAACATATCACAAATTGCACATCAGGTGTCCAAATATTATAACTTGCCACAGAAATCAACAATACATTAATTTTCCACAATAAGAAGCACATGGCTCGGCCATAACGTGCACAAAAATCTTAACAAAAATATGTGGGAGCAAACAACTCAACAAAATAATATTTCACAATTTAACACTTTGCCTCAAATATCATTTACGACATTTATAACTCAATACCAATTGCGACAACATGAACTGGAAAGTAATTCATCAAGGAACAACACCTTCTTTAATCCAAATTTTTGGAAAATAGATTAATTCCTTCTTTTAAACTTACATAATAAATTATTTGTAAATGAATAATCCATAATGAAATTATCTCCAGGAAATATCAACTCAACAAAAACATGGGATTCACATAAAAGTCAAAGTGAAAATCACACCAAATTATCATATAAAAACAAATTAAACAAACAAGGATTTATGCATGACAAATAAAGGATTTACTATGTTCCAAAAAATTTCCAATTTAATACGTAAGGGCGTCTACGAATTTCAACCAATGTAATTTGCACATATAAACCAAGTACGTACTCGTCACCTCGCGTACATAATTTCCACATAAGACTCAATGCCTAAGGGGTAATTCCCCCACTCAAGATTAGGCAAGATACTTACCTCGACAAAACTAAGTCATTGCTTTAAATGATCTTCGCGAGTGAAGCCACCTCCGGACGGCTCAAATCTGAAATTCGCCCCTTAATAATACTACGATGGTCCGCCACACTAAACAAATTTCAATCTACAACAATGCAACACAATTGCACCAATATTAGTAACAAATTTCCAGGTTTTTGGTCATTTAGGCATTTTATCAAACACCTAGAGTGCATAGCATTTTACTACCTCTAGTAATGGTGTTTCTTCATCCAATAATACCTACTTCCCACCAACAAGAGATACTAAACCATCCTTTGTCTAAAAACAACCTTCTTTAGCACCATTAAAATCATCAATGAACTCACATCCACTCAATTGTTGCTAATTAATTCGTTACAAAATCTCTACAACACCCAATAATCTAGTTTAAGTATTTATGGCTTCCAAGCACCATCCAATAAGTGTTAATACTTATTTCTTGCTCACATACTCATAATAAATCCATACATGTAAGTCTAAGGGTAAAGGATTACCTTTTCGAAAGAAATCTTGCAAAACCCTCCTTTGAGTTCGTGAAGAAATATCTTGAAGATCTAAGTATTTTATATGTAGATTTCATCAATACTAGTGGAGAAATGATGGAATTTCATACCAATATAATGGGGATTGCTTCCCTTGAAGAAGAGAGGAGTTAGTGGTCTTGAGTGAGTGGAGAAGAGCTCCAAAATTCTTCCAAATGAAGTGAGGAAAATGAACCCCGAAATTGTATCTATAGGCCCAAATTTCTGGGTTTCAGATGCTGCCTCGGATGCTATGGCAGCACTTCACTGCCAGCCTTTCTTTCGGATGCGGCCCCGGATGTTTCGCATCCGCAGTCTCCTCTGCCATCCTTTGGTAATTTGGTCATAATATCTAGTAGAAATGTCCAAATGACGAACGGTTTGAAGCGTTAGAAACTAGACTCGAAGCTCTTTCATTGGATAGGTTATCAATCACATAACTCCTTATATATATGTAGATACTCTCGTCCTAAGATAGGTCTTATGCCAAAACATAACAAATCGATCTGGAATGACCTCAAATTTTGCACACAAGTCGTAAATGACATAACGAAGCTATTCAATTTTCCGGAATCAAAGTCCAAGCCCGATATATCAAGGTCAACTCCCGGTCAACATTTTTCTTAAAATCTTTCATTTTTTTCAACTTTCGCCAATTAGCACCGAAACCTTCTAGACCTATCCAAATGTAAATCCGGGCATACGCCCAAGCCCAAAATTATCATTCGGTCCTAACGGAACCATCAAAATTCCGATCCGAGGTCGAATACTAAAATGTCAAATTTGGTCAACTCTTTCAACTTAAAGCTTCCAACAAGGAATTTATTCTTCCGAACTAATCCCGAAACACTTGAAAATCAAAACTGACGATTCACACACGTCATAATACATCATATGAAGCTATTCAAGACTTCAAATAGTTGGAAGGAGTGTAAATGTTCAAAACGACAAGTCGGGTCGTTATATTCTCCCCCACTTAAACATACGTTCATCCTCGAACGTGCCAAGAATCTTTCTGAGGACTTTAAATTTCTGAGTGTATTATTACACACATACTCGCAGGTGATTCTACGTCACCACAAATTTAACATGGATCTGACAATGCCATCTCAGTTGAAGATTATTTCTCTCATCCATACTTATAAACTTTAAAACCAAATGTTTTACACTCCAAACATTTTCAGAAGGCCTATTTGTTTTCACATCAACACACGGTATTAGTCTCAACCGGTTGTAGCAACTCGTTCCTACGCACACATCAACTTCCTTAATAGCGCTTAAGTACTTCAAAATTTTCCGAGGTGTTACATTATCCCCCACTTAGGATCATTCGTCCTCAAGTGAGAAGTAGTGTCCGCCCTCAAACACATAACATAACTTATCTCTTCTTTCGCACATCTCAATCTCCCAAATTTTTCTAACTCCCAAATTTTTCAGAAATTTCGGTAGAGCCTCCCCTGTAATTGGGCCTATCCACCTGCCAGAGTAACACCAAAACAACTCCTAACAACACATCCACAACCCAACAAAGCACCACAATGTATATATCAATAACACTAATCTCAACATTACAAGCATTGCATTATCATAATGATATCTGGACATGAAACACATCATCTGTACGCCCATAACCACATCTCTGGTCTTAATAGTTGTTCATAATCGATTACAACATCGCCATTTAACCTCATGTTAACAAAAATCTCGTTTCAAACCTCCACTTTACTAACAACGAGACACGAGGCATGAAGACCTCATAATTATTTACCCGAATTAATGAGTTACATTTTACGCCACCTGGGCACTCACCTCATAGGCTAAAACTCAATAATTACAACAAGAATTTGGCAAATTATGCACAGAAAAATTCATACAAGAATTTTCAAATAAGCCTAACAGGCATGACTCCCTATAAGTACTATAGTACAAATTTAATTTCGGAAAAGGAGATTTTAAATTCATAAATTATTTTTTTCACCACAAGGACCTTGTCCTTATATAACTTTCACCGCGGCTTGTAGCCAGTTTAAATATTTCACATCATATAAAAATACGAGGATCTAGTCCTCAACTCCGAATCGCAAGTATTTTGCACATTGTGCCAAATGAGATTTTCCATTCCCTTTCTTTCTTCTTTTTAATAAATTCTGTAAATAATTTTCACAACACATAATGAACCCCTATACCAATAGGGAATATACTTCATAAAATTGAGATCAATTATTCCAAATTTACATCAAAACGCACTGTAGTGAGTAATAGAAAGTCATTTTTTTTAACTTATAGCCCTCAATAGTGAAAAAAAATAAAAATGATAGACACGGGCTAACATCATCAAATCTCCCAACAGGGATAAACACGTGAGTGGTGTACAAAATCACTAACTCACTATACATGGAGCATGATAGAAGGTCTCACCCCGATAATTAAAATTAAATCAAATAAGAACAGTGGTCCTACATTACAAATTAAATCATACATGTAACGACATAATCTGGTGTAGCGGCCTCAACCATCCCATATCAATTATATCAATGGGTCGGGCCCCCCCTTCTAGGGTGCCCTCTACCCGCCTATCCTCCACCCCTAATTGGCTGTGCACGTGGAGTATTAACTAGAATAAAACTTGTAGCTTGAGTATTCTGATGAAATCCGCCTCTCCCAAGTCTGGGACAATCTCTCATGATGTACCTAGTATCACCACACTAATAACAACCCCTCTACGGGTTCGGCTGCTCATACTGAGTCTGTGCCGGATAACTGGAATAACCATTATAGGAACCCCGTGCCGATAGTGCATTAAAAGAACTTACTGGACACCCTGAGTATTCTGAAATTATTTCCATGACCCCGCTGATATTGTAAAGTAGAATTATTAAGGATGCAGGAATACCACAAGTCCTACCATCATCCCATACCAATCACAGCGCTTAATCATATACAAGTTTTGGAGAACCTTTCAATACCACATATATACATCTCAGGCCAAAATTGATATAACACATGACCCCACAATCTGATCATTGATAGTGGACTCCCCTCACTTGGAGTGAAGCCATGGGACACAGTCCGATGATCCATAATACTAACCTTCACCGCTCGTATGTCACCAGTTAGAAGACACATCAAGCCATTTATTAGGCGCATGTCATCCTCGTGACAGTCAAAATTGCTTCCTCAAGTGCCTTGACTGCTAGTATGTACCTTTCACTAAATGGAAATCCCATACGAACTACATAGTCTCTAATACCACCAACTATCTTCAGATCTACATCCACCTCGTGACCCTACCACGATTGTGACCATTAGGCAATTAATTAAACCTTCTTAATATAATACTTATCAACCAGATGTCAGAACCTGCCGCACCACATGTGCACAACTGAATGATCTCTCAATACTTCTGCATCCTCGATCTGGACGACAAGTTGTAACAATGGTTGAGAAACCCTGGCTCCCTTATAACCCCTCTGTAGTATCACGAACCGTTGGCGCATAGTTGATACTGAGTGCGCAATTTCATACACGAATGGATGCAAAAGAACATAAGATATATGCTTCAAGCTGAATAAATACCGCACAATAAAGAATGAAAGAAGTGAAAAATTTTCCCACTAGCTCTGTAGCCTCTCGAAGATAAGTACAGACGTCTCTGTACCGATCCGCAAGACTCTACTAAACTCATTCGTGACTCGTAGAACCTATGAACCTAGAGCTCTGATACCAACTTGTCATGACCCAAAATCCCACCACAGGCGTCGTGATGGCACTTAGTCTCTAAGACTAGGTAAGCTGATTACAATTACATTTCGAGCCATTTGTTTTTTTTTTTGAACATATATAATTTAATACAAATGTCGAAACTAACAGCGAAAATATTCAAACAACCTCCCAAGACTGGTAATACTGAGTCACGAACTCTAATTGAATACATGAAATGATCTCAAGGAAATCGAATATACAATACTGTTCGAATAACAATTAACAGTACGATAAAATGGAAAGACTCCAAGGGACTGCGCCGACCAAGCAATTCTACCTTGAATCCTTGCGATCTGTCACGACCCAAAATTTCCCACCGACGGGACCGTGATGGTGCCTAACATTTCACTTGTTAGGCAAGCCAACGTTAGAGAATCATTAAACTAATTCCTTATGTCCATTCAGTAAATAACAATAATTAACTAAGGTAAAATATAATAAGTGCGGAATATTATAAAACTGTATTAATTACTACCACCCCGATCTGGAGTCACAATTCACGAGTATTCTAGAATTTATTACAAGTAATAGTCTAAAAGAAATACAACTGTCTGAATGAAAGAAAACACTAGGACATAAAAGATACACGGGGACATCAAGGTCTGTGAACGCCGACAGATCTACCTTGAGTCTCCGGACAGCAGACCAATAGCAAAATCTCGATCAACCTGAGTCCGTAACAAAATCTGCACAGAAAGTGCAGAGTGCAGCATCAGTACAACCGCCCCCATGTAATGGTAAGTGTCGAGCTTAACCTCGGCGAAGTAGTGACGAGTCTAGGACAAGACACCCACATATAACCTGAACAGTATAATCATGCTAGTGGCAGCAACAGTAAATAAAGAAATAACGCAGAAATAATGGGAAGGGGACATACAATGGGGGGGGATACAACATAAAGAGTGATAATAATGCAAAGACAGAATTAAACCGAAAATCCTTAAACGAATTGAGCAATTAAAACAGCAAAGGAAAACTGCACGGTATCACCCTTCGTGCTTTTACTCTCAACCTCATCAAATAAATAAATTGAACGGCACGGCATCACCCTTTGTGTATTAAACCTCTCATAATATACACGGCATCACCTTTCGTGCTTTATCACTTACAAATCATGGCACGGCATCACCTTCCGTGCATTAACACTCACATATCATGGAACGGCATCACCCTTCGTGCATTAACACTCACATATCACGGCACGGCATCACCCTTCGTGCTTTACACTCTTCCTCACAATAAATAATGCATGCACAGCATCACCCTTCATGCTTTACACTCCTCCTCACAAATCACAGAATAAATAACAACGGATAGATAGAAGTATCACAAAGAAATCAGTATTTTACCATTAATCAATAGCACAATGTAACCTCAACCTTGAATCAATATTTGAAAGTTACCAAATCTCAGTGAAACCAGATATAAGTCACCCAACTCAAATAACCCGCTAAGCATGGATAATAGAGTTTAAGGCTACAAAACAGTCAAGAATAGAATTTTACTCGCATGCTAAGACTCGACAACGACGCATACACGCTCGTCAACTTACCTACACATCGTATTTAAAAACCAAACACATAGCAAATAAACACATAATACATATTCCCTCAAGCCAAAGTTAGACATGACACTTACCTCGCTCTGAAGGCCACTTAATTCTCAATCACAGCTTTTTCTTTGGAATTCACCCCCAAACCACTCGTATCTATTCAAAAATGACTCAATAATATCAAATATTGCTTAAGGAATCAACTTTCATGAATAATTACAGATTTCTTAAATTTTCCTCCAAAAAGTCAAAAAATCGACCCTGGGCCCGCTTGGTCAAAACCCGAGGTTCGGACCAAAATCCATTTACCCATTCATCCCCGAACCCGAATATATAATTGGTTTTGGAATCCGACCTCAAATAGAGGTCTAAATTCCCGAAATCCCTAGTTTCTACCCTAACCCCTAATTCTAACATGAAAACTATAGATTTTAGGTTGAAAATTCAAGAAATGTAATGGGTAATTGAAAGAAAATGATTTAAAATCACTTACCAACACTTTGGGGAAGAAATGACTCTTGAAATATTGCCTCACACCGTTTGGTTTTTGAGAAAAATGAATTTTGGCTAAATCCTGTGTTTGGATTTAGTTAAGTGCTGGGCGACAGTGTTCATCGCGTTCGCGAGAGCACTGTCGCGTTCGCGAAGAGTATAGGCTACCAAGACTTTGCGTTCGCAAGACAGTGCTCGCGTTCGCATAGACTACCCTTCCCTGGTCTTCGCATTCGTGAGACAGTGTTCGCGTTCGCGATGAAGAAAAGGCTGACTCCCCCTCCCCGGTGCCTAGCACTACACATTCGCGATGGGCTTGTCGCGTTCGCAAAGGGTAACGCCCCCATCGCTTCGTGTTCACGACCAAGCCTTCGCGTTCGAGAAGAAGAAATCCCTACCTCATCAGTTTACTCTTCGCGTTCGCAAGAGGACCTTCACGAACACGAAGAAGGACATGCCAGAACCCAGACTCTGCAGAAAAAACCAGATTTCCAAAGTCCAAAACATCTCGTGGCCTATCCGAAACTCACCGGAGCCCTCGGGGCTCCAAACCAAACATGCACACAAGTCTAAAAACATCATATGGACCTGCTCGCATGATCAAATCGCCAAAATAACACCTAGAACTCTAAATGTAGCACCAAATCAAATGAAATTCTCAAGAACACTGTAATTTTACTATTTTCTCAACTAAAGGTCCGAATCACGTCAAATCAACTCCGTTTCTCACCAAATTTCACACACAAGTCTTAAATATCATAATGAATCTATATCGGGTTCTGGAACCAAAATACGGACCCGATACTCACAATTCCAAACATCAATCAATTGTTAAAAATAATTGATTTTTAGACTTTTAATTTTCATCAAAAATTCATAACTCTAGCTAGGGACCTCCGAATTTGATTCCGGGCATACACCCAGGTCCCATAATTCTATACGGACCCATCGGGACCGTCAAGACATGGATCCGAGCCCATTTACCAAAACTATTGACCGAAGTCAACAAAAATCAACTTTTAAGGCAAAAAATCTTATTTTCATTAGTTTTCAACATAAAAGCTTTCCGGAAACATGCCTGGATTACGCACATAAATCGAGGAGGGTAAAAATGAGATTTTTTAGGCTTAAGAGCGCAGATTCGAGTTCTAAAACATAAGATGACTTTTTGGGTCATCACATTCTCCACCTCTAAAATACCCGTTCGTCCTCGAATGGCCATAGAAAAGTATCTAGGCTAGTGAAAAGGTGGGGATATATACTCCGCATATCGGACACGGACTCCCAAGTAGCTGCCTCGATAGGCTGACCTTACCACTGCACTCGAACTGAAGGATAACTCTTTGATCTAAACTAGCGAACTTGCCGGGCTAGAATTGCCACCGGCTCCTCCTCATAAGTCAAATCCTTGTCCAACTGGACCAAGCTGAAATCTAACACATGGGACGGATCACCATGATACTTTCGAAGCATGGACACATGGAATACCGGATGAACAGCTGCTAAACTAGGTGGCAACGCAAGACTGTAAGCCACTTCTCCTACCCTCTCTAGAATCTCAAAAGGTCTGATATACCTAGGGCTCAACTTGACCTTCTTTTCGAACCTCATTGCACCATTCATGGGTGATACCCGGAGCAACACTCTCTCTCCGACCATGAATACAACATCACGAACTTTGCGATCGGCATAAATCTTTTGCCTGGATTGAGTTGTGCGAAGTCGATCCTGAATAACCTTAACCTTATCCAACGCATCCTGTACTAAGTCTGTGCCCAACAGCCGAGCCTCTCCCGGCTCGAACCACCCAACTGGAGACCGGCACTGCCTACCATATAATGCCTCATAGGGAGCCATCTGAATGCTCGACTGGTAACTGTTGTTGTAGGCGAACTCTGCAAGGGGCAAGAACTGATCCCAAGAACCTCCAAATTCTATAACACAAGCACGGAGCATATCCTTCAAGATCTGAATAGTGCGCTCGGACTGCCCATCCGTCTGAGGATGGAATGTTGTGCTCAACTCAACCTGCATACCCAACTCACATTGTACTGCCCTCCAGAAGTGCGAGGTGAATTGCGTACCTCCGTCAGATATAATTGACACAGGCACACCGTGAAGACGGATGATCTCACAAATGTAAATGTCTGCCAACCGCTCCGAGGAATAGGTAACTGCCACAGGAATGAAATGAGTTGACTTAGTCAGCCTGTCTACAATGACCCAAACTACATCGAACTTCCTCTGAGTCTGTGGGAGTCCAACAACAAAATCCATGGTGATACGCTCCCACTTCCACTCAGGAATATCTAACCTCTAAAGTAAACCACCAAGTCTCTGATGCTCACACTTTACCTGCTGGCAATTTAGGCACCGAGTTACATAGACAACTATGTCCTTCTTCATTTGCCTCCACTAATAATGCTGCCTCAAGTCCTGATACATCTTGGCAGCGCCCGGATGAATAGAATGCTGTGGGACTCCTCAATAATCAACTCCCGAAGCCCATCCACATTAGGCACACAAATACGACCCTGCATCCTCAAAACTCCATCATCTATAACAGTAACCTGCTTGGCACCATCGTGATGCACTGTGTCTCTAAGGACAAGTAAATGAGGATTGTCATCCTGCCGATCTCTGATGCGCTCAAACAAAGAAGACCGAGCAAATGTACAAGCTAGGACATGACTGGGCTCAGAAATATCTAACCTCACGAACTGGTTGGCCAGGGCCTGAACATCCAATTCTAGTGGTCTCTAACCAACTGGAATATAAGCAAGACTGCCCATACTCACAGCCTTTCTACTCAAAGCATCGGCCACCACATTGACCTTTCCGGGGTGATACAAAATGGTGATATCATAGTCTTTCAACAACTCCAACAATCTTCTATGCCTCGAATTAAGATCTTTTTGTTTGAACTGGTACTGAAGGCTATGATGATCAGTAAATACCTCACACAAGACACCGTAGAGGTAATCCTTCCAAATCTTCAGCGCATGAACAATGGTTGCCAGTTCTAAGTCATGAACAGGATAATTCTTCTCGTGAACCTTCAACTGCCACAAAGCATATGTAATAACCTTGCCACCCTGCATCAATACCGCACCCAAACCAATACGAGATGCGTCACAATATACTGTATAAGATCCTAAACCTGTGGGTAACACCAATATCGGTGTCGTAGTCAAAGTTGTCTTGAGCTTCTGGAAGCTCGCCTCACACTCGTCTCACCACCTGAACGGGATACCTTTTTGGGTCAGTTTGGTCAATGGGCTTGCTATAGATGAAAACCCTTCCACGAACCGACGATAGTAACCTGCTAAACCCAGGAAAATCCAGATCTCTGTAACTGAAGTAGGTCTAGGCCAATTCTCAACAGCCTCAATCTTCTTAGGATCCACCTTTATGCTTTCTGTCGATACAACATGCCCCAAAAAGGCAACTGAGTCTAACCAGAACTCACATTTTAAAATTTTGACATATAACTGATTATTCTTCAAAGTTTGAAGCACACTCCGAAGATGTTGCCCATGCTCCTCTCGACTGCTGGAGTGAATCAAGATATTATCAATGAATATAACCATAAAAGAACCCAAATAGGGCTTGTACTCCCGATTCATCAAATCCATAAGTGTTGCTAGGGTGTTGGTAAGACAAATGATATTACTAGGAATTCGTAATGCCCATACCGAGTCCGAAAAGCTGTTTTAGGGATATCAGATGCCCTAATCTTCAACTGATGGCAATCAGACCTCATAATTATTTACCCGACGTAACGAGTCACATTTAACACCACCTGGGCGGGCACCTATCTCATAGGCTAAAACTCAATAATTACAACATGAATTTCGCAAGTATGCACAGAGAATTTCATACAAGAATTTTCAATTAGACCTAACAGGCATGACTCCCTATTATTGCTATAGTACGGCTTTAATTTCACAATGGAGAACTTAAACACAAGAATTTTGCTCACAAGGAACTCGTCCTTATATAACTTCCATTGCAGCTCGTAGCTCGATTTGAACGTATCAATTTATATTAAAGTGTGAGGATCTCATCCTCAGTTCCGAATAACAAGTAATATGCATATCGTGCCAATCAAAATTTTCTATTTTCTTCTTTAAAAAAAATTCCGGTTACACCAAATCACAACGCATAATGAACCCCACACCGATAGGGCATATAATTCATAATTTATAATTAATTATCCGTAAATTACATCAAAACTTACGGAAATGAGTAACAAAAGACACATTTAGCCTCGCAGCTCTTATTAGTGACCAAAATGTAATGATAGGCATAGTTATCTTCATAGAATCTCCCAACAGGAGTAAACACATAAGTAGATTATAGAATTACGAAGCTTTCTCATACGTGGAGCACAATAGGAGGACTCGTCTTGATACTCAGAACCGAATAAATTTAAGGAAATTATTCCTTTATTTTAAATCGAGGTCGTACCCATAACGACACCATCTGATGTAACGACCTCCACCATACCATAAAACAAATATAACAATGGCTGGGTCTCCACTTCTAAGACGTCTTCTACCAGCCTGTCATCCACCTCTAACGGTCTGACCTCCACCTCAAGGTACCTAACCCCTGCCATAAGTAACCTTTCCTCCAGACAAGGCACCACCGAAACCACCGAACTGACGAGGCCTCTTATCAGACTTGTACCCTCTCTCCTGTGCAAGAATCATCTCGATCCTCCTCGCGACATTAGCAGTCGCATGAAAAGAAATCTCACTTCCGATCTCCTTGGCCATCTGAAGCCTGATAAGGTGAGTGAGTCCCTCCATAAACCTCCTCAGTCTCTCTCCCTCCGTAGGTAGTAAAAGGAGAGCATGACGGGCCAAATCCACCAAACGGGACTCATACTGAGTAACAGTCATACTGCCCTCTTCATAGGCTTGCCACGAACACCTGTGGAGAATTATCTCTCCCAAGGCCAATTTCTTTCTTTTGTTATGCTGACTCAACACTGTTAAGCTGACCCATTCTTAACATACTCTTCGAATCTTCTTTGGGGAAACCCTTACCCCTATTTATACACAACGATCACAAAAATAGAGCTCCATACAGGCAAATCTTGGCACGAACCACATAGTCCAAAATCTCATCAACCATTGTACTTCCTCCCAAGCACTCCAAAATTCGCAACAATGACGTCCACGCTGAGTAGACATTCTATAGATTTAAAGTTATTTTTCTAACTCCTTTGGTACTGAAGTATAGGATTATTAAGTTGGCGGACATACCGCAAGTCCCAACCTTATCCTCTACAAAATCTCAGGACTTAAACATGTGTAAATTTTGGGGAAACTTTTCAGTACCACATATATACATTTCAGGCCAAAATTGATATAACACATGACCCCGCAATCTATCCATTGATAGTGGATTCCCCCCACTCGGCGCGAAGTCATAGTCTACCACGTCCGATGATCCATAATATTAACCTTCACCGCTCGTATAAATCAACCAGATGCCAAGGTCCGTTGCACCCCTCACATGATTCACTGGTTAATCTCTCAATACGTCCGCATCTTCAGTTGGAACCACACGTTGAGGTAATGTTGAACATCTTTGGCTCTCTCGTAGTCCACCTGCGAAATCACGAACCATCGACGCACAACTGATATCGAGTGCGCAATGTCATACACGAGTGGATACAAAGGAATATGAGATATATGTTTCAAGATTTATCAATGCCGCACGATAAGGAATGAAAGAAGTAGAATTATTCCTAAACTCTGTAGCCTCTGGAAGATAAGTACAGATGTCTCTGTACCGATCCTTCAGACTCTACTAAGCTTGCTCATGATTTGTGAGACATATGTAACCTAGTTCTCTGATACCAACTATAACGACCCGAAATTTCCGACGGGACCGTGATGGCGCCTAACATTTCACTTGCAAGGCAAGCCAACGTTAGAGAATCATTAAACCAATTCCTTATTTTCATTTAGTAAATAACAATAATTAACTAAGGTAAAATATAATAAGTGCGGAATATTATAAAACTATATTAATTACTACCACCCGGATCTGGAGTCACAATTCATGAGCATTCTAGAACTTACTACAAGTAATGGTCTGAAAGAAATACAACTGTCTGAATAAAAGAAAATAGTAGGACATAAAAGATAGACGGAGACTTCAAGGTCTGTGATCGCCGATAGATCTACCTTGAGTCTCCGGACAGCGGACCAATAGAAAAATATCGATCAACCTAAGCCGGTACCAAAATCTGCATAGAAAGTGCAGAGTGCAGCATCAGTACAACCGACCCCATATACTGGTAAGTGTCGAGCCTAACCTCGACGAAGTAGTGACGAGGCTAGGACAAGACACCCACATATAACCTCAACAGTATAATCATGCTAGTGGCAGCAACAGTAAATAAAAAAAATAATGCAGAAATAATGGGAAGGGGACATACAATTGGGGGATACAACATAAAGAGTGAGAATAATGAAAAGACAGAATTAAACCGAAAATTCTTAAACGAATTGAGCAATTAAAACAGCAAAGGAAAATTGCACGGCATCACCCTTCGTGCTTTTACTCTCAACCTCACCAAATAAATAAATAGAACGGCACGGCATCACCCTTCGTGCATTAAACCTCTCATAATATACACGGCATCACCCTTCATGTTTTATCACTCACAAATCATGGCACGGCATCACCCTTCGTGCATTAACACTCACATATCATGGAACGGCATCACCCTTCGTGCATTAACACTCACATATCACAGCACGACATCACCCTTCGTACTTTACACTCTTCCTCACAATATAAATAATGCATGCACAATATCACCCTTCGTGCTTTACACTCCTCCTCACAAATCACAGAATCAATAACATTAGATAGATAGGAGTATCACAAAGAAACCAGTATTTTAACCATAATCAATAGCACAATGTAACCTCAACCTTGAATCATTATTCGAAAGTTACCAAATCTCAGTGAAACCATATATAAGTCACCCAACATTTCAAATAACCCGCTAAGCATGGATAGTAGAGTTTAAGACTACAAAACTGACAAAAATAGAATTTCACTCGCATGCTATGACTCGACAACGACGTATAGACGCTCGTCACCTCACCTATACATCGTATTTTACAACCAAACACATAGCAAATAAGCACATAATACCTATTCCCTCAAGCCAAAGTCAGACACGACACTTACCTCGCTTCGAAGGCTACTTAATTCTCAATCACAGCTTTTCCTTTAGAATTCACCTCCAAACCACCCGTATCTATTCAAAAATGACTCAATAATATCAAATATTGCTAAAGGAATCAACTTTAATGAATAATTATAGATTTTCCAAATTTTCCTCCAAAAAGTCAAAAAATTGACCCCGAGCCCGCATGGTCAAAACCCGAGATTCGAACCAAAATCAATTTACCCATTCATCCCCGAGCCCAAATATATAATTGGTTTTGGAATCCGACTTCAAATTGAGGTCTAAATTCCCAAATTTCCGAAATCCCTAGTTTTTACCCTAACCCCTAATTCCACCATGAAAACTCTAGATTTTAGGTTAATAATTCAAGAAATGTAATGTGTAATTGAAAGCAAATGGGTTAGAATCACTTACCAATACTTTGGGGAAGAAATGACTCTTGAAAAATCGCCTCACACCGTTTGGTTTTTGAGAAAAATGAATTTTTGGCTAAATCCCGTGTTTGGATTCTATTAAGTGCTGTGCAATATTGTTCAACGCGTTCGCGAGAGCACTGTCACGTTCGTGAAGAGTATAGGCTGCCAAGCCTTCGCGTTCGCAAGACAGTGCTCGCATTCGCATAGGCTGCCCTTCCCTGGTCTTCGCGTTCGTGATGAAGAAAAGGCTGACTCCCCCTCCCCAGTGCCTAACACTACGCGTTCGTGATGGGCTTGTCGCGTTCGCGAAGGGTAACGCCCCCATCATTTCGCGTTGCGACCAAGCCTTCGCGTTCGTGAAGAAGAAATCCCTGCCTCATCAGTTTACTCTTCGCGTTCGCGAGATACTCTTCGCGAACACGAAGAAGGACATGCCAGAACCCAGACTCTACAGAAAAACCCAGATTTCCAAAGTCCAAAACATCTCGTGGCCTATCCGAAACTCACCCGAGCCCTCGGGGCTCCAAACCAAACATGCACACAAGTCTTAAAACATCATACGGACCTGATCGCACGATCAAATCGCCAAAATAACACCTAGAACTCTAAATTTAGCACCAAATCAAATGAAATTCTCAAGAACACTTTAAAGTTACTATTTTTTCAACCGAAGGTCCGAATCACGTCAAATAAACTTCGTTTCTCACCAAATTTCACAGACAAGTCTTAAATATCATAATAAACCTGTACCGGACTCCGGAACCAAAACACGGACCCGGTACTCATAATGCCAAACACCAATCAATTCTTAAAAATAATTGATTTTCATACTTTTAATTTTCATCAAAAAATCATAACTCAAGATAGGGACCTCCGAATTCGATTCGGGCATACGCCCAGGTCCCATAATTCGATACGGACCCACCGGGACCATCAAAATACGGATTTGGACCTGTTTACCAAAAATATTGACCGAAGTCAACAACAATCAACTTTTAAGGCAAAAATTCTTATTTTTATTAGTTTTCAACATAAAATCTTTCTGGAAACATGCCCGGACTGCGCACGTAAATCGATGAGGGTAAAAATGAGATTTTTAAGGCTTAAGAGCGCATATTCGAGTTCTAAAATATAAGATGACATTTTGAGCCATCACACACGATCACACTCTAACTCTGTTCGATCCTAATATCTCTAATACCTGACTCTGCACAAAAATGTGTAGAAGTGTAATATGAGTACACCACAGTCGGTATCCAGTAAGTATCAATACTAACCTCGGTGGAGTAGTGACGAGGTACAGTCAAGACACTCACTAATCAATTAACATGTGCAGTGTATAATAATAATAATAATAATAATAATAATAATAATAATAATAATAATAATAATAATAATAATAATAATAATAATAATAATAATAATGATGATGATGATGATGATGATGATGATGATGATGATGATGATGATGATGATGATGATGATGATGATGATGATGATGATGATGATGATGATGATGATGATGATGATGATGATGATGATAATAATAATAATAATAATAATAATAATAATATTATTATTATTATTATTATTATTATTATAATAATAATAATTATTATTATTATTATTATTATTATAATAATAATAATAATAATAATAATAACAACAACAACAACAACAACAGAAACAAATGACAATTATGGCAACGAGAATAAATAAATTATATAAACAACAAGGTAACAAGAACACCATAAATATTGCTCCAACGAATAAGGAACACAAATACAACCAATTAATCAAGTCCCTCAAATATACGTCTTTCCAATATAAGTATTTCAAGTATAAATCTTTCAAATATAAGTTTTTCAATAAAACTTCTTAGAATATAACCCTGTCAAATAAATATATATTTCGAATATACTCCCTTCAAATAAATTTCTTTCAACTATAATTCTTTCAAATAATATTTTGGAATATAATTCCTTCAAATAAAAGTCACCTTGTGACACCTCATTTAATAATCATAAAAATATGGGTCTCACCCACCTTTCATATTATCACGGCACCTCGTTCCCATATTTTTATCACAATTGTACGGACAACACACGTGCCAATAATATCAATGTATATAATATCTACATGATCAATTTATTTCTAATAAAGTAAGTTTAAATTCTTTTAAAAATCAAGTAAGAAATCAACAAAGAAATGAATTTATTTTAGAAATCGTTTGAGTGAAGAAAATAACATTTTAATTAAAATGAAGCACCCAATAGCTGCTGATTTGGATGTAAAACTTATTAATTTAAAAACATAAAAGTAATTTCTTTTATTTAAAACAACTTAATCATCGAAAATCAGTAAAAAACCCAAAAAATAAAAATAAATCTTCAGAGTCTCGTACAAAAAAGCCAAAGCCAACACAATACAACAAGGAGTACAAAACACATAATAATAAAGTCAACTAGTACATCACGGAAGAAGACAAGAATTTACATATTTACATGAAACAAAGTCACCAAAGACAAGAACATAAATAAGAAATATCAACAGGGCACTCCCGAGGTACTGCCTCGTAGTCCTAAATCATAAATAAATTCACAATATCTCATTTCCTTATATCACCGTGGGAGCCTTCACATTTAAATTTAAAGAAATTTTTTTTCCCGAAATAGCATCCCGCGTTTTAGCCATCCTTATCACACCGCATGACTTCTAGTAGTTCCCCTACTAGCCACGCGTTTCAAGCCACCCTTATCTCACCGCATGCATTTCAACACCCTGACCTTATATCACCGCATGACTTCTAGTAGTTCCCCTACTAGCCACGCATTTCAAGCGACCATTATCTCACCGCATGCGTATCAATATCATAATACTCACATATCACAACATATCACAAATTGCACATCAAGTGCTCAAATATTACAACAAATCACATATTGCACATCAGGTGTCCAAATATTATAACTTGCCACAGAAATCAACAATACATTAATTTTCCACAATAAGAAGCCCATGGCTCGACCATAACGTGCACAAAAATCTTAACAAAAATATCCGGGAGCAAACAACTCAACAAAATAATATTTTACAATTTAACACTTTTCCTCAAATATCATTTACGGCCTTTATAACTCAATACCAATTGCAACAATATGAACTGGAAAGTAATTCATTAAGGAACAATGCCTTCTTTAATCCAAAATTTTTTGGCAAATAGATTAATGCCTTCTTTTAAACTTACATAATAAATTATTTGCAAATGAATAATCCATAATGAAATTATCTCCAGGAAATATCAACTCAACAAAAACACGGGATTCGCATAAAAGTCAAAGTGAAAATTACACTAAATTATCATATAAAAACAAATTAAACAAACAAGGATTTATGCATGACAAATAAAGAATTTACTATGTTCCAACAATTTTTCAATTTAATACATAAGGGCGTCTATGAATTTCAACCAATGTAATTTGCACATATAAACCAAGTACGTACTCATCACCTCGCGTACATGGTTTCAATTATACAATTTCCACATAAGACTCAATGCCTAAGGGGTAATACCCTCACTCAATACTAGGCAAGATACTTACCTCGACAAAACTAAGTCAATGCTTTAAATGATCTTCGCGAGTGAAGCCACCTCCAGACTGCTCAAATTTGAAATTCGCCCCTTAATAATACTACTTTGGTCCACCATACTAAACAAATTTCAATCTACAACAATGCAACACAATTGCACCAATATTAGTAACAAATTTTCAGATTTTTGGTCATTTAGGCATTTTATCAAACACCTAGAGTACATAGCATTTTACTGTGTTTCTTCATCCAACAATCCCTACTTCCCACCAACAAGAGATACTAAACCATCCTTTGTCTACAAACAACCTTCTTTAGCACCATTAAAATCATCAATGAGCTTACATCCACCAAATTGTTGCTAGTTAATTCGTTACAAAATCTCTACAACACCCAATAATCTAGTTTAAGTATTTATGGCTTCCAAGCACCATCCAATAAGTGTTAATACTTATTTCTTACTCACATACTCATAATAAATTTATACATGTAAGTCTAAGGGTGAAGGATTACCTTTTTGGAAGAAATCTTGCAAAACCCTCTTTTGAGTTCTTGAAGAAATTTCTTGAAGATTTAAGTATTTTATGCGTAGATTTCGTCAATACTAGTATAGAAATGATGGAATTTTATACCAAGATAATGGGGATTGCTTACCTAGAAGAAGAGAGGAGTTGGTGGTCTTGAGTGAGTGGAGATGAGCTCCAAAATATGTCCAAATGAAGTGGGTAAAATGAACCCCGAAATTGTATCTATAGGCCCAGATTTCTAGGTTTCGGATGCTGCCACGGATGCTATGGCAGCACTTCACTGCCAGTCCTTCTTTCGGATGCGGCCCCGGATGCTTCGCATCCGCAGTCTCCTCTGCCAGCCTTTGGTAATGTGGTCATAATTTCTTGTAGAAATGTACAAATGACGAACGGTTTGAAGCGTTAGAAACTAGACTCGAAGCTCTTTCATTTAGTAGGTTGTCCATCACATAACGCCTTATATATGTGTAGATACTCTCGTCCTAAGATAGGTCTTGTGCCAAAATATAACAAATCGATCCGGAATGACCTTAAATTTTGCGCACAAGTCGTAAATGACATAATAAAGCTATTCAATTTTTCGGAATCTAAGTCCAAGCCCGATACATCAAGGTCAACTCCCGGTCAACATTTTTCTTAAAATCTTCCATTTTTTTCAACTTTCGCCAATTAGTACTGAAACCTTCTAGACCTATCCAAATGCAAATGCGGGCATACGCCCAAGTCCAAAATTACCATTCGGTCCTAACGGAACCATCAAAATTCTAATCCAAGGTCGAATACTAAAATATCAAATTTGGTCAACTCTTTCAACTTAAGGCTTCCAACATGGAATTTATTTTTCCGAACTAATCCCAAAACACTTGAAAATCAAAAGTGACGATTCACACGCGTCATAATACATCATATGAAGCTATTCAAGACTTCAAATAATTAGAAGGAGCGTAAATATTCAAAACGATAAGTCGGGTCGTTACACTTCCCCCCACAAACCATGCGGTAAGCCGGAACTTATTAAAACAGAATTCATCATTTCCTTTAATGTCCGATTTTTCCTTTACAAAATTCCATGGGATTGAGGTGTGTAGGGGGGCAGTAGTTTGATGGATAATTCCATATTTGGAAGATATTTCTGCAAACGGAGATTCATATTCTCTACCCTATCACTTCTAATCATTTTATTTTTTTATTCAATTTATTCTCCACTTCATTCTTGTATTGCTTAAATGCATCAATTGCTTCATCCTTACTATTAAGCAAATAAACATAACAATATCAAGTACAAACATCAATAAAAGTTATAAAATACTTTTTTCCACCAAGAGATGGTGTTGACTTCATATCACAAATATCAGTAAGAATTAAGTCTAAAGGATTTAAATTCCTTTCAACAGACTTAAAAGGATGCTTTATAAACTTAGATTCAATACATATTTTGACATTTCGACTTATTACACTCGAATTTAGGCAATACTTCTAAATTAATTAACTTCCGCAAGGTTTTGTAATTGACATGTCCTAAATGAATATGCCATAAATTATTTGACTCCAATAAATAAGAAGAAGCTGAAATTTTATTAATATTATCAACAACCATTACATTGAGTTTGAAAAGGCTCTCTATGAGGTATCCCTTTCCAACATACATAACATTCTTCTTACAATAACTTATTCAGATGCAAATACACATTTGAATCCATTCTTAACAAGTAAAGAAGTTGAAACTAAATTTTTCCTAATAGGAGGAACATGAAGAACATTGTTGAGCGTTAACACCTTGCCGGAAGTCATCTTCAAGAATATCTTCCCATAACCCTCAATCTTGGTTGTTGTAGTATTTTCCATGGAAAGCTCTTCTTCGGGACCAGCAGTAGAGTATGTCGCAAATACTTATTTGACAGCACAAACATGTCGAGTGGCTCCAGAGTCAATCCACCATTCCGAAAGCAGTGCACACAGATCATCAATGTCATCATTCTTCTCCACTATGTTGATCCGTCCCTTTTTCTTGTCCTTTTTCGGGAAACAACAATCAGGGCCTTTGTGACTAGCTTTTCCACAATTATAGCAGTTGCCCTTGAAAATTTTCTTATTCTGCTCCTTAGTCTGTCCAGAAGACCTCTTCCTCTTCTTACTTTTTGGAGCAGTCTCCTCAGCGATATTAGCTCCCATAATCGATTAATTTCTACGAGACTTCTTCTCGGCTGTTTTGTTATCTTCCTCAATCTTGAGACGAATCAAAATATCTTCCAACTTTATTTCTTTGTGCTTGTGCTTTAGATATTTTTTGAAATCTCTCCATGAAGGAGACAGCTTTTCAATCATTGCAGCCACTTGAAATGCTTCATTCACTACCATACTATAATGACCCGATCGATCATTTGGAGCTCTACCACACCATTCAATGGTTTGAGGCCTTGAGTAGCTTCACTTCAGGTATTATGACTTGTACGTGTAGTCAGAATTAAATTTCGGGAAATTCGGAGTTGATTTGGAAAGAAAGTTCTAATTTCAAAAGCTTTAAATTGAAAGAATTGACTAGGGTTTGACTTCTGAGTAAACAACCTTAGAATCAGGATTTGAAGGTTTCAATAGGTTTGTATGATAATTTCGGACTTGGGTGTATGTTCGGATTGAGTATCGGGTCGCCCGGGAGCATTTCAACACCTAATATGGAAAGTTGGCATTTTAAAGATTTTAGAATTTTCTAAGTTTGGTTTGAAGTGGACTTTGGATTTATCGATATTCTTTTGGGATTCTTAGCCTTGGAATAGATTCGTATCATGATTTATGACTTGTACGTGAATTTTGGCGTCATTTCGGAATGTTTAAGTATGAATCGGACGCGTTCGTCGAAGTTTGAAAGTTTAAAGATAAGTTTTGATCGCCGATTCATAGTTTTGATGTTTTCTGGTGTGATTTGAGGCCTAAAATAGGTTTGTGTCATGTATTAGGACTTGTTGGTGTGATTGGACAGGGTTCAGGGGGCCTCGGGTGCGTTTCGGAGGGACTACGGGTCATTTCGCCATGTTGAGTTGTTGTTTTCTAAGGTCCGGTGCGCCATTCTTCGTGTTCGCAAGGAAAGGGCCACATAGTGAAGGTCTGTGGAGGTGTTTGGCCATTTTCTCATCGCATTCGCGATTAAGGGTAGGCGTTCGCGAAGCCTTGGGGATGGCAGTGCTTCGCGATCGCGAGTGTGATTACGCGATCGCGTAGAAGGCAGGCGGGGTGGGCACCAGGAAATTTTTCTATGTGTTCGCAATTTTGGAGTCACGTTTGCAATAGGGAGGAGTTGGTCAATGCCTTCGCGTCCAGTGCATCGCATTCGCGAAGGGGAATTTTGGAGCTGAAGCAGGTTGAAATTCGTAAACGCGAGGGCAGTGCCGCGTTCGCGATGCAGGTCGTCCGGGCAGTGTATAAGTTTGGAAAAACGAGTTTTTGCTCATTTTATCTCAAATATTTCATGGGAGTCGAGGTAAGTGATTTCTTCACATTATGAGTTAAATACATGAATTATACATGGAGTTGAATATGGAAATTGGTGGAAATTGTAGGATTTTAAGAGAAAACCTAGAATTTGGTATTTTGGGATTTTTACCACGAAATTGGACATGGAATTAGGAATAAATTATATATTTGAGTTCGTGGTGTTATGAGTAAAGTTTATCTTCAAATATTTCCGGAATTCGGCCACGTGGGCCCGATGATTGACTTTATTGACTTTTCGAGCGGAGTTGGGAAGTGTTATGAATTAATTAATTATGCTGTTGGAGTATATTTTTATTCGCTTCCATGATTGTTTGACTAGTTTCGGAACGTTTGTCTTGGAGTTGAGTGTTAGAGTGGTGTTGGAGCTGGTTATGGAACTTCAGAGCGAGGTAAGTCTCCTGTCTAACTTTGTGAGGGGGAAACTACCCCTTTGGTGATGTAATTGTTATGTGCTATTAGTTGTGGGTGCTAAGTACGTACGAGGTGACGAGAGTCCGTACGTAGCTAAAGCATGTTTATGTCCGGGTAGACTTAGGACTTTACCATGTAATATTTGGAATATTTGAATTCATTCTACCGGCTTAATTAATTAAAATTATAATTGAACTGGATTTAGAAATATATATACATATATATTAGGCTGAGCCTTATTACCTTGAGTTTTTGGCAAGTTATTTGAGAAACGGTAAAGGTTATACTCACCTTGTGTTCATATACTGCATCGTAAGCTCGTATCTCGTAATTTGATAATTCCTTTCCTTTCTTGTGGAGCGGGCGAATGCCTCGAAAGTATTATGTTCCACTCTCATGGGAGCGGGCCGTTCGCCTCGGAAGTATAATAGATTCATCTATGGTTCGTGTTGATCGACCCCCTACAGTGTACACATTATGATGGGATCGGGCCGATCGCCTCGACAGTATCATATTCTTTTTGAGATCTAGTCGTACGACCTCGGCATAATCGTGCGTTATATCACTAGTAGTCCGAATACTTGCGAGATTTTCCTTCCATTGATGCCTTGCATTTTATATGGGAATTCTTATCCGTTTGTTATTGGAACTTGATATTTTCGAGCTGTTGAGATAGAATAAAAGATTAAGAAATTGATATTGTTAAAAGAAATTTTGGAAGATTGGGTTAGTTATAGGTTTACATCACTACTATTGTTGTACTCTTATATGTTTATGATTTACCATATTGATTTATTGGACCACTAGTAAGTGTCGATGTCGACCCCTCGTCACTACTTCTTCGGGTTTAGGCTAGACACTTACTAGGTACGCGTTGATTTACGTACTCATGTTGTACTTCTGCACTAAATGTGCAGGATCTGACAAGTTCAGTTGATGGTCATCTTAGCACGTAGGCGCAGCTGCTGAGGAGACTTTATGGTGAGCTGTATTCCAAGCTACGCATCGTAACCCATAGAGTCTTCATCATACTATTTACCTTATTCTGTCTTATTTACATTCCAAACAGATGTTGTATTATTATTGTACTCCCTAGTAAATGCTCATTCACTTGTGACACCGAGTTTTGGGATATGCTAGTTGATGCTTACGGATTTATATATTATTATCGCCTTTTATTTCTTTTATAAACTACTAATTGTGTACGTTCCCGTGGATTTAAAAGCATAAATTTCCTTCCTTAATAAAAATTATGATTTAAAAAGTAATACAATGAGTAATTAAGTTGATCAATCACCGTTGTTTTGCCTGACGGCGGCGTTAGGCGCCATATATACCATGTGGGTATTATAGAGAACTAATGCATTTTTTTAAGAAATGAACCAATTCTCTGTAATACTGTCTGTATATATATATATATATATATATATATATATATACATGCAAGGTTAGTATCATAGAGGACTGACTATTTTTCTCGAAGAAATGAGCTAGACCTCTATGATAACCTATCAGCACATGACATATATCATGTGGGTATCATAGAGGTCTGATGATAACTTTTTATTTGTTGAAAATATAAATCAGTTCTCTATGATATCCTGTTAATATATGTGAGACCATATAAATATCATAGTATACTTCAATAATATTGTCACGACCCAATTTCACCTATAGGTCGTGATGGCGCCCAATACTATAGTTAGGCAAGCCAACTAATAAATTAAACATATATCGATAAAATTTAAATTCAAGAAAAATATAAACACCAAATTCTACCAATGTGTGTGCCAAGACCTGGTGTCACAAGTGTATGAGCATCTAGTAGATTATACAAAACCTCTAATACTATCTGAAATAAAAATAGACAGAATAAAAAAAAATACAAGGAGAGACACTAGTAGCTTCAGAATGTCTCAGAAAGGCAACTCACCACTATGCCCCTGGATAACGTGAGTGCAAGACGATAGGTCCCCCACTAGTACTTGCCTCAGGTCCTGCACAAAAAGTGCAGCAAGTGTAGTATGAATACGTAAACAACGTGTACCCAGTGAGTATCAAGCCTAATCTCGAAGTGGTAGAGAAGAGATGGCCGACTTTGACACTCACTATGGGTCAATAATAATAATTGAAATACAACTAGAATATCTAAATCAGCATGATGCACAGAGTTTACAATAATTTATTTAATCAGGAGAAACAATCAAATTCCTTCAAATGCAACAATTCTCAATATATTAGTTAAATTCCTTCAATTCAAATAATTTTTATTTTATCAATTAATCTCATTTATAAGAATAACAATTAATTCCTTAACAAGCAGGAATAATAATTCATTAAATTTCAAGGATTCTCCAATTTATCAATTAGCTTCGCAAGCTGAAATAAACTATTAAAGTATCGTGTAATTATAATTATTAAGCATGATTTCTGTCGAGGACGTACGGCCTGATCCAGAGTGTCGTGTACACTGGCGAGGGACGTGCGGCACGATCCATAGATGCATCTATCCTGCCGAAGCATTCGGCCCGCTCCACAAGAAAGGAGGACATTTTCTTATGTACTTCCGGAAGGAGAGTATATTTATTATAAGATAAATTCGGGAGGAATAATAATTTCTCTTAACAATTAATTAATTTAAACAGAAAATCAAGCATATGAGATTTTTATCCTTTAATATTTTTATCTAACAATTCACAATATATTCATATATATCAATTAATATTAATTAAACAAAGAATACAATTTATACAAGTAATTCATGCTTTGAGTCCTAAACTACCCGGACTTTAGCATTTATAGTAGCTACGCACGGACTCTCGTTACCTTATGCGTACGTAGCCCCCACAATTAGCAATAATTATTTAATTTAATCACCTATGAGGTAATTTTTCCCTCATAAAATTAGACAAGAGACTTACCTTGTCTCAAAGTCTACCTTCCGATTATCGCGTCATGTAAAATTCTCGATTCAACGCCGAAAAATCCGAAGCTATCCAAATATTATACAAAATAATTAATATATGTTCAATAATTCGAAATTCATCTATTAAATAAATTACCCTATCCAAAATAGTAAAATTTCTAAAATTCATCCCCGGGCCCACGTGCTCGGATTCTAAAAATTTTCGGATGAAAACGTTACCATAATCTCAAGAACTTAAATATATAATTTCTATCCAATTCCATAACCATTTTCGTGGTTAAAATCTCATTTTTATAAAAATCTAGGTTTTTCACCTAAACCTTTGATTTCTAAGATTTACTAGTTGTAATCTACCCATAATCAATGTATTTAACTCAAGGGGTGTAGAATTAACTTATCTTCAAATTGCTAGTTGAAACCCCCCCTCTCAAAAGCTCTGAAATCGCTCAAATGTGGAGAGAAAACGGGGAATAATGGTGGTTTCTCGTTCTTTTAAGCTTTCTGCCAAACAGGGATTTCGCACCTGCGGAGGTTGGAATGCACCTGCGGCTCTGCACCTACGGAAAATCCTCGCAGGTGCGAGTTCCACTCGCCTGACCAATCCTCGTATTTGCGCGTCTAGCCTCGCACATGCGCGTTCGCAGGTGCGCCCAATATTCCGCACCTGCGATGGCAGCCCTCCCATTCTTTTTCCGCTTCTGTGAAGAAATCTCGCATCTGCGAGTGTCGCTCCTTCGAGCTTCTGTCGTATCTGCGAATGTCGCACCTGTGACTGGCCAAGTGCAGGTGCGATTCTAACAGTAGCTGGGAGCTTTAGTTTTGGCTCCCAACTTCCAACTTGGTCTGAGCCTCGTCTGATTTACACTCGGGGCCCCCGGGACCCCTCCCGAACATACCAAAAAGTTTGAAATCATAAAACGGACTTGCTCGAACTCTCGGAACGTGTAAAACAATATCAAATCTAAGAATCATACCGTAAACCAAATTGATTCAAACGTAAGAATTTCAAGTTCTTCAATTTACTTCCAATGCGCCGAAATATAATTAAACTATTCGGAATGACACGAAATTTTGCGTGCAAGTCTTAAATCACTGTACGGAACTATTTCCAAACTCGAAATTCCAAACGGACTTCAATTACTCAAAAACCTACACCAAACCAAATTTAAAGAATTTTAAACCTTCAAATAGTTGGTTTTTACTGTTAAGCGCCAAAATGCTCCCGGGTTATCCAAAACCCGATTCGGACATACGCCCAAATCCAAAATCATCATACGAACCTATTGGAATCGTCAAATCCCGATTCCGGGGTCATTTTCTCAAAATGTTGACCGAAGTCGAACTTGGCCATTTAAAGCCAACTTAAGGAACCAAGTGTTCCGATTTCAACCCAAACACTTCCAAATTCCGAACCAACCATCCCCGCGAGTCATAAATTAATAAAAGTATGTTCGGAGAGTTTTATTTTAGAGAACGGATTTCTAAAAGTTAAAATGACTGGTTGGGTCATTACAAATATACTTCAACTGCTACTAATATGTTATCTTTGATATACTATATTATTTTTGTTGTTTTTTTCTTATTGTTGTATATGGTAGAATAAGTTGTTTTTTTAATGATTAATATATAAAAATATACAAATAAATAAAAAATATACTATATAAATTTTTTATGATATAGTGAAAAACGAAAGAGAAAAAAATAACAGAAGAACAAAAATTAAGGAGCCAAAAGGTGTGCAAATTTTGATTATAAAAAAAGGAAATAAAAAAGGTTAATTTTAAATAATAATAAATAAAATTAGAAAAGGAGAAAAAATGAAAATAAAAGGAAAAAAGAGAAGAGAAAACATATATAACGTATATGTTGTTCTAATAATTGATTTAGAGGAAAAAAAAAGGTAAATTATATCAGTTATATTAAAAAAGGTAAACATTTTTTTTTGTTGTTATTATTATTATTATTATTATTATTATTATTATTATTATTATTATTGTTATTATTATTATTATTATTATTATTATTATTATTATTATTATTATTATTATTATTATTATTATTATTAAAAAGTAAAATGAATTTAGAATATGTAAAAAAAGGAAAAAAGAAAAAAAGAGTAAAATAAAACTAAAAACGGAACTAGAAATAAAGAAAATAAATGTAGGGGAAAAAAGCAAGAAATATAAAAAAAAGAGTCAAAATTGAGTATTGAATCATATTATAGTGAAATAATAATAATAATATGATTGGAAAAAAATAAATGAATAGAAAAGTAGAAAAAAAGAAAAAAAAATTAAGAGAGAGAGAGAGAGGAAGAAAAAAAGCAAAAACATTAAAAAAAAAAAAAAAGAGGAGAAAAAGAGGCTCACCCACAAAAGCTACAACAGATATGAAAGTAATTAATTTGATCCCCTTTTAGTTTATGTGAATTTATTTCCTTTTTGGTCCGTTTTAAAAGGAATGACTCATTTTTTAATTTGAAACAATTTAGCTTAAACTTCCAATTCTACCTTTAATGAGAAGCTTTTATAACCACACAAATACTCTTAACCCCAATTTTGACTTGTTTATGACCACAAATTCCAAAAATCTTCATGTTTTCTTAAACTCCATGCTCAGTCAAACAGATTTACATAAATTAAAACGAAAAAAATAGCAGATAAAGATAATTAGTTTAATATTTGTGGGTAAAGCTATAAAACTCTAAATTTTTTACTTTACGAAAGCCTCGGAGCCCATTTTCCGGAGTAATTTTTGAGGCATAAGAACAGTCCAGTCACCAGTGTCCAATACTCACAAAGACAAAGGTAGACCTAGGGGCTAGGGCCAACGGCGAACTGATGACTCTGTGTCTGTGCAATTTAAACGAGTTTAACCTTAACTTATGAAATGAACAACCAAATAACACTGGGACTTTTTCGTAAACACAAACATTTGCACACATAGAAGTAGTTGTTTACAAGCGAAGGGTACAAACTTTTAATTGTAAACGATAAACAATTTAAACAGAAAATATAGAGTGGGCGAATAGTTTTGCTTTCATGTCTTTAATTATAAACGATAAACAATTTTTTTTTAAAATTATAGAGAGGGCGAATAGTTTTGCTTTCATGTCATTTGGAAGAAGGATCCTCAAATGACGGACACTAACGAATGGTTTTGCAATTTTTGTCTGTTTTATAAGTGAAAAAATTGGTTTATCAAAAATGAAAAAAGAATATGTTTCATATATGTAACGACTCGGCCGGTCGTTTTGAGTATTTTAGTCCCGATCCCCTAATTTATGCTCCCTCTATGTTATATTGTGGTTACGAGACTTGCCGGGGTGATTGGTTTTGGTTTCGGCTGAGTTTCGGAATGAAATGGGACACATAGTCCCTAAGTTGGAGGTTTAAGTTGTTAGAGTTGACCGTAGTTTGACTTGTGTGAAGACGACTTCAGAATGGAGTTTTGATAGTTCCAATAGCTCCGTATGATGATTTTGGTCTTAGAAATGTGTCCGGATGTTAATTTGGAGGTCCGTATGTCGGTTCGACGTAAATTGACGAAAGTTGGGAAGTTGAGAGATTTTTGGAAAGTTTAACCAGAAGTGAACTTTTTGATATCGGGGTCGAATCCCGATTCCGGAAGTTGGAATAGGTCTGTAATATCAATTATGACTTGTGTGCAAAATTTGATGTCAATCGGAGTTTATTTTGGTATGAATCGGCGTTGGTTTCAGAATTTGAAAGTTCATATGCTTGAATTTGGGTTGCAATCCGTAGAATTCATGTTGTCTGATGTGTTTTTTGGCCTCGAGTAGGTCTGTTACGTGTTTTAGAACTTGTTGATATATTTGGACGGGGTTCCGGGTGTGAATCAGATGGAAATCAGATCATTTTGGACTTAGTGATTTGCTGAAGTGCTGGGCTGGTTCTAGTGTCTTCGCACCTGCGGACTCGCAAATGCGAGCCAATGATCGCAGAAGCGGATTTTGTCTAGCCCAGCTGGGATCGCAAGTGCGATCACTTGTCTGCAAAAGCAGAATCGCAGGTGCGGAAGGTAAAGCACAAAAGCGAAAGGAGAGCCCAGGGCTGGGCTCGCAGGTGCGGACACATGGGCGCAAGTGTGGACACCTGGGCGCAGGTGCGCCTCCGCAGGCGCGGCCGTTTTCTCCACAGAAGCGGAACTGGAGGAGGAGCTTTAGGCAGGACCGTAGGTGCGGTTTCTTTCTCCGCTGAAGCGGGCTCGCAGGTGCGAGCCATGGTCCTCAGAAGTGAAAGTCGCTGGGCAGAAATGGTGAATTCGAGGGTTTGATTTCATAATTCATTTTGGGACTTTGAGAGCTCGGTTTGAGGCGAAATTTCGAGGGTTGTTCAAAGGAATTGTTTGGGTAAGAGCTCTTGACTCGATTTTGGTTAAATTATACTAATCTATCATTATTATTAGCATGTAATTAAGGATTTGAGTGGGAAAAATTGGGGAAAAAGTGTATTTGTATTTGTGAGATTATAGGTAATAATTATTTATGAAAATTTTCGGAATCCGGGCATGTGGGCCCGAGAGTGAATTTTAGGAATCTTCCAAATTAGGTTGGGTAATTACTCTAATAGTTAAATTATGAACTTTTGAACAATTATTGATTAGTTTGTACAATCTTTGGCTAGTTTTGGATTGCTCGGCACCGACTTGAGACATTTAGTGTGATTTGTGGACCGGAAAGTGACTTGGAAATAAGGTAAGTTTCTTGCCTTACTTTGTAAGAGGGAATTAATTCCATAGGTATTTTAAATTATTATTTTCTACTAATTTTGGGTACTACGTACGCACAAAGTGACTAGAGTTCGTAAGTAGCTAAAATTCATGTTATGTCCGGGTAGACATAGGACTTTATTATGCTATTTGAACTCAACTTGTTAGTTTAATTGCTCGTATTAATAAGTAAAATTTGATTAAAAATTATGTTAGACCGAGTTTCATTACTTGGAGATTTGGCAAAATGGTTAATTATTGATGGAAATTTATGTTCCTTTATGCGCTTATCTTGTGGTTGTAAACATTAAATTCGTAGTCCGAAGAGTTTTCTTATTCTTGTGGATCAGGCCGAACGCTTCAGCGATATTTATATATATAATGTGATGCATCCATGGATCGGGTCATACGACATCGGTAGTGTATGTACGCGATTGCTATGGATCGAGCCGTACGACCTCGGCATAACTCGTGCGTGTTGTCGCTAGGAGTTCGATTATACTCGATATATTCTTCATAACTCTAGAAGTTATAGTTACTTGTTGGCCCTTACTTGTTGAGATTAGCATGTGATATTTGTGGACTTTTAACTTGTTATTTGGTTAAAGCATCTCTTATTTATTGCCTCTTATTCCAGTATTTCTGTTGTATTTCATGCATGTTTATAGTTCTTGCACTTTATGTATATTGACCACTAGTAAGTGTCGATGTCGACCCCTCGTCACTACTTCTTCAAGGTTAGACTAGATACTCAATAGGTACACATTTTTTACGTACTCACGCTACACTTCTGCACAAATTGTGCAGGTTCTGAGGCAGGTACATCTGGCGTTCGTCCAGGATCGCATCCACATTACTCGGAGGCCTAGTGGTGAGCTGCTTCTCATGCTTCGTTCTGCAGTACCTGGAGCCTCCTCTTGTTGTATTTATTATTTCTGTCTATTTTGTCTCGGACAGTAGTTTTATAGAGTTTTGTATATTCTACTAGATGCTCGTGCACTTGTGACACCAGGTTTTAAAAAATTCTAGTAGATATTCATGGTTTTTGATTATTAAATTCACTACTTCACTTTTATGTTTAGTTTATGCTTTACATTATTACGATCACCTACTAATTATTTATTTATTAAATAAAAATCAATGACTTTAAAAATATTAAATGAACAATTAAAAGGATAGTCACTCTTGGCTTGCCTATAGTGGCAATTGGATCGTGACAGCTTGGTGTCAAAGCTCCAGGTTCACATAGGTCTCACAAGTCATGAGCGGGCCTAATAAAGTCTTGCAGATCGGTGCGGAGACGTCCGTACTTATCTTCGAGTGGCTATATGGTGTTAGGAAACTTCTCTTTCTTCATCTCCTATCGTGCAGTCGATGTTGTGCTAAGTATCTTTCTCTTATTCTAGTAATATACTATTTTCATTTCAGACACATTTCTTTATTAGTTTATTTCTTATAATATAATAAATTTTTATATTTAAAAATAATTTAATTTTAAATTTTTTATTTTACCTATTTTACCTTTAATGAAAAGCTTTATAGTCACACATATATTGTGGCTCCATAAAGCATTTATATTTATGCTTTAAAGATTACAAGTTTCAAAATTGAAGGATATGAAATATTACTTTTCTCTTACAATTTACGAAATATTAGGCATACTTCACGTAGACCATCTCACAAGACATTCACAAACATATCAGAAATATTGATGAATGAAGAATGACTTAGAAATATTGATCAATTTTGTTTAGTATTTTTTTGATTTATTTATGTGTTTGATTAATTCTTAAAGTGCTTATAAATAAAATATTTATAGCCAAAATCAGCCAAACTAATTAAGTCGACACCCTACTTTATGATTGTTAGCTTACTTATAGTTTAACCATTATTTTATTATTTCATCTTTAATAATATTTTTTAATTCACAAAAAATATTTTCCAAAACAAAACTCTTCCTTTCTCTTCTTTTCATATTCATCGTTCCTCTTTTCTCTTTTACATAGATACTTTAAAATTTATAATCTTTTATAGAACCTTTAAGGTTATATTAGTTATTTTATTTAAAAACAGCTTACCAGTATTTCTTATCAATCACATCAGTTACTTATTATCAATTTTAATATTTTTATCCCAATACATAAATGCTAATTTATAAAATTAATTGTTTGCACTCGTAATACTTTTCAACATTTTACACTATTCAAATATTTACAATCAAATATTCCAAATGGAGGCTTATCCTTTTTGCTTCCTTCCAAAGTTTCTAAGTGTCCGCCTTTGCTTCTTAAATTCAGACAGAATTGCTTAGGTTTCGCAAGAAATCAAGACAAAGGTGAAATATATACAGCTGGTTAGATAAGTCAAGATTGTTCCCTCGTTAATTAATGATATTTGTACAGTTTCTTCCTTCACCGATGTTAATAGAGACAAACCGCCATTCCTACTACTATCGCTTTGGTTTCAAGGGTGTCAATTTTTTTTTCCTTTATTTATCTGTTATATTTAAATAAATAATAAATAAAACATAGCACAAACCAAGAATAATCATGAAACTTATTTAGTCAAATAATAAAAATCTAGTGTGGGACTCATCAGGATTGCATTTGCCAAATGATCTCTATCTGATTAGAACTTGATCGCAGCATCTAACTTAAAGTTTGACTAATAAATTAAATTAATTAAATTTATAAAGCAAGGCTATAGGAATCGATTTATATCAATTTTGCAAGTACAACATAGATAACTTTAGTGATGATAATAAGGAAGAATAACAAATTATATTGCAGAAGAAGTATACAAAAAGGAATTCTTATAGATCTTGAATTGCTCAATGATAAATCTGACAGTTTGTGTATATAGTAGCTGTAAAAATTAGAAAAAATAAGATGGGCTACAAAATAAGGAAAGTGAAATTTATATAGCATTGACTATCATAACTATTCCCTAATATCTCGCCTATATGTTGCTAGCCCTACTAACTCTTCACGTACGTTACCTAAAGAATTTGTACTGCCTTTGTAATTAATGCCATATCTGGATTTCTCCGGGATTTGCTGATCTTCCTACTTTATTTGTACATGTGATACTAGTAGCATTTTGGCCGAGCTCCAAAAATCAGCTTATTTTGAGAAGTGTTTATTTAAAAGTACTTTTTTCAAATGTACTATTGATGAGAAACAGTTTGTGTTTGACTAATTTACTTAAAAAATACTTCTGAGCAGCAATTACTGTTTAACCAAGCTTTTAAAAACTAATTCTAAGTGTATTTTTCTCAAAAGTGCTTTTCAAAAAAATATTTTTGGATAAAAGCTACTTTTTTCTGCTTCTACTTCTACACAAAGCACTTTTTTTTCCTCTAAAAATTTGGCCAAACACTTCAACTTTAGGAAAAAACACCTTATTTTTTCAAAAAAAATATTTTTGGCTTAGAGAAGCTTGGTCAAACAAGCTATAGATCATAGAATCTTCCCGTAATAATTCTTTCTTAATCTCGATACAAATGATCTCGAATGATCTCGATACAAACAATTCTTTAAGTGACTTTTCGGTTTATTTCTGATCTTCGTAAAGGTTGATTAGACATCATCTGCCACGTGTTTTTACAACGACGCGACCGGTCGTTTTGAGCATTTGCATTCTGTTCGGCCGTTTGAGGGCATGAGTAGCTTCGAATGATATATTATGGATTGTGTGTGTATCATCGATTTTGGTTTTCAAGTGATTCGGGTTTGATTTGAAAAAATAATTCTCAACTAGGAAGTTTTAAGTTGAAAGAGTTAACCAAGTTTCACTTTCGTGTATGTGACCTCGGATCAGAGTTTTGACAGTACCATCAGGTTCGAATAGTAATTTTAGACTTGGGCGTATGCCCGGAGTTGCATTTGGATATTTCTAGAAGGTTTTGGCACTAATTGGCGAAAGTTGGCAATTTGAAGGTTTGGAATGTTCACAAGTTTGACCGGGAGTTGACTTTGATGATATCAGGCTCGGATTATTATTTCGGGAGCTTGAATAGGTTTGTTATGTCATTTGAAACTTGTGTGCAAATTTTAGGTCATTCCGAGTCGATTTGATGTGGTTCGGCACGAGTCTTGAAAGTTGAAAGTCCAAAAGTTCATCAAGTTTGATTTGCGATGCGATTCGTAGTTTTGATATTATTATGTGTAATTTGAGGCATCGAGTAGGTCCGCGTTATATTTTGGGACTTATTGGTATGTTCGAACGGGGTCCCAAGGGGCTCAAGTGAGTTTCGGAGTGATCTCGGATTATTTCCATGTTTTTGGGCAAGCTTGGTTCTGGTGTTTCGCATCTGCGCATGTAGGAGCGCAAGTGCGGATCTGCTTCTGCGAGATTTGTGTCGCTTATGGGACGTTGTGTCATGTTCAGGTAATTCGCTTCTACAGGTGAGGGACCGCAGGTGAGAGATCGTATCTGCGGAATAATGATCGCAGAAGCGGGATTGAGGCTCTAGGTGGGTGTCCGCTGCGGAAGTGTTCGTGCTTCTGCGATGTCGCAGGTGCAAAGAGTATTGCGCAGATGCGGATGGCAGCCAGGTAAGTGAATGTTGCAGATACGAGCTTCTTCTCACAAATACGGGAGCGCAGGTACGCTACATTGACCGCAAATGCGGAAGGCCCTTGCAGATTTCTATATATTCTAAGGTTGGTTCATTTAATCACATTTTGGGATTTAGAGCTCAATTTTGGACGATTTTGGAGAGGATTTTTACCTCATGGATTGGGGTAAGTATTTTTTTAGTCGGTTTTGATTATATTCCATGATTCTATCTTCGATTTTGTCATTTGATTGATGATTTTAAAAGAGAAAATTGAGGGGTTTTGTCTAAACTTTCCTAAAGTGAATATTTGAGATTTGAACAACGATTCGGAGTCAGAATTGAGTAAAATTAGGATAATTGGACTCGTAATTGAATGGGTTTTCAGAATTTATGAGTTTTATCGGGTTCCGAGGTGCGAGCCTGGGTTGAATTTTTGATTGGCTTTGAATTTTTGATTAAAGATTCGACATTTATCGCTTGGATTTGTTTCCTAAGGCATTATTTTATATTTTTGAGTTGCTTTTGGCTAGTTTTGAACCATTTGGAGATTGATTCAGGCGGATGGCATTTCTGTAGTATTGTTTGGCTTGCTCTGTATTTGATTTGGCTTGCTTAAGGTAAGCATCTTACCTAAACTTGGTTGAGGAACTACTTGCCTGAGTTATTTGTGATAGCTACGTGTTATGATTTTGCATATGTGTGGGGTTTGAGTCCATGTGCGAGCACTGGATTTTTATCCATGCTCTGGGTAGTGCTTAGGCTATGTCATGCCTTGAATTGATTGTTAAGCTTTATTTTGTGATGTTCCTCATATTTGTAACCTTGTTGTGAACTATTTGATCTATGTTTAAGGTTACATAGAAGTTAATCACCTGAATGAACTTGATAATTGTCATTTTCGTGATGAAATTGTCGATTTGAGCTATGATAACACACTTTGCACATGCATACACCTTAGTATGTCATGTATACTAGTCCAGGAGCATGAGATCTAATATTCATTGATCATATACATGCATTCTTGTATATTTGCTTATGTGTGATATGATTTGGATCGGAAGCCTCTGACCACGCAGGACGGATTGTGTTATTACGCATGCAACCACACTGGGCGGATTGTGTTGTTATGATTCTGACCACGCCGGGTGAATTATGTTGTTATTAATGTGGCCACGTAGGGTGGATTGTGATATATGCATGTGACCATGTTGGGCAGATTATTATATTGAGTATGTGACCACGCCGGACGGATTGTGATATTGGCACGTGAGTTGTCCGTGCGGATCCAGATATTGATATTATTGGCACGTGAGTTATTCGTGCAGCACGTGAGTTTTTTGTGTGATTGATATTATTAGCACGTGAGTTGTCTGTGCAGCATGTGAGTTGTTCATACAGCGTGTGAATATGAATCCATCCCCCTAGGGTCATCCTTTCATGTTTCTCTCTTGATGGTGTACACACGGATTATGAGAAACTGACAGGTTTTTGGTTAATGTGATCTCTGAGAGAGCTGGTTATTGGATTGGTTCGGTTATTGAGATATGGGCCTAAGAGCCTTGATGTAATTTCTATTTGGATCGGGTTGCGCGCTGCAACGGGTTGATATTTGGTTATTGCATTTCTTCTTTATTTGCAATTTTCTTGGTTGTTTACCTGATTTATTTGTATATCTTTTTTATATGCTAGACTGTTGACTGAGCTGAATACATTGAGAAAATATGTGAGTATCAAGGTGGTTTATCTGTGATTTCATGATTTGATCATATTTTTGTTCTATACTTGTTGGAACTTATGAAATGTACAGGTGATAGCGAGTATTATTTACAATTCTTTCTTGTATTACCTCGCGAAGGTTAGCTATGACACTTATTGAGTACATGAGATCAGTTGTACTCATGCTACACATTTGCACCTTGTGTGCAGATTTGGGAGCTGATGTTTTTGTGTGTGGATGGAGCTGGCATTGAAGATTTACCTACCTTCTGGGTATAGCTATCACTTGTCCTTGGTTGTCTTAGAATTTTTTAAAATTCTGTTTATGTATATTCTAAATAGATATTGTATTTATTATCATACTAGCTTTGTAAATGTAAGTCTGAGTGACTCATGACTTGTATTACCAATCCTTGGGTTATTGTATAAAAGTTAAGTTAATTCATCATTGATTTCTTATTAATCTCATTTGGATTGTGTTGACTGTTAGTTGGCTTACCTAGAGAGTTGGGTTAGGAGCCATCACAACTAGTTGGATTTTAGGTCGTGACAGTTTCCAATTAAGTCATCCACATGGTGAGACTATATTTTACCAATACAAAAAGCTCCTCCACTTTCTGAATAGTTGCTAATGAATATTCAGGAAGTGGTAAAGATTTTTGGTAAAAATGAAAGCGTGTTTGACACCCTTATCCCGAAATTAAAGTGACATATTCCGAAATTAAGAGCCCGTTTAAATATAAGAAAATTTTCCCCTTTTTCCAAAAAAATTAACTTTTTTCGAAATCAACGTTGGTTTATAAAATTTCCAATTTTCACTTGAAGATGCATTTTGGAAATTTTTGAAAATTTGAAAAACTCCAAAAAGCTGTTTTTCAAAATTTTCACTCAAATCACTCACAAAACATCAAAAACAATCCAAAATTATATTCATATCCAAACACAACTCTAAATTTCAAATATCATTTTCACTTGAAATTTTTTTTCCCTATTTTAGAATTTTACAATTCATATGTCCAAAGGCCCACTAAAGCGACATGCAGTATTTTCATTTAATACCCAAAACACGTGGTGTAACTTGATTGGTTTTGACATTTACATCGGTTTCCAAGGCACTGTCGGCACTGTGACTTCATGATAACAGGCCTGTAATGGCGGTTCCATGATCACGAATCTTCCTTCTATAAATATGAAACTATTATTTCTTCTTCACTCTTTAAATCCTTGAAGCACTATTTTATTTTGCAAATATTTACTTTGCCTTACTTCGTATTTTCTTTGCATCTCATGCCTCTTCTTCACAATCATGAATTCTGAAAACATTGATCTTTCATCATTTGAAGCCTCAATTTTACCAAATTTTAAAAATTTCACACGATGCACTATCATTGTTGATGGACTTTCATAAGTTGAAATTCCTTTAATTCGAGAGAAGGAGGGAGGAGGCTTCAGAAACCTAGGTCTGAAGGAGGCGGTGAGGGTTCCACCACTACAAAGCCTCATTCTATGAGTAAAAGTGGTGATAACAAGAGTTTGCTAGTGATCCCACTATTTCATAAATTTTGCCTAAATAGTTTAACTTTGAAACGCATTGTCACGACTCAAAATTCACCTAGTCGTGATGATACTTAACCCAACCCTTTAGGTAAGTCAAGCAACAGTCAACACAATTCTACTGAAGATCATATATAATCAATAAATAAAATAGCTAAGTTTTCATACAATAACTCAAGGATTGGTAGTACAAGTCATAAGCCACTAAGAACAAATTTGGTACAAAAATAAATACAACATCTGTTGGAATATACATAAACAAAGTATGAATCAAACATTACCAAGGACAAGTGGTAGCTATAGCCGGGAAATAGGTACATCTTCAATACCACCTTCTGTCATCAACATCAACTCAGCTCCAAGATCTCCACGCAAGGTGCAGAAGTGTAGTATGAGTACAACCGGCCCCATGTACTCAACAAGTATCATAACTAACCTCGGTGAGGTAATAGTGACAAGAATTATTAATGATACTTGCTAATAATCTGTTCAATTCATATGTCTCACAAGTACAGCAAAAAAAGGTTATCAAGTCATTAATCACAGATAAAGCCTCTTCTGTGCCTAAAGATAACGTAATATACTCTTTTTAAGTTAACAATCCAGCATATAGAGAAGATATGCGTCCAATATCATTAAATCATCAAACTTGCATATAAAGAAGATATGCGTGATTGAACAAGTCAAATCACATCGATTCACATATAGAGAAGATATGTACCGTGTCTCATCTCATCAAGTAAGGTGGCATATGGGGAAGATATGCATAAAGGCATGTATACATTCCGGAGTTAGCAAATAGAGAAGAGATGCAGCAAAATCATGTTGAGAGAAAATGCAGTAACCAAATCAAACACTGACCAGTTTTCCTCATACCATGTGTACACCATCAAAAGAAAAATGTGAGAGGGTGACCCTAGGGGGATGGATCCTTATCTACACGCTGTACGGACAACTCACGCACAATATATAACCACCGCATGAAAAACTCACCAGCCAATTATGATGACCTGATAGGTCATTTTGAGTATTAGCCCTTAATTCCATGTTCTGAGAACTCTGTTGGCTTCATTTGATGTTTTTTGATTTGCGTGCGTGGTCCGTGTCACTATTTGAAAAGAGTTTATGTAGAAATTTGAAGAAAATATGATTTTTGGCTTTTAAAAATAACTTGGGTTGACCACAGTCAATATTTTATAAAAAGAACCACAAATCGGTATTTTGACGATTTTGGTAGGTCTGTATCCTGATTTTTGACTTGGGCGTATACCCGGAATTGAAATTAGAGGTACCTAAATTGATTTGACTCATTTTGCCGAAAGATAGCATTTTGAAAGTTTGAAAATTTACTAAGTTTGACCGTAAGTTGACTTCTTAGCTAACGGGTTCGTATTTTGATGTTGAAACTTGGAATGGGTCTGTATCGCTATTTGAAACTTGTCTGCAAAATTTGGTGCAATTCGTAATTGATTTGACATGACTCGGACGCCTAAATGTGATACTAGTTGTTTTTGAGTTTACTTTGAAATTTCATTCGTTTTGAGAGTTGATTTGTTGATTTAGATGTTATTTTGGTGATTTGATTGCCCGACCAAGTTCATATGATGTTATTACACTTGTGTACATGTTTAGTTTGGAGCCCGAGGGGCTCGGGTGAGTTTTGGACATGTTTCAGATGAGGTTGGTAAGTGTGAAGATAGCTGGTGCACTTCTAGTGCTGGTGTTCTACTACAGATCTCTCATTTGCGAGGTCTGGCTCGCAATTGCACGCCTCTCTTTTGCAAACAAGTGTTCAGATTTGCGAGCATGGGCTGGACTGGGTAATCTCGCATTTGTGAGGAAGATGTTCACATTTGCGAACTATCAGGGGTCGCATTTGCTACTAAGTGTGATCTTTAGCCAGCTTCACATTCATGGAGTTCCTAACCGCATTTGCGATGGGGGTATCTTCGCATTTGCGATCATTTTTTTCGTATTTGCGACTTTTGTGTCTCTGAGGCAAGGTTCGCATTTGCGACCCTTGTCTCACATTTGTGATGATCGTAATTGCGGACTTGACTTTGCAATTACGACACCTGCAGCTGTGTAAACGAGAGAAAAAACAGGACTTAGATCATTTCACACCATTTCTCAACCCTAAAACTCTAGAGGCAATTTTCTAAGAGATTTTTCTTCCCAAATTCATTGGTTAGTTACTTTAATCCTTTTCTTTTCAATTGCACAATTCATTTTATGATATTTCAACATCAAATTTAGGATTTTCATGGTAGAAATTAAAGATTTGGGTTGAATTGGATATTTTTATAAAATTGAGATTTAGACCTCGAATTGAGGTTGGATTTAAAAAAGAAATCACATAACGGGGCTCGGGGGTGAATAGGAAATTGGGTTTTGATCTGAACCACGGGTTTTAACCAAGCGGGCTAGCGTTTACTTTTGTTGACTTTTTCAAAAAATGAACAAAATTGAACCTCTTTCATTTGTGGGTAGTTTTTAAAGCTTACTTTAAATCATTTGGTCAATAATTTGGTTGGTTTGGAGGCTTGTTCAAGAGGCAAGGCCGTGGTTGATTGATTGCTTGAGTTGCGGAGTGAGGTAAGTGTTGGGTCTAACCTTGATTTGAGGGAATTATGGAACCTTAAACTACGTGTTATGTGAATTATGTGGGAAACTATGTATATGCGAGGTGACGAGTGTATATACGCCGTTAAGATACTTGCTTCCATGTGTTCGTTACTTCATGATATACTTTATTTCATGCCTTAACTGCTATATGCTTTATTGACTTCTATGCCGTAATTGTTACTTGTCATTTAGCTATTCTTGTATTAAATTGCCGTCCCTTCCATGATTCCATGCATGTTTGCCACTTGTCTCTACTTGCTTTACTTGCATATCTACATTGTCATATGTCTTACTTGCCTTATAGTTTTGTAATATCTGTTGCTTTCCATGATGTGATTCACTTGCATAAGTTGTCTATTTGATAGAAACCGATGAGTTGGTAAGGTTGAGACATTCGAGTTGTTAAAGATTCTTTGATTATTATGTGATTCTTCATTGCCTCAGATATTTACTCTTTTGATGTACAAATTCTAGTAAATTTTGGTTGTTAAATTGCTATTGTTGATTGAAATTGTTTGGGGAGCGGGTTGCACACAACAATGAAATTTGAAAGGTAATGAATTGAAATGGCGGAATAAGGACGGATTATGATATTGATAGATGATGATATGGCGGGATCGGGTTGCGCACCGCAACAGATTATATTTGTTGTATTTGTTTGTAACTTTTGGATTTGCCTCGGTATTTTGAGATGAGTTTATAAGACTTGTTATTTTGGTCTCTCTTGTAGTTGGATTTCGAGTTCGTTTTTATGAGTTAACTTCTTTATTTCCATTTCCTGTTATTATTATGATTGCGTACAGGTTGTTGTAAGCGACCTGCATTAGCCTCGTCACTACTTCGTCGAGGTTAGGCTCGATACTTACAGAGTATATGACATTGATTGTACTCATACTACACTATGCAGTGCTTGTGCAGATACCAAAGTTGGTCCCAGTAGCGCTGAGTGAGATTTGTTCGGATCTAGCTATCAGTGGAGACTTGAGGTATAGTTGCACGGCATCCGCAGTCCTGGAGTACCCTTCTATATCATAGTTTATTTTGATTCAGAGAGTTATGTTTTATTCAGACTATTATCTATAGTACTCTAGATGTTCATGTATTCTGGGATTGTATTCGGATTCCGTCGTTTATTAATTTATCACTTTTTTTACAGTTTTTATTGTTGTCATTTGATTTGAATTGTTAAAATGGTTAATAAATAAAGCTAACGTTGGCTTGCCTAGCAAGAGAAATGTTAGGCGCCATCACGGTCCCGAGGGTGAAAATTTTGGGTCGTGACAAGTTGGTATCAGAGCACTAGGTTGCCTAGGTCTCATGAGTCATGAGAAATCTTGGTAGAGTCTGGAAGATCGGTATGGCGACGTCTGTACTTATCTTTCAAAGGTTATAAGGCTTTAGAAAAATTTCACTTCTTTCTTTCTCTATCGTGCGGTTATTTCCATTATTGAAGTTTGAATCATTCTACTCTTGTTCTCTTGCAGATAGTGAGAACTCGCACGGCGTCTACAGCCGGGCAGGTGCCAAAGCCCCCTGTTGCAGCCACTACCAGGGGTAAGATCCTGGGCCGAGGTAGGGGCCGAGGCAGAGACAAAGCTCAGCCTATAGCACAAGCAGTAGCAGCACCCATGGTGGAGCCACAGCCTGACCATGAGGTGGAGGACCCAGTTCAGACCGCACCAGTTGGACCAACTCAGGTCCCAGGGGGATTCATAGCCACTCTAGTACTTCAGGATGCTCTAGTCCACTTAGTTGGACTCGTGGAGTGTGTGGCTCAGACTGGAGCATTTTCTATGGCACCAGCCATCTCTCAGGCTGGGGAAGGAGCACAGACTCCCGCCACTCACACTCCGGAGCAGATGGCTCCCCTATACCAGACTCTGATAGCGCTAGTAGTTAAGGTAGTTCAGCCCGTATTTGCTAACAGCCCGGGAGAGGCCCGCGATGTCTTCTAAGGGATTGATGAGGTTGGATATGTTTACCAAGCTCTTTCCTATTCATTATAGTGGTGCTCCCTCTTAGGACACACAGGATTACTAGACCATTTCCATGAGGTGTTGTGCAGCATGGGTATTGTTGAGACCAATGGGCTCGACTTTGCACTGTTCCAGATGACCTATTCTGCCAGAAAGTGGTGGTAGGATTTTGAGCGAAGCAGAACAGCTGGTTCACCTTCACTTACCTAGGATCAGTTTCGCAGTTATTTCTGAAGAGGTTTATTCCTTTCACTCTGAGAGAGGAGTACCGTAGGTAGTTTGAGCACATTCAGCAGGGTGGCATGATCGTTAACCAGTACGAGACCAGATTTATGGACCTGGCCCTTCATGCAGCTATGTTGATTCCTACAAATAGAGAAAGGGATATGAGGTTTATTGATGCTCTTACCTTCGGCATCAGGCTTCAGAAGGCCAAGGAGACAGTGGATGATATTTCTTTCCAGAGGGCCGTAGAGATTGCTAGACGGATCAAGATGGTTCATGGTCAGGATAGAGGGTCGACATCTGAGAAGAGGCCCCGTCATTTTGGTGGCTTCAGTGGTGCCTCATTTGGAGGCAGAGGTTCTTTTGGTAGAGGCCATCCTCCTAGGCCGATTTAGTCAGCTCTTTAGGTAGCCCACGGTGCTTCGGCGGCCGTGGTTCTTATGGGTCTCGTCCTGAGCAGCCAGCATTCAGTGCACCTTCAGCTCCTATCAGTGCACCACCGCTTTAGAGTTACTACAGCGGTTATCTGGGTAGTCAGGGTCAGTCTCAACTTCAGCAGCCTCAGCAGCCGAGGGAGAACTTTGAGTGTGGGGGCATAGGTCACATCAGGAGGTATTGCCCTAGATTGACGAGTAGCAGACCTCATCAGAGTTCTCATGCCAGCATCCGGCATCGGTTTCTCTACCATCCGCATAGCCAGCTAGAGGCGGGGGTCATGTTGTTAGAGGTGGATAACAGGCCATTAGAGGTGGAGGCCAGCCAATTAGGGGTCGCTAGAGGAGCGGAGGTTAGAGTGGTGGGGCCCAACCCCATTTTTATGCATTCCTAGATAGACTTGAGGCAGAGTCATCTAACGTCGTCATCACAGGTATTATTCCGATTTGCCATAGAGATGCTTCAGTTCTATTTGATCCGGGCTCTACTTATTCTTACGTGTCATCATATTTTGCTTCATATATGATTGTGTGATTCTTTGAGTGCTCCTGTATAAGTGTCCACGCCTTTGGGAGATTCTATTATTATAGATCGTGCTTATCGCTCGTGTGTGGTTTCTATCGGGAGCCTTGAGACTAGTGTAGATCTCATACTTCTTGATGTGGTGGACTTTGATGTTATTTTTGGCATGGATTGTCTGTCACCTTATCATGCTATATTGGATTGTCACGCGAAGATGGTGACCTTAGCCATGCCGGGGTTTCCCCGATTAGAGTGGAGGAGGACTCCTAGCCATTCTACTAGCAAAGTTATTTCTTATGTGAAGGCTCGGCATATGGTCGAGAAGGGATGTCTAGCATATTTGGCCTATGTTCGTGATTCTAGTACATAGGTTCCTTCCATGGATTCAGTACCTGTTCTGCATGAGTTTCGAGAGGTGTTTCCTGCAGATCTTCCAGAGATGCCACCCGACAGAGATATTGACTTTGCTCCGGGAACTCAACCCATTTCTATTCCACCATACCGTATGGTGCCACATGAGTTGAAGGAACTAAAGGAGCAGTTGTAGGATTTGCTTGATAAAGGATTCATTAGTCCCAGTGTCTTGCCCTGGGGTGCGCCTGTGTCGTTTGTGAAGAAGACGGATGGTTTGATGAGGATGTGTATAGATTATCGGCAGTTGAATAAAGTCACCATCAAGAACAGGGTGAAAAGTGTTTTCGAAGAATGATTTGCGATCTGGCTATGATCAATTAAAGATTAGGGCATAGGATGTCCCTAAGACAGCTTTCCGGACTTGGTACGGGCATTATGAGTTCCTAGTGATGTCATTTTGTTGTATTTGCGACTTCTGTGTCTCTTAGGCAAGGTTCGCATTTGCGATCCTTGTCTCGCATTTGCGGTGTTCGCAATTGCAAACTTGACTTTAAAATTGCAACACCTGCATCTACTTAAAAAAGAGAAAAACGGGACTTGGCTCATTTCACACCATTTCTCAACCCTAAACACACTAGAGGCGATTTTCCAAGAGACTTTTCTTACCAAATTCATTGGTAAGTGACTTTAATCCATTTTTTTCAATTACCCATTACATTTCATGAGATTTCAACATCAAATTTAGGATCTTCATGGTAGCAATTAGAGATTTGGGTAGAATTTAAAATTTTTGTAAAATTAAGATTTAGACCTCGAATTGAGGACAGAATTTGAAACAAATCACATAACCGGCCTCGGGGGTGAATAGGTAATCGGGTGTTGGTCCGAACCTTAAGTTTTGACCAAGCGGGCCCGGGGTTGACTTTTGTTGTCTTTTTCAAAAAAATGATCAAAATTGAACCTCTTTCATTTGTGGGTAGTTTCTAAAGCTTACTTTGAATAATTTGGTTAGTTTGGAGGCTTGTTCAAGAGGCAAGGCCGTGGTTGATTGATTGCTTGAGTTGCGGAGTGAGGTAAGTGTTGGGTCTAACCTTGATTTGAGGGAATTATGGAACCTTAAACTACGTGTTATGTGAATTATGTGGGAAACTATGTATATGCGAGGTGACGAGTGTATATACACCGTTAAGATACTTGCTTCCATGTGTTCGTTACTTCATGATATACTTTATTTCATGCCTTAACTGCTATATGCTTTATTGACTTTTATGCCATAATCGTTACTTGTCATTTAGCTATTCTTGTAATAAATTGTCCATCCCTTCCATGATTCTGTGCTTGTTTGCTACTTGTCTCTACTTGCTTTACTTGCATATCGACATTGTCATATGTCTTACTTGCCTTATAGTTTTGTAATATGTTTTGCTTTCCATAACGTGGTTTCACTTGCATGAGTTATCTATTTGATAGATACCGATGAGTTGGTAAGGTGGAGACATTCGATTTATTAGAGATTCTTTAATTATTATGTGATTCTTCATTGCCTCGTACCTTTACTCTTTTGATGTAAAAATTCTTGTAAATTTTGGTTGTTAAATTGCTATTGTTGATTGAAATTGTTTGGGGAGCGGGTTGCACGCCGCAACGAAAATTGAAAGGTAATGAATTGAAATGGCGGAATAAGGACGGATTATGATATTGAAAGATGATGATATGGTGGTATGGGGTTGCGCGTCGCAATGGGTTGTATATGTTGTATTTGTTTGTGAATTTTGCATTTGCCTCCGTATTTTGAGATGAGTTTATAAGACTTGTTATTCTGGGCTCTCTGGTAGTTGGATTTCGAGTTTGTTTTTATTAATTAACTGCTTTATTTCCATTTTATTTCTTTCATATTATTATTATTGCGTACAGGTTATTGTAAGCGACCTGCCTTAGTCTCGTCACTATTTCGTCGAAGTTAGGATCGGTTGTACTCATACTACACTCTACACTTCTTGTGCAGATACCGAAGTTGGTCCCAGCAGCGCTGAGTGAGATTTTCTCTAATCTAGCTATCAGTGGAGACTTGAGGTATAGCTGCATGGCATCTGCAGCCCTGAAATCCCCTTCTATATCATCTTAGTTGTTTATTTTGATTCAGACAATTATGTTATATTCAGACTATTATCTATAGTACTCTAGATGCTCATGTATTCGTGACACCAGTTCTAGGATTGTATTTGGATTCCGTCATTTATTTGTTTATCACCTTATTTCAGACTATTCAGTTTTATTGTTGTCATTTGATTTGAATTGTTAAAAATAGTTAACAAATATAGCTAATGTTGGCTTGCCTATCAAGTGAAATGTTAGGCACCATCACGGTCCCGAGGGTGGGAATTCTGAGTCGTGACACCAACATAACTCAAATACGCATGGACAACTCACATGCTATCAACCCAATCCATATCACACAGAAAGAAATTAACATGCTAAGTAACATGTTAATTGCATATGCATGGACTGATATAAGTAACATGCTAAGGTGTTGGCATGTGCGAAGTGTACTACCATAGATCAAATCAGGCGATTATGCCACAAGAATAGCAATTAATATGTTTGAACAGGAGATCAACCAACCAATAACGTCTAACATAATCCAATTAACTCAAAACAGGGTAAAACATAGGAAATTTATGATAACATGAAGCTTAGAAATCATATTCAAGGCATATAATAGCCTAATCACTACCCGGAGCATGATTAATACCTCGGTGCACGCACATGGGCTCGATCCCCTCACACGTGCGCCACCCAGAGCGCATAGCCAACACAAATAACTCAGGAAACTAGTGCCTCAACCAAGTTTAGATACCTCAAGCAAGCCAAATCAATACTCTAAAATTCCATCTCGTACGAATCGACCTCCGAACGGCTCGAATCTAACCAAAATCAACTCAAAACTATCAAATAATGCCATAGGAATCAAACCCAAATAATAAAGGTCAAATCTTTAGCCCAATACTCAAAGTCAAACAAAAGGTTAACCCAGGCCCGCACCTTGGAACCCAAAAGAATTCACAAATTCCGATAACCCATTCAAATATGAGTCTAACCATACAAGTTTCATCCAAATCTCACTCTGAATCGATGTTCAAAACTCAATTATTCACTTTAGAGTAGTTTTGTCAAAAACCGCCAATTTTACTCTTAGATTCATCAATCAAATGCCAAAATCAAAGATGAAATCTGGTATAATAATTAAATCCTAGTAAAAAATACTTACCCTACAAGTGAAAATCCCTTCAAAAATCGCTCAAATCCAAGCTCCCAATCTCAAAATATGGTAAAATGAACTCAAAGTCCAAAAATAAATTCTTATACTGCTACTTTAGGTGTACCCTTCGCGATCGCGGCACTAACTTCTCGATCGCGAAGTACAAAACTTTGTCTGCCTCCAAAAACCCTACGTAAACGTCTCCCCAGGCTCGTGATCACGATTCATGACTTCATATACTTGCGCGAATGCAGCGCCTCTATTCGAGAGTGAAGGACAACCAACGTGACATTCCCCGCCTAATTCCAAACTGTGCGAACGTGTTGTCCCTAACGCGAACGGGAAAGCTTAAAGCCTCAATGGTGGCGAACATAAATCCAGTGTCGCGAACACGAAGAATATCGTCCAGCCAACTCCCAAAACACTCTGTGATCACGACCCTCTTTATGTGATCACAAAGAACACTTTCAGCACACAAAAATTAGAAAAACCAATAGTGCAAACATGGGAGAAAATGGTCTGAAATCACCACGAAACTCACCCGAGCCCCTTGGAACCCCGTTTGAACATACCAACAAGTCCTAAAACATAACGCGGACCTACTCGAGGCCTCAAATCTCACAAAATAACATCAAAAGGATGAATTGCATCTTAATTCAAGCTTAATAAACTATTTTAAACTTCTAAATTCCAAACTTACGCCAAACACGTCTAAATAACTCAGAATCACCTCAAATTTTGCACACAAGTTCCAAATGACATCAAACCTATTTCAATTGCCGGAACCACAATCCAAACCCGATAACATCGAAGTCAAATCCTGGTCATACTACGAACTTCCAAACCTTTAAATTGCCAACATTCGCCAATAGAGCCAAAATATTCTATAAATATTCAAATGTGAATCCGGGCATACGCCCAAGTCCAAAATCACCATCAATACCTAGCGGAACCATCAAAACTCTGATCTAAGGTCAAATACTTAAAAGTCCAACTTGTTCAACCCTTCCAACTTAAAACTTCTATATTGAGAATCATTCTTCCAAATCAATCCCAAACTAATCGAAAACCAATACTGGCCATACACGTAAGTCATAATACATCATATGAAGCTACTCAAGACCTCAAACTATCAAACACAATGCAAATGCTCAAAACGACCAATCATATCGTTACATTCTTCCCCATTTAAACATACGTTCGTCCTCGAACGTGCCAAGAGTCATTACAAAGCCCTCAAAACACTGTATAAACTCACCATACACATACCCATGGGGGATCCCATGTCACCCCAATCCATATAAGCCCGACAACATAACCTAACTGAAGATTCCTTCTTCAAGCTTAGTCGATAATGCTTAGAACCTAATTTTCAACATCCAAAATTCATTATGAGACCCGATTCTCGCATCTATATACTGTATAAGTCTAAACAAGTTGTATCATGCCATAACCATATCCCAAGATATAATTCACATGATATACCACCTAACTAAGAAACTCATATCAATAACTTCCGACCACAATAGCTGCCCATTAACAAACCCAATACCGGCAACATATGTCATATCAAATAAAACCCTATTCTGAACCTTCGTACACTACCGAGGATGAAAGAAACATGTAGAAACTCATAAGCATTCATCAAATCAACAGGTCTTGGAGCTCTCATGCCCGCCACTAACCATAACCAAATTCTAAGCTGACTTCTGACATTATTCTTCCAAACATAAGTTAATCAAATCAAAATGGCACAACCTCCAGATCCAAAAATCTCGTTTCACCCAATGTAAGCTACTCGACTCACAAGCCACACAAATGACACCTAGATCCACACACACTGCAATTTGTGCACCCTCAAGCAACAACTCAAATAAAAATAATATTGGAAGGAGAATTAAATGAGAGAATCATTTTGCAAGATCAACGATACCACCACAAAGCGCAGTGCTATAAACCTATCTCACAAAGGAGAAACAAGACACAGAAAATAATGACAAAGTATCATATCCCTACATAACCCCGCTGTGGTGCATTACCCAATCCAAACATGGGTCACCCATTGCCCAAATTCTCATACTCACCAACACACGTATAACAATAGCAAGCACGCGAAGCGCATGATCATAACCATGGATAAGGGGTAGCATAATGCACCACCAACATTAAGACCATAACCAAGGCACAATCCACCATTCAACACCCCCAAGAGCCATCTCACTCGGATTTCACCATAAGGCCTAAACAGAACTGCATCATGTGTGTAAATAGTCAACAGTCTCACAACCCATTGTAGCATAGAAGGGTAACACATGGAACATATTAGAACACAAATAAGATCAATTCTAGCTGATGGCACACCCCTCAACACTAGCTGTGCGGAGTAAACAAACCTGATTCGATGTAGAACACATATTCTCATTAGGACTACCAATGGGCCCCAAATCAATTCCGATCATCCAGAAATAGGTAAATAACCTTCCAAAAGTCCACATTAACCTATTTATAATACACACCCTCAGCTGTCTAACTTTGGCATAACTTCACAGTTCACAAACAAGGAATAGGCCGCCTTTGAGAACTCCTAGTCTCCAAATCCCAAGAATACAAGAATCTCCATATCCAATCTCAACTCAACCACTCAAATGACTGACACATACCTCATACATAATTATCTCGCGAGAAATACTCCTATAAATCTTCCGCGTCACGTAGCAAAATTTGAACATCAGTAGTCAATAACTAGACGATTGCAGAAATACTGATTAAGCATCTACAAGTCAAAATACAATGCTCCTTCTGGAATGTGCATACTTCTCAAGTGATACTGGATAGTCCAGTGCCAATAATCTTCTAAACATATGAAATCATCTATGTTGTCTAGAACTCATGACCTCCCTTCAAAACTGAACCGCAACCTTGTACATACAAATCTCAATCCCAAACAATGCACCTTATCTATCATGCCATCATATGAAAACACAAGAATCCTATTATCAACTTTGAATCACAAGTAGGATAGACACCCCATCAACCAGGAACCTTCCACTTGACCCATCTAGGAGAAAATCATGACACGCAACAACCTCCCCATGACTGTAGAAAATATTTGTCCCAAGACGTGGTCGACACTACCAAGAACTCTTTGAAACCCATTTTCACATAGCCAAGCCATCAGAACTATATGCCCCTAACTCAACCAAGTCTTATAGATCGCCCAACCCAAGAGTATTTCCATAAAACACATGCAGAGTTTCACCACACCAAAGGAATCGATCACCCTTATTACTATGTTAATCCAAACCACTACCAAGCTGACTTATTTCTTCGAATTCCTCTCGACTTGCCTTCAAGTTAACACTTCTCCTAGCTAGTACACTACAATCCTTAACCAAATCTCACCCAAGAGATCCTAGCATGAAATCACATCATCTCAAGGCCTATAAGCTATTGTATTCCCTCTTAAGCACCCAATAGTATCGCAACCAAGATACGCACTCTAAAGAGACCTTTTGTGAATTTGAAACTATTTCTTTAACCTCTCTGATACTGAAATGTAGAATCACTAATGATGCAGAAATATTGCAAGTTTCAGCACCATACTATACAAATTTTAGATCTTAGCCATAAACAAATCCGGGAAATCCTCAAATACCACATATGGATCTTGAATCATTAGAATCTTCTCGAGAGTCATCCACTATGCTCTAATATCCAATGCACCACCAATACGATCCGAACGACGTGCTCCATTAGCACACAAACACCCAAAAATGTGACCCCACCTTTAAGAAACTAAGTGAATCCTTTCTCCTTGCAAACTACACCCACAACAAATATCAACCTTGAATCATCCCTAGATTACCATTTTCCTATAAAGTATAGTACATCATGCACCTAGAAATTTCCTTCCCCGCACTAACCTCGAAGTCAGCCCCCTTCAAGTCATAACTGATCTACAATTATGCCCCATACCCAGACTAACATAACACATGCCCATGTAATATGATCGTCAATAGAAGACTCCCCTAACTGTCATGATCACGAACTATAATTCAACTAAATACTTCATAAGCTCATGTAGCACTAGACATAAAATACCTCAAATCATTTGCTAAGAGCATATCCATCCTCGTGACAGCCATGCAAACTTGCTTAAGCGATCCGAACTCAAATTATAGCATATACACTAGGAAAAAAACTCTTCACAGATACATCATAAAAAGCACACAACCTCATAACATCTCGCAGGAGATAACACACATGCTTAACCTCAATATGGCATCTCTCTACGACCCTATCATGGTCACAACCACTATGCGATCACTTAATCTTCCCGAGGATAAACTCGTCAATATGACATGAGAATATACTTTATTCCATAAATGAGCAACTGAAAGATCCCTAACACACTCATAAATCATGATTATACAACACATCAAGACAGAAAGCAAGCATCCATATTCCTTTAGCATCCCAAGCAAAATGTCACGACCCAATTCCCACTATAGACCGTGATGGCGCCCAACGTTACCGTTAGGCAAGCCAACAATTAAGCAAACACGCCTACAGATAATTCATGACGCATCTTGAAATAAATAATTTTATTTATATTTAGTAAAATACTGATATTATCTTATGTGTTCGAATCCAGATATCATAACATAAGAGAACAAAGATAAAGAATGTAAATGCTAAAAACTGGTGTCACAAATACATGAGCATCCACTAAAATAAACAATACTACTACAATAATTGTCTAGAATAAAAAATAGACAAAGTACAGTAAATGAATAGGAAGAGGACTCAATGTGCAACAGATTGTAGCATAGGGAGAAGCTCACCACAAAGGCTCCTCAGCAAATGCGCCTACGCGCTGGTATGACCACCAAATGTACATGTCTTAGCATCTGTACAATTAGTGCAAAAGTATAGTATGAGTATTTAAATCAATGCGTACCTAGTAAGTATCTAGCCTAACCTCGAAGAAGTAGTGACGAGGGTCGCCATCGACACTTACTAGTGGTCCAATAATCAAAATACGATAAAGGTAGACAGCTATGAACCATAGCATGTAAAAGCAATGAAAATAGATATATGTGCACAACAAGATCCTCAATAGAAGAGTAGATACAAATCCTCAAATACCAAAAACTACCTCGAATGGGACATGTATATGACTATTTACAAATAAAATGCCAAACCTTAAGTCAAGAAGACACATAGGTATGCTGACTCTCTATCGAATATCACGCACGATTCTAACGAGTTTGTTCGGCCCGATCCATAAAATAGTGTACACTATCAAGGTTGTGCGGCCCGATCCGTGGATGCATCTCATAATACTGTCGAAATAGTACAACACGATCAATAATAATACTGCTGAGGCGTTCAGCCAGATCACATAAGAATAGTGAGATTTTGACGGGTCACTAGCCTAACAAACGAATATATGTGTGAGTTATGAGATTCAAGAAACTTTCGGACAAATATGCACAGCACGGGAGAAATCTGTAACAAAAGGTATAATTTTCATGACTAGTCAAGTAACGCGTCAAGTATCTACAATAGCAAAGTTCGATATTCTACCCACGGCTAGTCACATGCAAAATATAACTTAATGCATCTGAACAGGCAAGAATAACTCAAGTAATACAATTAAAATATGGTGTAAGTCAATCTACCCGAACATAGTCAAGAATCTAGTATACGCACGGAGACTCATCAACTCATACGTGTGTAGCTCCCATAACACGTAGCACATAACAAATATTGCACCTACAGGGTCACTTCCCTCTTACAAGGTTAGACATGAGACTTACCTCGCTCCGAAATCCGACAACAGGCTCCAACGCCTCTCTAACACCTCAAGCCAATGCCAAATGATCCAAAACTAGTCAAAGAATGTGCAAACCAATCAAAATATACTCAAAGACTCGTAATTTAAAAATTAAAAATGAATTCACCACACCGCACAAAAGGTCAACAAAGTCAACCCCGGGTTCGCGCACCCTGAAATTAAAAGTTATTAAAAATAAATATTACCCATAACTTATATAGTCTATATCCAGAAAATCATCCAATTTCGTCCATGACTTGACCCTCAAATCAAGGATTTACTGCTTCTCAACTTTGGGGCTCAAAACCCCAATTTCTATAATCCAAGCATGGATAAAAATGATAATCAACAGAAATAATCATGGGAAAACTTCAAAATAATGGTTAGATATATACCCCTTGTTGAGACGAGAACAATTCCATGAAAATCACAAAAATGAAGCTCTAGAACTCAAGATATGCTCAAAATACTAAAATGCTCAGTTTGTCAATTTAAAACACTGCCCGGGTAATTTTTGTTTAACGCCTTGCGGGACACCATCGCATTCTCGAAGAGCAATTTTTTGCATTGACCGGTCAATCCAAAAAATTTTCTTCACGATCGCGGGACCTCCTTCATGTTCGCGAAGAATTAAAGTTTGCACCAGAAACGAGGAATCTTCCCCAACTCGGAAATGAGCATAACTATCTCATACGACCTCGGGATTCGATGATTTTTATTGCTATGGTTCCATAATTATGATACGGATTGAATGGTTCAATAGAATTACAAAACAAAGGTCATTTGTTCAATATGGTACCCTTTATGCCAAAATAAACGACATTGAAACATCAAATAAGAGCGCGACACAATCCTATCCCATTTGAAACTCATCGGAAACTATCCAAAACTTTTAGAAAAGTACAAAATCATCATACAAATTTTGTGAAACTTTTAAATCATGAATCTGAGCTCGTTAAGCCCACTATGTCAATGTTGTATGAAAACTCCATCAATTCACCTGACCTAAAAAATTTTGCCATCACTGTAGCAGTGAACAGTGCCAAACAGTACCGTGAACAGTAACGAAGTCACTGTTCATCGCGGACAAGCTGGAGCTTTAGGCTTCAATGGCCACAATGGCCGGCGACTAGCTGGATTTTCTGGCTGATCTGCCCTCCCCCAGCGTTGCACAACAACATAAAATAACTAACGCCAACCCATCCCCTCTAGATTACTCTAAGATTTTGAAACCAAATTCTTTAAATCCTCCAGCGATGGCTACTGCTGCAGCTTCAATTCAACCCATTCCACTGCGACGAGCAGTGTATTTAAATGGCCAACCAGTGGTTAAATTCACAGAGGCAGAAGTAGATAGAATGAACGTGATTGAAAGCCTCCAATATGCTGTCATTGGCAAGCTTTCATATGGTTCTCCGGAGATTCACGAGCTTCGCCGAATAATTCCAACTCAATGTGGTATCAAAGGTGAGTGTAATATCGGATTCCTTAGAGATCGTCATGTGTTAATTAGATTAACTCTATGGCAAGATTTCCTCGATTTCACATCGAAGAGTACGTACTACATCAAAGCCAAAGATGGGTATGAATACCAATTGCGTACTCTTATCTACGATGCAAAATTTAAGGCAGGTGAAGAAACTCCGATGGCGATGGCGTGGATTTCTTTTCCTGGACTGCTGCCTACCTTTTTTGTACAGGAAACTCTATTTTCTTTGGCTACAGCTGTGGGAAGGCCAGTGTGTCTTGACGCGGCAACTACAAACAAAAATAGGCCGAGTTGCACAAGAGTAAAAGTTCTTGTCGATTTGTTGGCCGAACTACCTAAAAAGGTGCGATTGGATATTGATGATAAAGCTTCTGGTGGTGTTCGAATAGAATGGGTGAGAATTCAGTATGACATGCTACCAAAATATTGTAAGGAGTGTAAACTACAAGGACATGATGAAATTGAATGTTGGCATTTGCACCCCGAGCTTATTGAGAATCGAAGCAGCAAGAAAAGGAATGATCTTGCTGAGTTGAACAATTGGAATTTTGCTACTGATGAACAAGGAAAAACCAAAAATCACATTACCCCTTTAATGATTCTCACGAGTGGAAAAGTAGTCGGGAACGTAGGTGCACAGTGGAAGGAAGTTTGGGATAATCGGGGAACCA